>NC_047667.1:50781921-51481921 GCF_011762505.2 Arvicanthis niloticus | reverse complement strand
TTGCCTAGTACCCACGGAGGCAGGAGTGAGTGCTGGATCCCTCGGAACTGGAGTAACTGGCCATCATTGTTGCAACCCCAGCTACCCCATGTTTTGGGGCCAAAAATGTTGAGGACCGCTCTACCCCACATTTGGGGGCCAAGATGTGGGGGACCACTCTATCAATGTTGGAACCTACACTGCCAAAAGCCTTGGGGGCTAAATTATTGGAGCCTGTACTGCCCCAAGCTGCTCGGTCCATGGGTCAGGGTTCAGCAAGAGAGAGAATGAGGACAGAAGCGAGGAATGGAGACCAGAGAGAGTGTAATTCAATCCCATTTATTCTTCAGTCTCTCTTCCTAGTCCAAGTCCCAAGTCTTGAGTTCCTAGTCCCTAGTTCCTAGTCCCTAGTGCCTCCAAGTTCCAAGTTTCCAGTTCCAAGTTCTAGTCTCGAGTCTCATCCAAGTACAAGTGTCTAATAATAGTGTCTAATTCCTAGTTCTCTGTTCAAGTGTCTGATTCCTAGTTGCCTGTCTCAAGTGCCTACTGTCTAATTCTAAGTTCTTCATCCAAGTGCCAAGTGCCTAATAACTAATAATAATTTCTGTCTGCCTCTCACCTTTTATATGTCTCACTTCTAAGCCATGCCTCTAAGTCACACCCTTAAGTCACACCCTTAAGTCTAGGCTCTAAATCACACCTTTAAGTCTCACACACCCAAGGGAAGATACTGGGTATCTAAAACAAGATGTTATCAGAGTGTGCTCAGCTGTTGTAGGCTGTTGTAATCAAGTCTCTTTTCGGGGTATATGACTCAAGATGGCTGCACGGATGATAGCCACATTCTGTCGGCTCCCCACACATCATGAGTCACCATGTGGGTGCTGGGAATTGAACTTGGGTCCTCTGGAGGAGCAGTCTGTGCTCTTATCTACTGAGCCATCTGTCCTGTCTCACATGCCAGTGCTGTCTCTGTGGACAGATTTCGGAGCAGAGATTTCCATTTCTAAGCAGGGTAGATATCTGAAGAGCCCCTGAACTGTATGCCCTGGTGAAAGAGGAGAAATGATCACGATTGGCCGAAGGACAGCTGGGCCAACTGTGGCTTTCAAGGCTTCCATGGCGTCTTCATGTTTGCAAGGCTATTGTGTCAGAGCATGCAGTGTCAATGACTTTACTGAATGAAGAAAGAAAAGCTTGCTCTCTGCTTTACGTGAAGATGTCACAGGATCTTGTAGGGAACAGGAGGGTGACAAGTAGAAAAAGGAAAGTACAGTGAGCTCTTCTAGAGACCAGGAATCCCTGTGCACACACAGACCTCTTCACACTCTGGCCTTCTGTTTCTCTCTGCTGCTTCATGCCAGTCAGCCCCATCTCCATCTTTCCTCTCCCTGAAAAGATTATTTAGTGTCTTGGGTTTTAGCACGTGATCTATTCAAAACTGAATTTGTACTTTTGTGCCTTGGAATAGGCCATCAGAAGTCTCTTGCCCGAGTGCCCTTTTGTCCTACAGACTTAGAAAGTGTGTGAGCTTGCTTTGCAAACAACTTATTGTGTTTTGAGGTGACTTCTGCGGATACAAATTTGAATATTTTATTCACAGTTCATGCATGCCTGCATATCTCCTTTGTAAACACTGTGTATTCTAGTATTCAAGATTAGGCAAAATTTATAATATAAAATGAGTATATATAAGAATTGGTTTTTGTTATGAATGTGATGTTTTCCTTGTGGTCTTATGGGGCTGGCAGGAGAAAAATAAAGACTATCAGTTCAATATCTAGAGAAGAAAATTAGGTGCTTTAGTAGTTTCTGAGTAAGCTGAAAAATACTTTTTAAATGTGTCTATATCTCCTTCCCATCCCATAAGACCACAAGAAAAATAACATGTTCATAACAAGAAAGAATTCTTATGTATACTCACTTTGTATTATACATTATCTCTCATCTGGAATACTAGAACACATAATATTTACAATGGAGACATGCAGGCATGCACAAACTGTGGTTGGTAAGAAACTCCAGAAACTCCTGTTAATATGAAGGGGATAAATATCCAGAGTTAGAATGGCAGGAGGGTTGGAGCTGTCAAGTCGGTGATGACCACATGAGCCCCTTTCTCTGCTTTTCTGTGTCGCCTTCACTTCTTATCTGTCTTTGTTAAGATCTTCCTTAAAGCATCCCAAGTCCAGCGTCCAAGCTGCCCATTCAACTCCTCCTGTGCTAAGGAACATCTCCTTTGGCAAGAATGGGTTTGTCAATGTTTCTCAGATCACACTGTTCAAATGTTTGTAACTACTTTGTCTAACCCCCTCTTCCAGTACCCATCTCCCCTAATACCTACCTTTTAGTACTTCATCTGAGACTTTTACCCAGGATCCTCAGAGGAATTTGAATGCAATGCAAAGGATAGCTTTGCTATCATAAGCATGAAGCATGCAGGCTCCACAAGTATCTGCATAAGTAAATGTCAACTTAGGAAACTGGGCCAGATGGTAGCAAGGTCAGGCTCCTGCTTTACTTTTTCTGTTCATACCTTCTCTCTAAAGAGAGCCAAAGAGAATCTGGGGAAACAGTGGATAGCACAACCAAATCACACAATAATTTATTAAGCTTGTTTCATAATAGTTATAGTAAGAGATATACACATACATACAATGTAAATACAGTAATCCAAAAAGTCACAGAACAGTAGGTGCTTACAAAAGGCCTTACTCCTGCACTTCTGGATCTTTTCACTATACTCTTTATGAGGAAGGGTTCCATGCTATGTTCCTATGAGGTAGGCCGTACCCAGGCCTCCTGGTGGACAGCAGTGAAATAACTAGGAAGCACAGGTAGCAAGTTTGCCAGTGTGTGCAACCAAAGAAAAAAGACACAAAGAAAACAGACACTAGAATAAAGCAAACATTTACTGATTTTTTTCCACATGACCTAGAATTTCTGGTTTTTTTCTACCCCTCTCTCCATGTTTCAAGAATAAAACAAAAACAACCAAAAAACACCCCCCCAAAAAAAAACCAACCAACCCAACAAACAACCCCCCAAAAAAACAAAACAAAACAAAAAACTGTATCATCTCTGTCAAGTTTAATCTATAGTGACTTCCATCCCATCCTTAGGGTCTCAAAGCTTGTATATTAATGAAGTACATGGAAATGGTCAGTTTTAGGATTGTTTTTAGCCTCAAATAACATGTTAAGCTCTCTCCCCAAGCTGAGCAAGATGCCCAAAGGAAAGAAAGCCAAGAGGAAGAAGGTCCACCCCCACCCCTCACACCCCCACCACTGTCTTGAAGGAACAAGAGGCCCAAAACATGGCCAATCCTTTGTTTGAGAAAAGGCCCAAGAACTTCAGCATTAGGCAGGATATTCAGTCCAAAAGAGATCCCAAATGCTTTGTCAAATGGCCCCATTACATCAGGCTGCAGCGGCAAAGGGCCATCCTTTATAGTGGCTCAAAGCACCTTCTTCCATTAACCAGTTAATCCAGGCCCGGGACCACAAATAACTACTCAGCTGCTTAAGCTTGCCCACAAGGACAGGCCAGAGACAAAGCAGGAGAAGAAGCAAAGGCTACTGACCCATGCTGAGAAGAAGGCTGCTGGCAAAGGGGACATCCCAACTAAGAGACTGCCTGTCCTCGGAGCAGGGGTGATTGCAGTCACCACCTTGGTGGAGAACAGGAAGGCTCAACCAGTGGTGATTGCCCATGATGTAGAGTCCATTGAACTGGTGGTTTTCCTGCCTGCCATGTGTCAAAAGATGGGGGGGGGGGAGGTGCCCCCTACTGCATCATCAAGGGAAAGGCCAGGCTGGGGTGCCTGCTCCACAGGAAGACATTCATGGCCTGGGTCCTAAGTCTGTTGCTCTCATTGCCAAGCTGGAAAAGGCAAAATCTAAAGAACTCACCACTAAACTGGGTCAAATGTTCACTACTAAGTTTTCTGTACATGAATATAATGAATAAATATTTTTAAAAAGAACATGTTAAGACCAGCATGCCCTCCTCTAAAAGAAGAGGAATGGAAAATAGCTTATTAGACATCAAAACCATTTTTGAGTACCTTCTAAACACTTCCAAAAGTCAGGCTACCTACAGAAGGCAATCAAGCCCTCCTCTTTAGAAAATTTTCCAATAATTTTCCAATTATTTGTAAGGTAAGTTGTCCTCTGCACATAAAAACCACTGAGTTCTACCCCATGTTGTTCATCAAAAGCTTATCTCTTGGTTCCTCATTAACACAAATTCCCCTCTCTAAAAGTTCTCCCTTTGATGTAGCTTCATCTAGTGGTGGCAACTTATTTCAATTTCACAGCCTCTGCTCTGTGTCTTCATTTTTTTTTTTTTTTTTTTGCATAAAAAGTGTCTGAATCCATGTATAGCCATAGCCAATCTCTAGAGAGCTGCATCAACTCATTCACCAGCCAAACAATCCAGTAAATAAATGTTGGTTAAATTCACCCAGGTCATGCACCACAAAAAGATACAAACATTGTATAAGATTCATTGAGAAAAAAAAAAAAAACAACAACAACCAAACAAAGAACATAGTGATGCCTCTTCATGGATATAGTGAATGCCACTGATTGCATATTTTAAAATGAAAGCATTTATTTTACATATACTTTACATCAATTACAAATATGCTTATGGGAAATAGTCTGGTCTTCATGATGCCCAAAGTCAAGTTGAAAAGACAGATGCATCAGTATAAGGATGAAAAGGAGGAAGCTGTGATCTAAGCTTGTCTGGGGGGTTCTGAGGATCTAAGCTTGTCTGGAGGGTTCTGAGGATCTAAGCTTGTCTGGGGGGTTAACTCAGGATTTGAACACACTACCAAACACACCAACACTGAGCTGTAATGCAGCATGTAAACTCAGCTTAATGTTCTGTTGCTCAGTTAGTGGTGTTTATTAAGGCAGGTTTGTAGAGGAGAGGTTTCAGCAAGAAGCCTTCAACCTTGAAAAGTGAGACCCTCTTAAACATCCACAGGGCCCTCGTGGTACTCAGCACTTCTTGAAGTTACCTGCATCCATGTATGGGACACAGGGATGCCTTCTACATGCCTTATACCCCCTAGACTTAGCACAAAGTATGGCTCATAGCAATATGTTTTGGTAAGTAGTTTTAAAATACATAAATCAGGTCACATCCTCTGGGGACTAAGCTTTTCAGACTGACTTAACCTTCACACCCGTTTCCACTTTGTTAGGCTAACTCTGTTCAAAGTTCATGTTCCCAAAGGTTTTCCAACAATTGCTATGCTGCTGCCTGGAGAAACTTTCTCCCTCGTCTTGCGTGCCCATGGCCTCCCTTCCTACAGTCTACAGTTCACTTGGAAGGGTTTTTGTGCCTTCAAGTCCACTGAGTCATGTCATCCCTGGTGTCTAATTCACTGGTAATTCCACCAGTTAAATCCCTACTTGGGATACTGTCTTCTTTCTTTTGAATCTTCATCTGAGTCTTCATAAAATGTTTTCTATTTATCCCTTCACTATGCTTGCCTCTTACTGTGCGCTCTGAGCATATGGAACACAGTTTTCACTCCCGTGTCTCCTTCGTCAATTTCACTGTCTCCTTCATTTCTAGATCCCTTCAGGTTATTATTATTATTATTATTATTATTATTATTATTATTATTATTATTACTTGCCTTACTCACATGTCACGTTGTCTTACTGCTCATGATCAACCAAAAATGAAGTCCACAGATATTAATGCCAGGAGCACCCCCTCACAAACCCCCTCCATGTTAATTTCTATCTTGGGGTCTTGTTCTCAATATCTGGAACCTAATAGCAAAGATGTCCTTGCATTGCTAAATCTATCCACCTGATGTTTTCATTGAAGGATTTGAAAAGCAAGCAAACAAACTAAAGAAACCTTGACTTATGACTTTTTTTTTATTCTGTAACTATAAAAAGTTCATGAAAACGTTTCCACAGTTGAATGTATTTGGGGAAGTAACCTGAACTCCTATTTCCAGGCTATGGTGACTCATATTTTGGCTCAAGAATAAGTCAAATCTTATTTTCTTTGAGGTGAGAGTTGTGTTTTATGATAATAGTCTTCATGAGTAGCATGGAAACAGTAGGTGGCTTAAAACAAATTGGAATGTATGTCTAAAATAATGAAATAAGTGACAGGATGAGTAGATAGATGACCTCCCATACATCTTTATAAACTTAATCTCAATGCTAATACTAACTTTGTTACATATTAAGTATGATAAATAAAAAGAACCCTTTACTTAAGTAGATTTCAGATATCATTTAAGCTTTTATTTGAGAAGTGACTACATAGTATTAGATCTAGTTCAGTTCTAAACATTTGAAAAGGGACAGCACATCCGTTTCCAGTCTGACTGCTTTAGTTGCCTCCTATGATGGCTATTTAATGATTCTATTTCTAGACAATGGCTTGGCCAGCAGTTAATCCAGAAATTTATACACTTGGGTCAAGACTCAAGTCCTACCTCCAGTTTTCTGTGTTTCAGGAGGAACACATTCTACAGCTGTCACATTCCATCCACAAATGATATGAGTTCCAAGTTGGAAGGAAAGATGATCTGTGTACCATTCAGTTTTTAATAGAAAAGAATTGGGAAATGAGATTTTATGGATCAGAATTTATACTTTAAACAAAGCATAAATTAAATCTAGGTAGAATTCATCCAAAAAGTTTGAGAAACATGGGAATAATGGCAGTAAGGAAATATGACCATTCTCTAAGAAACGTCACAAAGGGCTACCAGGGCAGACTGACAGCACTTCCTCTATTCGAAAACCATTCCCCAACAAGGGACTGAAGAGTGCCTGGTTTGCATACCGAGCAAGGATGGAGAATCTCTGACAAATTAGGAAGACGTTGGACAATTCAATGAACATAACTTCCTGGGGAAAATGTCATTTTCTGACAGGGGAAACTTGGCTCAATGATTTACCTAAAGAACATTTTAAGGAATAAAGTCAGAGAGTAAAGGATAGCCAAGGTATATACTACAAACATGCTTCTTTAAAATATCACGTGAACTCTTCTAAATCCTCCAGAGTATGTACTATTTGTAAGTCTGAAAATGAGGACAATTACACAAGCAATGTTTGAGGGCCACACTCTCCTTCCTTAATCCAATGGGAAGCAAAGACTTAAATGTGTGTCCTGGGGTAAGTGCCATCTTCTTCCAATAGCTTTGGGAGGTTTTGGTTCTATTTTATCTAACAACACAAAACACTATCACCTAAAACCCTAATCTTATCTTCCAGGATGATTACAAGAGGAAAACATAAGTCTGACCATGTGTCTTCCTTGATTCCACCCTTTAATAGTTCATCAGAGACAGAATGAAATGATCTCCTCAGCATGACAGAAGAGAGTCTTCAACTTTGGAGCGCTGTCTTTCCAGGCACAGCTCCTGCTAGGATTTTCTAACATTGAAATTGCTTTTGTTTAAATTATATTTTATTGTTTGAGAACTGTGTATACCAGTGACTGTGTGCCTGTGTGTCCGTGTGAGTGTATCTATGTGTGAATGTGTGTGTCTATGTGTGTGCAAGCACATGTGTTTTAATCAAGTCCACTCCATTCCCTCCCTTCCAATCACTCCCTTAACCCCCTAACATTACTCCCTCCCAATTTTGTTATTTTTAAACTCACTGAGTCCACTTGTGTGTCCTAAGATACAGGACCATTTACTGGTACAAGGATAGCCTTTTGGTAGCCTCCTCCTTAAAGAAAACTGATTTTCCCTCTCCCCACAGCTTTCAGTTGCTGATAGCTTCTCAGTTAGGGGTGGGACTTCCTGACAACCTGCCCCCACCCTATCCCCATGCCAACCATGCTGGAATTCTATCTGACATGATCTTGCACAGATCTTGTGCATTCCATCATACTGCTGTGTATTTACATTTGCAACTTCCCTGTTGTATTTGGAAACCAAAAGAAAACAACAACCAGTCTCATCGTCATCATTCCCCACCCTTTTTTGCAACGGGCGATAAATGTCCCATGTAGAGCCGAGTACTTTGAAATATCTTTGCCTCTATACAAACTTTATCAAGGACTTCTTGATAAGCGTTTACTGTTCCTTTGGTCACTCAAAGTCTCATAAATGTAAGCATTTTGCTCAGCCTGTCCTTCCTCTCTCCTAGCACATTTTTGATCATCCTTCAGAATCTTGGTCAGAAGCTAATTCTTCCATCAGATTCCCTGTATCAACTGCAGATTCAAGGCCATTTTAACACATGTGTGTTCATCCATGCTCACATATATACTCACATGCACACAAGCAAGCACATACATCACATGTTCAGTATATCCTCCAGCCTATAATGATTCTCTCAACTCTGCATTGTAAATAATGAAACTACAGGCACGAGCCACCATGTGTGCCTGAAATTTTTCATTTCATGGTCCAGTAGATTTTTTTTATTGTTAAGCTGGTTGGAAACTGTAACTTGTCACTCACAGCCTCTCATTGCAGCCTTCTAACTGATGCAGCCCTGGCTTCTGTCCCACACCTCCACTTTGATAAGGAGAAAATAAAGCATAGGGCAAGAAACTGCATGCTCAGAGTAAAAGAGATACAGATTTGCTGTGAGAAGACAGGCTTCCATATCCTGGGGTGTCCTTTCTCCAAGATTCCTCAGCCTGCTGTGTATATAGTAATAGATATCTTATGTAGACTAGTATTTCAGTGGCCTTTCATTTACCAGGTGGTGACAAACCTATCCCTCTGGTCACCAGAACTCTTTGAGTATGTAACACTAACTTGAAATGAAAACCATATAAATAGGGCCACTCTACTTTCCTGGCCCCTTCTTAAGTCCCTGTGTCACTTGTATAACTTGGTGTCTTCCTTGTGTGACCACATATACACAGGGAGAATTTCTATAGCAACCAGCGGGTGTGAAGGGTACTTTCATGAATGTGAGTCTATGAGTAGCTGTAGAACATCAGATCTAACGCATTTCCACATTTCTATGTTTCCCTTCTTCCCCTCCATGTGTAAGAAGCTTTATCGCTCTGCTCACTTGTCATTGAGAAGACTCTACTTTATCCACATCTTTCTGAGCGCAGCTCTGACTCCGCCCTTCTCCTTTTCCTTCCTCTCCTTCTCCTCTGAATCCACCGAGTTTTGAAGCTTCCCATCCTTGAATTGTGTCACTACTATTTAAAGAGGCAGAAACCCTTTTTGTGTTCCAGCTGGACATGTGCTAAAAGCAGTGGTTGCTATAGTAATAACTCCCTCCATGCCAGAACAGTCATATCAAAGTATATATTTAAAAAAATCTTTTCTATGAGCAAAAAATATAAAAATAAAATGACTTACTTGTGAAGTATATTACATGCCACTGCTGTTATATTCCATGAAATTTAGACTTTCTAACACTTTACTTAAAATACCAACAAAAGACCTATAAACAGCCAACATAGATTGTTTATTTCCACAGGCATCCTCACCCCTTAGGTAGCTTCTCTTTCCCAACTTATTCCCATGAACATATAGTTCTTCTGTGTCCCCAACACACTTAAATTTGGATTTTTTCCTTTTCTATTAACTCATGTGTTCAACACTGTTTCGTGAGTATAGACTATATTACAGGTATGTAGGTCCCCAAGCATGCAATAACGTTTTGTGTGAACAGGGTGTTCTATGTCGCTTCCTCAGAATGCCCATCCTGTAAAAAGGGGAGGAGGGGCATAAGACTGGTAGTATCAACAGTGGTGATGGTTTATTTCTTGAGGCAATAATTTTGAAGGGACCGATGTAAGGGATTGGCGTTGCTAGGACAAGCACCTTCTCTTTCTACAGAGGGAAAGGAAGCACAGTTAGATGCTGAGGTCTGTGTTTGTGGTTTGCATGGTTAAAACTGAGAATGCTCTAGTTGATGCTGTTGGAAAACAAACACACATGCACATCAAGTGTAAAAGATCATGAGTCACAATGGTGGTTGAATTAAATTCACTTCTCATTGCTAAGCCAATAGCCAACTGCCAACTCTCTATTGAAATCCAGTTTGTTAATTTTACTTACTTACATAAAAGACTAACTAGCCTCTTTTAATCATCACATGGTCATTGTACATTTTTATGGAGTACTGTGACATGTTAGTTCATGTACACAATGTGTAATGAGTATGTGACAGTCATTGGCCCCCTCACCTTGCAGCCAAATCCGATCACATCAAAAACTCAAGCTGCTGATATGTTCAACATTCTCATTGCCTCAAGGATAATTTTGGTTTGCTTTCATTTCTGAAACCACTGTCTTGACTGATAGCATCTTTGCTCTGCAACTAGACTCTTGATGGATTCCTAACTTGCCTTCCAATAAGAATTACATCTCTAAAATATCATCTCACTGATTAGCTTCCCTGATTAACATCTCCTTGGCTTTTCAGATTCCATTGAGAATGGAAGCTAGCCTCCTACGATCAACCACCAAGATGCTTCATAGTTTAGAACCAGTCTACTCGTCTCTCCTCATTGCGTACTCTTGTAGCTCATATTAAAATGCTTAGAGATTCTCAAATTTATTCATGCCTCTTGTTGTCTGGGAGTTTGTGCTTCTTGTCCCTCTGCCTGGTTCACTTTCTCTTTCTTCCTAGTCTTGACACGAATAAGCGCCATGTGCTCCTCTTGAATGCTGTTGTGTCAGAAATCTGTTCTGATCTTCCAGGACTAGAGTGGCTGTTTTTCAAAATGGAACCATTTCTATCTTGGCCCCACCTTAAGTAGCATTCATTTATCTTTGTCATGCTGTAAGCAATACTTATTTTCAAAGAAAGTGAATGAATTTCACTTGTCACCATTTCCCCAACATCTTGTACAGCTGGCATTCTTGAAATCGTTTGTCAGATACATTTTTGAATTAAAAAAAAAAAAAAAACTTGGCACTCAGGATGATCAAAAAACCTTGCCCAAAGTCCTTTTCCAAGTAAATAAATGGTAAATTCGAGCCTTTAGCCCCTACCACCCTCCCCTTTTTACCTCTCCTCTCTCTCCCATAGCTCTGGCTCTTCTATACTGTAAGGGCTCATAAATGTGTACTTCCACTCCATGGCTCTCTTCAGAAGTAAAGAGTCACATCCAGTGGTACATTGACCTTTCTTTCTACAAGGACTATGCCAAAACTTAGCATCATTTAACTAATTCAGTCTCTGTGCTCCAAGTCTCTTGAGAATGTCTAACGGGCGTGGGAACAGTTCAATTCACCTTTAGTCCCAGCACTCTGGAGTGAGAGGCAAGCAGACTTCTGTAAATTCAAGGTCATCCTGGTCTATACAGAGATTTCTAGGCCAGAGTGTATAGTAAGACCCTAGATTGAAAAAGAATATGGAGAAGTAATAGAGGAAGACACCCAATGTCTGTCTCTGGCTTCTGCATACACATATACATGTGTGGACACACAGATGTACATGCACATATAAGAAGAAAGAAAGGAAAAAAGGAAGGAAGGAAGGAAGGAAGGAAGAAAGAAAGAAAGAAAGAAAGAAAGAAAGAAAGAAAGAAAGAAAATCTAACTGCACTGACATGCAACCAGATCTTGTTCCCAAACAGTGTGCAATGTGCTAATCAGAGATGAGCAGAGGATGTTGGCAATACAAAGAAAGAAGAGTCCCAGCTCTACCAGGAGGACCAGTCAAAAATGGAAGTGGTTACATAAAAGAGTTTACAGTAAAAATCCCAACACAATTCTTTAGAGCTAGGACATCAGCAGTCAGTTGAGAGCTGTGTTCCTTCCTCAGATGGAAGATGTTCTTGACTTTGGCTGTAAACATCAGCCATTCCAATTTAGACTTCTCTGCAAGAGCTGCTCAATCAAATAAATCTGCTTCCAGCTCAGTTCCTCTGTTGCAAGCTTTGACTCCACAACTCTGGGGTTATAGCACACAAGAGCATAGCTTGAAAATAGAGTGTGCATCTGTTGGGGATTGTTATTTTGGTTTAATGAGGACTTGCTGTTTCCTGGATTCCTATAATCATTTGATGAATTCTGCTGGTGACTTGCTCTGCAGGCTTTGAACATGTGGTACCCATTGGGGGTACAGTGGGGAGGGGTGGTTAAATCACCCTCTTCCCCATGAAAGCAATCTTGTAGTGAAACGTTGTAAGGGCAAATGTGTGTTTCGATTGCTGGTTCTATAGACAAATGATGTAGCGATGGACTTTTGCTTTGCTGAAGGAAGAGGAGATCGGCTCCACCCCATTCTGAGCACTCTCAGTACCATGTCCTAATACATGCTTGCATCTGTAAAGCATGTTAGGAGTTGTAAAGATGGATAAAACAGCTCAACTCTCACAGCATTTTGCAAAAGGGTTCGTGAGCCATGTCCACACACAAGAAAGCAAGCTGTGCTGAGGGCTATCATAGGCATAATTATCCCGCTCATTTGTTTATCCTGGCTCAATTTGCAAAGAAATTCCATATGCATTGCCTCGTTTGGTCCTCACAATGGTCCTGAGTGATAAATGCTAGTGTCTTCATTTTGAAGTTACAGATAGATGATTGGAGGATCAGAAGATTAAATACCTTGTTCTATTTCCCACAGCTAGAGACTAATTCAGAGTTCAAAAATCCCAGCCCCATGGCTGAAGGTCATGGGAAGCTGAGAACGTAAACAGATACTTTGAACTCTAGTTTTCTGAAGGACATGTGGCTTCAACTGTGGCTCTACCTTCCTGAGCAGTAGAGTCAAAAGAAGCAAAGGAATCCCCAATACCTGAACAAAGAAATCTGAGGTGTCTGAGTTGGACAGACACTGATAAGAAGCATGATTATGTGTGGCGTTGTTTACGTCGTCAAAACCAATGGGTCAAATAAAAACTGTGTTTAGTTTTAAGACTTTTATATGCTTCAAAAGTATTTTTGTTCTTACAGACTACTGATCTTGGAGAAGACCTACACACCAAAGAAGTGATACTAAAAAGAGTGTCTTACATAGTAGCCGTATTATGAGGTCCTCATGAGTGCCAGAGGAGCGGAGGTTTATTTTGATTTATTTATATTTCCATTGATATATTGATTGGCCTCAGGGAAGCCAGCTCTGGAACGTGGAGATCAAATTGCTCTAAAGAAATCAATTCGTTCAGAGGTATCATGGATTTAGTCCCTGACTGTATTGAAAAGTTCAGAGTGAGCAGAAATGCCTTGCTTTTACCCGGTGAGTGTTTTCCGGTGGGCATGTGGTGTGTGGAGCTGCCAAGCAACACTCTTGGGCTTGGAAAGGATTAAGAGGTTTAAGGAAAATGAAGTGAGGTTCTCTGTGTGAGGTTCTGAGCTATGCTGACTCATCGCATTCTGAAAGAAACCAACCCCCATGGAAAAATGGAAGCAGACTGAGGAGGCAGACGCTGCTCCTAGAGCCAAGGCAGGCAGAAATGTAACAATTGGATGTTGATTGACTCTAATGTGTTCCTGGCAAGAAACTGGCACACACAGAAAAAACATGATGTCACTACTCAGGCTTTGGACAGAGCAAACATATCACTAATGCATTTGCAGGTCGTCGGAACTCTTCAGGAATTAAGTAGCCTACTTGAAGACTGTTGACGTACCACAGAGCCAGAGATTGCAAATGAAGCCTATATGATCTCTAAATCTGCAACAACTTTACATTAAAGGAGTAAACATTTTAATATACAGGCTCATAACTGGTCAGAGTACCACAAATAATTGACAGTGGCATGCTCAGCCCTGAATGGGGTATTATCTGTCTATCAGAGCCAGAGGATGGGGAGGGTGGACCACAGTAGGTGTCTTCTGGACTTGATTAGGCCTTTGCGTTCATGAATTCAGGGCAGATGTGTTTTCCTCCACAAGATCTGAATAAGATTGGCCTGGTCAACCATCTATCATAGATAAAGGAGGGGCTTATGCAAGCAATCCTAATTCAACTTAGTGGCCCTTGCACTCAATGGCATGAATTTAGGAAGCAGACTTCTTCGGAATAAAATAAATGTTTCAGCAGCAGGAGTGTATATATTAGTTACTTTTCTATTGTGATAAAACAACATACCACATACCATGGTAACTTAGAGAAGAAAGGGTTTATTTGGGGCTTATGGTTCCAGACACTTTGGAGTCCATGGCCATCATGGCAGGCAACATAGCAGCAGGCAAGCAGGTATGTCCCTGGAGCAGAAGCTGAGAGTTCACATCCTGATCCATAAACAGACAGCAAAGAAAGCTGATTGGCTAGAGTCTTTTAAAACTGTAAGTTCTCCCCTGGTGACATACTTCTTCCAGCAACACGGCATCTCCTAGTCTTCCCCAAAGAGCCACTAACTGGGGATGGAGAATTTAAATCCATGAGACTTGTGTACAACATTCCAATCAAATTAACACAGAAGGGGAATGAGAGAAAGAAATGGGGGTGAAAACAACCAAAATTCATTGTACACATGCATGAAATTGTCAAGGAATAAAAGTTAAATAATTAAAAAGAATGGTCATTTTGTCAAAGTTTCTTAGATTAATTTAGTGCCGTACAGATGCTAAAGCCAAACCTGGAAAATTTGCAAAGATTACAGGGTTTCATGTACTAATGTGCACATGCATACCTGTGTGGGGGAATGTGTGCTTGGTGTGTGTGTGTGTGTGTGTAAGAAGCAATCCCAGGGCCTTGCTCGTGGTGAGTATGTGTCCTCCTGAGGTACAGTTCTACTTACTTGCTTTGTAGGTGACTGACGGTGCAGCACAGTTGATAGAATAGCTGTTCTCTTCCTCCACTGAATTATCCCTTCATTTTTTATCTAAAAGCAAACTGACCATATACATGAGAGCTTTATTCTGAATCGTTTATTGATCTGTTTATCAACAGTTTGCATCTTGATATTACTGTGGATTTACAGTAAGTCAGATAACTTAATTCTTCCAACTTCTTCCATCTTCTGCATGGTCTCCTTGATGATTTCAGTTCTTTTGAACTTTGATATAAAGCTCTAAATCAGCATGGCGATTCCTGTAAAAACACCTTTGGAATCTACTCATCATTTGGGGGAGCACTGACATTTAAAAACCTTTTGTTTTGAAATAACTATAGATTTACAGGAAACTGCAAAAGTGATACAGAGACACATACCCTTCAACTTATTTACCCCAACACTTTTATTAATACAGTTAACATTAGAACCAATAATTTGCCGTGCATTCTGTGTATGTGTCTTTCTTTTCCTTTTTGGGTTTTTTTGGGGGGGTGGTTGGTTTTTTTTTTGTTTTTTTTTTTTTTTTTGTTTATTTGTTTTGCTTTTTTTTTTTTTTTTTTTTTTTTTTTGAGACGGGGTTTCTCTGTTTTAGCTCTGGATGCCCTGGAACTCACTCTGTAGACCAGGCTGGCCTAGAACTCACAGAGAGCCACCTGCCTTTGCCTACCAAGTGCTAGAATTAAAGGTGTGCCCCAACACCACCTTGCTGTGTGTATGGTTCTAAATCTTTTCAACACATGTAGATTTGCCCACCCACCCCCACAAACATAATACAAACTGTCCATCATACCAATGATGTCTCTAACACATCTGCTTTTATACGCGACCTGTCTACCATCTTAGTCATCCCTCTGAAAACTGTTCATTGTCTCTATTATGTGTTGCCATAGAAACACAATCTAAAACAACAGTGAGCTACTACCTCATATCAACAAAGTGTTTAGGATTAAAAACAACAACTGGCCACACCAAATGATGACAAGGAGACACAACAGGAATTCGTGTTCATTGCTTGTGGAAGTGTAAAGTGGTTCTGTCACTTTATAGGTCACTTTATAACAACAATAACACTCCTAAGACCTCACTCAAGTGAATTAAATATGTGTGACCATATAAAAAATTTTAAAAGATAAAGTAGCATTATTCAGAAGTGACAAGACTGAGAAGAAACCTGGTGTCACACAGGTGAAGAGATAATAAATTCAACATACCCAGACAATAGAGTATAATCTAGCCCAAAACAAAAAAGAACCTTCATGCCATGAAAAGTCAGAACTTCATAAACATGTCACTAAAATGCTACATATTTCTAACTATCATAACATTCTGGATAAAGGTATATATAGAGAGAGTAAAAAGTTCAGTGGTTGCTAGGATCTAGGGGAAATAATTGTCATAGATAGAACATAGATGATTTTGGAGATGCTGTCAATATACATTTATCCAAACCCACAGAATACACAACCCCCAAAATGAATTTTGAGTGAAAAAATATATGTATATATGTATGTGTGTCTGTATGTGTGTGTGTCTCTCTCTGTGTGTATATATATATATTTTATTGGGAACATCCTTCTGGGGTTTTTTGGTTGCTTCTACCTTTGGGTTTAATCACATATAAATCTGCCAACAATTGTGCACATGGAGTTTTCTTCATATGTAAGTTCTCCCTTCTCTGGGATGAATGAGAAGGACTGTCTTTTCTGAGTTTTAAGTGTGAGTTTAGTTTTGAAATAAACTGATAAGCTTTGTCCTACATGCCTAGGGCACTGTATGTAATTACCAGCTAGGTAAGGGATGCCCAGGGATGTCACTACCTGTCTGACACTGTCTCTGTGTTTTCATTTAGGTGTGCTCACATGTGTGTAGGGAAGTGGGCATCTAAGTGTTAAATCACAGTGTTGGTCACTTTTCATCGTGATGATGTACCAAACAGCTTGCAGGAGGAAGGTTTTCTTCTGGATTAGTTTCAGGGTCTTCAATCCACCACCACTCATGTCACTGGTGTCATGCAAGGGTGGGGAAGAATAAGGTAGGGAGCTCATGACAAAACAGAGCCATTCACCTTGTGGAGGACATAAGGCTGAGAGGTTGAGAGAAAAGGGCAGGAAAAGATGTGCCCTTCAGAGACATGCCCCTGGTGACCCATTTCCCTAGTTTCTACTCTCTCTCAATAATGTCATCAAATTATGAACCAATTAATGTATCCACTGATGAAGTTAGAGCTCCCACAATCCAGTCACATCCCAGAAACCTAGAAACTGACAATCAAGCCACACAAAGCCTTTTCAGGGGATGTAAATACCCCCACGACAATTCCTCAATCTATTAAAGTAGCTTATCTTACTAGGTGTTCTTTGAGTTCTGTTAGGAACGATTGTATAGTTTCCAGTTTGCAGGGATTGAACCTCTCTTGTCTTCTTTATTACTCTGTATTGTTTATTTTATTGTTACTATACATGTCCATCTATGATGTACAATTGCTTGTGATTACTGTGTATAAATACAATTGATTTTGTGTATCACCTTTACATCCTGCAAACATGTTATGTTCAATTATTAGAGCTCATGGTATGACTCTGTTCAACTTCTACATAGAATAGCATATTATTAGCAAAGAGTAAGTGTATGTCTTCCTGAAACCCCTGAATGTGCACTCTTCTCTCTCTCTCTCTCTCTCTCTCTCTCTCTCTCTCTCTCTCTCTCTCTCTCTCTCTCTCCTTTCTTTCCTTCCTCCCTCCCTCCCTCCCTCTTCTTTCTTTCTTTCATTGATTGGGACTTTCAGTGTAATGTAAACAACCTGGTTATAGTACCTATTCCTCACTACTTTCCCCAGAGTTTTTCAGTGTTATTTTACTCGTTGTAGAATTTTTCTAGATGTCTCTTACCAGAATTTTCTCTTACTATAGTGCTGAGTTCTAACAAGGAAAGGATCTTAATTTTTTGTTCATGTTTTTTTCCTGCATAGCAGATTGTATCAGTTGATTATTTAAATGTTAAACCAACGTTACATTTCATGATAAACTACATTTATTCGTGAAATATTATCTTTTCATATAAAAATGTCATTTTCTCTAAGACTGATTGAAAAGACCATCTAAATTTATGAGGCTGGAGGAATAACTCCAGGCTTAGTAGCACTTGCTGCTCTTGCAGAAGGACCTGAGTTCACCAACAGCCACAACTGCCTGTAACTCCAGCTTCCAAAGAGCCAATATCCTCTTCTGGCTTTGCTGAGCACCTATACTCAGAGTCACACACACGCACACACATAAATATTGAAAAAGACAATATTTTTAAACAGTTCAGTTATGAGCAGTATGTATCTGTGCTGTCCTTATGACAATTTTTCTCTTTCTCTGGTTTAGACTCAGAGTCATTCTGGTCTCATAATTGACTTGGGAAGCATTTCTTCCTCTTTACTTTTTTGACAGAATCTGTGCTCTTCCTCTTTACTTTTTTGACAGAATCTGTGCCTAGGTTGGCACTACTTCTTTATGGACCAGTAAGGATGTGTAGTTTAAAAGTTTTCTTTATAAAAGATTTATAGCCACAAATTTAATTATCATTATCATAGTGGATACAGAACAATTCCATTTACATATTATTTTTTGAGTGAGCTTTGGTGATCTGCGTGCTTTCTAGAATTGATTTCATTTCATCCAAGTTGTCAAACTTGTTGACTTAATCATTGATAAATTTCCCTTGTTTACTAATTTAATGTCTATCAACTATATGGTTACACAACTCCTCTCCTTCCTAGTGAGAATTGGTTTCTTTTTCTCCTAATCAGTCTTAGGCAATGTTATTATCTTCTTCAAGAAAGGTAAGTTTTCCCACTTCCTTTTTTTTCTCTACTGTTTTCCGTTATTTCAGTAAATTTCTGTTCTTGCCCCATTACTTTTCCTCGCTTACTTTTTCTTCAGCATCTTATTTTTCCTAGTTTCTCACATTGAGACCTGATGTCACTAGCTTTTCGAAATACCTTCTTCTCAACCTCTATTGTTTCAGTTTAACGTATGTATAGTCAGAATGCATGCTTTATATAATTCATAATGCTTCCAATTCATTCAGAATAGTTTTGCCTAGAAGACGATAATTTGGGTGAACATTAGATGTAGGTGGAGCATTGTATAAATGCTAATCGGGTCCGGTCAGCTGGTAAGTGTTCAAGTCTTCCATACCTACTGCCTTCCTATCCACCTGTTTTGTCAGTTACAGAAAATCTTCAGTGTGCTTGTGGATGTGTCTACATTTATTTACAGCTCTTATCATCCTTGAAGCTCTTTGTGCATTGTGAACTTTTTATTCATTATATTAGTGTTTATTAATTATATATACTCCTGCTAAGTTAACATCTCTTTTATTAAATGGAACTTTTCATTTCTAGTAATTTTTGCCACAAACCCTAATTATTATTATAACTATTTACGTTTCCAATTAAGCAAAGTGTATTAATTGTACATTTTTACATTCTTTTACTTTTAACCCATTTATATCTGTGCAAAGCTATTTCATTATAAGAAGTATATCTTTGTCTACTCTTCTTTAATTCAACCTAAAACTCACTGCTGTTTTATCAGTGTGTCATTTGTCTGTACATGGAATGTGATTATTGACACTGTTGGCTGTAATTCTGACATAACAGATTTGATCTCATCATGTCTCATGTTTTTTTTTACTCTTTCCTTCCTTTTTCCTGCCTTTCTTCAGTTTAATATCCCATAATTCATTTCAGTCTTCTTTATTGGCTTAAGCAAACAGCATGCCTTTTCTCCCTTGGATGCTTTAAGAGTCATATGTTTAAGCAATTCAAGTGTATGTTCAGGCATTATACTTTTCACATAGATGTAATCGCGTTCGCAATCATCTCAACTTTTCCTTTGTGGTCTTTGTGCTGTTCTGATGTTCACAGCAAGACTTGGTTTTACTCGCCCATCACACACTGTTTCTAAAGGAAAGCCTGCCACCTCATACATCTTTCCCTACCTGGCTAGTTCTACCTTCTCCTCTGCATCTTTGGCTTGAAGATATGTGATAGGACCTATAAAAGGGAAGCCTACTGTCAGGTATAACTGGCAAGACACTGTTCGTGATGAAGTTTACAAGTGGCACAGAGAGAACCACAGAAGTCGAAAAGAATCACATGAGAAACATTGCTGCCAGTGATTATTTGGGGTAAGAGATGGCAGAGCAATAAGAAGGATAATAATAATGGTATTTACATCATGTCTAAAAGGATTAAATCTAAGTAATAGAAGAAAGAGTGTGCGCATTCAGTTACACTTTCTTTTGCAAGGTCACTTTCAAGTGTTATGAAGATTTCCTCTCTGTTGGTCCAAAACTCCTCTAACCACACCACTTTCTGCAATTAGGAGAGTAAGAATATTTTAATACTAAGCTGAGAAAAATTCTCTTTCATTTAACTCTTCATGGCTATTCTTACAAAAATTTTAGATACAAACACACACAAATGATTGTGTAAATATAACTTGAGTGGAAATATTCATTTTTATGTATACCCAGGAACAGAACATTTTGTTTATATCCTCAGAAATTTGTAAAGTGATTGTCTCATGATAAGTTGTTAATAAAGATTTAAAAAATAACAATTTATTTGACCAGATTAATGGTTAGCTGCGAGTATCTGCCTCTGGGTATGTCAGACTCTGGGAGACCTCTAAGGAGACAGCCTTATCAGGCTGCTGTCAGTATAACACATTTAGGAATACAAGGCTTAGACCTAGTCCTTCTTTAACTTTTTTAACTGATTTGAGATGGTCAGCCTGTGAGTTAAGGGACTATAGCAAATTCATGGCTTGGAGTTTATTGTTAGTGTGTTTTCTATGTTTTATTTAGAAATAGCTGAGCGGTGTTAACAGACAACAGTCCAGATTACCTTACATGGATAGTTGGTTTTCAAAACATCAGAAATCCACAGAATTGACTTGACAAACATTTCTGTATTAATGTTCATTTTGATTAGAGACCTGTCTGCTCCTGACAGCTTCCTATATTGAATTCTAAGAAGAAATTGAGCATCTTTGGAGTTACTCCAGTTGTGGTGAGACAGCCACTAGACAAGAATTGCCTCTTTCCTTCTACAGACAAATTACTGTCCAGAAAAGGACACACTTGCAGAATAGTCGACTGATTATATCTGCCTAGACAAAGTAATCAGCCCTTAATAATTCTGCAGCACTAAGGTCTGTCAGATGATCCTGGGCCAGAAGGCAGAAGAACAGATGCTCCAACGTTTTGAAGTAGAGCGAGTGTCCAGGTGTTCAGAGGTCTCTATAAATTGGCTAAGTTTTAGAAGCTATGCTTTGTGCTTCCCACAATTATAGTTAACTCAGTCATTCTGGATTTCTGACAGGGTTGAACACTTATAGCCTCATAGCCAATCCTGGCTATTTACCTTGAGAGAAAAGATTTGAGTGGATGGTCGTCAGTTGACATTCATCCTAAAGCCAGGTTCAGAACTAAATGTTTTAGCTAGGATAGATGACAGAGGTTCTGGTTAGTCAACAAAATGATGAACAGGGTATTAGAACTATCTTGTATCTCACTGGTACAAATTGGCATAATTATGCTCTAATTGTATTTTGAGAGAAAAGTTTTATTTTAACAGGAAGGGTGATGTGTAGGAGGAGCTAAGGTAGGAGGAGTACTGAGAGGAAGACAAGGAGTAAGAAGAGGAGGAGAAGAAGGAGAGGAGAAGCAAGGTGATGAGAGAGAGAAAGAGGGGGGAGACAGGGAGGCAGATGTTCATGTATCTCCACCAGTCAAAGATAGTTGATATATCTAGGCTGGGTATTGGGTTACACCTCTGATTGAGCAATACCAAACTTATAAAGCCTTTGATTAACATTTTTTAAAAATGTATAAGTGCAAAAAGGAAAAGGGGGCATGGGATAGGGGTTTTCTAAGGGGGGGATGGGAAAAGGGGATGGCATCTGAAGTGTAAATAAAATATCCAATAAAAAATGGAAAAAATAACAATTAAAAGGAAAAAGCCACAGAGAGGAAAATGGAGAGTGCTTTCTAGACATTGTTTCCATTTTCTATTATGTTAGAAATGGGAATGAGAGAGTGGCAAGAAGCCAAGGCATATTTCATTTTACATAGAGAACAGGCAGTATGACAACAATACATTAATTAATATCGTGAGATGTAAAACTTTCAAGAAGAAAATAAGTCAGTCCTGTTGGTTTGCAAGCATTCACTTCCCCATAGAGCATGGCTCACCCTCAATTTATCCCTTGGATTCTCTTCTCTAAAAATCTGTCACTGCAAGAAAACAAATGCACATGGAAAGTATCTCTTAGGGCGCTTTCATGGTTGACATCATATGTTAATTTCTAGCAAATGAGAGTACATGCATGATAGCCCAAGCCAGGGTTATCACTCTACCCCTGATATTTTCTTTCTGCATGACCTTGAGGACTCACTGAAACTGCAAATGGAACGTGATAAATTAATTCCTACACAATAAATCAGAGTATCGCAAAGACTAGACACCACAGTGTTTATGAAAATATTATCAAGTGCAAAGGCCTATGAAAATATTAACTTTCATTTTTTTCCAATATAAATTAACATCTCTTAAAGGGGAGCTGAAAGCTCATAAATAGACGAATGGCCGTGATGTGAAATAAGTTTATCAACAATGTACTGTACTTTGAGTGGAAATGAGATGAACTCCAGAATTTGTGATACTCTTAGAATTGCAGCTGGTAGGGAGGGGAAAGAGAGAAAGAATTTCAAAAGTTCAAATTTACAGCATGTAACAGATCCATAGTAAAAATAAAATGTGAAAAAAATTGCATCAGTACTAGAAAGGACTGGGTCCAGCTGCCACATGCAGATGGTAACCTATATAAACCATTCTCTAAGTAAAGAAGATATTTGAATTGCCAGTGCTATAGTCATCCATTTCTTGGGAAAGTGGAAGAGTGACTTGGGCCAGGAGAAAAGGACTACCCTGAAGAAGTTTATTTTATTCCTATTCTGCTCAGTACGATGGGAGTTTGGCTGACTATGCAACCGGCACATAGACCATAACAACTCTCACTGCAGGCAAGAAGGAAATGGAACTGTTTCCCCCAGGATTATAATACTGCAAAAGTTAGACCCCTAGTGGATGCATTAGGAATAGAACTGCCACAGACTAAAAGTCTTGAACACATAGGAACAAGGACAATATCCCTGTCTCTGGGAATAATAACAGCAGGCCACATTCTTTGTACACTAAGAGGGCTTCTATGAAACTATCTGGACAGGGTGTGTAATTTTTACATAGCTCGCTTTTAGAACTCTTTGCAGAACCTATATAAGATACGTTGCCATTTAAAATTCTTCATTAGAGTTAATCACGCTGGAATTTTCACAGTTCTCTCTACAAATCCCTGTGTCTATCCATTTGCAGTCTGACTCCTGTTGAAACACAATGTTCATGACACAGAAGAACACACAACTTGGAAAGATCTTAAAAGTTTATTCATTTATTCCTTAACATGCTCTATATTCAGTGTGCCAACTACTACTCTATGCATTTTGTATATATTAGCTCATTTAATTAATCATCATTTAATTATCCCAGTGACATTCACTGAATTCATACTATGCTTTTACAATATGTCAGACCTTATGCTTGCTGTAAACTAAACCTGCAAGGAACCCACAGTAAATCAGGTGGTCATCGAACAAAGTATTGTATCATCATCTGTTTTAAAGGCAGGGATTAAGTATGCAGAGTGAAATACCTAACCAGGGCAGAAGAATAAAATCCAGGAAGTTGGGGAGCACTGGCAGCATCAAGGAGAGCCAACTGACAATGTCACCTGAAGCTTCAAAAATGAGCCAGAAAAGTGGAATGAGGCTGTCACATCAGGAAGACATTTCAGGTGCAAGGGAGAGCAAAATTCAAATGTACAGTAGAAGCCGTAACCACACTGCATAATGAAAGTAAAAAGGTTGAGGCAGTGTAAGAGAAGCGGTGAACACGTAGCCAGGGTGAAGTGAAGTCTTTGACCTGTGTAGACAATGTAAATTCACTGAAAATTTTTAACTAAGAGAAAATTTGGTTTGTAATCCTATGTTTTGTCTAGCTTAGATGTTCTAGAAGTAATGGAAGTGGTGCATAATGAGAGGTGTACAAGCAGTTAAGACACTTCTATCTTTAGAACTGAGAAACTTAGCACAGTGTGTTCACCTTGTAAGTGTGAGCAATGACAGAGGTCTTGTGTAATGGGCCCTAAGTCCTGAATCCACTCTGTCGAGGAATTCCTAATAGATTGACCTTCACTTAACATTAATTTTTTCCTCTTTACCACTTATCTTCTTGGGAGCCATGGTTAGACCTATCTCTTGAAAGAAAGTAAAGGGAATTAGAGGAAAGCCTAAACTTCCTTTTCTGTTCTTTCTCGTTCTGGCCACTGACTGGCTGGGACTCACTGGACAGGCTTTGAGTTACTCAACCATAAGCAAAATGGATTGGAATAGATCGTGCTTGAGTTTAGTTTTGTTTGACTATGAAGGTTCCATGAAGCAACTTCTATTCTTGTGAACATTATTTTTAGTCTTCAAAGGAAACCGGAGACACATACAGAAGTATCATACGAGAGCTTCTCTCCGTGTTTGTGAATTGTCAAGCAATATGAATATGTATGATAATTAAGCTCCACAGATCTGCAACATGAACATTGTAGATTTAAACACACATACGGTTCTCATACTAAATAGTACATAGTGCATTTCCGTATATGCCAGAATACTAAACTAAGCAGAAGACAACTTTTGTGCCAACGTAGTGAGTTAAGTTTAGTTTTCTTAACTTTAAAAGAAAGTTTGAACTTCTTTTTATTTTTTCTTAGATAACTCTGGTTGAATCTGCATTTTTTAAAGAAAATGAGAACTGGATAAAGGCTTTGTCAAGGCAACAATTTTGAAAAATAACTAACTAAGATTAGCATTTAAATTGTCAACAACATTTGCAGACACATTCTATTAAGGTCGAAAGTATGTGGTCATTGCTAAAATGTCACTGTGCTCCAGTCTATCTGATGTTATTATTATAAACTTCACTGCAAACCCTAGAGGTAGATAGAATGCACTGTGCTTTGCTGAAGCTCAGTCACAACACAGGGACTTGCTTACACCAATAAATGATGTTTTTCCTCACTGAAGTGTAGATAAGACCTTAAGTCACATGACATGGACTATTATTTCTCTTTAAGAATTTAAAGAAATTAGAGAACTTGGAGTTCCTTCTTTGGAATTCTTAATCTCATTCTTAAAATAATTTTAAATAGGCATTAAAGGAAGATTGAATAAATTTTTATTAGAGTTTGAAGGAAAAGCAACAGGGGAAGCTAACTATAAGTCTTGACAGCTTTTGGAGGACAAAGATGGATATGAAGAGGAGAACCCGTGCCTTTGCAACATAGTCAGGCAAGCAGCTGCATGGCAGAAGGGAGAGTGGAATTGAAGGAAGAGCAACAAGTCCAGAGTGCCAAAGAAAGCCTGCACAAGCTTTCAGCCAGTATTCAAAACAAAAAGGAATAGAAAGAAGAAACAGAAAACGTTGTGCTTTTCTGAGTTAGGGCTCAGAAAAGGGGGGCAAACCACATGGTAAGAGATGCCATAAACAGCTACATGGAGTAGGGGTTTCTGGGAAGAATAAATACATTACCTCATCAAAGGAATCATTATACCTCCCTTCTTCTTAGTTTTAGGTACATAAGTCTTTTTGAGGGGTAATCTCTTGCCCCAGATGACTGACAGGCCCAGAGATGGATTAACGCTTAAAGGAGGAATAGTAATATATAATGTTCTAATCTTTGGAGCAGATCAAAATATCATGTTTCTACCCTGGAACACAGGCATTTCATTCTGTTGACCAAGAGGTCTAGGGAGTGGCAAAGCTAATGTTTACCTTTCTACTATTACCAAGGAAACGGGAGGCTGGGACCAAAGCCAAACAGTGAGAAAGAGGTCCATCATTCATGACCTCAGTGACATTAATCCCCATCTAGCTATCTAACATATCTTTTTCAAGAGTTGAGACACTAAAATCATTTAAAGGAAGGTCTAAAATCATGGAATAACTCATTTTTACTTTGAAACTCTAGAGATCCAGTTCCAAGCTGTTCACCAGAAAGGATTAGTGTCTGTGGTTGAAGTTTTAGTCACACCCTCATATACGGATTCCAGGCACAGGTGATCATTTTGGAGCAGAGAGGAAAGAAACCAGAGGCATCCCACCTGGTATCCCTGGCCTTTAACCAGTACAGAACCAAGAACACTTCCTGTTGTTGGTCAAGGACAAGAATTTACTAAACTGCTCATTCTCAGAGTCCCTGCTCTTAAAACTGACTCAACAGTTTTAATCTCCTGCTCTCACCACTAGAAATATCAAATTCATTCTGAGATGAGGGTTGGAGAGACGGACCACGGATTAAGAAGAGTTGATGCTCTGGGAGAGAGCTGGATTTCAGTTCTAAGACCCCATGTCAGGTGGCTCACAGCTGCCTGTAACCCCAGTGCCAGAGAAAGGTGTGCCATTGTCTAGTCTCCACAGGATCCTGTACTCAGATGCACACATCTACAAACAGACATACATGTACATATAATTACAATTTAATAATATTTTTTTAAAAATGGGAAGGGAATGTGTGATTGTATGTAGAATATTCAGTTCTCCATAAGTTTTACTTAACAGTAAAAACAAACAAAAATACCCAAAGATTATGTACACACACTTAGGATCAGGTGCTATTATGTCCAAAGTGATGATAAGCATCTGTTGTTGTTTGTTTGTGTTTTAAGTTGTAAAACAATAACATTTCAGTGAAACCTTCCACTTCTCCATCCTCTACATGGCCCTACTACTGTGTTCTGGATCCCCATCCTCTACTTGGCCCTCCACTGTGTTCTGAATCGCCACCCTTTATGTGGTTCTACCACTGTGCTCTGCATCCTGCTAAACTTCCTCTCTATGGGTTCCCAGTGCTGAGAGCCATGCTGCTGTAAAATATCCCAACCATCGCCTTTATATAAAGTTCAAAAGAATAAGAAGAAACAGGATGTTTCTTTTAACAGTGTGATAAGATTATATATTATGTACACTTCTTTCAATGTGATATTATACTAGTTGAGCCAAATATAAAACGTAAGTAAATTTGAGGTCATTGAAATATAAAGTATAGTAATCTGATGGTCAGTTAATATGTAGGTGTGAATTTAATCATAACAGCAGGAAGACACTACCTTATTGTAGTTAGATCATTTTAATATTCTGTATAAATCTCTAAGGTCATTATAAGTGCTACTTAGTTATGTATTTGGAGAAATATCAAGTCCCTTACTCCTTGTCTTTACAGAGACTTTTTCTGGAAATGAAACGAGAAACTAGTTAGATGTAGAGGAAGGGAATGTTTATCACCTTTTGCCATCCCTGGATTTCTAGCAAACATGTCCAACATATGAGATAGGAATACACTCAGAATCTCTGAAAGCTGTCTTAGGGTGGTTGACTCAATATCTCATATCTCAGTATCAATAGATATTTCAAACTTAGTGTGTCAATATCTTATCCCCCGCCCGCACTACCATCCCCCTGTCACCAAACCTGTTGTAGTCATAATCTTTTTCCTCTCAGCTTTGTGGAACAAAACCTTGAATCAGTCCTATTTGTCTCTCACTCTTGAAGAAGTCATTGGGAAACATTGCGAATTCAACTGTTGAAACATCCCAATGTCTTGCTCTTGAGGAGGCTGCTCATGTGAGTCATTTTCACCAGTGACTGGAACACTGAAATTGCCTCCAAACCGTTTTGGTGGCTCTGTCCTTCATCTCTGCAGAGACCTAAAACTTTAATATGCAAATCACCCCCTTGATCAAAACTCGAACTGGCTTCCCTTTCCCCTCAGAGTAAATAACCAAACCCATAATATGACACATAGACCCCATGGATACCACACTGTGTATCAGTTTTCTGTTACTGTGATAAAATACACTGACCAAAAGTAACTTAGGGAAGAGTTAGTTTTGGCTTACAACTTAGAGGGAGCAAATCCATCATGGCTAAAAAGGCAAAGCAATAAGAGGAGAAACTCAGCAAGAGAAGCAAGAAGCTGGCTGGTATCATTGTCACCCTCACACACGAAGCGGGGATTAGGAGAGGGCACAGGAACTGGGTCAAAGCTATAAGCCCTCAAAGACTGCCCCCAATGACATTACATCTTCTACAAAAGGGTTTTCTTCCTGAAGGTTCCATAACTTTCCTAAATAATGCCATCAATTAGGACATCAAGTATTTAAATACATGAGCCTGTGGAAAACAGTTTTTATTCAAACCACCACACAGTGAAGGTTAACCATACCTGTCAACTTGACTAGGTTAAGGGAGACCTGGGAGGTTAGTAAAGCACCTAGTTGTGTGTCTGTGAGGAAGTTTCCAGAGATGATTGACATGTGGGACATAACTGAGAAGACCCAGCCAGGATGTGGACAACACCATGAGTTGTCTGTTGTTTTCACTAGAATACAATCTCCATGAGGGTGAAGCTTATTGTCTGTATTGTTTTTTTTTAATGTAACCTGAGAGTCTAAAGCAGTACCTGTCACATAACAGGTACATCACATGTGCAAGAGAAATAAATAATGAAATCTATAACCAAAGGATTTAATACTTGTACATTGTGAAAGTGGGGGTTTAAATAACAGGAATTCAAAAGTGGCCGTATTAAACAGTCAATGACTTGATTTGGTCTTTCGCATTGTAACAAATAGAATCTTTAAAAATTGACATTTCCATAACATATTCAGTGTTATAGGAAGAGCTACCTCGCTGCACTGACTAGACGTTTCCCCTGCTGATTTCAATTACTCCTTAAATAATTCCTACAGGCTCCAGAAGTATAACATGTACACAGATAGAGTGACCTTGAGTGCTTCAGTCCAAAATGATTTGATCACTCATGTACACGTGTGTCTGCTCCAAGGGAAGCAATAGACATTTTACACTAGAAGAAGGACGACATTAATGGAGAACTTCAATGAAAATACACTGAGCTCACAGTTATAAACCAAGTCTACATGCTGTTGTGTGGTCTCTGGGCATCATGGGTTTTTTCTGTTACAAGTAGACATGATCAGAAACAGTGCTAAATGGAGTTTAGAACTTCATAGGTTTATACTGTTATTCAAAGATCTTGTTTCAAAAGTAAAAGCCCCTTCAGATGCCTGGCTTACTAACATAGATAACTTTCTGGAGTTCACTTTATCATTGTGTCTTGTTTAGACTTTTTCAGTGCTCGAGAGACAAACAGGAAGCACAAACTTGCTATTCCTCCTCAGACTCTCAGAGTGCAATTTGTACCTACTTCTCACTTTGTCCCATGAAGATTCAGAATGAATGAGTTTTTGCAAAAGATGGTCCTTGACTTACAACAGGATTCTGTCCCAATAAATTTCTAGCAAACTGAATATATCAGTAAGTCAAAGCGCATTTTAATGCACCTAGTCCTACTGCTTTTTTTTTTATATTTCTTTTCTGTTGCTGTGAAACAATGCTCTGACAAAGGCAACTTAAGGGAGAAAGGGTTTATCCTGGCTTACAGTTCTAAGGTAGCATCTTTCCTGGTATGAATGTTAAGGCAACAAGAGCTATAAGTAGCTGGTGACATTACATCTATAACCAGAAAACAGAGAAAAATTAATTCATGCCAGTTCACTTTCTTTACTTTATACATACCAGGGAATGGTCCTGCCCACAATTAAGAAGGAGTCTTAACGCATCAATTAGCATGATCAAGAAAATCCCTCAGAGGCATTCACAGAAACCCATTTTCTACGTGGTTATAGATGCTGTCAAGTGGATAATCAACAGTAACTATCACACCTGCCAAATGACATACTTTGGCAACACAATACACAAGAGCATCTTTTGTTTATCTTCTTAGTAGTGTGTAAGTGGGAATGTCAACACCCAGCATCTTGAAAGTTGTATGCTGTGTATCCATAGTCAGGAAAAAGACAAAAGATCAAAAGCTTGTGAGGCTAATACTGACTGCTATACCAAAGTGAAGCTGAAAACTCTAAGTCTAGACACTATAGTAAGTTGAGGACTCTCTGCAGAAATATATATGGCAGCAAGTGACTTGGCCCAAGACATGCCAGAGTAGGCAGGGAGAGCAAGCAATATTACTTATATTAATATTAATAACAAAAATCTTGTCTTCATGAAGACTAGGATAAGACATGAAATGATGGATATAAATACATATGTGCACATAGTGTATTAAAGATAATGAGTGCTGAAGGGAAAGGAAGACGGAGACAAACCAGCCACACTGTTGGGCATTGCATCCATCAGCCCCTTCAGCATTTGGAAACTTACTGAATCGCCTTCTGAAAACTTTGTTTTCTTTCTTTCTCTTTCTTTCTTTCTTTCTTTCTTTCTTTCTTTCTTTCTTTCTTTTCTTTTCTTTTCTTTTCTTAGAATGTTATTTGCTTGGTTTGATGTGTTCATATCACAGAGCTGTGGTATGTGGAAAGGGAGCCTGTGGAAAGGAAAAGAAAAAAAGAGGTTCTCTTTACAGTTTACAAAACTACCAGTTCACTGGGAACACGAGGAAAGCAAGCTGTAGCTACCAACTCAGGGCCTGCACAAGACCAAGCCAGCCCAAATCCTAGCATGGGTGGGAGAGGGGCTCAAGAAGCTACCTCTAGCTGAGGAGGAGCTATTGGTGGCTATGGGGAGAGATTTTCGTCAGAGATGTGTCACCTCAATGACTACCCACATTCTAGTAGATCATCCCGTACCCAAGTACACAATGGACTCGGTGGACGACAAGGTGGTGGCAAAGAAGAGGAGAGAGAGAGAGAGAGAGAGAAAGAGAGAGAGAGAGAGAGAGAGAGAGAGTCTGTGGAAAAAGTGGTGGAGGAGATAGGGGAAAAATTAGAGGGAGGGAAGGAATGGGATATGGATTTCATCAAAAATCTATGTGTGTATGAAATTCTCAATTAAAAAAACTATGGGGGTGAAGTATCCCAAGTCTACGGGATCTAATAAAGCACAACAGAAGAGACAAGATTCACTCTTCAGCCCTGTGAAGTCTCTGTTTTTGTGACATGCTGTATTCTTGAAAGTGTCCCTGTCATTCCACTCTACCCTCCAACAATGACAAAACTGAGCACAAAGAATAATTGGGGGAGTGACCTTTATTGTATTTAACATAAATATCTTATTATTTTGAAAGTTTTGTCAGAGCTTGTCTTGCTCCTCAGCCAAGCCCACAGTGGTTGCAGTTTCTGTCAGCACTTTCAAGATGCAGAAAGGCGAGGGTATCACCATTACCATCTTCCATGTCCTGTCAGTGGTGCTGCTTGATGCTGGCCTTAACTGTCTGTCTAACTGTCACTAGGCTTTCAGCTGATATAGATGCATTCCTTCTTGAGAGCTTTCTAAACACGGTCTGTATTCATAGTCATTGTGTGTTTATCAGTCGTATTCCCTTTCAGGAGTGGGGCCTTGGAAAGCTTCAATCATGACCCTTATGAAGGTTCTCTAATCTCTTCTAGTTCTCTATACTGCCCATGTGGTCTGTTTTATAAATGCAGGGACAAAGAGTCCCTATGTGTTTCCTTCACTCACACAGTCAGTAGCAAATACGTTGTTATTTCATCATCGGTAAAAAAAACTATTGATGATGAAATAGCTAGAGCTCCCATGGGGCTGTCTGTGATGGGGTGGCAAGTGATAAGGAGGGTGGAGTGGGCAGAGAACAGTCTTTGATTCAGAGCCTGAAGATGTATTATTCCTGGCTCAAGAAAGAACAAAAACCTATGAGCTTGATACAGTAAATGTATCAAGATACGTAAGGATGTCCTTACTGATAGAAATAGGTTATAACCTTGAAAGTATGAGAAAGAAGAGCCCTTTAGCTAACCCATATTGAAGTGAGCATTTCAAGAAGGTAAACCTATTTATAAATGCTGGATTAAAAGCCTTAAACCTGATGGCCTTTTAGCAGGAGAGAAAAAACACCCAATTTCTCTGACATCTTCTGTTGGCATGACAACAGAAAGACAAGGCACCCCTAGGCTGGATAAAGAACCAGATGCTGGCAGCTCAGCAGCTCTCCTTCTGAGATCCCAGGAGAGAGTTTCAGAGCACACACAGCTCTGTGGGCGGCTCCCTGGAGGCCCTCCATTCCTGCTGTGTGCTTCCTTAGCAAGGCACAGTCAGCCCTGGCTCCACCAGGATGCTCTCCTCCAAGCTGATTTCCTTCACACTCACCCACTGTGACAGCTCCCCTGGCTGTCCATCACAAAGTACCAGACCCTGGATGGCTCAGACAACAGAAGTGTATTGTCTCACAGTTTTAAAGGTCAGAGTCTAAAGTCAAGTGACAGCAGATTGTTTCTTTCCTAGGGCTGTGAGAAGGATATGTTTCAGGCTCACAGGCTCTTCTTCAATTTGTAGATAACTAATTTCTTGTTAGATCTTTACATGGTTTCAATTTTTGCCTGTCTCTGTACCCAACTTTCTCCTTTCTCATAAGAACATTTTCCAGGATGGACTTTAAGGCCCCTTGTAGCATAGATTAGAATTTTAATCTTCTGGGCACAGTTCAACCCACAATAGATGTTAGGTCACAGCTAGAGATGTTTTTCTTACTCCTCCCACCACCATTTTCACTGGGTGTTATGGAGGCGAAGCATGAGGTACACCTAAAACAAAAGCTTTGGGATTCAGGAAGCTCGGGAAAGTCTGGATTCACTTTTTCAAAGAGCTGATGACATATAGAGGTTGGTGAGATAGGACAAGATCAAAACGCTGACACATTTCTTTCCCCTTTAATAGTATAAAGAAAAATCACTAAACAGATCTTTGCAGGGGAAAAAAAATCTGCAAGGTTCAAGATGGCCTTGGATGTACAAGACAGGTGGGCCCATTCCACTTGAATGGTTCTGAGCAGCCGCAAGGCAAGATCTGCAAAGGATTCAACTCACAGAATGAGCAAACGGTATCTTCGTATTATGGAATCATCACTCATAGCCTTCCCAATTCTGCTTTTGTACCCCAAGAGGCTCACAAAAGAGAAAGAATCATAGACTGAGAAGTCTTTGAGACCATGAGCCACAGATACAAATCACCCCAGGCTCAGGTAACCCGCCCAGTTTGAATCAATGTCCCCTCTGTTATTTGCTGTCAGTGTGACCTTAGCTAACTTAAGGAGCTTTGCTGTCCCTATTGTTAAATGGTGAGAAATAGCCATGACTTTCATGTTTGTTATAAGGACTACAAATTTTACAATGTAAAAGGTATTGATGGTAACACTTAGTGGACGGGACACTTAGTGTATTTCCCATTGATAATGATACTGTTCATACAAAATCACTAAAAGTGTTATCTCATGATAGAAGGGTACTTTAGGTTAGTGGTTTACAACTTTGGCTATACTTAAAATTCACTGAGAAGTTTTAGCAATCTAAATACCTAGGTAATTAAATAAGAACATCTAGAAGATTCTAGTGTGAAGTCTATGTTGAGAGCTACTAATTTCGATTAAATGTCCCACGTACAAACTATACTGTAACTAATAAAGTATCTACTCAAGTCACCCAAGCTTCCAAAGGCATATGTAAATATATACATGCATGCATATATACATATGCACCTATATAAATGCATACACTTGTAGAGGAAATGTTTCAATGGAATTTCAAGCTATTTAAATATCTCTTTTAGAATGAAACTGAAAGATAAATCCCATTTCTCACACTCAGTTAGGATGTATTCACTTTGGCTGCCAAGCAATGCTAAGATTTTAGAAATTAGGAAGTTTCATGTGAAAATGCTTAGTGGGTTGATGTAAATTACCCTATATACTAGTATCAATAAATATACTAGTAAATTAGGGAGTTCTGGTACTTTCCAAGCCTTAACTCTCTAATGATCAGAAGCCTGAATACCTTTCATTTCTGTTAAGGCTTAGTCAATACACTTTCTTTCTGCCTGAACTTCTGTTCTAATTCCAGGATACCCTAGCAACCTTCTATATTATATATTTATATTATATAAGATCACTAAGAGTTATTTTATATAAACAATAACAGTATCAATGGACAGTACACTAAATATCTATTAACTGGTATCATTAATATTTTTTTACTCACCTTTTCTGAAATCATTCATGGCCACTTTAAACAATCTGAACTTACATAAAGAGATGAGAGCATGAATCAGGAAATCAATGCAATATTCTCATATCCTGGGTATCAGTGTATGTTTTCCAAGCTACATATATGAAAAGCAGCAATGGATAGTCAAATGAGTAGAGTCAAGATTTAGGTTCATTGGAGACCTCTTCAGAATCTTTTCCATAGCATATGTCAGCTCTGAGTCTCTTCAGAACTGTATACTTATTCTGTTAGGGGAGACTCAGTAATTCTGACTCACCATAAAAAGACTATAGAACTGGTCATATGGTGAGATTAGAAGACCGTGTGGTAGAAATTCTATCTGCAGATACTTACCCACTGTTCTGCCAAGGGTTGATAGCCCCTATAAGAATTTCTTTGGGATAGAGATTGAAGACCCAAGCAAACATGGAAACATATTTCTTGGGTGGAGTTACCACTGACATACCATTATTGCTTGATTCTTTGAATGAGCTGATATATTGAGTTATTAATTGGTCAACTATTAAAATTGCAGAAGTAAATAGAAAACTCAGCAAAGGGGTATATCAGATGTGATGGATTGGCCCCACTGGTTTTTTAAAACAAAAGGAAAATGTCATTTAATGTGCAGTGCTGTGAGCTTGGAGCTGTGTTCTACTGTCCACTGACACAAAGAACTTGAGTAAGAAGTTCCATCAGGCACCGTTAAAAGGTATATGGTTTGTGTACACTGTCTATGTCGGTCTTGGATAGGCAGAACACTAATGAACAAACTATTTGTCTAGAAAATGCAACAGCAAAAGGGGTGTTCAACCAGAAGAGGTCTGGATGGTCTCCATCGTTGAGAAACCTTCCAATATGTAGCACTAAGTTTTCCACTTGGTATAAATGGGCTGCTCTCCAAGGTGCTTGCTAGCTTCTCTGGCTTCCACTCTCAGAAACTACATGTCTTACTTCACCAATACACATCCTTCCCCTGATCTTTTCCTCTCTTCTGCTTTAGTTCATTCTTGAAGACATTGTTTGGAAATTACTTACTTCAGAGAATTCTTTGTTAACTCTTGGTCTGGGTTGGGGGAGCTTCCTCCAATAAATCCTGACATCTGTCACCCATTGTTACAGCTGTGAATAGTTAAGTGTCCCCCTCTCCTCTTAATCTATAAATTTTCTTTAAAAAGGATTATTATGCATTAATCTTTGCCCTATAGCTTAAAATGATGACTAAATGGTTGGGTGTAGTGGTACATGTCCATAATCTCAACACCTAGGAAGCAGAGGTAGGATTGCTGCCAGGTTTTATGCAGCCTTACTTATATGTGAGTTTGGTTCCAGCCTAGGATACAAGGTGAGACTCTAAAAAAATAAATGAGAGAAAAGCTGGTAACGGTTAAAGGATTAGATGGATGAACAGATGGACAAAGAAGAATGCATGGCTGAACTGTGGACATTTTTTTTTTTTATTCCCCCGTGGTATCCGCTAACTTGGTCAACCAATTGTGTCAAAATGTGAGTAGGATGGAATGAGAATAACTTCTATTAACAGATGCATCACGGAGTTATTAAAAGTGCTTTGTTGTTCTGCTGTTGTGTATCTGCAGTCATGGAAGCAGAGAAATAATAGTCTCACAGCAGGTTATGTTTTTTTTTTTTTTACATGGCTAATGGAAATAAGATAACTATGAAGCTGAAATTAAGTTCAATAGATCTGACCCTTCCTCTGGAATCATACAAAGGTTATACTAAAGGATTTTTAAGGGTATAGGAAGATGATAAGGGGATGGTAAATGGAGACAATAAATATGCCAACAAAATGTTGGAAGACGAGCAAGGAAAATACTGGTAGCAACTGACCAACTAGAACTGAAAAAGTTGAGAGCTGAGCATGTAGAGAGAACTCCAAAAGAAGACCAAGACAATTCAAGCTTTAGATCCTTATACAGGCTTGGGAGTTGCAGGGTTTTGTGAGGGATATAGGTTGGGAAAGGTGAGAAAGAGTGATTATTTTTCTAAACAGAATCTAGAGCAACACATTCTCTACTCATCCTTCACAGACAGATGAAAACCCTTAATAAACTCTTGAAAACAATAGCATTTTCTCTCAAAAAGAAGCTGAGTTAAAATAACTCTGGATTTAGGAAATTACTCACAGGACAAGGGAAGCTTTAGACTGAATCTCAAAATAAGTATGCAAAAGCCCAAAGGCTGAACTCTACAGCTCACTGTACCTTTGTCCATTATGGCAATCAGAGTAGTTTGAATAGGTACAGCCCCCATAGACTCATGTGTTTGAATGTGTGGCCTATGGAAAGTGCCACTATTAGGAGGCATGGCCTTGTTGGAGTAGGCACGGCCTTGTTGGGGGAAGCATATCATTGTGGGCAGCAAGCTCTGAAGCCTCCCATACTCAAGCTATGCCCAGTGTGGTACACAGTCTCTCCCTGCTGCCTTTAGATCAAGATGTAGAATTCTTGGCTCCTCCAGACCCATGTCTGCCTGTACCCTGCTATGCTTTCCACCGTGATGATAATGAACTAAACCTATGAAATTATAAGCCAGTCAATTAAATGTTTTCTTTTATAAGAATTGTCATGGTCATGGTGTCCCTTCACAGAAATGAAACTATTAAGACACAGCAATGAAACTAAGACACAGAACTCAGATAGTCAAGTTTGTGCTCCATTCTACCTAAGTAGAATTTAGTTACTTGTTGCATATTTAATTATGAGTTGACAGGCACTCATGAGCTTACAAGCTGTAGTTAACTGCACAAAATCAAATGAGCATAAATTCCAGGATAGACGGTGAGGTGCTTCCCAGTCCCCTTTATTTAATGAGGAACTATTGCAATTGATAGCTGCCAGGGAAGGGACAATCACACTCTTTGGAGAGTGTTTCCTCTGGTAGAATAGATGGCCCACACCTATATATATACAGATAACAAGGGGCAGAGACAGATGGACCTCTGTGAATTCAAGGCCAACCTAGTCTATACAGTGAGTTCCAGCACAGGCAGAGCTACATAAAGAGACACTGGGAAAAAGAAAAATAAGATATTATTTTCCTTGGAAAAAAAGCCACAATAGGTAATGGAAAGATCAAAGGGAAAGAAGGTATTGCTTTGGAAAAGAAGATAACATATTTATATTTTTGTTATAGCTGCATTATAAAAACCTTGGATAAAATATAGGTTATTAATAATAATACCTAACAACCCAAAGAGGGAGAGGTACAGAATGAAACCTGAATGCATGACACACCATTGTGGGAGAGAGTATGTATTTTAATAACTTCTCACTTTGTTCTTAAACTATATGAGTTTATTTTTTCAAATATTTGTAATAATGATTCATATAAGTATATCCTAAAAAGTTTTTTTTTAAATGATTTAAGGAGGAAAGTAGGCAAAAGGCAGAAAAATTAGAATATCATCTCGGTTGGGTGACTAATGTACTGTAGAATAATAAGATGAAGGAATCATCAGAAATTTAAGCATTGGAGTTAATGACAGCAGGAGACACAGTGGGAGTATGAAGAGAGGTGTAAGAAGTGTTCTGGAGGTGAGTGTATTAGTAAGGATGAAAGAGAATACACATCGCAGCTCAGATCGAGAGATCTTCAAAATACTGAAAAATACACTGGGACTCATGAGACAAAGAAACACTAACAAAACCAAAACTGAGGTCAAATAGAAATGAACTGAAATGAGAAGGGTGTTGAGTTAAACTCTACCCTATGCTTGAGTATGTGTGTACATTGTCGTACAATATGGAAGTTGGAGGTTTCCAATGACACACAAAATCTCAAAGATACTTATTCCCACTGTATTCTTTCTTAGAAAGATGCTAAAGTTGTTTCCCATAAAGTAAAGGAGTAGATAAAAATTCATGGCAAGAATGTAAAGAAAAGGCAAGGCTCGCATAAGAAAAGAGGTAAAGGACAGATTTATAATCGCGATGAAAAGAAGGCTCATAACTATAGCTGTTCAGCAATTTAGTCAACAACTAGTGCAGAGTGTGACAGATTCTAGAGAGAATATCTATTAAAAAAAAGATAGCAATAAAGATGTTTGAAACATCCATAAGGAGTTATATTCTTTTTAGTTATTAAAAATTAGATATAATATTTACTAAAAATAGATATAATATATTATTTTAATATAAATTACATAAAAATTAGATATAAAATTTACTATACATGTATACAGATATATATACACATATATGTGCATATATATCTGTATATAAATATGTACATATATATGCATATATATGTATACACACACATACACACACACATATACCTATGAACCACAAACATGACTAACATAGCAATAACATGGCAAAATAGCCCTAAGGATACAATAGTGGCACTTAAATCTTGGCTGAACCCAATAGCTGTCTAATTGGACTTAAAGCCTGCTCAACAGGAAGGAAATTGTGCCTGGTACTGGAAACCTAGTCAACAACATGGGGCTACTGATGTTGTGGATCTTAGAGAAAAACCTACAAGGACCACATTACTAACCCAGCATAATTTCTAACTGAATTCTGAATTGTTATCCTCATAGCCACTGGTAAATGTAGCTTTCAATCATAAACATGCTTCTCTTTGCAGCAGACAAGGAATGATTACAGAAAACCACAGTTTGTCAATTTGTACAAAGAGCAACTGATCAAGAGGTGCCCAACCTCAACAGATGCTTCTACAACACAACTCCTGTGTAAAGGGCTCAGGAAACATCACAGGAGGAGTTGAAATGTTGTAAGAGCCAGAGGACTAGAAAGTCAAGGGCTGCCTAAACAAGGCGTGATCAATGACGATACGAGTAGACATACTAACACAGAAGAGGAAAGTCTCATTTGGCCCCACCCCCAAAGAACTACAGACAACTACAGCTCAGAGTAGGAGACTTGATCTACCCCAGAGATGAACTTCCTCATTAGTTATTCAACACCAAGTGGTCAGCTCTGAAATCATACATACAAGCAACACTAAAGCAGACGCAGTGGGTAGTACTAATATATCTATATGTCTATATGTATATGTAACAAAAACAACTAAGAAAAAAGGTCATGAATTTGAGAGGGAGTGGAAGGGCACTGGACAAGTGAGAGGGAAGGTCGAAAAGCAGGAAGTGATGCCATTAATTTAAAATAAATGATCTAAAAATGGAAGAACAACCACAAAAAGAAAAGTATAACTTTTGTGATATACTTAACAATAATGAGAGGAAACGACAATGAACGTGAAGCAACTAACTATGAAACTATGATTAATTCTATAGAATTAGAAAATTTAGATGTGTCAATGCAGTGACAATCCTGTGTGGGCCCAGCTGTGATGTCTACTAATAGACCAGCTGTGATGTCTAATACACCAGCTGTGATGTCTACTAACATACCAGAGCAATGTAAGGCCTGAATGGTACAGGTACAATCTGTGATGTGACAATGTAAGGCCTGAATGGTACAGGTACAATCTGTGATGTGACCAGTACTATAACTTAAATCCTTACCTTCCCACAAAGGCTCCTGTGTTGAAGGTAAGGTTCTGCACATGTGCTTCTATTGGGAGCTTCTGGAACCATTAGGATAGGATTTGGAGTCTAATTGAAGAAGTTTACTTTAGCAAGGTCATGCCCTTGACAAAGTACTGAGACCTTGACCCCCTTCCTGTCAGTGTCTCCTTTTTGACTCCTTGTTTCTGTGAGGTAAACAGGCCTCCTCTGGCTTATACTACCACCATGTCACACTCTTCTTGATGTGGGCTCAAAGTCAATGAAGCCACCCATCCATGAACTAGAACATTCTGAAATGGAGCCAGTGCTTCATCCTCATGATAAGAGCTAGCAAATGTATTTGGTATGAGTTTGGGAGCACGTGCAAAGGAATGATTGGCAGATTATTTTCTACAGTAGGAAGTCAGATACCAAAAGTTTAAAAGTTGAGGGACAGGAATATAAACAAAGTGTTGTGGTTCACATATAAATTTTAGCCCCCAGGAGAACTATGAAGAACTGGGGAGCAGCCTGGGGTGCACTGTGAGAACCTGTTTCAAAAAAGAAACCAATAAAAAAAAAAAGAAAAGGAAAGAAAACAGTAATATAATATTTATCAAGTAAACTGAGGTTTGTAGTTATGACTGCATTTTAGATTACAGAGAGATTATTAATGCAGTTAAAAATCAGTCTTAAAATATGGGGCAAATTATGTCCAAGGAATTTTGATGCTGAATAACTTAATATTTGAGCATGATCATGTAGAAATCTAAACCTAATTACATATTTGAGAAGCATTTGCAGGTTGACCCCCATCTTCTGCCACCCCCTGTATGTTTCCTGGAGTTTTATGATTAACTGCCCTGTGAGTTCCAGGGTAAATTCTGTGGTTAGTTAGAGCTTTGTTTGTTAGAACAGTTCAGCTACCATTGCGGTGTATGTGCTACAGAGCCAGGGTGCTGGATTGGAGCAATGTTTACTCAAAGGTCAGAGGATATTTTTATGTCTCATGAAGTACTCCTTTGTTGGCCACACTGTATCACTGTGTTCTAATGGGATATTTTGCCAAATAGCCAAGAGTTACTTATAGGTTAATGATTGTCTATACTGATGGAAACTGAGTGTAAGTCATTACCAAGAATGAGGAAGTTCAGTAAATAGGGGCAGCGTGTCCACATCTCGGCTCTGTCCTTAAGATCTATCAACAGAAATCAGATGGACCATTAAACGGCCTTGTACAGTGCCTGGGAGATGAATTTGATCATTAGACAAGTCAATGATTAAAAAAAAAAATAGTTTGAAACCTTGGCCGTCAGTGTGAGAAAGTTGGTTTCTACCCTCCTCTATTTAAAAAGCAAACTCTGATTAAAAAATGCATGAAGGGCAGGAAATGATTCTGGTTTCATACCAAGAGCTAAATTGTCCAGCCTGATCTAATTGTTCTAGGAAAAGTTCAATGCCATAGGGAAATAAGGAATGGCCAGAGAAGCCAATTAGCCTTTTCCAAAATTATTTGACTTACATATTTTAAGCTAAAAATAATCTACTCTTGTCTTTTCCCTTCCTATCTGAAAGTGTACCCTGCTTCTTATGTAGCCAGAGGAGCTTACGTTAGCTTTTGAATCTACGTGCTAAGTGCTCAATGTATATTTTTAAAAGTTGCAGTTTATTGGTTGGGGTTGGGCATTCCATGATCACTTATTCTCTGCATTTTGACCAGTTGAGGTTTTCTGGAAGGCAGCCAGTTTGGAATCTGAACCACACCCTGAAGAAAGATTATACAACATTCTTACAGGATGAGACCACAAAGTAAGGGGGATGGGGTGGGCTGTTGTATTGACCAATCATATTTTGACACAAGGGGTTAAACAAAAAGAAGCTCCTTTGATGAGGGGTGATTGCAGTTAGACATGATACTGGTTTAGGAAAGTGGAATGAGAAGGTTCTCCTCTAAGATCTATGACCTTATGAGCCAAAGGAAGTTGCCTAGGTTTACTGAACTAGGCATGATTTCCCTCTCGCTACATATATCTACAATAAAATTCCTAATTATAAGGAACCTTGTAGTGTTGGGTTCAGGATGGAAGCCGAGAAAATTCACTTCAGCTATGGAAACTCAAAAATGAAAGCTTCATTTTCTGAGCGCTGAGGGAGGTGGCCAGTTCCGGGTCTGATCCACGTCCCTGAAGGGAGATTGTACAACATTTTTATAGGACGGGACCACAAAGCAAGAGGGATCCGGAAGGGCTGTTGTACTGACCAGTCATATTTTAAGCAAGGAAGTTAACGTTGGTGACCGGCCTTATCCTGGTCACCTGATTTCAGGGTCCTCGAGTCAGCGTTTGCAGTCAGGTTCCCTCTGGACTCTGATCTAGCCGAAGCCAGGGCCTTGTGCTTGCTAGCAAGCACTCTACCACTGAGCTAAATCCCCAACCAGGAGCTGAGAATGATAAGAGAACAAAAGAGTGGGCAAGCAGCTGGTAGTCAATTAAATGAAGACAAGCAACACATTTACAACCTGTGTGCCTTAGTTTAGACAACGGAATAGCAGGAACTTCCCTCTTTACATCCTCTGCTGGTTAACAGATCGACTTGAAACACCTGAACCAGCACGACAGGAGTTGGGCTCCAAGGCCTGGGAACAGGAACTCAGTTTTGATCCAGTCAGCAAGGTGGAGCTTGTTCCTGAGATGGCTGGACTCAGGAAACTATCTCCAAAGAGTAGAAAGAGAGGGATGGGAAGAATGTAAGAGCCAGGGGACCATTTGCTGGTTTGCAAATCATCTTGGGAGTCACTACTAAAGACACTTGGGCTGGGAAAACCACTCAATCAGGTACGTGCTTGCATTGTAAATATGATGACTTGTATTGAAGCCTGGTGTGTTGGTGAAAGTTTGCAGACCCAGGAGGCTGAGACTCACACATCTCTGAAGCCAGCCTGGCCTACCTATTCGGTAATCTCCAGGCCATGAGAAAAAAGAAAAGAAAAAGTAGTTGTTACCTAAGGAATAACACTAAAAGTTGTTCTCTGACCTACACACACATACACACACACACACACGTACATACACACATACATATATACATATACACACATACACATATATATACATATGCATACACACACATGCATACACACACATGCACACAGACATATATATGCATACACACATATACATATATACACATACATATACACACATACACATATACATACATATACATATGCATACACACACATACACATACACATACATATACATATGCATACACACACATGCACACACACATATATATACATACACACATACATATATACACATACATATACACACATACACATATACATATGCATACACACACATGAACACACACATGTATACATACACACATACATATACACACATACACATATACATACATATACATATGCATACACACACATGCACACACACACACACACAAATGCATGCCCATACATACATGCACACACATACACGAAATGTAGCTCTCAAGCATAGGATCCTCACTTGACTGAGCGGAGGATTGTGTTCCACAAAAAAGAAACATACAAGGAATAGAGACGCCTTTTCAAGGCTTACCCATTTTGAGAAAGAAGCTAAAGGAAATTCTTGGTAAGGACCCCTTCAAACCTAAAATGCAATGAAAGAATTAAAGAACCCGCATATTACAGGTAAAGGTGCAAATGGACAGCCAGTTTCTCTGAGATCTGAGGGAAAAAATGCCAGAGGGATGCTGGTTGTAGCATGGTCTGAAGGATGGAGGAGCTCTGTTTGTGGGGATTTCCTGTTCTAGGTGCAGGTGCATTCTGTGATTTAAAGCAGTAATCACGTCCCTGACTCCTGCCAGGTAGAGACTCTGAGCACTGTTGCTGGTGCCATTGTTGGAATCAAATCACTAAAAAGGTCAGCACCATTAATAAGTGACTTGAGAAGAGCAAACATGTCAGACAGAAAATCCATGTGCCTCTGGGGCTTTTCTCCAAAGCCTTGCTCCAGTGTGTTCACTTGGCATTTATTGGTTCCTGGAAGTAAAACCGCCAATGGGGGCTTCAAGACAGAGGGTCATGCAGGCCCTTACTCCTGGATAGATGTTCCTAACTTAAACTACCGAGCCCTCCATGGTGGAAGGGCGTCTGCTTCACTGTATCAGAGTAGCTGCCTTGATACATGCATGAATACTCAAGTGTACATTAGTTTTCCACTGTAATATGTACATACAGGTAGAGACAATGTAGGAAATAAGTGCCCGTTGAAAAGTCTGTGGGCCTGGGGCAAAGTCTTCACATTCATTGTAGGGGTGATTTCCAAAGCCCTTTGTAATTGTAAAGGTCTGTAATTCTAAAGGAGGCCATGACAGTGGATCAATATGTTCTATATTTTGCTACTAATCATAATCACCAAATATAGTTCCAAATGCTGTTTAGTAGTGAAGCAAAGGGAAAAACTGGATGGTTAAAAGTTGGGAAGAAGGAGGAGGAGAAGAAAGAGGAGGAAGAAAAAGGAGGAGGAGGAAGAAAAAGAGGAGAGAAAAGAAGGAGCTTTTCTCTCTCTCCTTCCCTTCCCCTCCCCTTCCCCCTCTTTCTCTTCTTTCCTCTCTCTCCTTTACCCTCTCTCTCTCTCCTTCTTCCTCCCCCTCATCTCCTCTCTCTCTCTCTCTCTCTCTCTCTCTCTCTCTCTCTCTCTCTCTCTCTCTCTGTGTGTGTGTCTATCTGTCCCTGTGTGTCTCTGAGACAGGGTTTTACTATCTATCCCAGGCTGGCCTGGAACCCCTGAACCTCTAACCTCCACCCCATGACTGTTGGATTACTGACATGTATCTCCATACCTGCCTGTCTCCTTACTGTTGTACTTTTCTAACTCTATTTTCTGTACTTTACTAACACTATTTTTCAGAATGTATGCATTACCTACCTGTTTTCAAGATCTATATGAAATAACATTTATTTCATAAAATCATTGATCATCCCAATCTCACTGTCTTTCCTGCAATTGATCAAACTAGAATTTACTTATGACTTGGCAGGAATTCAGACTCATGTGTGATGCTGCACAAACTGATCTCAGCTCCAGTCAGTCTGTTTTCTGAAATCAACATAACACTTTCCCTATGCTAATACTTGACTTCCTGTTTATATGTAAGGCATGCATTATGCGCCAGTGTAATTAGAGTGCACTTGTTTCCTGTCATAGTACAAGCCTAACACCATGCTTTGGACATAATAGGTGCATAATGAACATTTGGAGAATGACAATAGATGGACTAACCACTTCCAATTGTTGGCTGTTAAACAATAATAAATACTATTATCTGAAAAATCATAATGTAATTGAATGAAAAACTACAAATTGATCTATAAAGATTCAATTACATAAAACCTTTGGGGATAATGTTTACTGCCTGTGCCTAAATTACTACTGTGAATAAATAATTTTATCTCTTTAAAAACATAGGATAAGTGAAGCAAAATAGCAACCGGGGCTCATAAACTACAGAAACTAATCCAGCAGCATTGGCCACAGTACTGCCCTATAAATCAAAGATTCTGAGAACAGCTGAAAATCACAGAGATACCAACAACAGCCTTGTAAACTCTCAGCCTTGCTTGTGAGTGTGTCCATACGGGCGTGCGCACACACACAGACAGGAACAGTTCTATAAATAACGGCTACAGACAAAATCTGCAAAGCATGAAAGTCAGGTAGTTACCTAACTGACTTTCTGTGTGCAGAGCTGGGAATGGGGGACATTGGAGATCATTGGTTGGGGACTTCCTTAGCTATGATACATAGAGCCCTAATGCTTCCCTGATGGCAGATATGACAAATAACTGAATGTTAACTCTTTGAAAGTGGCCATGGGCAAGGATTGGAGAATGTTTGCTGCACAGTATGAAGACCCAAGTTCAGATGCCCTACATAATTTCTGTCCCCCTACAGAAAGACAGGCATGCCAGCATGTGCCTATAAACTCAGTGTTGGTAGGCAGAGACAGTAGGTTCCTGGGACTCACTGGCCAACTCTTCTAGCCAATTGCAGGAGTAGATGGTTGGGTGGTAGATACATGGAATTAGACAGCAATTATTTAGATAGAAGTTGATATTATGCAAAACCAATCAGAATAGGAACATAAAGACTGGAAGACTTAAGAATATTTGTTTGACTTGTCTCTTTGAACAGAAAGGCATTTGAACAGAGATCTGAGCAAGTTAAGGGATAGAACTGTAAAAATATCTACTGGACAATATCCTACAGTGAAAAAATAATCACATTAAGTTCAAATGCCAGAGAAGAATACTGGTGTGCTCATGCAATAAGCAAGACCCCTCATACAGGCTGAGCTGAAGGATAAACAGAAAGAACTAAAGTCAGAGAACGAAGCAGATGATGCCTCTAACCCAGAGTGGTCTTGGAATTCTAAGAAAAGAATTCTCTTTAGATTTAAGTTAGATAGGTTGCATTTGGAGTGTGAATTAACCAAATGATTGACGTGTGTGTGTGTGTGTGTGTGTGTGTGTGTGTGTGTGTATGTGAGACAGAGTCAGAGACAGAGAGACAGACAGAGACAGAGAGAAAGACAGAGTGGGGGGGGAGGATTGAGAGAGAATGAGAATATCTACATAGCCATGGCTACCCTGGAATGCACTCTGTAGACCAGGCTGGCCTCAAACTCATGGAGATCCCCCATTTCTGCCTCTTCTCAAATTCTGGGATTAAGGGCTTGTACGTACCCTGTATGTACCATCATTCGAGGTGAAATTTTTCCCTCTTATTTCTCTGAGCTTAGTGATTGCAAAGGACAAAAAAAAAAAAAAAAAAAAAAAAAAAAAAAAAAAAAAAAAAAAAAAAAGCTGGAACATCTTTATTCTAAACCATAGTCTGCCCTGGAGGAATTGAACACTAAGAAAAGTGCCAAATAGCAGTAACAGTAAAGAGGAGACAGACACCCCCAATGTGGGGACTGTGCTAGTAACTGCTTGTGGAGGGGAGGACTGGCAAAGGCAAGCTCGGGAAGAGAATGTTTATCTTGGCTCACAGTTTGAGGCAGTGCAGTCTGTCATGGCAGCGAAGGCATAGAAGCAAGAGAGTGAGGTGGCCGGTCATGCTGCACTCAGGGTTGGGGTATGAGATGCACAGTGAAGCTCAGGCTCCCTCCTTAGCCCTCTGCTGCCCTTTGGGTGCAGTCTAAGACTTCACTCAGGCCATGAGATAGGATGGCACACATTCAAAGTGGGTCTTCTCTTCTCACCCAAACCACCCTTGAAACCACCCTTACAAATACACCCATGGACGGTTTTAAATCCAGGGGGAAGGTTTCCTTAGAAGAGCAGACATAGGGTCTAAATCCTGGAAGATACTAGATTTCCACCACCAATGAACAGCCCAGAAACAAGGATTCCCCTACTACTACGCTTACTCTAGTCCTGGGTCTCCCACTCTCTGCTCCTTCCCCATTCTCATCTGTACATTTCCCTTCCTACTGTCTTCTATTTCTTCCTTTTGACATACTCCTCGCTTTGATCTCTTTTCCCTGCAGGCTCCATGCTCTGTATCTTTTGTCTCACTTCCTGCTCTCTCCCTCTAGCCAACAGAACCCTCTTTTCTTTCTCTGCTTACCTTTGTGCCTTCCCCTGACTCTGGTCACCCCCATTCTCTGAGAATTGTGGTGAGTACATCCAGCAGAGAGAAGAGGGACCTCTGCTCCACAGATTCAGGAAGGAGGTAAACACCCTGCCTTGCTGGGCTGGAGCCATTATGGTATCCCAAAGAATTATGGGGAAAGACAAGCAGCAGCTTCACTCCTGCAGTATTGTAGTGGAGAAGATTCATTGTCTCCATGCTGATGGCGGCTCCAAGACACCATCTTCACAATATTTGGCACATGGCAGATGATTTACAAGTGTTTGTAGATGTCACGAATGTGCCACCATCATTGTCTTAGCTATCTTGAGGACTTTATAGTGAATGCTCACACATTAAGGAACATCTCAGAGTTGCTTTTCTTTATTATTTTATAAATTCAAGGGGAAAGTTGTCTCACTTTGTGTTTTGCAGGTAAAGACTCAAATAGCAGCAGAGACACTGGTTTTTGTGTTCTTGTGTTCTTGCTGTTGAAGAAAAAGAATGTGATAAGATACAAGCAGCATCACCTCAGATGATATTTCCAGACCCCCTCCCCCCAAAGAAAAAGCTCTGGAAGTCACCATGGAAATGGCAAAGTAGTTTACATCTCTAGAAGTTGGCTACAGTGACTTCTCACTTTTTCTCTGACTTCCATTACTATTTTAAGTAAACATTTCCACATTCCTCTCTTGGGCCACTGTGGCAGCAGTGGCCATGAGTATGTTACCAGAACTAACCAGAGTGGCCAGTTTTCTCCTCTGATTCATCATCAAATACCTTCTGAAGCCTTTCAAGGTGCCAGGGAGTGGTCAGTGCTGGCACTTGAGTTTACTGTAGGTCCTCAGGGAGCAAAAGAGCAAGTGACAGACAGTTGTACAATGACAAAGTACAAAGACACAGCAGTGGACAAAAATCCCCCTCATCAGGGAGTGACATGGAGGATTCGGGGGTGCTGTTCTTTGAATGTTCTTCCAAGGTTCATATGTTGAAAACTCAATCCCCACATTTATGTTAATAGTATTTGAAGATAAAGCCTTTGGGAGGTAATTAAAATTAGATGAGATTATAGACTGACATCCCTGTCTTCCTCTTTTCCCAGGAGGAGAAAGAGACCAGCGAGGACACTGGCTCTATCTTACACCCACTGCTATCCACCATGTTGTGATGCCCAAATGGGAAGGCCTTCACCCTGGATTCCTAGATCTTGGAAACAGAGTCAAATAAACTTCTGTGCTTTATAAATCACTCAACCAGGAATACTCAGTTATAGTAACAGAAAATAAGGCTCAGGCCCAGGAGATATAAGGAGATGAGCCTAGATAGAGTTAAGGCTACAGAATTAATCAGATGGAAAATCACTCCTGTACCTGTTCATGTTAGAACTGCATCGTGATTTTATACTGGAAAAACGTATTAAATACACCCTCTGCCTGTTACAGAATGATGTAACCTCTCTTTTAGACACATACACATACATATAACTCTACCCCAACCACCTTTCAACCAGGCATTACAGGGAGTTGGTACTGCTTCAGAAGACAGATGAGTTTTTAAAAGAGGATTTTACATTTTTGGAACGTTTGCTATGGGTTTTTTCACTATAAAAGTCAGCACACATTTTAATTATAGAAAGTTAAATAAAGCTGAGCACAGAGATACAGGCCTTTAATTCCAGCACTAGAGACATTAAAACGGGGAAGTTTTGAATTGGGGTCAGCCTAGGCTACATAGCAAGTCCTATGGTAGTTTCAATGACATAATGAGAACGTTCTCATTATAAAAGGAGAGAAAAACAGACAAGCAAAAGAAATGTAGAAATAACAGAAAGTTAAACGATAGGATGACAGAGAGAAATAAACATATGCACAACTCTCAAAAGTTCTTAGGATTTTGATTCGTTCTTTTGCCTGTACGCATATCGTTTACTTGTTTACCCAAGTGTTAAAGCCGAATGATTTTTTTTTTTTCTTTCAGCTGTAGAGAAAGAAATGGTTTAATGAGATTTCACCACAAATAGATAGCTACAAAGGTCATTCGACAGTGTTCATTGATTTTCTGTTATGTGTCGGCACTGTGCTGAGCCCTGTAAAGGGTGGTAAACACAATACACACGGTGTCTGACCATGTTGGTTACCATGGCAATGTGAAGGCCCAGGAATAAACAGGCTTGTTATGGGTATGCCTAGTGAAAACTGCCTGCCGCTGCTCAGTTTTGTCCTTACCCTCTTGGTCTTGGAATTGTCGATTGAGTGGCCACTTTGGAAGGCCTTGCGGCTCTTGTCCTCTGAATAATTGTGTCTCTCAGATGACGCAAACAGGACACGTTCAAGGGCAAACTTTGTCCTGGTTCCTAGACCCACATTGACTTCCTGAAGCTACCCTTTCTCTGGCAGCCAGTGCTACCCCCTGCAACGTGCCCCCCCCCCCCATCTCCCACCTACCACTGTGGTATCCAGAAGAAAAGGAAAGCCAGAGATGGCTTTACCTACATTACTAACCCTGGCAGGCTGCTTCCTCCCTGCTACAGGGTTGAGAAGACACAGAATCAACAGGAGCAAACACCTCATGCAGAGGTGCTATGCTGTTGGTTTTTGCTTTACAAAAACAAAATGATCACTGCTTCCTCCCAACCCAAACAGCCAGTCACCAGCAGTAGGGCAATCAATCTGGGAGCAGGTGAGTCGGAATCACTGTTGTACCATTTTGAATGAAATAGCCTGTTCCTAAAGCTCCACTAACAAACAGGCTGTCTCCGCTCTTGGGCAGCGGAATACTTCAATTATGATTCAGAGGTCATCTTTATGAGTTAGGGGACTGCAGGTTTTGTAAACTCTGTGCCTACATGGACCTACATTGACCTACATTGAGCCACTTGGAACAATTACAACTGATACATCACATCCTTGTAACACGCTCAGAGCAGAATCCTTGTGCCCTGACTAGTATCGTTGTGAGACAGAGTTGACGGATAACCAAAGAACAGGCCTAGGATGAGGATCAGGCAATACTTGTGACTTTATCACAGTGGGGGTTCAGAAAAGCTAGAAACTTCCAGACATGTAGAGGAAGCAATCTTCCTCTTCATAGATGCTAATCCTGAGAACATAAGGTTATTGTTTCAGGAGCTGGTGGTTCCATGAACTTTAGAGCTGTTTGGGTAATCACGTGTCACCCCTACTAAATGCTTTTGGAGCAGGGGAAAGTCATTTGACTGCAGTTAAACATTACACAACCCATGCCTGCTTTGAATGGGTAAACCGTAAAACATACAGTGAAGGGTGAGAGGAAAAACACTTGAACTTAGAACCAAAGGATACAAGTTAAAGTCCTTTCAGATGGTCTGCCTTTGAGTATGTATAGTGCTCCTCTTGATTTAATAGCGTTCAGCGTGTTTTCTGATACTCTCCCATATAAAATATACATTAGCTGCTTTTTTCTATCATAGACAGAAATGTGTGTGTGTGTGTGTGCACGTGTGTGAATGTGTATGTCTCTGTGTGTCTGTGTGTGCCATGTACACATGTGCACGAGCACTCACAAGCTCATGTATAACTTTATCATTTTCATTAAACTGATTCCTGGAAGACCAAGACTTGACTCCATAATTTGCCTGACCACTATGGAATGAGGGTGTGATCAGCATGTTTCATAAAGTATAAAGCTCTGGGTGATCATGCAGTGGGTCCAGGAATGCATAAATTATCTCATGAAAACCTCAGAGCTAATAGGCAGTGAACACTGGAGGCGGAGCTGAGAGACCGATATGTTGATCTTTAGAGTTATATGTGTTAGTAGCCTCTCTAGTTAGAAAAATAAATGCATGCAATGGCAGGCAGCTCCTTTAGGATTTACTCAGGAGGCCCATGGACAAATGTCAAGTGTCCACTGCAACTGAGGCCTTAAGCTATTTTTACCACACTGTTGTTGATATGAAATATAACAAGGTCGTGCTTACTTTTAGACAGCACCTACATTTTCAAAGATGTATACAAAATGTCAGAATCCAAACTTGTAGGCGAAGGTGAGACTTAAAAGACTCCATCAGGGTCCTTTGTGGAAGGTGAAATCTTTGGAGAACTGTGAATGGGTAGAATGCCCTTCAAAATAACTTCTGCACTTAGAATCCCAGAAAAGCTTTTACCTGGGGCAGGTGGCTTCAATATCCTATTTACTGACACTCCTGAATCAGTCACTGAGTTCTAGTACATGACTGAAAGAGTAACTCCTGGCTTGCCACTAAATGAGCTATGTGAGTTTGAACAGTCTCTTAACTCTTCTGAAAGTCATTTCCTTCCTTATGACATTGGTAGAACATCGTATTTTAGATGTGGGCATGTTAAGAGCAACTAATGGCATATTTGAAATTTGCTTGTAAAGTGTATTATCATCATTTGTTTTTCTGTTGCTGGGCTCAAACATTCTTACTTAAAGACACTGGGAGAGTGGGGAGAAGAGGAGCTAATTGGCTTACACCTCTCAGTCTATCAATAAGAGATGCCACGGCAGTAACTCAAGTTGGGAACATGAGAGCAGGGACTGAAACAGACCACAATGATTGCTAATCACTGGGTTGCTTCCTTAGACAACCAGAACCACTGGCCAAAGGATGGCGCTATCCATAATGGTCAGGACCCTCCTCCATCAAGACAATGTCCCATAGACATGTCCATAGGCCAATCTGATGGAAGCAGTTTCTCAGTGGAGGTTCCTTCTTCCTAGGTAACTATATCAAGTTGACCACCAAGAATGGCCACTATAAGATTACCCTTTCTCAACTTGACACAAAACCACATCATTTTAAGTCATATCCTTTGCTTTCTTGACTTTCCCTATAACATTAATATTATAAAACACAACTTTTCATGTCTCCAGTCTTTAAGAATTCAAAAGGTTTAAAAGTTCAATTCTCTTCAAAATATCTGAAGTATCTTAACTGTGGGCTCCTGTAAAATCAAAAACAAATTGAATGTCTTTTTACTGAAATAAAGGAGACCCAGAATACAAAGAACAACCACATTTAAACAAAAGCAATATAGCTCAATGGCTAACATCTGAGACCCACAATTTTCTGAGCTCCAAAGGCTTAGATAGTTCCTCTTCTCCAGCTTTGCTAATCACAGCACACATAGTTGTAAAAGTTTGGTCTTTCTATATTGACCCCAATTCCCAAATAATGTCACAGAGGCTTATCTATTTATGAAATAATACCTAGGCCTTAAGCTAGGCTTGTTCCCCCAACTAGCTTATAACTTGATTAACTTGTTTATAATATTCTATTCTGCCACATGACTAGTTACCTCTCCTCAGTTTCATGCATCCAACTTCCTCCTCCACATCTAGGTGCAGAATCTTCCCATGCCTGATCCCCAGAATTCCTAACTCTCCCAGGAAGTCCACACTAGTCCCTCCTGCCTACTAATAGGCCTTTCATCTCTTTATTGATAAGAACACGTACACTTTATTGTAAGCACACTGTGATGTGCTTACACAGTGCACAAGAGGTTATCTGTACACACAGTCTGTTGGGTGAGTTCAAGCTGGCTCTATTTCTGTTACCTCTGTCCTTGGTACATGTCATAGAAACCTTCCATCTTCAGTGTCATGGAGTCTCTACTGAACTACATCTGCACTTTCACCAATGGCCACTCGTGGTCTCTCATAATGTCAAGCCTCAGCTTCTCTGCATGACCTCTTCAATTCTGGAGTCCCAGAATTGAAGCAACTGGGGCTGCACTTCCCTCAACATTTCTATCTTGCAAGCTTCCATAACAGATCAGTATGCTCTGAGCATGTAATGTTGTTTCCAACCCTAAGTTCTATATTCTTTTATAAAATTATTTATAAGTGTAAATGCTGCTGTCTCTAGTCAACGAAAGAGAACATAAAAATATTCAGCATGCCATTAATGTTGGTAAGATTTATTTTTTAATAAACAATATAGTCCTTTAGTGTCAACAATGTGTATAGGTTGATGTGACATCCAGCTATATACTTGATACTGCCTCAGAAATACCTCTAAGAGTCTCTGCTGCAATCATATGGATCTGAATGTCCAAAAGAGGCAGGCAATACACTAGGAAGACATTATACAACCCAGTGGTAAATATGAGCTTTCTGACAATTGAGAGAATTAATCCCAGAAAATGGTAGCCTCTATACAGTCCCAAACTAAGCCTAAGTCTGGTAAAGGAATATATGGAGTTGGCAGTGTATGACAGCCATTGAAGTATGACTCAATACAACCTAAGACTCAAATTTGTGATCTTTGATACTGTTACTGCTAAAATCTCCAAAGTTTCTCAAAGATTCATTTGAATAGCTTGTCTGTAGATAGAAAATAGTATTTCTCCATGTTTGATCTTTGTACAGCCTGGTTCCTTTTCCTGCTTCTCCATATTGTCAAAGACATTCAGCACAGTGATGAAGGGAAGCTTCAGAAGGCATCTCTAATTTTAGAAAGGCCCTCACATTGTGAATATTGTGTTTATGCAAGATATTTGCTCATCTCTTTAGAAAGTGAAGGCGTTGTCTGTTTGTTGTCTTGTCTCTGAACTGTGGTTTGGAACTGTTTGAATCTGTTGATGTACTTTACAGATTTCCTAATGTCAATATTTCTGGAAAAGATCCTCCATGATCATAATGGATTTGAAGTTAATAACTGGCCAGCATCAGTTCCTTTACATTTGGTGAAATCTTGACTTGTGTTTGCATACCTCATCCACTCACTCTTGACTTGCACATGCCTCTTTTTCTATTGATTTCAGGATATTTCTAAAAGTTAATTAGAGAGCATCTCCTTTGCTTCCTTTGTTTGAAAAGGTACTTACAAGATTAAGAGTAAAACTGCTAAATTCTCTATTTAATGAGTAAAGCGCTTTTAAATAAGTCTATGCAATCAAGCTTAATAATATCACCATTAAACACTCGTGGTACTAAGAATTGAACTGATAAGCATCCATGGATCTTTTTGCCTTTCATTTTGAGATAGGCTGAATATTAATTGAGGCTACTCAGAGGCACAGAATGGACAGACTAAAATATATATATTGAAAAGAGGAGCCTTTCCACCCCCTCTGCCTGGTCCTTCCTGCTGGGGCAGACTCATAGCTGGTCTGCTCCCTGGAAGACACCATATTCAGACCCATCCCAGAGGATCTGCCGCACTCAGAGCAGTTGGATGCTGAAGGAGCATGGTGGCTGCCAGAGAGATTGGTGAGACATGCTGATGCTGGGACAAAGAATGATGATGAGCTTGCTGAGTGCCCTGACATTGGTGACTGAGAAGCTGTATTGGACATATGTTCCTGACCCACCCTTGCTTTCCTATATCCCAGATGGGACAAGATGCCTTGCCTCAAGATTTTAGACCATGTGGGACAGAGAATCAAAAAGAGAAGTTATAAAAACTCTTATATTTTTCTTATATATGACCAGTTATTTAGACTTAATCATGTACTGGTCTGGAAATCAATTCAATATTGGGAATAACAGTCTTTATTTGGAAGGCTGGATCTGAACATTTTCAGAGACATAATTGGAAGTTAGCTGCAGCTCTCTGTAATGTTATGTTAGCAAGAGATAAAGTTGGGACAGGATCTGGATTTTGAACAAGTGTTAGTGCATGTGTTAAGGCTCTTTTAATTGCCAAGTTAAAATTACTTTTGTTTCTTCTATTTGTTAATCAATTAGTATTTATTGTAAGTTGCATTGATTGTACACTTTCTAATTGTGATAGTGTGTTGAAACCTGGCATGTCTGTTATGGGGACCTATCAACCAGCTTTTGTTTTATTGCCCTGAAAACAGAACCTTGGTTTTCAAAAAAAAAGAAAAGAAACTTGCAAATGCTGGAAGAAGCAAGTTAGGCTTTAAGCCAAAGCAAGAGGGTAGTGGGCTTGATTATTGCTGGTATAACAGTTTTAATTACATTAATTGCTAGCACTACTGTTTCTGCAATTGCTTTGACACAAGAAGTTAAGACAGCTACTTTTGTTAATCAATTAGCAAAGAAATGTTATTAATGTGTTGAGCATACAAGAGGATTTAGATAGGCGTTTAGAACATTGGATTGATGCTCTTTATCCTATTCTGTAGCCACCTGCAGCCACAGGTCAACTGGGTTCAACTGAAAGGGGGGCTGGGAATGAAAGGGGAATGGAGGGCGAGAAAAGATGAAGCCAAGACAAAGTTCTCTGATCAAGGCTCAATGTTTTAATGTTCAGCTCCCAATTTAAAGGGAAAGACCCCACCAAAACTCTTTCTGGTTTAAGCTGGAGATGGGTGAGATAATCTGTTCTTGTTCATGGCCAGAGATATCTCAAGGCAAGCCCAGGGGAAGTTCTTCTTCTAAGTTCTGTGCAGCCAATTTACAATGATAGTCATTATAATTAGAAAAAAGTTTAAAGACACTTGCAGGGTATTTGGCATAATTCTAACACCTCTCTGGATGTTTTAACTTTGCATAGTGAGATTATGAATTTAAAGAATGCTGCTCTGCTGAGATTTGATGCTGCAGATACTGCTGATTAAGTTATCCATGGCTTTAAGTCAGTATTTTCATTTTGGTCAAGCTTCAAGAATGGCATATATAGCTTGATCATGCTAGCCCTTTTTTGTCCTGGGAATACTTTTATTCCTGCCCATCGTGTTAAAGCTTGTCTTTAACAACATCAACATGTTGGCAGCAAAAGTACTTGAAACTGAAAATGGACCTCCAGACAGAGTTTTTAATTTAATAGTCTGGCAAGCCAAGGTTGGGTAAGATTCTGAACAGAGCTTTACCAACCTAAGACAGAAATTCATTGCTTTTGATAATACATATTCTATGATGGGTAATGAAGGCATTCTTGTTGGAACAACCTAAAATAGGCTCAGTCTTGTATATAAAATAAAAAAGCAGTAACTGTGGAGAGTTTTGGGGGCTGCTTGTCAGGAATCTGACATTGGCCAAGGACAAGGAAATGGGCTTCAGGCAGGAATCTGACATTAGGTTGGAACAAAGAAGCAATTTCAGGCAAGAATCTAAATCTTAGGCTAGAACAAAAAAGTAATTCCAGGCAGGAATCTAAAGCTTAGGCTAGAACAAGGAAATAGGCTTCGGGTATGAAAATGACTTTCGGCTAAGACAGGGAAGTAGGCTCAGATATTTTGGTCATCCTGATAAGCCCTTAGAAACAGTGATCACAGACCTTTGTATATTGCCTTGCTTGTTCTTTCACTATTTGTGTTTATTGTCTTGCTTTTTCCTTGACTATTTGCATCTATTATATTGCTAGTTCCTCAGCCTAAAACTGACCTTGCATGTAATTAAAATGGTATAAAAGCAAAAAGGAGGAGGGGGGATGGTATAGGGAGTTTCTGCAGGGGGTGGGGGGGGGTGAAATGGGTAAAGGGGATGACATCTAAAATGTAAATAAATTAAAATATCCAACAAAAAAGAAAAATAAATAAAAGTAACTTTTTAAAAAGGAATTTCCACACTGAAGATGATGTCACCTACAAAAAAAAAAAAAAGAAAGAAAAAGAAAGATAAAAGAAAAAATAAAAAAAAGAAAAGAAAAAAGGAGTTATTAGATTGGCTTACATGATAAACTGTTTGGAGTCAAACAAAGGTCAACTCAAAGAGAAAAAGGCCCCATCAGTTTCTCAGTTCATATGGCTGGTTCCTCAACAATCCCAATCTGGTTCTCAAAGTCTAGAAGATCTCCAGAGAGTCAATGGTCTTCAGTCCATAGTAGAAGTTTGATGAAGCTGTACTGTGGTATCAGTGAAGCAATGTTGCCATTGGGAGCAACAGAGTAGATAAACTTGCCAGCAAGAGGAAAAGAAAAGAGGCAAATGCAAAACTGCAAAGCTTTTTCTTCCATATCTTCCACTTCCTTTTATTTAAGCTGCTACAGAAAGTTGCTGCTCTTATTTAAGATGAGATTCTCTGGCCAAGAAAAATCTCTCACGAGTGTGTCTATTTGCTTGCCTTTTAGTTGAATCCAGATCTAGGTAAGTTGAATAATTAACCACCAAAGGTGTCATTAAGTTTACAAAAATTGCCTCAAAGTAGCTTTGTAATGAGGGCGGAACTTTCAATCCTCCTCAGCCATGGCACATCTGGCACTACAGCCATCCACCACCACGCCCAGATAACCATCTACATCTCTTTTTTTAATTTTTAAAAATATGTATTTATTTATTATATACATGAGTACCCTGTCTCTGTCTTCAAACACACCAGAAGAGAGCATCAGTTCCCATTAGAGATGGTTGTTGACCATGTGGTTGCTGGGAATTGAGCTCAGAACTTTTGGAAGAGCAATGTTCTTAACTGCTGAGCCAACCATCTACACTTTTATCAGTATAATTCTGCTTTATCTGTCAATTTATGAAAGAATATTGACTATCTGCTCCTAGGAATTTCCCAGTTTTCAGTCTGTCTTTGTAATATATGATTATTGCAGGTTCCTAAAGAACTGTTCTTATAATCGCAAACTTGCTCCCTTTGTAACTATTAATAGTTTTACATCTAGAGATGCCAGAGATGAACATTGTAGTATTGGCTTTCTTTTTCTAATTCATGGTTTTTAAATTCCTTTGCTTTAAATTTCATATTCTTTTTAGGTATAAAAACAATAGTCCTTCAGCTTACTTTTACTATTTCCTTTAATAGAGTTTCAGCTCATCACATATTTATTGTAATTATTAGTACATCTGAGGTTGATTTCATCTTTCTGTGTGCTTCATGTTTTCCAAATTTTTATCAGCTCCTTTTTCATGTACTACTCAATCTCCATTCTCTCCCTTTTCTCATCTGCTCATTTGAACACACATGAAGGAAAACATGTGGTTTTTGTCTTTCCAAGTCTGGACCTTCTCACTTGATATTATACTTTCCAGATCCATCCATTTTCCTGCAAATTTCATAACTTCATTTGTCCTTTACAGCTGAATAAAACTCCATTGTGATATGTGCCATATTTTCATTTTCTACCTATTGATGGGCATCTAAGCATCCTTTCCTGAGTATGTGAATAATATAGAAGCAATAAATATGGATATGAAAGTGTCTCTGTGCTAATTTCTTAATGGACTGGATTTAAGTGGACCAAATGACTCTTACACCCCTTCAGGTTAGAGGATGTTGAAATTACACAGATACTCCTTCATTAATTTTGAAAAGTGGGATTCTGTGGTTGACTTTTTTTCCATCCAGGACCCCTGGAGTATACCATTTCCTCCCCTAGCCCCCCAGTTCCTCTCATGTACCACCAACTACTTCCCAAATTCATAACCTCTTCTCAATTATTATTGAATGTGAGTGTGTATGTGTGTGTGTGTGCAAGTGTGCATGCATGCACGCATGTATAGCCTACCAAAAATGTTTAGTGTTCCTTGTGTGTACATGTGTTTAGTCTCACCTCTTAGGATTAGATAAGCTATCATAGAGCCCACCCCTAAAAAAAACACTAACTCTCCCTTTTTTCAGCACCATTTATTGCCTATAGGTTTTCAGCCAAGCTTAGGGCCTTGTGGAACATCCCTAATCCATGTTGGCATGTCAACTGTTGTTGCCTTATGCATGTCTTGCTTAGTTAACCATACTGTTTAGATTTCATGGGTACAGCTTTCCTGTCATGTCTAAGAACACTATCTATCCCCAGGGATCCTGGTCCTTTGCTCATAGTCTTTCTTCTTCTTTTCCCATGATTTTCCCTGAACCTAAGGTGTAGAGATTAGGATTGCAGATGTAACAGCCATAGCCGGATACCCAGTGGTCACTTATTCTCCAAATTTCAACCAGTTTCAGGTCTCTGTAATAGTTTCTATCTGTTGCAAAAGGAAGCTTCTTTGATGACGAATGAGAACCACACTTGTCCGTGGCTATAAGGATATGTATTTAGTTACTGTTAGAAACTATATTGAGGTAGAAAATGGAACTAGGTCTTTTTTTTAATCAAATAGTTCAATTCTATTGTTGAATTCCAGCACTTATTTTTATTTGTTCTTTCCATTGGGTTTAATTACCTGTGTTTAATTTTTCAGACACTGAGTTTTAAATTTTGAGTTTAAAGGAAAAGTGATCAATCTTTCAGTACATGGAAATATTAGTGCTCCAGAAAGAAAAAAGTTTCTTGTCTGTTGTTTCTATATTTTATGTCACCTTTTAACTGTTACTTTAAGTCACAACCATGTTGCTCATTGGATGGAGAGCCCAGAACAAATAATTTTCTTTCTCAAGAGTCTGTTTCCTGTCAGAAAACCTATTGTTATGTATTACCATCCACTCCAGGCACTGCTGTACTATGAAGAAGTGCAGGGAGGAAGGCCAGCATCTCACACACAATAGCTGGTTCTGAAGAACCCCAGCGGGAACAAAGAGGCTGTCCAGAGCAAAACAAAAAACAAAAAAAAACCAGAGTTGGGCAATGTGCTACCAGAAGAGAGGTAATGAGAATCCATACCTGGTTCAAGGACCTGAGCTCAAGTGGTCCTTCTTGATGTGGAAACAGGGCTGCTTTGTTAGGCTGTTCATTAAGGTCTCCACCCAACAAATGCCCCTCTTGTCTCCTCATCCCAGAAGAATTGATCCTTCTGTTTGCTTGTACTTTCTACTTTGGCTGTGGGAAATTCCACTTCCTTTCAGCCAAAGAGGGGTGTTGTTAATCTTGCATGAGTAAGGAAAATGTGTGTTCGCTATACATTATTCCATTCCTAGTGCACACTTGGCCAAGATCCCTGAGAACTTGTTATCCATTACTGAGAACAAAGTGAATCTTTAGAACTCAAGGGTGAAGTGATAGGAAACTGTCTGTGGCTTGCCTTCCTCCCATGTCATCTCTTACTCTCATTAAATAAAAACCATCAACACTAAACCCATTATAAAATTGGACAGAGCTCAGTTTCGGAAACCATGGTCCTGGGGAAAACACAGCAGAACTAAAGTAAGGATAGACAAAAGAAGGAAAAGCTTTCTCTATGGGATTCCTGATTTTAGAGGCTAAGATGAATTTGCATAGAGCTCTCTTGGTTTCTGTGCAGATTTATCGAAAGCCTGCAAATGATGGTGTGCTTAGGAAATGCACTTGCACATCTCTGTTGCTGCCTCTGATGGAAGGCAGGCTCAGCATCTGTCTCTACTGGCAGGGGCTGCTGACACCCTGTGTTTCTCTACCACAGTATTTAAATGAATCTCAATAAAATCAAGATTCCTTTTATATTGAGATTACTCATGGCTCCTGCCTTCCAACCTACTAACATTTTTCCACCCACAGAAGCAGTTGTACCCAGTGAGAGGAGGGAATCTGGGACAAATTACTTTGTCATTCTGTGCCTTTCTGTCCCCTGTACATGGGAGAATAATTGTACCTCTCTGTAGGTTATTCCTTCTGTTGCATCCTCCCCCAACATGTCATAATTCCCTTTCTTCTCAGAAATAACTTCTGTGAGGAGACGATGGGTATCTGTACTTCCCAAGGCCTGTAATCTTGAAAGAAGGGACTATGTCTCGATTTTATCACTCTATTGCTTGACTCTACCACAATGCCTGACATTGCGTATACAGTTTTGCCTAATGACAAAAAAGTCAGTTCTCACTATCCGAGACAGTCAATCTTTACAAAGTTATTGCATGAATTAGCTAATGATAACTGACAGTTCCAAGAAGACATTCAGGGCTGGATGCCTGTGAGTGTCTGGCCACATTTCTGTCACCTGATCAATACACAACCTTTTGAGTCTGATTAAAGATACCTCATTTGATATGTACAGGAATTATGTTGACTGACAATGGGCTCACAGCCATCCACTCTTGCTTAAATCATGGCCTTCATGCTCCAACATCCAGCCTCCATTCAAGTTCTGAGTTCTGAAGGCAGACTGTTCCTCCTCCTTTCCCAATCTTCCCCTCACTTGTTTAACTACCCCACTTCCTTTGAGGTCTTTCAAGTCATTCAAATATTATTATCTTAGATGGATTTCTGTTGCTGTGATAAACACCATAACCAAAAGCAACTTACAGGTGATAAGGATTTATTTCAGCTTACACTTCCATGTCATAGTTCATCTTTGAATTATGGGTAGGAATGAAAATAGAAACATGAGGAAAACACTACTCCCTGGTTCTCATTCTCACTGACTCATTCTAAGTTAGCTTTCTAATACAACCCAGACCTACCTGCCTGAGGATGGTGCCATCCACAATGGACTAGGCCATCCTACGTCAATAAGTTAATACAACCTCTTACAGACATGACCATGGGACAGTCTGGCCTGGTCAGTTCCTCAGCTGCAGTTCCTTGTTCCAAGTAGATAGTAGTAAGTAGATAGTAGTTGTGTTTGGTTGATAATAAAAGACTAACCAATATAAGTATTATGATGAGGATTTACAAAAAACTAAACCAACAAAAACCTGTTTACACAGGGTCTCATGTAGCCCAGGCTACCCTCAAACTCACCATGTAGAGGATAAGATAACCTTGAACTTCTGATCCTTTCACTTCTATCTGCCAAGTCCTGGGATTATGGTGTGTCCCAAATACCACTGGTTTTATTAAATAATGCTGAGAACTTCTGTTTTGTTTTGTTAATTAATTTTTATGTATTCACCTTTGCTCTCTACAGACACACCAGAAGAGGGTATCAGACCCCATTGTGGATGGTTGTGGGCCACCATGTGGTTGCTGGGAATTGAACTCAGGAGCACTTGAAGAGCAGTCAGTGCTCTTAACCACTGAGCCATCTCTCCAGCCCCAATGCTGAGAACTTAAACCAAGACTGTACATCACAGACAAGTGCTCTACCAACAAAGCTCTGTCCCAAGCTCATGTATTGTAAGATACCTTCTCCACTCCACAGACAAAGAAAAATTCATGAGGTATAGTTTATGACCATGTTTTAGCAATCACTACAGTTATATCAAAGTTACTTAGATATTATTTATTCTGATCACTTTATAAATTTTTGAGGTCAGAAAACATGCAGTTTTCATCTTTGAATTCCCAACAGCTCTTGCATTGATCTTTACCTACCAGCGATCAATAGTTGCTTTAAAAAATAATTTTGACAGATTTTTCTCTTAGGGTTAAATGTAGACAGAGAGCCTCCTTTGAACTAGACTATTTTCCACTGTCTTATCTCCTCTCAACATAGCTAAACTGCCAAGAAGCCTGGGCACCTGACCTTGCCCCACCTCTACCTGAAGTCTCCTCATTCTCAAGCCAGGAAAAGAATTGCTGGTGTACTGTAGAAACCCAGGCTTGCCCTCTATAAAGTCTGAAGTTACATATTAAGCTTCTTTCTTATTGGAAAATTTTTGTTTTACTAGATCCATCAGCTGGACACAACCCTTTCACTTTGGAATTAATGAGCTGTCAAATCAATGCTGACTACTCAAAAATTCCTTTCTCATACTTCCTCTTAATGAATGGTCACCCAGCACTCTCAGGTCTCCTGAGATGTTGAACTTACCCTTGTGAACAGTGTTCCTAGACTCCTTGGTTTACTTGCTATGGGATAAAAAATGACCTTCTGATCCCCAGAAGGCTAACAGGTCATTATGGGAGAACAGCAAAGTACCCCTTGTCTACTCCATGTTGCCTTGACATACTTGATATATCTTACTCATTTGCATTCTTGGCCTGTTCCTCTTTACTTGAACTTGGTGATGAGGAGATGGGATGAGTAGTGAAAATGATAAAGATGGATATGAAAAAGATGAACAGATTTTTCAGAATAGTTGATTGCATCACACATTCGTGCTCTATGTTAATTAGGACTTATTTCTAAAGCACTTTCAGACTATGGCGTGCAGTTGATGAGATTACCATGCTCTCTGTGAAGCTCAAGTAAAATCTCCTAGGGTGCCTCAGCCCATTGTCCAACAAGCTCTACTTCCCAAGGACCCACTCATTTATCAACACTTAGGAAGAGACTCAATCTTCACTTCCAGTGGCTGAATTCCAAGAAATCACAGCCTCGAAATTATTGGGAGTCAGAACTGAAGAAGCCATACTCTGTCTAAATCTGACCACAGTCCATTTAAAAACCTAACTGTGCAAGTGTAGATGCAACACTTCAGAGGAGACCTGGATGAATTTTTGTAAAGATACAAGCCAAGGTTATATTTTTTCAGATATCCTAATGGCAAATTGCAAGTTTGCCCCTAACGATCTGTTTACTACCTTTGTGTGTTGCCTTGTGTATTGGTTTAATGCTCCTCTCCTGAGCTATACTCCTGTCCTGGTTAGTTTATGACATTTGGGGAGAGGGAACATTAATTGACCTATGAGCAGGTCTATGGAGAATTTTATTGATTAATGATTTATTATTATTGATTAATGATTTCTGAGGGAGGGCCCAGTCCCTTGGGGGGGGGGGCACTGCTACCCCTGGGCAGTTGGAGCTGGGATATATAAGAAAGCAGATTAAAAAGATCTCCCCCTGGATTCTGCTTCTATTTCTGCAGCCAGATTCCTGCCTTTAGTTCCTTCCCTGGTTTCTTTCCATCCGTGATGAAGTTTACACCTGAGAGTTTATGTAAACCAAACTAAACCGAACAAATAAAAACTTTCCTCCCCAACTTGCTTTTGGTCTTGGTCTTTTTCTCATAGTAATGGGAATCATAACTAAGACAATGTTCAACCAGTTTACTATAACTGCTTCCCTGAGGCCGGAAACTTGCAATCTATATGTCTTAGAATCGCAACCAGCAAGGCTCAGAATTAGACCCCAACCATGAGAACCATGGGCTGAATCTAGAAAAGCAGGAGAGAAACAAAAAGGATTGTGGCTCCTGCAGCAGCACTGGGTTGTAGTGTGAATTGGGTGGGTAGTGTGGTGTTGTTCAGGAGCTTCCAGGTGTCCATCAGTGAATCACACCATCTGCTGCTGCAGCAGCCATGGAGAGCAGTGATGCTAGCCCGAAGCTCTTTAAATTCCCTGATTTCTGGACAACCACTGGTAGTCTGCCCTCACCTCTTTTTGAGTCTATATTGTAATTTCTCTCTTAAGTCTTTTCCTGCTTCAAATACCCCCAGTTGATCTCAGAGTTTTGATAATACCCTAATGCCATTTCTTTCTTATGGTTGTCTCTGAATGTCAATGACATTTTTGGCTTTCAAAGACTATAAATAGAGTGTAGAGAGGGACTGGGGTTATAGGGAATTTTTACCAACAGGTTCTTCAGAAGAAGAAAAAAAAGGCTTGATCTCTCCAGCTAAAGAAGGCAAGCTTTGTGCAGTAGTTAGTTTTCTATTGCTGAGCTATAACACCATGACCAAAGCAGCTTATAGAAAGTATTGTCATTTGATGCTTAGGGTTGCAGAGGGATGGGTCCATCACAGCCAGGAAATGTGGTAGCAGACAGGCATAGTGATTAAAGCTGGAATCTGAGAGATGAGGAGTTACATCCCAAAACCCAAAGAGGAATCACGGAGAGGAAATTCAGAATGGCCAGGTCTTTAAGCTCTCAAAAAACCGGTCTCCCTGTGACCATACTTCAGCTAGCAAGGCCATACCTCCCAAACCTACCCAAATAGGGTCACCAACTGGGGACCAAATATTCAAATTATGTACAAGACCTATGGGAACTATCTCATTCAAAGCACCACATCTTCTTTAACAAAATCCAAGTCATGCTACTGAAGAACATGATCTAAACGTCAATGAACTGATTCCTTAAGACTGAGCTTGCCAGTGATGCAGAAATGGCAGCATGCCAATGCAAGAAAGCAGGTGAGACTTTAGGAAATGTTTGATGTGCCATGGACCCCTTTTGATAGTCTAGAAAAACTTCTTTTTCTCAACAAAAAAATAAGTATATAAAAATACAACATTATAATTGAAGACAATTATATTCATGTATAATTTACAACATAAAAACAACTTTTTAGGAGTTTTGTGTGTTTGTGTGTGTGTCTGTGTGTCTTCGTCTGTGTATCTTCATCTGTGTGTCTGTGTGTGTAAGTATGTTTCTGTGTGTGTCTGTGTCTGTGTGTATCTCAGTATGTGTGCCTGCAAGTATGTTTATGTGTGTGTTTCTGTAAGTATGTTTATGTCTGTCTGTTTGTGTGTATTTTACTATATATCTGATGATTCCCATAGCTTCAACATAATGATAAGAAGGCACGGAAATTTTAAATAACTCTTACAATGGTAATGCAATAAAGCTCAGGGTGGTGACAAAGTGACCATCAGAATTTTATTATCTGTTTTTTGGGGGGAAGGATAATAATGAATCTTCATTTGAGATTAGCAAAAATAAAGTTGTGAATTTTTTTCACGCAAGTTCACAGAGCCAGTGTTAAAAATTTCTCATTTGAATGTGTGGGAGGTCGTTTCTTACACTCCAATATACTTGGAAAAAAAACTGGATGCTAGAATAAGCTCTAGAATCTTGGATACCAAAATAGAGAGATGTTTGCAGTCTACAGTCTATAATGTGTGCATGCAGTGTTCTTAGGGTAAAATAAATAAATAAATAAAAGAATACTCAGACATGGTCAAGGAAATTTCTAGAAAATAGAGAAAGGTCAAAACATTGAACAGAAAGTTGTTTTCTTCAGCACTAGCACTGTCTGCAGATAATCTGGGCACAAGAGAGATGGCATCTCTTTACTGAAGGCCCAGACAAAATTGTCTCTGAATTCACTTCCCCACTTAAGGAGGAAGAAGCAACCCCCATGGTCCTTCTCTGGAGAACTGTTTGATGATATCTTCCAAAACATTGGAGAAAAATAAACATAACAAAATAATTTCTTATTCTCCTTTTTGAAAAAATATCACTATATCTGATGTAAAGATTGGTCCTATCTCCCCAACCTTGGGGGATATGGCCATGGTGGCAGTCCATACAAGGAGAGAAATGTCAATTTCACTCACAGGAGCTGAGTTACATGCTAAAAATTTCAGTTCTTTTGAACAACAGAAAATTGCTTTTATATTTAAGCAAGCATTTGTTCTTGGGAAACAAAATGTTCAGCTCTAGTGGTTGCCACAGCAACTGCTTGGGCTAAAAATACCAGATATTCCATAAGAAGAAAAAGTATGTACTGAGCAAGAAAGAGAAAAGAAAATGGGATATCTCCCAGAGGAAGGTCAGTGTCAGAAATCAGCCTCCAAAGACAAGGGAGGGCATGTGTCTTGTGGACTGCTTTTTCCCATGGGGCACTATGTTTGATAGAAACCTACCGCCTCTGCTCCCTTCTCTTCTATCTATCCACAACTGTCTCTTCCTTCAGAATCACATATACTAAGTATGAGCAATCCACCTCTCCAAGAGCACCCTTGTCATCAATAAAGGCAGGTCTAACAAGAGTGGCATTTGCAATATGATCAGCAAAGATAAGCCAGTTTCCATTGTTCCTGTTTTTGAATTGCCTGATTTTTTTAAAATGTATCCTTCCTGTGAAAGAATAGCTTAGGGGCTGAAGCAATAGTAATGTGCTTGTCTAGCAAGTATAAGTTCCGGAGTTTACTTCGCCAGAACTCACATGGAAAAAAAAAAGAGGAGGAAGCCTGACAGGGTGGCTCACACTTCTAATTCCAGTGCTGGGGGTTAGGGGTATGGGGGGGTGGGGGGGTGGGTAGAGACAGGCAGATCCCTGGTGCTTGCTAGCAAGCCAGCCTGACCTGTTCGGTGAGCTCAAAGCCAATGAGAGTCTCTGCCTCATAAAACAAATTAGAATCAACTGAGGAACTACTATGAAGGTTGTCTTCCAGCTTCCACATTTCCACATGCATTTTCCCAGACAGACAGACAGACAGACAGACAGACACACGCACGCACATGCACACATACATAAACTTGTACATATTTTTAACAAGAGAGAGATCAAATGACCCATTTTCCCTCTTGCTCCAATCTCCAGGGTCTAACAAGTTTTGTCTAATGTTGTTCCTTCACTTGGAGATGTGTGCCTACCCATTTCAGTCTACTTAGCTCCTCCTTGATGTCTACTCTAAGGGTCCTGGCTTGCTGCAGTTTTTCTTCTTAGGTCTCTTTTTTATTGGAAACATACCTTCTAAGAGAACTAGCATCACAAACGTTCCTAGTGTGCATTTATTAGTCTCAATTTTAGGCTCCTGGGAGCTAAAGCTTTGTAATAAACCTCTATTCTATTCCCCACAGTGTCCAGTGAGGTACCCAAAGCACACTTGTTGACGAAATCTGTTCTACTCCCAAGGGAAGAGAAGAGGGAGGATGGGTGATAGGAAGTATTGGGTCCTGTGGTAAGTGTACAGGTCAGGGTACTAGTTGTATCTATAATAGGAATTTCTTGAAAAATTACTGCCCTGAGGATAGTTTTGTATGACTTCCTCCATACAAGAGTGCCAAGACCAATACAAAGCCCCCAAATCCACACAAATGTCCTTGTATTCCCAGTGTTTTGGTCTAAGGTTAGGCAGCATGCTAGAAATAATGTAATAGTAATATCCTACTCCAAATACACTGAGGACTTTCAACAATGATTATAGACTCTAGTGAAAATATTAATAGGATTTAGAACCAGAAGAATGGTCTCAGTTTCCAGCCCCCACTGTCTTCCATAGACAAAAGGTAATAGACAATGGACTCATACTTAGATACCTAACTTCTTCACTTGGATAAATAGGGCACTCGGAGGATCACATTAGCTGACAGCATTAGTGTGTTTTAAAACAAACATTCTGTTTTACAAACCGTAGACAACACCATGAGTTAATTCTACTAAATAAATCCCAAATGCATTTCCTTTAATCTCCTAAACCTATTTTCATTCCATTTCCCTAGGTTAAGGCAAAGTCTCTAAATTCTCTTAACTCCAATTAAATGAAGGGAGCCAATTTTCATGACCAATTTCATCATAGGTTTTGTTCCTGCAGCTATGTATGATTTCTTTGCAACTCAATGTTTAACCCCTCCCATCACAGTATATGTAATGTATGATGTAATGATGTTTTAGATTTGCCTAGCAAATTGGCATAGAAGCTATAGTATATAAAACCCTCTCCTCACCAGAAGCAGCAAGTCTCACCCATCCCATCGATCACTACCCTGGAATGTGAAACTCCAGGCAGGCTGCTGCTGAAACCAAAAGGAATTAGACATTAAAGTAATGTACTATGAAGACAATGTGTGGCATCCAACAGCCCCTCCTACCTTTCTCAGCATATTCTTGGCTGTAAAGCCAAGAAATATGTTCCCAGGCAGCAAGATGAAGCTGCCTCCAAAAGGCTGCCCTAGAACAGTGTCTGCCTCCCAGGATCAGGCATGTCATGTCCACATTCTACAGTGATGTGAGTTTTGGCACAGTACCAAGGAGGCTGCTGAGAGATGCTGAAAGGATGGGAATGATGTCCTGGTGTTCAGCAGCCTCTGGGGTGCTACTTGGCACTCTCTTCATAAGTCAATCTCTTCTAGAAGATTCTTTAACTCCCTCAGATCACAGTGAACTTGTGTGCAATGCTTTGGTCCTTATCCTTTTAGAAAAGGGAGGCCACCATACTTAACACACTGGTATTTTCTTGTGCCTATAGAATATGCGTGATTGTGTTCAGTGAGCAGGCAGGGATAATTCCCTTAAAGCCATCTATACAAATGGCCTTAAACAGCTCAGATCTGTTTCTAAGAGTATTCACACCTAGATCTTGAAGAGAATTTGAATTTCATATTGTTATCTAGACCATTCCAACCTCCTCATGCCTCAGAAATATTGCTGACTCAGATACATCCTTGCTAAATCTACATATGGTAACAATTTTATTTTTACTTACTTTCTAGATTGTTTGTAAGCATTTACCATGGGTGACCATTGTCCAGAAAATCTTCTATTGGGGATGACACTGTTTGTCACCACTGTTCAACTTTAGACAGCAATTGATGGAAATTGGGAAGGGAATAGCATCTGCAGCGGTTAAAAAGTCGGTTAGTCTGTACATTTGTGGTAAGCCTTCGTGCTCCAGAGTCAGCCTAGACTCTGTAACTTTGACTTGCTATTTTCTGGCTTTATAATATTGAGAAACATAAAACATCTGAAACTTAATACATTCATCTGTAAAATAAGGATGACACAGGTGCTCTCCTTATTGATAAAAGAACCTAAGAGTCAATGCTTGGCTGGTCCACATAAGAACTCAGAAAATACCAAGGAAGCTATTCAGTGGGGTGTGTATCTTTGTTGTGTAACTTACTTATAAACATGTGCTTGCAAAGTGTCAAGCATTGGATTCAGCAAGAAGACATTAAAATATAAATAATCTCCAGTTTCAGCCTCTGGATATCTTAGTATTTATAGTTGTCAGTGAAGAGGTGAGGACCTAAAGATGCCATTACAACACAGAATACAAAAACGATGCAAATACAAATATAAGGAATGAAAATCCACAATGACATCCTAGCAGCTAATGTGGGCACAGCCCAGTCTGTGGCCATGGAGGAGTTTCCTTGACAAGTTGGGTCTAAGATACTTAGGAAGAGGTATATCAGAACTGGGTGAAAATGAGAGTGTAGTAGAGGGAAGGAGGAAAATGTATCAGACAGGCATGTATCACAACATGTAGAATTTAAAGTATTTATACAACTGCAGTTATGATATCAGTGGCAGGAAAAAAAAAAGAAAGGTTGCATGTTCTATCATGATAGCATATTCTAAGGTCATTGAAGCTGTTAACACCCCAAATTACTCTAAGTCACAAGACCATACTGTAAATCTCTATGGTAACTACCAAAAGAATATTTAAAAGTGAATAATAAAGGAAAAGTTACAAATAATAAAGGTGTTTATTAACAGAAAAACAAGGAAGAATAAAAATAATTAAATAAGCATTTAAAATAGAAAATGCATATATTAAGATGAGAAATTGTACCCATTACACTAAATGTGCATAGATTAATACAAGGTTTAAAAATTAAATGTATCACACTGGATGGATGAAGCATACACTATGCTTTTTATGGAAAGCTTATCCTAAATATAAAAACCCAAAGAGGTTGAAAGTGAACGGATGAAAAATAATATGACTTGAAATACTGGCTGAGTAAAATCACTTAGGCAAGAATGATTTTGAGAAAAGTAGAGCTCATGCCCAAAACGTTTAAAACATGTGACAAGCAGCTTTAAGACATAGATACAGACATGTAGACATAGAGATGTGTCCTTAAAGATATCTATATCTATAGTAGAATTAGAACTATACATGTCTATATAGAGCTTGATCTAGATAATATACTCTACAATATTAGTATACATGTTATTAATACATATACATAAAATCTAATCAAAATGTATTATATTTTGTGTTGGTTCATAAACAATGTCTAAGCAAATTCCAAATTGTAGTATTTTAAAGTATATATGTCAAACCACACTGGATTTAGATGAAAATAACAGCAGAAATACTTTTTAGAAGTTTGTCAGCTTTATGGGAATTCATCAGTACTCCCTCAAACCACCACTAGTTCAGAAAAGGAATTGTGACAAAAAGAAGATATTTTAAAAATAAATAAGTAGAAAGGCATAAAAATAAAGCTATTGAGATAAAACCAAAATGGCACTTGCAACTAAATATAAATATCTGCCTTAAAATGTACACAGTGAAAAAATACTAAGAGCCAGCACAAATAAAATTTTAAAAAGAGCAAACTAAAACAAAATATCATTAAATTAAACCTAAATGAAGAAGGGAAAGATATAAAAAGTAGGTGACAATAGGAGGCTGAGTCTAGACTAAGGATGAGGGTCTCTGGGGTGGGTGGGTTTTAGATGGCAGGTGAATATTCCCTCCTCTTAATTTTTATATTCTTCAAAGTGGACTGTTGGAAAAAATGTTGTCACTGATTAGGGGAGGGGGATCGCATTACCCTTGGCTAGTTCCCGTCTTGTTTGCTTCTTGGATGACCATGAAGCGAACAGCTCATATTCCATGTCACCGATGGTTCGAGCCTTGCTGTCTGCCATGCTATCCCCACCATGATGGATTGAAACTCCCTGAAATCATGAACCCAAGCTTTCTTTCAGCCTGAAATTAATTCTCTTCATCCCTATCACTCATTCACTCTCCCCATTTCTGTGGAACTCTGTGCATTGACCTTGTGAAGTCACTCTGGTACTCGTCGTTTGGAGAATTAGTTACTGTTGAATCTTTCTAACCGTGGGTGTTCTTGTCCTTCTTCTTATCTCCTATCTAATGGCTTTAACATAGCAGGCTTCTTCTGTTATTAAAACAATAGGACACATAAGACATCCATAAGCTTCTAGAGTCAGAATCTGGATTTGGACTAAGAAGCTGTTTTTTAAAAAAATTAATAAAACATTGCTTAAGACATTAAGTGCCCCTGGGGATAAGAACTCAGCCTCTTCTGCAAACAAAGAACTCAATGAAAGCTAAAACCTATGTGTAAATGTATTTTTGTTGAAGCTTTTCCATTGAGAATGAGAGAGGGCAAACTGCTTTAGATAAAATGAGAACTGACCTCAGCTGACCCAAAACTCTTGCCCAAAACACAAAACAAAGCTCCAATCAAACTCTGGTCCTAGGAAAAGTTCAGGAAAAGGTCAGAAAGGGGGGGGGTAGGTGAGGGTGAAGACTGAGAAATAAAAACATTGGTATGATCTCCTCTTCCTGACCAAGAGTTGCACTGCCAGACTGTCATAAGAAAGGCTGTGTGTGCAAATAGCCAAGCCCAGCTGAAGCCAATGCAGACATCAACTCACTAGAATGTTTTACTTCATTCCTAAAGAAATGGTTCATTTGGGCAGGTTCTTAGAGATCAAAAAAGTGAAAATCTCACACTCCTCTCCCAGCAAGGTGTAGGTAGGGACTGAAGAGTTATTGAGTGTTCAGATTTAACAAAGATTTTAAAAGAAGGGTAGCAGAAGACCCAGAGGCTACCAAAGTTTATTGTTTGCTCTTAGTCACTCAACAGAACCATATGGCAAGACACCATACACTTGAAATGTGACATAGACAAATCATACTAGAAATAAGCTAGCCAACTTCCACCTCAGGGGCTACCATTCAGTATGTCGGAGGGTGCTAGGAAGGTGGCTATAGAAAAGCCACCTAGTCCTGAATACCACATAAAGAACATGCAAGGCAATGTGTTCCTGTCGGTGATAATTATGGAAGTAACCAATTGCTCTCTGATTGGATTTAAAGCCTACTCCAAGAAGAAATGTACATATAGGGAGAGGTCTTATATTGGGTCATGGATTTTTGTTGAAATGTCTGTGGTGTTTGATCGCAGCAATAGTCATTTATACAGGGTACCATTGTACAAGCTCCACTTTTAAAATAAATTAAACCTTTGATTCACACACAAAAAAAGAAGGGTAGCAGAAATATAAAGACAGCAATTGTGTGGCCCAGCTTCTTGGGGCTGCTAATATATGTAGGTTGGACCTTCGTCAACACTTCTAAGAGCAGAGCAAATGCTCAGCCTCATCCTAAGAACTACGTGTGACTTCGATGTTCCATGGGAGAATACCAAGCAACATTAAAAATTAGTCTCTGTCGAGAAATCCATGTGGTCATAAGAATTGTTTAGTTTCGAGCTTTAAATTTATAGCCTGGAATTATAAATCACTATGCTCTGCCCCAAGCTTTACCTTAAAGGGTCATTAGGGAGAGAGGACTAGGTTGAATGGATTGATGTTTTGATCTAATGTGACACAGATCATATTTTATTAGAGATCCAGGCAACCATTTGAAGGAAAGAAATGAATAATTTGGGCAAAGCATGCCTTGGGTAACAGTTATCAGACTTGCACGTTAATCACTTAAACTATAACTTGTCTGACTAAGCTCAGTACATAAACAGTGAGCATATCTGCAGCTCTCAGAGTTCTAGCTTTACCACTATGTTCCTCTCCCATTGAACCATAAGATTTTCAAGGACACAGCCAACTCCCCTTATTCATTCTTCTACCTGTAGTATGTATGATGGATTGAAAATGTGGCCCCAGCCAGAACAAGGAACAGGAAACTGATCCAAAAGACATGAAGTCCTTTCACTGGCTTGGCTGGTTTTGGTAGATAGAACTCAGGGCTGGCTATTTTTTCTTTTTAACTTTTTATCAACTTGACACAAGCTGGAATCATCTGAGAAGACTGAAGTAGAAGTTTCTGTTGATGTCATGTGATGTAGATTAACAAGGTGTCTTGCTGAGGCAACACCTGTGGGAAGACACATTGATGTTTGCAGAAAGTAAAAACAGGACTCAATTGACAGTGATGGGGAGCTTGCATAGCTAGCTTTGTATCAACTCTTCATCGTGGTTGATCTTCACTTCGTTGAGAGAACTTCTGGCATTCACACTGGTCTTGGTTGCTCCCACTGACTCGTGCAGATTCAGTGGAGGCCTGGCTGTTTCTGCTGGATGGTGCCACCACAGATGATTCATGTTTGGTATCCTGACATTACTGAGCTGGACTTCTGGTATCCTGACAACAGAGATTGGAACCACCCCCAAGAAACCACTTCTAAACAGGTCCACATCCCCATGACCATCTTTTCCCCCTACCTTTGGATGGTGGGCTAGAATGGGGGGTTGAAGCATTTGGGAACCCTTATTAAAAGTAGGTTTGGAAAAAGCTAAGCCAACAAAAGACTCTCAGTTGAGGAATTGCCTCCATCAGATTGGACTGTGGGCAGTTCAGTGAAACATTTTCTTGATTGATTAATGGATGAAGGCCCAGCCCACTGTGGGTGGTGCTATCCCTAGGCAAGTGGTCCTGGGTATATATGAAAGTAAACTGAGCAATCTAGGGTGATTGAGCCAGTAAGCAGCCTTCCTCCATGGTTTGTAACCTCTGTCTCTAGCTTGAGTTCCTGCCCTGACTTCCTTCAGTGATGGGCTGTGTTCAGGACATGTAACCTAAATAAATTCTTACCTACACAAGCTGATTTGATCATGGTGTTTATCATAGCAATTAGAACAGATTGAACGACATAGAAGAAGAGATAAATACATTTGATATTCTGGTTAGGGAAGAAATTAAATTGGCATTACAGATATCTCAAATACTTGTAGTCCCTACTTTTTCCATCTCAGTATCTATACAAACAATTATGGTTTTCATATAATGATGAAGATATAAATAGACATAGTGAACACTTATCCTGTACTGTGTTTTACAGAAAGCAGGGGAGAAAAGTTAATTCAGTTATAAATATATGTTGAGCAACTGTTCTTTTGACCAGGAATTGTACATTACAGAAAGAGGAATGAGTAAGATTTGCTTCAGCCCTTAAAAAGATTGTGACCAAAAAAAATAGGGAAATATTCACAGTGGTAAAGCTCCAAGGGCTGCAGACATGCCAACAAAGAAACATGAACTCTACAAGGAGAACTTCAGGAAGAGCTAGTAAAGGAGAATCCAAGGAAGCTAAACCGAAGTACAAGGTGCTGGAATTGACATCCTGTGAGAGCTGTACTCTGCTTTCAAAATTCTGCCTGTCACTGCATCCTCTGGAAGGGACAAGGCATTCTCACACGTGTAATAAGAAAGAGACTTAATCACGTCCCAGAGGCCACACCTCTCAATAAAATTCTACAAGGTTTACTTCAATATGGATTTACAAGGGAAACAAAACATTGAAAGCACAGTAGCAGGTATTGGGCATGTGAAAACAGGGGCAATTGAGGGGGGAGTGAGAGGAGGGATATCTGTAATTTTGGTCTCATTTAATCATCATAATAAACTTTAGAAAAATGACTTTAACCACTTTTACTGAGTTGCAGAGGATTTTTTTGGTCAACATTACTTTTAACATTAAAGGTTAAGACTATATATATACTGACTCAATTTCACTAAGTGGATACCACTGTAGGAGTCCTTTTACAGCCAAGGAAATTAAGGCTTGAGAAGGTAGAAGGAAGAATGAAGTGCTTTCCTTATACAGCTGGTAAATATCATATTTAGCATTTAAATCCCAAACCTATGATCAATAATATTAGTTAGGGTTTCTATTAGTTAGGGTTTCACTAGCCAGCCTGAAATATCTTAGTCTGCCTGACTCTAAAACACATTTTCTTTTCTACACAGCACATCTGTGGCTGTGCAAACAATCTGCTTATATAACCACAGCAACTTACTTAACATAAGAAATAACTTCTTAAAAAGAAGAAATGCCCCAAAGGAAACAGATTGTAAGCAGCTGCCCCCTTCCTTGGATGTGGACATGACACAGTGGAGGTAACATAGGAGTTAGAAAAGCAATTGCAGATAGAAGTCAAAGTGGTGAGCTAACTCCTACGGGTTGAAATCCACAAGTCTCCAAAACAATTATAGAGCAAGTCTCTATTTGACATTTTTCCATATGATTTATAATAAATTAATTTGGAATCTTTGTTATTTCAAAATATTGCCATAAGGCAATATATTTTGTCTTGATCCTTTATTTTCATTTTGTTCACATACTGATCATCTAAAGATCTAAAGCTGTATAGCTTGCAACAGGCATGGTAACTCCCCTCCCCTAGGAAAGCAGATAGTTTAAGCATATGTATGCATTATGATTTTGACAAGGACATATCAAAGGCAACCTGTTGAGCCTCTGGGGAGGCTTTTCTCAGTCCTAAAGCAAGATATTAGTCTAGCAGTTTCATTTCCTGCCTCTGAACATTGTAACCTGCTTAAGACATGTGCAAGGAGGATGCTACCTGGTACCATTGTATGAAGTGGGAATTACTGTAGTTGAGAGCAGAAGTGGGGATGGACATTGGAGTCATGGTGACCTCACTAGGGCACTAAACTAACCAGCTTTGAAAGTTCTCTCTCATCTCATCTTCCCCTCAAGAAAGAAACAGGCAGTCTTGTTTTCCTGCTAGTTATCTGTTTATGCCATTTTTCCCTTTTTTTTTTTAAACTAGCACATAAAAACATCTTAACAGATAAAATTGAGTTACCACATTTGGTCATAGAACATTGATTCTCCAACAAACACATCATAAAGATGTGAATTTGTCTGGGAAAACTATGAAATAAAAAAAATAAGAGAAAATAGTTTATAAACCAAAATTATTTTCATGATCATTGGACTTTATGAAGAACAGAGATCTGGGAATAAGATAACCCTCAATTTCATATCTTTATTGAGTCAATTCAGTCATCTTGGAAAACAACATCTGTAGTACCCATGCCCTAGAGTTTAAAAGTAAATACTTCATAGTAGTCTTACAAAGTAGTATGAAATGTGATTATGTACATCTGGTGCATATTGGACATTAATAATTACTCATTCTGTCTATTGATTTGTTGCTCTTCTGCAAAAAATAAAAATAAAGTGATGCAAGAAAATTTAGCTCATCTGGTCCACAGATGTACTAACAAGAGACAGTTAATATACTCATCCAACATGTTATACACTATGGTATGGTCTGTCTGTAAATGACAATGGAATGAGTGGATTGATCAAGGAATGGAGAGAAGGCACTGCTTCTTGAAGAGGGGGTTGGGAGGAACCAGTGCAACTGTGAATGTGGGAAGATATGTAAACACAATGGGAAGGGGTCTCAGAGCAGCCTGTATCTTCTTTGGTATTCTTCCAGCTGTTTGGTATCCTTAAAACTAGAAAACAGGAAGTAAAAACCATGCTATAGACACCTAGACTAGCACAACCAATAATCCAAATGAACTCTGGATAAATTTTGTGGTTGTTTTGGTGGGGAGTAAGGGGGAGGGAGGGAGGGAGAAATAGAGACAGAAACAGAGACAGAGAGACAAAGAGAAAGACAGACACACATATACAGAGAGGGGAGGTTGGGTGGGGAGGGAGAAAGAAAGAAACTCACTGTATAACCATATGGGATGTGTCTGGATTCACCATGGAACCCAGATTAGCTTCACTTTTGTGGCAACCTTCTCACCTCAGCGTATCAGACACTGGGATTACAGTTGTATGAACCACTATGCCTGACTGCTTCATCCTCCTAGTAGATCTCTTTGGCACTACCATTTTCTTATTAAAATGTGACTCTGTACTCTTCGACATTCGAGAACATTCAACAGTTCTCCAGAACTCCAAGTTCTTCCATGTTTTATTTTATCAGTTCCATTTAAAATATTAAGTTGATACCTTTAACTTGGCTCTTAAACCAGGGCCAAGCTGGCTTTTCTCCAAAGAATGCTGGCCCTGTGATTCTACTGTATGGATGCCAGGAAGCACACTGAGAAGAGAGTTCTAGCTTCAGATAAGCAGTTGATAATGTATGACCACTCCTACATGTTTTGTAGCCGACTTGCCTTTGAAGCAAGCATGCTGAAGTGTGTCCTCTGAGTTTACCTGGCTCCTCTCTGTGGCCACTTAATCCCATTAATGTCTTCAGTCTATGCTTAGGAATGGTTTTCCATGAAGCTACCATATTGCACATATTTTTCTCTCTGTCTGTTTCTGCTGTAACTAGACAATCTAACAGATCACCAAACTCATTTCCAATTCATCAACTCCTAGAGAGTGCAATATGCAGCAAACTGACCTCCAGGAGAGACCCTGTGCACAACTTCCTTTTTCCCTCATCTTATAGTAGAGCCAAAAGACCTATTGGAGGGCTCCAGGACCTCGAATTTGTGGGTTCATGCAATAAAGGCCATCTATCTACCTCATGCCCTCAGATCCTGTCCTTCCCAGCCCTCTACTCTGCCACCTCATACTGAAGCAGGGCACAAGGGAAGAATACCTTTTTATTATGTTAGGTTATTGAAATTTGGGGTTGAGTTAGTGGTAAGTTTTGGCCTACTTTAACTGTGCATTCAATTCTAAAGCATCTCTTTAAAACCAACTGACATTTAGTCTCCACATACTAAAGTTGATATATGGGTCTTGTTAGATTACTGGATATTTTCCCTCCCTCACACCCCCGAAAAAGTCACAACAACAATCTATTTTAAAGAACTGAAAATAAAGATCCATCTGAGGGTGATGGTAGAAGCTTGTAGGTCCAGTCCTTGGAAGGCAGAGGCAGGAGAAAACATGAGTCTGAGTGAGGCCAGCCTGGCTGTAGAGCAAGTTACAGATAAGCAAGCAAGAGAGAGCTGAATTTGCCTTTTATATGAAGCCCACCCCTGAGATAACTTAACTACATCCCCAGGAAACAGCCTTAATCCATGCGAGTGGCCAGGGCACCCATGACCTCAGCTCCCTTTAAAATTCCAGCCACCAGCAATATGTTGACACTGGAGAGCTGACGCTTCAACTTTCAAACTAGAGCATGAGGCTGCTTGCCCCATTCAGTTCTCTTTTGCCTCAAAAACCATTTTACAGCTCTACCGTGTATTGCAAATAGAATAAGCAAACTAAACTAATTTTCAAAATAGTAGTAAGGATAGATATTGCATGGATATTGGTTATAACTAATCATATTTCACAAAAAATAAATTTAATAGCTGTCCATTATTTTCAAGTAAACAATACAACTCCATAAACATAAGAGCCTTTGGATGGGAAGATGAGCTGAAGAAGGCTAGTTTAAGATGGAGGGGAAGATGTATCATTGGCCATCAGACTCTTTGAGACAACATCTAATTCATCCTTACAACCCAGAGTCTAACCTTGAGTCTGATACTTAGAAATCACATGATTTTGGCTGGATTCATTGGATGTGCTTTGGAAAACCCTAGGGGAAGTCCTTCAGAATCATTCAGAGATGGTTAATGTACAGTGAGGAGGCAAAGTAAGGTAAGTCCTTAGAATTTCAAATTAACGCATTGTGTTAAGATGGGTACTTTTTAATCAGGAAAATAAGTGAAAACAAACCTTAAAGTTCAGTTAATATTCTGTATGCTTATTTCCACCAAAATTGGGATAAAATGAAATAAATTCTGTGGCATAGTTAAGAGATGTTGTATCTCAGAGAAATGTTGCCTTAAAAAAAAATGAAGTTAGTCGAATCAAACACTTGTGTTTCTTCCATGAAACAGTATTTAAAATAGAGAGGCAGGAGGAAGGGGAGATATGAGATAGGAGAGACGGATGAGCACAGGTTCTGTGATGCTCTCGTACAGAATTACTGGAAGAGCTAAGCCTGATCAAAACAGGAGAGAAAGATTGACAAGGCTCTGTTGTCATGAGATCGGGGCCCCGCCCCCACCCTATTTCAAATGTCACTGAAAGGTTATCAGTGGGTCAGTCAGGAAGAGTCAATCACATGATGAATTTGGCAGTTAAGATGGGAAGAAATGACAGTAAGAGCTAACATCAATTCCCTAGTACTTGACATGAACTCCAATCAGTAGTGCCCAATTTTGTTCATTCTCAGAGCCTAGCGACCAAAAATCTACAGTTTAACTCAGTGGTAGGTGCCATTGTTTTTTTATTCATGAACAGAATCTTTGTGGATTACCATGCTTTAAAGGTCTTTTTAAGAAGATAGTGAGCAAAATTCTAAGCAGTAAAACAGCATCTCTCGTATAAATAGAGAATTCAAGGGAAATGGAGTCTGGGGGAGCAGAAGGCTTCACTCCAGGCACTGTATCAGGTGCAGTTCTGGAATTTATTGATGAGTTACTAGAATACAGGGCTATATTGTTAATTGTTCTCTGTATCCTCTGTAACATCTAATGTGTGACAGATGTTCAAACCTAGTATTATTGAGATTAACTGAAGCAAATACCTGCTAGGCTTTTACCTGTATACCACCAAAATATGATACTCCAGGCGGCTTCATCAAAATAGAAAGTAGTGAGTATAAGCCCACTACAGTAGAACTGTCCACCTTTATCTGCACTGGATACTTTACAAGGCCACTAACAGATGTCTGATACTACAGATGCTACCAAGTCCTATGTACTATGTTCTTTTCTACTGGCTAAGATTTGGTAATATCTCTTATGCATATAGGCTTGTGATAGAGATAAATTTAAAAATTAGTTGTAATAAGTAATAATAAAGTATAACAATAATAGTTATAATATAATATAATATATGTTATTAATATAATAATAGTATGTTACAAAGTATTATTTACTTTTTTCTCTCTGCTAATAACTTGTAGTGAAGATTTTTGAAACCACAGCATAAGAATTTCTTTCTTTAAATTGAAAATGTCTATCTTTTTGCTTAACAAATCTATGTTGTGACTTCTTTTTCTCATGTCCAAATGGCCAACATCACTTGTCTTGTACTTTGTGGACATTAAGTGAAGGCTATTTGACCACAAACTTTGAGATGCTAAGACATCTGAGAACCAAGATGGCTGAGTGAGATGGCCTGGTGCTATATACAGCACAGATAGCGTAGACAGAGGGATGATTCAGATCCATGAGAAATGAAATAGGATAGCATCAGATCTCATCTTCCTACTCAGAATGGTAGGCAATTGTTTATTTGTAGAATTAGTTTCACTTAACATTTCTGAAACAAAACTTATCATGGTAACTTCACCTGTATAAAATTAAATCATGGATAAATTTGGAAAAATGAACTCATAATTTGTCATCAGGGATGGAGAAATAATATTGTCATTATAAAAATAGATCTTTGGGAAAGTTGGTTCTTAATAGGATATTTCAGTGTATAATATACAGGTCCAGAAGAACTCAGATACCTTGTCCACTGATTCTTATTGATCTAGATGAGGTGGCTTTAAATGCAAACCGTAATCACACTTAGAAATCTATAAAATGCAGATGGCCATATATTTCAATATTTTTTAAAAATTAATTTATCATATGTGTGTGCATGCATACATTTGCATAGGTGCTCAAAGAGGTCTTTAGATCCCCTTGAACTTGAGCCGCAAGTGGTTGAGAGACACCTGATATGGACTCCATGAACCAAACTGCAGAGAAGCATGCAGTCATCATTGCTGATCTATGTCTCCAGCCCCTATTTTAATGTTTTTTTAATGATAATCAAAGATTCAAATCCTACATCTTAAACATTATTTGTTGGTAGAAAAAAGTAGAGATGATAGAAAATAAGCCAGTTTTATCAAGCCACTGTGTAAAAGACAGTTGGGAAGATATTCAGTTCCGAGAACATTGAGACCTCAGAGAAGTACACTCATTAGATAAAGAAGTATGCAGAAACTTGGCTCTGGGAGATTATAGCATTCTCTAAGAACTTATGTGCCATGGGGCACAAGTAAGCTGAGCTGGAGCATCCAGAGCTAGAAGGACTTTTCATCACATTGGCATAAAGGTACACTAGAGGAAGCCAGGACCACTCTCCAAGTCTGGTCCTAAACTACATCTCATTGCAAGTTGGGTGAGTAGTTAGGAAAACCTTAAGCCAATAAAAAGTTGGAAGGAGAAGAAGGAGAAGGGGAAGGGCAAGGGAAATGGGAAGGGGAAGGGGAAGAAGAAGGGGAAAGGAAAGGGGAAGGAGAAGGAAAAAGAAGGAGGAGTAGGAGGAGGAGGAAGAGGAGGATGAAGAGAAGAATTTTTACTTTATAAAAAGTATATAAATAGCATATATACAAGTATTAGAAAATGCCATTATCTAGAAACATACCCTAATTTTCACCATGGTTGGGCTACAACCTTGATTTTCTACAGAAAGTGATACAGGGCCATACATTTTTGTTCTCTCTCCTAGGAGGGCACTTTCTATGTGTTATACATGTATACGTTGAGTGCCTCAATCAATGACTCACCTATTCCTCTCATCCATACACTTAACTTTTACTTAGCTTTCATGGGCTATATTAGTCAATATCTTTCCCTTTATTGAAGGAAAAAAACAGAGAAAAAGAAAGAAGAAAGGAAGGAAGGAAGGAAGGAAGGAAGGAAGGAAGGAAGGAAGGAAGGGAGAGATAGAGAGATGAAAGAAAGAGGGAGAGAGAAGGAGGAAAGGAGGGAGGGAGGGAGGGAGGCAGGGAGGGAGGTAAGGGAAGGGAAAGGAAAAGAGGGGAATTTCAATAGAAGAAGATTTATTTGGGTTTGTTGTTTCATAAGCTTCTGTCCATCATCACTTGCCCCACTGCTTTATGGCCTGTGGTGGCACTGCAACGCCCAGTGTGGAGAGCGTGATGGAGTAATGCTGCTTACTTCTTAGTGAGCAGGAAGTAAAAAGAAGAAAATCAAGCTAGACCAAGATGTTAACATTTCTTCAAAGGCATAACCCCCCTGACCTAGGACCCTCCCACTAGACCTCACCTCTTCAAGTTTTCACCTCTCTCTCTTAATAGCACCATGGGTGGCCAAGCTTTTAATGCCTTTGGGGAACAAACCAAGAATAAGCTATAGAACGTTGGATAGGAGAGTCTAAGGCCTGATGAATGTGTGACTTGCTCCGCTATCCAGTTAAATCCCACTCTACTTGCTTGATGGAGAGAATGACAAATAACATTTTGCTTGCTTCATTTGAAGCAAGTTTGTTTAGGATTGATTGAAGGAAGGATTCTAAGATGGCATAATGCCCAGTGACCCTACTTGTACTGGCTGGTTTTGTGTCATCTTGATACAAGCTGGAGTTATCACAGAGAAAGAAGCTTCAGTTGAGAAAATGCCTACATGAGATCCACCTGTCAGGCATTTTCTCAATTAGTGGTCAATGGGGGGAGGGCCCCTTGTGGGTGGTACCATCCTTGGGCTGGTAGACTTGGGTTCTATAAGAAAGCAAGTTGAGCAAGGCATGGAAGCAAGCCAGTAAGTAACATCCCTCCATGGCCTCTGTATCAGCTTCTGCTTCCTGACCTGCTTGAATTCCAGTCCTGACTTCCTTTGGTGATCAACAGCAATGTGGAAAGTGTAAGCTGAATAAACCCTTTCCTCCCCAACTTACTTCTTGGTTATGATGTTTGTGCAGGAATACAAACCCTGACTAGGACACTACTCTTCGCTCTTCCTGGATGTGCTGGGACCCTGGGAACAGGATAACGCATCACTCCTTGGTTGTATTGCTTTATATGGCAGATGAACTTACTGATGTCATCATGATCACATCTAACTTTAGACCAGTAATTCTCAACTTTTCTAATGCTGTGACCCTTTAATACAGTTCTTCATATTGTGGTGACCTCCAACCATAAAATTATTTTTGTTGCTACTGCATAGCTGTAATTTTGCTACTGTTATGAATTGTAATGTACATATCTGTGTTTTCTGATGGTCTTAGGCAAGGTCATCCAACTCTTCAAAGGGCTCTCAACTCAAAGGTTGATAATCCCTGCCCTAGATCAAGCCCTAAACACAAAGCTTTTTCTGAATTATGTTGGAGCAAGAAAGCTGATGAGCGTGTCATGAACCTTCTGCTGTGTAGAAGGGCTGCTCCAGATCCAGTTAGCAAGAAAACAGACACAGTCACATGAGCACCAACAACTAAGTTCTTCCAGCAGCCTGTGTGACTTAGAAAAGAGACTCCTGGAGGATCCCTGAGGCCTCAACTGATGTCCTGGTCACCATCTCACGTGTCTTGAGCAGCTGACTCAGCTAAGTGGTGTCAAAGTTCCTCACTTGTGAAACTTGGAGGTTGTGAATTTATTTTGCTTCACTTGGTATTGACACAAAAGCATAATTCTCACCTCAAAGAGGGTAAGAGATCGATTGTTCTAGAGAAAACTGTGAAAAGCCATGATCCTGGACAAGGATTTACGTTTCCCCTAATTCTGTGTTCCAACGTGTCAACAGCTTGATGGAATTTTTCTTGTAACAGAACAAAGGAAGCCACAAATCAAGGCACCTTTTAAATATATTGATGGAAACATTAAGTAGGTAGATTAAAGTAAAGCAGATAAACTCCCACTACAGGCCTCAGATGATAGCATCTGATGGTTTTCATAGACTTTTGGTTGTTGGAAACTAGAGTTTCATTAAGTAAATACAATAAAGGGTGTTAGGTCCAGCACAGAGGTAGGCAAAGAATGGCTATCTAGGAGGCTAATGATAGTTTAAAATAAGTAGTAATTAGGTTCTGGATTTACAACATTCCAACCTCTCCACAGTCACTGAAGTTCTAATCAGTTAATCAGCTTTGCAGAAGGGTTTTAGCAAAGGCGAAATTTATTTCTGGGAATTTTGTTCACAGTGATAACTTGTGACACAGCAATAAAAAACTAAAGTAAGAACAATAAACTAAAATAAGATTCTACATAGTACTGACAACCATAGGGAAGAAAAGAAGGAAAATGGAGAAGTCACATGGGGTACGTGAGTCATGAAAACGTGGCCCTGAGGGCTGGCCAATTGGAGTTAAGAGCAGCCCAGATGAAACAAAGTAAGTAATAATTGGGGTTATTGATGGGAAAGTAGAGTCTAACAGCATAGAGGGTAGATATCTGCCCAGCTCTTGTGCTGTTTAAGGCTTACTGTAAATAATAAAAGTTGTGTGTCTTTTATCTGGGAATTGAATGATCAAGGTGGGGTAGAAACCCTGGATTGGGATTAAAAATTTCTACAATGCATCCCCTGCCCTGTCCAGGGCTATAAGCATGTGGAATTAGAACTTCCATGAAAAGGGAGTTTTTAATTATGTATGTGTTCAAGGCATCAGAGAACTTAAAACTCTTCAAGCACCATAAAACTTTGATTTTCTTCCCTCTAGCAACTCAGAATAGATGAGCAGATTTTCTTTAGAATCCACCCAAAATAAAGATTTTTTTTTTTTCCTTTCAGGGCTGAAATGAAGACTGAGAAATGCTAATCTAGAAAACGGAAGAAGCTTAAGTCATGTAAATAGCTCGAAATAGGCTGTGTAGACTGACCTTTTGTGTTCTCTGAAGGGAGCTGCTCATTTTTTAGACTATAAGGAACAGTTACTTGCAGTTAAGGTGCTAAGTGGAGCATGAATTTATTCATGCCTCCTCAGTCTGGGGAGTAGACACAGGGCCGGCATTTGAACTGCACCTAAGCTATCGCCCTTGATAAATGCAATGCCAAACTAAACTCACATCTGGACCTGAGCCTGCAAGGCCCCACAGGTCTTCATGGCTTTAAACAGTCTGTGAAGACAACAGAGGAGCAAGAGCACAGTTTTCTCTTTTCAAATTCTTCATGGCCTCCTTTCTCCTCCTCCCTCTCCCTCTCCCTCTCCCTCTCCCTCTCCCTCTCCCTCTCCCTCTCCCTCTCCCTCTCCCTCTCCCTCTCCCTCTCCCTCTCCCTCTCCCTCTCCCTCTCCCTCTCCCTCTCCCTGTCCCTCTCCCTCTCCCTGTCCCTCTCCCTCTCCCTCTCCCTCTCCCTCTCCCTCTCCCTCTCCCTCTCCCTCCCCCTCCCCCTGTCCCCCTCCCCCTCCCCTCCCCCTCCCCCTCCCCCTCCCCTCCCTCTCCCTCCCCCTCCCCCTCCCCCTCCCCCTCCCCCTTCTCCCCTCTCTGTCTCTCTGTATGTATGTGTCTATCTGTGTATCTGTGTGTGTGTGTGTGTGTGTCTGTGTGTGTATACCTGTGTGAGGGTTCACATGCACATGTGTGCACAAGCATGTGGAGGCCAGAGGTTAATGTGAGGTGTCTTCATTCTCCACTATCCACTTACTTTACATACTGAGGCGTGGTCTCTCTCACTTGGACCCAGAGCTCACCTATAGGATAGTTGAACTAGAAGTGACCATGGGACTCCCTCCTCGGCTTCCCAAGCACTGGCATTACAGGCAGCCACCACAGCTTCCAGGCTTACACGTGGGCTCTGGGGACCTGAACTCCAGCCCTCACATTTGTGCAGCAAGGGCTTTATTCTCTGAGCCATTGCTCCAGTCCATGATCCAGTCTTGAAGGTTCTTTTTCACTTCTGTGATTCCTCTCCTTTTTACTCTAGTTTCTCAGTTTTGTGACATGAGGCTGCATATGAGAAACTATCACAAACACTCAACAAATATGACTCATTCATAGACAGGGATTTAACCAGTGTTGGTTGTCGCTGCCGCCATTGTAAAACTTGTTTGTGGAGCGGTTTCCCAAGAGTTTTCATTGCTTGTTTTCTCCAATGACAGAAGTGTTAGAGACAGCTTCTACGTAGGACCAGCTAAAACAGGAATTCCAGATTCTTGCCCTTGATGCCTATAGAGCTCCCTTTTACAGTTCCTCCTAAATTCCAGCAGTGGGCTGGAGTCCTGTGCCTTTCTAGACTGCTCTGCCTAGAAGGCTCCTGCTTCTCAAATTCAACTCAGCAAAAAAGTGTGTCATTTGTTCTCTGGTCTCCTTATTCCTATTCCCTCTTTTAGTCTCAATTACTCAGTCTTAGCATGGACTTAAATCATCTTTGACCTTCCTCATGTTCTTTAAATACACATACAAACATTATCTTTTTAAGACAATTAAAACTTTACTCAGTAGGAGTGTATTGAAATCATCATACCTTTCAAAGTTACTTGGAAAAGTGATTGAAACTGGTTTTTGTTTATTTGTTTTTATACCTTTCTTAGGGTCCCCATTGACTTAGATGGCTCACTATCTAACCTTCTCCTTCTCCCTATCTCCAAACCTCTGACAAGGAGTCTTCTTGAACTCTACTGTGTTTTTATTTCCCCTTTGCATTCAAAGCACTTGGGGCCTTTGGTGGTGTGAGTGTCTGGTTACAGATTGTCACATCAGCAGTGAATGCGGGCTAGAATAAGGACTAGCCTAAAACCATTAGTGCCTACTCTCCCAACAACCCACTTTCTCCAGCAAGCCCCCTCCTCCCAAAGCTCCTAGGATTTCTCATAATAATGCCACCAGCTAGGCCTACGTTTGCAAAGACTAAGAATCACCTCACGTTCATACCGTGATGACCTTAGACCCACAGCAACAGTGACCTCTCTGAGAACAGGGTCACTTTGGTAGCCCAGTGCAGTACACAAGCAGACATCCTTGTGTGGTGCTTTGATGAAGATAACACCATTCTGCTTAAGTAAACAGAGGACTCTCAGTGACAATGTGCTGATCTTCATGATGAATTCCTACTTAACACACTGGCAACTGCACTTCAGAGCTGCTTTCCTGGGGGCACTTTATAGTTTTTACCAAGATAGTCTCAAGAGGTTAGTAATGGAGATTATTCCATCATGCTTTTTATTTGTTTGTTTCCTTAGCTGAAAAAAAAGCAAAGTATATTATATTAAAATCATACTGAGGATATTCAAATATAAAACTAACGTGGGAAAATAATAATATTTTTGTAATATATATTTTTGACTCTCTGAGCCAGTAGCCCTTCTTCCCTGAGTTTTTTTTTTTTCTAAATAAAAACAAATAGCACTTAATCAATTCTGTTCCTGGTAGTAGTTCTGAGAGACCAAGGGAGTCACTGGTCATCTGTTCAAGCCCAGATTCCCCATGGTAGCACTTGAAAAGGAAATTGACTGTACAGCGTCTCAGCTGTCATATTCAGTTTTATTTATTGACTTTTTTTGGTTAAAATAATACAAAGAAAAACAAAGGAAGTTGAAGGAGGGAAAGAAACAAAAGACCAAAAGCAATTAAATAGGAAATATCAAAATGGATTTTGAAACAATGAACAGAGTAGGGTGATAAAGCCTGTAGCCAACCTGATAAGGCAGCAAACGAAAAGCAGCAGAGTTGGTCATGAGAACAGAGAGAAGGGGCACTTAGTACTCCTGCAGGTGTGAAAGGGACCAGAAGGAAATAACTAATGTATAGCTTGAAGCCTATACATTCAATGGCTTGAATAAAACTGGAAAGAAATTAAAAAATTGGAAAAATGCAAACTACCTGTCACATAAAAACCAAAGGATGAATTGAATAGCATTTTTTTAAATCTGTGAAAAATTGCATTTAAAATTAAAATACTCCATGGAACAAAACTCCAACTGAGGATTTCATGGCTGAATTCCACCAAAATTAGCTGAGAAATGGTGTCAGTTCTAGAGAAGCCATTATAAAACGTATCAGAAGGAATATGTTCCAATGCACTTGAAGAAGTGAATATCACCCTAGACCTGAGACTGAACCATACAAGATGGAAAGAAAAGTACATTATCAGTAGCTATCATACATCCTTAGTAACCACTTAGTGAGTCAAAATTCTCAAAATATAAAAGTATACATTGAAAAAAAAAAACAGTTTAGGCCAAGAATACAAAGCTGCCTTAAATCTCACAAATTAATCAAAATAATTTATCATGTTAATTGATGAAAAAAGAAAAGCCAGATAAGCTTGTTTCAATCTTTGGAGCATAAAAAAATGAGGAAATTCAATATCCATACATGATAAAAGTAATTCTCCGAAGTTCAGAAACAGAAGAGAATTTCCTCTGTATGATTTAAAAGTGTCCAAAAGCAAACCAAACTCTCTTACCTCACTTTTCATATCAAAAAAAAACCTCAAAATGAGTTATAGATTTAAATTTTAGAGCTAAAATAATGAAATTGTTAGAAGAAGCTAGAGCAGAAATCTTGGCAATTGTGAATTAGACAAAGATTTCTGAAATGGGGTACAAACAATGCAGACTATAAAAGAAAACCAACTTGGCAAGATGAACTCAAAATCCATTTTACTTTTAAGATGACACAGCTTGAGGGGAAAAGAATCATCATAGTCTTGGAAAATACTTGAAAATATTTACCCAATGAATAGCTTTATGTGTTCAAGACATCTCAAGAGTAAAAAGACAGTCCTACAAGTATGAGTGAGGTGTGGAGGGGTTTAAATAGACTTGTCATGAGTCATAACAAGTGTGTTGCAAATAAGTGCATAGAAAGATGCCTAGCATTGCAAGTCACTAAGGAAACGTACATTCAATCCACACTGGGTACCACTCTGAACACACTGTAGTGGTTATATGAGAGCAGTGACAATGTCACCTGTTAGGACAGAGAAGAACTCTAATACAGAAACACTAAAAATGGTCCATCTGCTTTGAAATAGATTTTGAAAACACTTTATAACGTTAACGAGTAGTCCAATAACTCCATTTTGTTTTGTTTTATGTTTGAGTGTTTATTGTTTTTATTTTACATAGAAGTGTTTTGCTTGTATATTTGTGTATGTGTATTGCTTAGACCTGGGAGGCCAGAAGAAGGGGTCGGATGCTGGAATTCAAATATGTGAGTGTTGGAAACTACAGCAGAGTCCTCTGCAGGAGCAGTAAGTGCTCTAACCATCGAGTCATCTCTCCAACCCCTAAGAACTCTGGTTTACTCATTTACCAAAGAGAATCGACAAGTGTGACTGCACAGACCTGCACTTAACGGTGCGTGCCGTTTCACTCACGACAGCAAGAAACTTGAAACGTTCGGTAACCAGTGAATGGAGGATCAAATTGTCCTGTGTCTGTATATGGGAATGCCATGGTAACAAAGGAGGAGCATGCTATTGATAAACCTGGTATCACAGGTGACACTTAGAAACAGTCCACTAGCACAAAAGCTACCTACCTACAGTAAGATTCTGTTTACATGAAATGTTAGAGGAGGCCAAACTACTGATGGAGAGAAAGCAGACCGTGGGGTTTTGTTGTTGTTGTTTGTTGGTTGGTTGGTTTGTTTTTCAGGATCAGGAAATTGGAAGGAGGGCGTATAAACTGGATGAAAGACACAGCTTTTCTCTTAATTTGGGATATAGTCACACGAATATAAACACTTGTCAAAATCTGTCAGGCTGTATTTCCAAGCCACCGAATTTCATTGTGTATAAGTTGTTCTTTAGTCAACCTTTGGTACATGATGTACAGTGACTGATTCCAGATGAATTTGCTGTATTTCTTTGCTTCAGGTGCTTTTTTCTATGCATACACTCTAGTTCTTACTTCCTAACTTAATCACAAGTAATAAATATTTACCACAGTGCTGAAAACGTCATGATCCTTCAATTCCTACATGAATTCCTACAGATGGGTGTCACCCTGCATAACCATTCCCTCACTTTTAGGAATCTCTATTTTTTTCAATTTCTTCCTAAATTATTTAATGCTCGGATAGATCTTGTATATACATTTGTATATGTTTTTAAAACATTTCTATCTTTTTTCAAAGATACAGTTATTACATCAAATCCAAGTAGATGCTAAGGCACTTTAAACATGCTTTTAGATGTTTTTCCAGGAAGGTTATACTGATTTTACTATCACAAGTAGGGTATAGAAAGAATGCCATCATTTTGTTAAGTATTTGCAGACACCCTCTTATAGGTCTTTACACTTCAGCCCCATCATGAATAGTAGCTTTATGCATCTATGCTTAAAGATATAGTCCAAAATCCACAGCATTCATAGTACTGTGCCTATTAACAGAATTCATTTAGTCAACTCACAGGGAGCGGGGCATTTACAAAACCCTTGGTTTGTGTGACAGTTACTCTGAGGCCATGTAATGTTGGGTATGTGAGGGTAATTCTCCATTGCTCACTTCTGCCTGCCTATTTATGTGTTAATGTGCTTTTTAATTCCCAGTGTTCATGACAACTCTAGCCCTTATAGCTTCAGTATAGCACAAGATAGCATCTTAGCCATGACAGCACTTCTTTCTCTATGTTGTGTATCTAACACAGCTGTGGTTTCTCATTCATTGATGTTTCCCTCTTTATCCTACCTTTTAACTCGTGGCTCTCATCTCCCTAAACTAGCACCCAGGAACTAGTAAAACCAATGATTCCCATACACAACTAAATGAACATCATTCAAAAGACATTTGAGCTCTCTCCTCTTTGGGTTTAGGTTGGTCAACTTTCAGCCTATGATCTCGTGTCTCTTCCCTACTAGACTCAGTGTTTCCTTCCTCATAGCTGCTTAGTTCTGTCCTTGTCCTAAGTCAGGACTGACCACAACTACCTTTGGATCCATCAGGTTCCAGCTGTATTTGAGTTGCCTTAGGGTAGGACAGCCACTGACTCCTGGGAATGCCTGAGACTCAGTGTGGGCATCCTTTTTGCCCACTTTCTCTTCTTGTACTCTTCAGTGTCATTGTCTATTTCCCCTTCATGTACATCCTGCTTGGTTGTTTAATTTCAACAGTCTTCCCTACCAGAGATAAGTACCTGAGGAGGTCAGAGGCTAGTTCTTTCCTCTGTGTCCAAGCGGCATTTGCATGGTTCCCAGACGTGTTTCCACTAGCGGAGCTGCTCACCCAACTTACTCATACACCATACTCTTCAGATAGTGGCCATATAATTGTTTCAAATAATAACTTTCCCTGCAATTATAGATTATGGCCATTTGTGCCCTTCTTCCCTCCAGGGCTACAGACAATGTGGCTTTCTTTTGGCTGATGGATTTCCAGTCCTCTGCCTGCTTCATTAGTCATTACTACTGTTGTCTATAGCACTTAAAGATTCATAGACTTTTAACTTTAAATGAGCCAGTCAATTTTAGTCATTTTATTTTTGGTGCATAAATTGTTTCATCTTGTACTATAGCTACAGATCCTTCAGACTTGCCCGAGGGGAACCTTTTGATATAGCACTATTACTTTGGGGAAATTCTTTGCTTATGGGCACCATGAAGTTTCTTGGGCTCATCTTGCCTGTTTTCAAACAAAGACTTGCAATTGGTCATTTTTCTAAGAAACCCTGGCCATTTGGGGTAAATGTTTCTTGGGTTCTGCCATCTGACTGGCAGGAATATTTTTGACACTAGTTTATTATTTGGCATTGCTCCTACGACTTCAGAGAGAACAGAAATAAGGCATATGCAATAATTTGGTTCTTCTGTATGACCAAAAAGAGTTTTAATGAAAACGTTAAAAAATCCCAAAGTCAACAAGAATATTTTTCCTTAACGAATGATTGTTACTAAATGTAGAAGAATAGATAAAAATTAGAAGTAACACTGTAACTGTTAGTGAAATCATCAATTGAGATAATGAATATCAGCAGATGCTAAAACTGTAGGGGGAGGGGTGCTGGAAACCTTCACAATGAAAGGATCAGACTACCTCATCTGAACTCACTTATCAATTTAAGAAGTCTCAGAAGTGAGATACCAGACATCATCTGCCTCATGATGTATGGCACTAAAACATTAAAATAAACATTAAAGTTGTATATAATTGAGATTTTGTCTAAATTTTGGTTTGCAGAGAAGAGAAAAAAAGAAAGAAAGAAAGAAAGAAAGGAAGGAAGGAAGAAAGAAAGAAAAAAGAAAGGAAGAAAGAAGCAAGCAAACAAACACATAAACACAGCATTTGGAACATTTGCAGAGTCACTAACCCAATTTCTTCAACAGGTCGAGTATGTTCTAAAAGTAAAGTTTTCAAAAGCTTTACAAGGCAAATGAAATGATTGAGTCTCACTTTGATCTCAATTTAAATAATTCAATTGTAAAGTCTTTTGTGAATAGTTGCTCACTCCTGAAGGTAGGCTTGAAGTTAGGCGCTATTGACTCCAGCCAAGGAAGCAAGGGAGCTACCTGCAGATTGTGACCACTCCAGCTCTGCCAAGACCATTCCCCCAGCCTTATCCACAGCTCTGTGGCAGGCCTCCTGCTGGCCTCTCCCTTTCCCCTCCCCCACCTCTAGTGGATCACACAGATCTTCACCTCTTCTCTCACTGCTCTATCCCACCCAACTCCAGCAGGTGTTCATTCCCTAGGAAGCCCCAGGCCACTCTAGCCATCCAAGCAGGGAAGCTCTCCACCTCTCCCTCCATTCCTCCCAGTTCTCCTGATTAACTACCTTTCTGTCTCTTATTAGAAAAGAGCAGGTTTCTAAGAGATAACAACCAAACATGACAAATGAAATATAATAAGATGAAGCAAAAACTTTCAAGTTGAGGTTGGACAACAGGAGGAAAAAGAGTCCAAAGAGCAGGCAAAAGAGTCAGATATCCACTCATCCTTGTAGTCAGGAGTCACAGTAAAACACTAATAGCTATAACATACACACAGAGGACCTGGTGATGACGCCGACAGGGATTTCTTAAAGAGGAAATGAGAAAATCCCTTTAAGAAATCTGTGAAAACACAAAGAGTGGAAGAAAATGATTATACGGTTCAAGACCTGGAAGTACAAATAGAATCAGTAAGGAAAGTCAAAATGAGGGAAAGCTGGGGAAAAAAATCTAGGAACTCAAACAGGAACCTCGGAGGCAAGCTTCACCAAGGGAATAGAAATGAAAGAGAGAATCTCAGACATTGAAGACAAGATACAAGATATAAATACCTCAGTCGCAGAAAATGTTAAATCTCATCTAGGCCAAAGTCACAGAAAATATTTCAACAAACTCATAGAAAAACACTAAAGAAGGAGATGCCTATCAAAGTTCAAGAAGCGTACAAAACAACAAATAGACTGGATTAGAAAAGAAAGTCCTCCTGACAAATAATAATCAAAACATTAAACATACAAAACAAAGAAATAACATTAAAAGTTACAAGGGGAAAAGAATAAATAATATACAAAGCCAGACCTATTAAAAGAACACCTGACTTTTTAATGGATACTCTAAAAGCCAGAAGGGTGTGGACAGATATTCTACAAACTCTTAAAACACCACAGATGCCGGCCCAGACTACTCTACCCAACAAGATTTTCAATCACAGTAAGTAGGGAAAATAAGATATTTCATGACAAAACCAAATTTAAGCACTATTTATCAATAAATCTAGCCCAACAGAAGAGCTAGAAGGAAAATCAATGTAAAGAAGTTAACCATACCCAATAAATCACTTGGAATAAATAATCTCAGAACAACAAATAAAAAGACAGGAAACACACACACATACCACCATCACAACAATAACAAAATAATAGGAATCAACAAACATTTCTCATTGCTATCTCTCAAAATCAATGGTTTCAATTCCCCAATAAAAGGACTAACAGAATGAATGCAAAAACAGGGCCCATACTTCTGCTGCATGCAAGAACACATCTTAAAGTCACTGATAGACATCACTTTGGGGAAAAGGGATGTAGAAAGATATTTCAAGCAAATAGACCTAAGAAGCTAGTCATTTTAATACATGTAAACAATAGACTTCAAAACAGAGCTAACTGGCAGTATAAACCAAGTGGACCTAACAGATATTTATAGAACATTTCCCCAAATATAAAAAAAAAAAAAAAAAAAAAAAAAAAAAAAAAAAAAAAATTGCCTTCTCAGCATCTCATGGAACTTTCTCCAAAATAACTCATTACTGAATAAAAAGTGGGTCAGGATAGAAATTAAGAAAGAAATTTAAAACTTTCTACAATAGAAAGAAACTGAATCCACAACATACCTAAATGTATGGTACACAATCAAAGTGTTTCCAAGAAGTAAGTTCATAGCACTAAATATCTATATTTAAAAAAATAGGACAGATTTAATAATAGTAATAGCACATCTGAAAGTTCTATAACACCACCAAAAAATCCAACTAGGTAGATGACAAGAAATAATCAAACTCAGGGCTGAAATCAAGAAAACAACAACAAAGACAATAAAAAAATCAATAAAACAAAAAAGTTGCCTCTTTTTAAAAAAATCAGTAAGATTGATAAAACCTTATCCAAATTAACTAAAAGAAAGATAAAAAATATTAAAATTAACAAAATTGGAAGTGAAAATAGAGATATAACAGACACCCAGAAAATCCAGAGAATCATAATACACTTTAAAAACCTGTACTCCACAAAATTGAAAAATCTATAAGTGAATACGTTTTGCAATAAATACCACATAGCAAAGTTAAACCAAGATCAGAGAAAGAATTTAAATAGACCTATAACCCCTAGTAAAACAGAAGCAGTTGTTAAAAGTTTATCAACCAAAATAAAAAAGCTCAAAGCTAGACAATTTTAATGTAAAAGTCTACCAGACTTTCAAAGAAGAGTCAATGCCAATATTCCTTAAATTATTCCATAAAATAGAAACAGAAGTTACATTGCCCAATTTGTTTTATGAGGAGACTGTTACTCCAATAACCAAATTACATAAAGACCAATTTTCTGTATGAACATAGATGCAAAAATTCCCAATAAAATACTTGCAAACCAAATCAAAGAACACATAAAAAACATCATCCACGGTGATCAAGTAGACTTCATCCCAGATGGATAGGGATGGCTCAACAAACAGAAACCACTCAATGTAATCCATCAGAAAACCTTTCATCTACAGTGGTGTCCTGCTTCAAGATATGCTAGGGCAATGAGGCAATAATGGCACAAAACTTGTGGGAGTCACCAACTAATATTTGATTTGGCTTAAGACCCATTCATTCTGTGAGATGGAACCCAAACCCATATCAAAGCAGTGGCCAAGAACTTGAGTCTAGAAAACCCAGGGTAAAATCAAATACTACTGTTCAGGAAAAAAAAAAAAAAAAAAGTACAGTAAGAAAATGACTCCCCAGAAAACAGTCCAGGTTACCTTACATGGATAGTTGGTTTTCAAAACATCAGAAGTCCATAGAACTGATGCTACAAATATTTATATATTAATGTTCATATTGATTAGAGACCTGTCTGCTCCTGACAGCTTCCTGTCGTGGATTCTAAGAAGAAATTGAGCATCCTTGGAGTTACTCCAGTTGTGTGGTAACAGCCACTAGGCAAGAGTTGCCTCTCTCCATCTACAGACAAATTACTGTCCAGAAAAGGACACACATGCAGAATAGTCGACTGATTATATCTGCCTAGACAGAGTAATCAGTCCTTAATAATCCTGCATCACCAAGGTCTGTCAGATGATTCTGGGCCATAAGGCTGAAGATTTGATGCTCCAACGTTCGGTAGTATAGGGGCTTTTCAGGTGTTCAGAGGTCTCTATAAATTGGCTAAGTTTTAGAAGCTATGCTTTGTGCTTCCCACAATTATAGTTAACTCAGTCATTCTGGATTTCTGACGGGGTTGAAACCTTATAGCTATTTACCGTAAGAGAAAAGATTTGAGTGGATGGTCGTCAGCTGACATTCATCCTAAAGCCAGGTTCAGAACTAAATGTTTTAGTTAGGATAGATGACAGAGGTGCTGGTTAGTCAACAAAATGATGGACTGGGTATTAGGACTATCTTGTACCTCACTGGTACAAATTGGCATAATTATGCTCTAATTGTATTTTGAGAGAAAAGTTTCATTTTAACAGGAAGGGTGATGTGTAGGAGGACCTAAGGTAGGAGGAGTACTGAGAGGAAGAAAAGGAGTAAGAAGAGGAGGAGAAGAAGGATAGGAGAAGCTAGGTGATGAAAGAGAGAAAGAGGGGGGAGACAGGGAGGCAGATATTCATGTATTTCCACCAGTCAAAGATAGTTGTTATATCTAGGTCGGTCAGTGGGTTACACCTCTGATTGAACAATTCCAAACTTATAACGCTTATGATTAACATTATTTTAAAAAAATGTATAAATGCAAAAAGGAAAAGGGGGCATGGGATAGGGGTTTTCTAAGGGGGGGAATGGGGAAAGGGGATGGCATCTGAAGTGTAAATAAAATATCTAATAAAATAAATAAATAAATATCCACTAAATACAGTCTAAAAAAAAAAAAAAGAAAAGAAAATGACTCCCAATGACATCCTGCTATATTCATAGATCAGGGCCTTGCTTGGGCATCATCAAAGAAGTCCTGTCCTTCCTACTTCAACATCCTGAATTGATATATTGTTATGATTGTGTATTGCAGTTAGAGGAGAGGGCTTGAATCAGGATAAAGAATGCAGAAAGGGCTGTAGAGATGGCTCAGTTATTAAAAGCACTTGCTCTTCTTGCAGAGGCTCTGGATTCAGTTTCCATCACCGACAGATGGATCACAAGCATCCGTCACTCCAATTCCAGAGAATCCAGAACCCTCTTCTGGCCTCTGCAACCACCAAGCATGAAAGCAATAACATAAATGTATGCATGCAAAACACTCATACACCTGAACTAAAAGTCAATAAACATTTCAAAGAAGAGGAAGAGAAGGAAGAAGAAGAGAAATATGGAGGAGGAGGAAGAGGAGGAAGAAAAGGAGGAGAAGGAGGGAGAGGAGGAGGAGGAGGAGGAGGAGGAGGAGGAGGAGGAGCCAATGGCAACCGATAATCATCCAGGGTCATGTGGATGTGACTATCAAGTTATTGCTATCCACATTATTCTTTTCCAATCTTTAGTCCTTCATATTCACCAGCAATGGCTGTTGCTTTATGTTATCCCTTTCCAATCAGTCAAAATTACTCATCCTTGCGGTTGTAGCATCCGGTTACCTGTTCCCAGGACACTTGCATGCCTTCCTTCATTCATGTCTTTCTTTGTGGGTCTTGTCATTGTGACAACCTTCCCTCCCTAAGGTTGCTACCCACACACAGGGGAATGTTGCAAGAATTATGTTAACCAGACAGTGAAGGAACTTCTACTGGGCCCCAGCAGTTGTGAGGCTTCTGAAATCTGAACCCCAGAAGATCCTGAATCCCTGCTGCTCAAGGCAGAGGGCATCATCTGCCTAGACACAATGTGCTACTCTACTCTGAAAGCATAAACAAGGAAGCAGCAGGCGACTCCTAGTTTTTCTTGGCTACAAACCTCAGTGGGAGATAAGTAAAAACACGTCTAGGAAAAGCATTATGCATTATTCTATAATGGAAAAAAACATAAAAATACGCAGCAAAATACTGGGGTATTTAAGGATTGGAAGACTTGATCTTGTCTTTAGAAAGACAGTAAAAGCCCAAGAAATTGTGCACACTTAGCTTTAGCCAAGCATAAAAGGACATTTGATGCTGTTGGTTTGTAGTTTAAGTGTCTTCTTAGGTTTTTGCATGTCCCCTCTTAGTTTTCTGTTCTCTTGACTACCTCTTGCCCTTGTCTGAAGGGTAAATACTATTCTTAAAACCTTCCAGCAAAAACAACTTACTCTCCTTGCTTGTATTTTTCTTGACTATTTCCGAGCCAGTCTGCTAGAGTTTAGGAGTCTAGAAAATCTGACTACAGTCAGGGACTGTGGTATGCAGGTTAGAGACAGGTGATGGAAAGGGGCCACCAGATTAAAAGGAATAAAACAATATAATCCAAATACTTGAAAAAATTAGCACAGGAAAGCAGAGTTTCGAGAAAGAAGGAAAGCTTTGGGGGAAGGGCAGAAAGAGAACTATTATTTTGCATTTATTTCGTGTCATCCCCAACTGACATGGTTTTATTTCATCCTTTTAATTCTAAGAGACAGGCGTATTATCCTGATTCACAGAAGAGGAAATAGAAATGCAGAAAGGTTAAGTAAATTTCTAAATGTCACATGGCAGGTGTGTGTTGTTAACAAGATTCAACACCAGCTCTGTCTGAAATCACAATAGCTCCAAAGAAAAATGGAAAGGAAGCCAGGCATGGTGGTGCATGCCTGTAATTCCAGGCACTTGGGAGGGAGAGCCAGATGGATCTCTGTGAGCTCAAGGCCAGCCTAGTCTACCTTTCTAGAGTCCGGGACAGTCCAGAGTATTACACAGAGAATCCTGTCTTGGAAAAAACAAATCTGGAACAGGGAAATGGTCTGTCTTAGTCAGGGTTTCTATTCCTGCACAAACAATTGACCCCTTATCAACTTGACACACAAACACATCACTATTAAGCCTCAACCCTTACTTTCTTATTCATCCCCAAGATTTAAATAACTTTAAAAATCCCACAGTCTTTACAAATTCTTACATATTAAAATTTCAATCCCTTTAAAATATCTAATCTCTTTTAAAATTCAAAGTCTTTTTACAATTCAAAGTATCTTAATGTGGACTCCACTAAAATACTTTCTTCCTTCAAGAGGGAAAAATATCAGGGCACAGTCACAATCAAAATCAAAATCAAAATCAAACTCTAACCATCCAATGTCTGGGATCCACTCATGATCTTCTGGGCTGCTCCAATGGCTTGGGTCACTTCTCCATCGCTGGCCTTTGTAGCACACACCTTGTCTTCTAGGCTCCAGCTGTCTGTACTTTACTACTGCTGCTGTTCTTGGTGATCGTCTCATGGTACTGGCATCTCCAAATCACTGCTGTCTTCTGTTGTTACTGGGCTTCACCAGCAGCCTCTCATAGGCTCTCTTCATGGTACCAAACCTCAACTCCTTTACATAACCCCTTCAGTCCTGAGCCATCAATTGCAACTGAGACTGCACCTTCACCAATGGCCTTCCATGGCCTCTCACAGTGTTAAGCTTCAGCTGCTCTTCATGACCCCTTCATGCTTTCAAAACCAGTACTACCTGTGTGACTCTTACCCATTCCTAAGTCCAGCCACAGCACAAAGTACAACCTTGGCTATCTCTGGAACACAGCCTCTTTGTGCTCTCAGAAAACACTTCCCAGAAGATTTCACCTCAATGATGCTGGTCTCTTTTTAATCACCACTAATTTCTTAGTTGCTAACCAGCATCAATAGTTCCAGTAATGCAAAGGTTTCAATTTAGTAGTTCTGGTAGCTTCTTAATCACAGCTGATTCTTCAGCCCCAGCTAACCAAAACAACAGAATCTTCACAATCAAAACAACAATGGCCCTAATAAGAGTTTTTAATCTTCCCTTTGAAATTTCACAAGCCAAGCCTCCATTGTTTGCACTGTTCTCAACCTTATCTTCCAAACTCCTACAGAACATCCCACAGAGCTCTTAACACCCAATGGCTCTTCTAGCCCAAAGTTCCAAAGTCCTTCTACAGCCCTCGCTAAAACAGGAATTCCCCAGGTTGTCACAGGAATACCCCACTATGCTGGTACCAATTTGTCTTAGTCAGGGTTTTTATTCCTGTGCAAACATCATGACCAAGAAGTAAGTTGGGGAGATTTTTTTTTTTTTTTAAGTTTACACTTCCACATTGTTATTGATCACCAAAGGAAGTCAGGACTGGAACTCAAGCAGGTCAGGAAGCAGGAGCTGATGCAGAGGCCATGGAGGGATGTTACTTACTGGCTTGCTTCCCCTGTCTTACTCAGCTTGCCTTCTTATAGAACCCAAGACTACCAGCCCAGGGATGGTACCAACCACAAGGGGCCCTCCCCCTTTGATCACTAATTGAGAAAATGCCTTACAGCTAGATCTCATGGAGGCATTTTCTCAAACTAAAGCTCCTTTCTCTGTGATAACTCCAGTTTGTGTCAAGTTGACACACAAAACCAGCCAGTACATGGACTATGGAGAAATGATGGGTACTGAGATAGCAATTTTGATTATACGTATATACATATATTCACTTCTTCAAATATATATAAGAACTCTGCAGAATTATGTCTAACATTGGCAATTTCGTTTGAAAAGAACTAGAACCGGATGACTTGACAGTACAAATAGCCAACTCAGATAAGGAATTTTTAAAAAGCCACTCAGGTATCCAGGAGGTGTATTTTCATTTTTTTATTGAAAGATTGCACTTCCAGAAGGCTTATAATCTGGAAAGATGAAGAAAATTAGGAAGCAGAAATTATATGTACATATGGGTGACACCATCTACATGACATTGTGCTAAAAGACAGCTGGAATGGCTGAGACCCTTCCAGGTATCACTGATTTTAACTGAAATGCTCTCTATTGCCCTCCTTTTTTGATTAGAGAATTCCCATTGATCCTTCAAAGCACAACCTAGTCATCACTTGCTCCATGCCTCAGTTAATTAAGATGTTCTTGGTGTAAATTTTGGTATAGATATAGAATATAGATATTCTTCAGAAGAAAGCTACCATGATTTAAAATTGTAATTTTAAAAACATATTAAAATCTGCAGTTATCCAAAACTTTCACTGTCCCATCGTTATTCTTGGCTACTTTGTTCTTGAGAATTATTTCCACTTACAAGGCAAATGGGATGACAGGAAGAGATAGCCATCAGTGAAATAACTAGCTCTCCATTCTACATGAAAAAAAGGAAGGCTAAGGTAAGAGACACACTGTGTGTTTCCATTCTCATTTCCTTCCCAGGTGGCCCTTGCATTTTGAATAAGTGAGGACAGAAAATGACTCAAGTACACAATCTTTACTTTCTCTTTTCCTTTGACTTTGCATCTTTCCTGTGTGATCTCTAAGAAGAATAACTTCAGAAACCAAGTTTGTTTTAGAATGCTAATTTCTATGAAAGAAAGACACTGTATCGTCATCATCATTATTACAGTTGAAAATGACCTTCTCTAGTGCTAAAAATGAATATTTATTGGCTATGACTCAGCACATTGAAGGCGCACTGTAGCAGTAAGGAGGCTTCACCCCCATTCATTTTTCATTTATGGATGAGCTCTTTGGGAACTCCCAGAACATTCCCTGTATGGAGCACTGCTATTGCTGAACTTTTATAGTCATAGTTTAGTATAGAAAGTAAAAAAAAAAAAAAAGAAAGAAAGAAAGAAAGAAAGAAAGAAAAAAGAAAAAAAAATCTCTCATCCACTGGATGAGTCTGTCATCCCCCAGACACAGTGTTGGACATGGTCAAACTGTACTGCAAATACAACAAGGAGGGCACAAAAAACATCCAAACCAGTTGTTCTTACCATGTAAGAACAACTTGTACTATGAAAAAGTAGAAGGTGGCAAGGGAGAGAATGTTCAGGGTAAAACCACCACACATATCTTGTAGGAGTAAAGCCATCAGGGAATAAGGAGACTGTGACCCAAGGCTGGACCTTGTGCTACAGAAAGAGCACAGCAAAATGCAGCACACAGAACCAGGTGTGTGCCATATTAATCATCATGGCTCCTTCTCCATCCTCCTAAATGCTCCTGTGCAAAGACTGGAGGGTCTTCAAGGACCCCACAGCTCACTGCAATCTTAACTGCAGAGCAACAAAGCTATGTGAGTTTGCAACTCTTTGGGTCTGATCATCTTAGCTTTTGCATTCCTTAAAGGCAGAAATTTAGAGGTAGTTTATCTTGTCCCCTGTACTTTGCTTGCTAAAATGTATGTGTGTGCTAAATATTGAGGAAGAGAGAAAAGGAGGGAGGGGAGAAGGAAGGAAGGAAGGGAGGGAAAAAGGGAGGGAGGGACAAAGGAAGGAGAGAGACAAAGAGAGAGGAAAAGAGGAAAAACAGAAGTTTATTCCCTAAACAGCTCAAGATTAGACCCTGTAAAGTACTTTTTATAAACTTAAAGACACTAGTTTGTAAAGGATAAGAATAAGAATAAGTGTAAGACAGTGTTGCACACACATTACTGATGAAGATCTTGACTCCTGGAACAACAGGGAGCAAATAGAAGAGAAGGTCAAGATTTAGCATCCTGAGGTCCCAGCACGGAAACAGCTTCCCTCTGCTGACTCAGTGGAGACAGCTGATACCAGAGGAGACCCAGGACCCAGTCTCCACACCAAACTTCCAGCAAACTTCCAGCGTTGCCTTCCACAGAGACAGCATTGTGAGCAAACTGGTGAGGAGCAAGCAGCCCTTGATTAAAATGCCCTCTCCAGAGTAGTCTTTGTAAAATACCTTGCAAATAAAGAAAAATCAAGTTTGTAGTACATTTATTGAATACCTTCATTGCCAGTGAACAAAATTCATTTCTTCTTTTAAAAAATTATTATAGTGTGTGTGAGGGCACACACTATAGTTATGTAGTTATGTAGTTATGTCTGTATACCACGTATATACAGTTCCCTCAAAAGCCAAAAGACAGCATTGGATCCCCAGGGTCTGGAGCTACATGTGGTTGTAGCCCACCATGTGAGTGGTAGGAATTAAACCTAGGTCCTCTGGAAGAGTAGCCAGTGATCTTACCCACTGAGCTGTCACTCCACCTAACAAAATGCTTCAAACAAAGAAATATCAAAGAGCACTGAGAAACCGGGTTCAAACGACTTACTGTGACTCCTCCACGTGTATCTGTACTTCTCTGGTGTCTAGTAAGTTCTAGTTCTGATTCAACAGACATTGTGTGAGAGATTCCCTTCTCCTCTCCCAGTCTCAGTCTATCTAGAGAGTGCTCTATCTCAATCTGTTCTAGACACGACCTCGTCTTCAATCTGGCTGGGTCATATCCAATCTTCAAAGGAAATCTGTCTTCCAGATAAATCCTGTAACCCTCAACATCATCATCCCTGAGGCACTGTCCCCTTCTCTCCTGTTAGCAGAGGTCTGCAATGTTCATTAATGACTGGGTGGGCGGTACCTCGGAGAGAAAGAATTCTAGCTTAAATCTAGATGACCACATTGCTTTTAAACCACCCTGCTCAGCTCTAGCACACTGTGCACCGAACTATGGGAATGAGATTACAATACAATATGGAAGAAACAAGCCCAGAGTGACTGTTATCTCGAGGCTATAAGACCGATTTATGTCCTGGCTTGATGCTAAAAGTAAACATTATCTGACAAAGAGTTAATGATGCCTGTAGGCCCGCATCCACTCCACCATGTCTACTTGAGGAGGCAGAACACAAGGAGCTTGACTGTGCTTATACCACACAAAAGCGGGGTGGGTGCTGGGCTGCAGGGAAACGCCAAGGCACCACTCCAGGGGTGGGAAAGCACAATCTCAGGTGTGGAGAAGCTGGAGCTGGTTGGGGGTCCCCATGCCTGCAACAAGGCTGGGGCCATGGGGCTCTCAGACTCTTGGACATCCAGGCATGGCTGGGAGTTGCAGAAGAGCAGAGAACAGAGTTGGGGGCCCACAGTCTGGGGACAGAGTGTGGCGATGGGTGGTGATGGGTAGTGATGGGTGGTGATGAGTGGTGATGGATGGTGATGGGTGATGATGGGTGGTGATGGGTGGTGATGGGTGATGATGGGTGGTGATGGATGGTGCTGGATGGTGATGGATGGTGATTGATGGTGATGGGTGGTGATGGGTGGTGATGAATGGTGTTGGGTAGTGATGAATGGTGATGGGTGGTGATAGTTGGTAATGGATGGTGATTGATGGTGATGGGTGGTGATGGGTGGTGATGGATGGTGTTGGGTGGTGATGGGTGGTGATGGATGGTGATGGATGGTTTTGGGTGGTGATGGGTGGTGATGGATGGTGCTGGATGGTGATGGATGGTGATGGATGGTGGTGGGTGGTGATGGGTGGTGATGAATGGTGTTGGGTAGTGATGAATGGTGATGGGTGGTGATAGTTGGTAATGGATGGTGATTGATGGTGATGGGTGGTGATGGGTGGTGATGGATGGTGTTGGGTGGTGATGGGTGGCGATAGCTCCAGGCCACCCTGGTTCTTTTATTTCTCTGCATCTTCTCAACTAGACCATACTGTGGACAAATCTGTTCTTATTTGTCTCCCACCAGAAGATTTTCTCAGATAAGATCCTGATGCTTCTTTTGGACAATCATTATTCTCATTGTTCTAACAGTTCTTAACAAAGGTCATGAAGAAACCCTGGGGTTCATGGAGTAGGAAAGATGCTCTGCTCTGGTCTGATAGCATGATGTAGCTTAGATGCTCTTATGCGATGACAGTGGCTTAATAAGATCATGCAAAGAGGCTGAGGCATGGTGTCAGGCAACAAATGCTAATTTCCCTTTCTTTCTCAACACCAATCAGAAGGAAAACCCAACAAAGCACCCAATTTTTAGAACTAAAAGTAATGAGGACGCTCAGAGGTAAGTTTTCTGCTTTATGTGTTTCCATGAATAGGCACATGAAAAACTGGGAAACTTGACTGTTACCCCAAGGGTCAGATCTTTTAGGTCTTTTTCTTGCTTCACTGTAAATGGAGACCTGTTCTGCCTCAGATTGTTGTGATGTATTAAATTGACGATTTCTCAGTAGTCTAATTTACCTTCTTTATAAATGTTAATTTACTTACCTAATAGTAAGACTGTAACAACTAAACAATAAATATTCCAAAGTCAAAAGAAACGTAATTTTTCAAACATGGAGAAGGCTAATAATAACCTCTTAGAGGACCTGTTTTGTTTCATGTCCTTGACCAGATGATTTTGGACACATTGTTTCTTCACTCTCAATAGCCTTGCACAGGAAGTACCAAAAGCCCATTCCATAAACAAAACACATAAACTTTGGTTGGCTTTGTTAGGTATGATGGAACATACCCAGAATCTCAGCCCTTGGGAAGTGAAGACAAGAGCTTCAGAAATCAGTGACATTTGCAGCTACACTGAGAATTCTGAGGTCAGCTTAGACTCTGTTTCAGATACATAATAGATAGATAGATAGGTGATAGATAGATAGATAGATAGATAGATAGATAGATAGATAGATAGACAGATCCACAAGAACTTATGGATGCTGGAGTGGAGTGGGGACTCAAACCTGCCACTAGAAAGCCCCCAAGAGCTCTCCCTTACAAGAAGCAGTGGGCACACATTTCCATCTAGACAGAGAGATGTAAATTAGGAGTTATGACCTAACTTGTACATTTTAAAGCTAAAACAAGACATGGGCCCCGATTTCTTTGTCTGCAAATGCCACTGTCTACTTCCAAAGATTCTGTGGGGAAAAGATTCTGTGTGAGCTGTGAGAGTAATTTTTAAACTGCTAAAAGTAATCAAAGGAAGGCTCTGACTCTGGATTCTGGCTTCAGTGAGCCACAGCCCCCTGTCTGTCCATCACAGGGAGGCCTGCAAGAGCTGAGCAGTCGGCATAACAGAAGAGCAGCTTCAAGGCAACGGGAGTTCTCTGCATTCTGAGGGATTCCATGGGCAAAGACTGTAGTAGAATACACTGCTTCTTGTAAGGGATTGCTCTTGGGGGCTTTCTTGTGGCAGATTTGAGTCCCCACTCACTCCAGCATCCATAAGCTCTTTGTGGACTAAACTATCTATCTATCTACTGAACAAAGGTGTTCTTAGAAATTTAGCTTCTCGTACCTATATGTATTTATATATACATATACGTGCATGCAATAACAACTGATGATAAAAAAAAAAAAAAAAAGAGGCCATGGTTTTGAAGGAGAGTGAAGAGGGAATTTGGGAGGGCTTGGAAGAGGGACAGGGAAAGGGAAAATATTGTAACTAAAAATGCTGTCTCAGAAATAAATAACAAAGTCATGAAATTTATTTTTTCTAAGTCAGTCAAAACAGCCTTGCAGAATTTCAGAAGCCCAGAAGCTATCGTCAGACCTTAGTGCAGGAGATGAAGACCACTGAGGCTATAACTAGGCGAAGACTGTAGTAGGATACACTCCACTCAATCATTCAAGAGCCATAGAAATTATGTAGCATAAAAACCTTTGGTTTGTGCATGAAGAAAGTGGGGTGTGAAGACATAGAAACACAGCTTATCAGCAAACTAACCTGGTCCTGCGCCTATGCCTCCTGAACCTGTTTGTGTTCCTTATTTTACATGAAATGTTTGTCACTTTGTCAGTGGTTCTCAACCTGTGGATCGTGACCCCCTTTTGGGTCCAAAGACCTTTTCACAGGCGTCACCTAAACTCATTAGAAAATGTCGATATTTACATTATAGTTAAAACAGTAGCAAAATTACATTTATGAAGCAGCAATGAAAATGATTTTACGGTTGAGATTGCCACAATATGAGGAACTGTGTTAAAGGGTCACAGGGTGAGGGAGGCTGAGAACCATCGCTCCAACTATCCACTCACATAGCACAGCTTGCAAACATAATGATGCCTCGCTGACTTTTTGGTTTGATTTCTGAAGACCTAGATGGGTCTGAGCTAACTATGCAAACTTAGAAATATCTTCCTGTCTGTGCCTCCATATCTTCATCTATAATGTTGAAACTATAGCACTTACATTTCTTAGAGCATCGTGATGGCCATTCATGGAAATTATGAGCACAGTTCTGGCAATTGCTCACGCATTGTACACTCAGCAATGTATATGGCCCTAACTACTGTCATATGGCCCAACAAGTGTCAGAACAAGCACTCTGACTACCTGCGACTCCCTCTGTGGGACAACCCCAAACAACAGGGAGTCTAGCAGAAGGCGGTTTGCCTATGACTTAGGAAGATCCTGTTAGAAGTCAGTCTGTTCATCCTCCAAGTAGATGTGTCCAGCAATTGCTAGCTGGTGGGATAAGGCAAGACATGGAGGGCGTGGAGATGCAGTGCTGTGCCTGAGCCTTGAAGCCTGAGTCTTCTCCATCGACTCATGGAAATATGATAACCCAAACTTTCCAGCTTTGCAATATCTAAAGCCACCAGCTTTAACAAGAAGTGTACTACACAGACGGCTTGCTGCTCTACAGGCACTCATGATGGTGGAGCTGCCCTTGTGTTAATGAGCCACACAATCTCCATTGAGCTGCATGTTTACCACAGTCAGCATCTGGGGATTCCGAGTCAGTAATAATGAGTTCATGTGCTACTAATTGTCTTGTCTCAGAGCTTTCAGCTTGGGTGTTGACTTACCACTAATAAGGAAAATACAGTCCTTTCCTTAGAATATCAGACCCTTTCTCAATAACTGACAAGTCTGCAGATGGGGTTCTTTTGATTTTACGTTTGGGATTACCGTGAAGCCTTTGCTCCACAACTGCCTGCTTTGTATACCGTCCTATTTACTCCTCGGTTTCATTGTTATTTCTTTTAAAAAGTGTCAGAGCAATAAGCAAATATTACTCACTGAACTAGTCTGATGAGGTCCCTAAATTTAGCTTTTTTGTTTCTCCCTTTGTGGAATTGTCACCTCCTTTTTCAGGCATATGACCCAAAGCAAAGAGACTCTTGAGAAAATAAGAGTGGGTGAATCCCAGCACACTGATCAATACATTTATATTTGGTGTTTTAAAATGACCACAGCACCCCTCAGATGAACCATAGCTTGTTTAATCTTTTCCTTCTTGTGTCTCAATATTTCATTAGTGAAAGCTTTTCCTAATTCAAAAGGCATTCTTAACCATGGCTTGGGTTCCGCTAATGAAAGTGTATTATGACAAAATCTACCCAAAGGGGATACTTTAAACACAACAGCATAATGCCATCTTATGGGCCACTCCTGAGACTGTAATATACAGAGTAAATCTGAGCCTACAATCTCTTTATAAGATCTCTTTTCTTTTATGGTTTTATTTCCCTTTAAATCAATCACTTTCTGAAATCACTGAGGTACTTAAATAGAAGTCCTAGGCTCTTATGACTACAGATAGTAAAGGTCACATAAGTAGGAAAAAGTCCTTCGGCTGTGTAACTCAGTAGCTAAATGCCTAGTGTGGAGAAGCATAATGCAATTAGTGCCTATGACCAAGTACACCCTCCCTGTCCCACTCCCTTTTCAAACCAGTAAAACTGGTAGCAAAGAAATACTAGAAAAGAAGGAGGCTATGGAGCAAACTCAGAAAGACATTCAAAACCTTGGCTCTGTCATTATCTCCAATCAAGATGGGTTATTTAATAGCTCTGTTATTTCTTTGTCTATAAACATGAATACTCCTTTCTCTCAGACTTGCTTTGTGGCTGGGAGAGTATTCACACATAGAGGGAAACAGACATTTATGGAGGTGCAAGCATGCATAGTGTGTGTGCACGCATGTGTTTGTGTCTGTGTCTGTGTGTGCGTAGTCATCCTTTGTAAATGTTGGATGACACACTCAAGGCCTTAGTTTTCTATTTCCATTTCTAAAACAGCAAGTTCTAGCTGGACATAAACTCTCTTCCTCTAAACTTCACATGCCTCCTGAGAACCTCCACACCAACTGGCTGATCAAGGGGAAGCTGTTTTTTATTAATACTTATGACGAATGATGGCAGTTTGATTCAGTGTTTACTTTGGAAGACTTCCATTGAAAATATTTTTGTAATTAGATATGTATCTCCAATATTTTGAAAAAGGCATTGTTTCTTGAGAAAAAGAGGTCATTTTCTGAAGAAGAAAAAATAAAGACTAGGCTGCTTAAAGCGATGAATGATAGCTTCCTTGGGCTATGAGCAGTTGTGTGTGACATGGTTATGAAGGCAGTGAACAATAGAAGTGACATAGGGAAGACTTCAGAGCATGCCCACTCACCCGCCCTGTCATCGGTTCAGTGGTTGATGGAGGAGGGGGGAGCCAGGTCTGTCACAGCCTGCCACATGGTCCCCAAGACTGTGTAATGACCAATAGAACATGTTTAATTTTCACCATTCAGCTGCATAAAATAATAAAAAAACATTCTATTTTTAAAACATTGTGTGGATTAGGAAGTACTTACTTAGATGCACGTAGCCTTCACAAGAACAGGGTAACTTAAGGATTCTTAGCTGAAATGCCCAACAGTGGGGAGAAGAAACCTAAAGAGACCATCTCCAGTAGATACACAGGGCCCCCAGTGGAGGGATAGGGTTACCAACCCACCGTCAGAATCTCTGACCCAGAATTGCTCCTGTCTTAAAGAAATGCAGAAACAAAAATAAAGAAGAGACTGAAAGAAAGCTGGTCCAGTGACCAGCCCAACTTGGGATCCATCTCATGGGGGAGCATCAATGCCTGACATTGTTATTGATGTGCTTACAGACAGGAGCCTAGCATGGCTGTCTTCTGAGAGGCCCTACCAGCAGCTGACTGAGATAGATGCAGATACTTACAGTCAACCATTAGAATGAAGTTGGGGACCCCTATGGAAAAATTAGGGGAAGGATTAAAGCAGCTGAAGGGGACAGCAACACCATAGGAAGATCAACAGTATCAACTAACCTGGACTCCTGGGAGCTCCCAGAAACTAGACCACCAACCCAAAAGCATACATGGGCTGGTCTGAGGCACATATATATAGCAGAGGACTGCCTTGTCTGGCATTAGTTGAAGACTTGAGACCCCAGGGAAGGAGGATGCCGGTGCAGAAGGAGGCAGGGGGAGAGCATCCTCTCAGAGGCAAAGAGGAAGGGGAATGAGATGAAGAACTGTGGGAGAGGGAACTAGGAGGGGCAATATCTGGAATGTAAATAAATAAAATAATTAATTAAAAAAAGAATTCTTATGATTTTTCTTTTGACAAAGCAAGTAGTGATCAAATAATCATGGGCCTCTAGTTGGTCAACAAACTCCTACAAACCAAGGATGCTTAGATTTAATCACTTGCAGAAGAAAGCCATGAAGGTAGGTTGATGTGGTAGTGCTTGCCAAGAAAGTTTAAGCTAAAACAGAAATTTTAACAGGTCTGACTTTTCCATTTGTTCCTCATACATTAAATATTTCCATTTAACCAGTTATCACCAACCGCCTCTCCATGGCAGAAAGTCAACCTTTACGTAGAACCTATTTTAATAAATTATCATTCCAGAACCAGTACAAAAAGATGGCTTTGTAAAATATTTCATCTCCATTTTCTTTTCCAGAAGATGGAAATTAACATATCAATCATCGTCAACATTTATTTGAGTATTTATTATTTATAAGGCATTTTTCTGGGTGCTTTTACATTGATCACCTCCTTTTTCCTCAAAACATCTGTATGGAGCAGTGGCTGATTTGTCATCCTGCAGCAGTTTGTCCGAGAACTTAGAGCGGGTGGAAGGAACAGGCTTTCCTCTCCTGATCTTTACTCCTCCCTCCTACCCTAAGTTGGGGCAGTTACCAATCCCTTTGGGTCCCACAAGATTCTGAAACAGAAAGATAGGAAAAGGTTTGACATGACTTAATTTAAAAAAAAACAATCTAGTTTGGTAAATTTTCTGTTTGCTTGAACATAGGCTATCGTTTGAGATGGTCATTTTAGAAATGTTCTTTTAAAACTAATCTTAAAAATAAACTTCTAAAAAATTTCATCCATTCACACAAATAGCTTACTTCAATTTGATTATTGTCCCCCTCCACCAAGAGGCAAAAAAACAGTTATTCAGAAAGATAACAATGGGGATTATGGGGAACGAGGACCTGCACCATTAGGAAATCATCCACCTCCAAATTCTGTGTCACAACGAAGCAGTATCTCCCAACTGCCAAATTCAAACCCTGGGCAGGATAGGCCCAGCTCCAGGAAACTATTTTTTGAAAGCTATCTGAAACCTTTCACTGGAGTGTTTCACAAGCAATAAGGTGAGACACGGCCTCAGAAAACTAGAAACTGAGTTCTCTTGTGAAAGAAAGGACATATCAAGTTTCAAACCTGATTCAGAATCCGACTTATCATCAACTGTGCTGGCCACAAAGCCTGTGAGCCTCTGGGTGTTTCTCTTCTCTTTTCTTCCCTTTTCCTTTCCCTCTCTCCTCACTTTCTTCTTTCCCTTCTTTTTTCATTTGTAATGCTAGGAGTCAATCCCAGGCTGCATACCTGCTCAGCACACACTCTGTCACCGAGCCACACCCCAACTGAGCCTCTGAGTTTATATCCTCTGAATCCCATTCACAAGATGGCTTTTCTGTGAGTGGAAATAATAAAAATACAAGAAATGAGCTATGCACGTGGACCACTGGGCTCCATGGTTATATTTTAATGCAGAGTTGGAATGATTGAGGGGGCTCAGTAACAGAAACGAAACCCAAGCAACTGAATCAGAGTTACATAGAGATAAACAGAAAATATCAACATCCCAATTACATGAAACATCATGTCTTGTCATTAAAGGGATCACAATGTACTTTTTCGTTTTTAGACAGAGAAATTTAAATTACATACAATTATTATAAAATCCAAATAAGTGGTTTTTTTAATTCAGGAAAAGTCTAAAAGAACAGTAAAATTATTTAATCGAATCACCACTAAAAATCAAAACATTTAATATATGTACTAATAATTTAAAAATAAATTAAAGGTTTAAATGCCAAGAAGGTATATTTTATTACAATTCCAAATACATTTTTCTATGTGCTTGAAAAGGATGTATCGCATAGAACTTGTACAACTCACATTACATGTTGCTAGAAGATTGTTCCTTTAAATAAAGCTATGATAAAATTTTCCACTCAAATTATTATTGGTATCATCCTTTATTTCACCTTTTTTGTGAATATAAACCTTTTAGAACTCATCTGATAACTTATAAATACCCTCCTGCCCCTCACCAACTCAGTAGCTCTGGAGATAGGTAGGATTAGCAACCTGAAGCAGGGTCCAGAATAGAGTCTTTATGAAAAGTTACACTCCCAGAGTTGTCAGCCCTAGATTTGAGATTCAAGTTTTTCAGGCACTAGCAGGACCAGCATGGACTAATGTGTCAGCATATATAAGATCCCGCCTTTTAGTCAAATGTGAACAATAGTTAGTCCATAGTTTAGATGAGATAGTTCATAGTTTAAATGCCTGGAATCACTGAGAAACTTCATAAATTTCTGGACAATAAGAGAATTAAAGATACATGTTAATTGATTGTTTTATGTGTCTTTTCCATTTATTTGCGACGTGTGTGTGTGTGTGTGTGTGTGTGTGTGAAGTCAGAGAACAACTTAAAGGAGTTTGTTCTCTCCTTCACATTGTGGGTTCCAGGGATCAATCTCAGGTCATCAGTCTTGAATCATGCAGAAAGCAAGAGATCTGATTGCTTGGCTTCCTTTTGGGGCCAATCAAATGCTATCATTATCATTGTAGTAAAGTAGAACTTAATCTCAATCTTTATTACTGGCCACTAAAGTGCTCACAATATATGACTTTCTCAACTGTGATCTTTCTTATGAAGAAGTCAGGCTTGATGAAGACTTCTGTGACACCACTGGAATGCAGAAGATGCTATCAAGAAATACTGGCAGGAAGATCTCATTAAACGCGAAGACAGCATAGATTCAATGGGGTTGAAATAGTGTCTAGCCATGGACTGTGCTAGCACTGGATGTTCTCTCTGCTCTTGCCTTCTTCGCATCCAATTAGATTACAGGATGCTAGATGCGGAAGAAAAGCTGGTGGAGGAACGCTCCCTTTCCCTTGCTGGTTAGTTGGTTGATTGTAGAGATAGGATTGCCTTGGTTCATGAGCATGCTCTAGTTGTTGTCCTGTTGATGTGATATAAACACAGGTTTGTGGTAAAGGGTTTATCTGAGTTAAAGGTTATAATCCATCAGTGAAAAACCAAGACAGGAACTGAAACAGAGACCAGAGAGGAATGGTGCTTACTGGCTTGGAAACTTTCTTATACAACTCAGATATACCCACCCATCACTGATATAGCCCACATCGATCATTAAACAATAAAATATCCCCCACAAACATTTCTACAAGCCAGTCTGATGGAGGCAATAGCTCAACTGGTACCTCTAGTACCAGTCTCTAGTGTCTGGCAAATTAAGAAAACTACCCAACACAGGCCTCTTGGATGTTTCTCTTCTGAACTTTGGAATCTCCATTCATTTGGGTCTAAATCAGAAACCTCCACTAAAGACCAAAAGAGAAGAAAGAAAGAAGGATGGTGCCTTAGAGGATAGAAAAAGAATATGTAAGAGAGGCTCCTTCTAGAACAGTGCATGGCAGGAGAGTGACTAGCCAGATCTCTGCTTATTATGAATACAGCAGGATTTCATTCATTACCCCTGTGTAAACAATATTCTAGGAACTAAAAGAGAAAACATAAGTAAAACTTGGTGAGGTACCATCTTGAGACAAGCATGAGGCATAGGGAAACCACTAAACAAGTGTATGCAAACACACTTTGTACTGCAGGATGACATGTAACAAGTGTTAAAACTGAGACACAAATACTGTCTAAATGGATTCCAGAGATCAGAACTCCGAAAGGGAAACCGAGGTTGTGTGGGAGGATGTGTCGGATATGATAATATTTTTGTCTGAAGGAGGAAGCCAAAACTCGCAAACCCTCCAGTGGAGGTGAGAGCAAGGGAGAGGGCCCGGTGCTGTGGTGAGATGAGAAGCATTCGCTGAGGGCAGAGACATGTGGAGATGCTAGAAGACTTTGTTCCTGAGCAATAAAGGGGAAAGCAGTCTTGTGAGAAGAGGTGATGCTGAGAGATGCTGCCGGCCAAATCACCAGCAATTGAGTACATCCTTCCAAATATCTTGTTTTAGGGCAGACTTCTTCCAAGAACATTTGACCAGAAAACCTTTTGTGTGCTAATAATAACTCTCAGTACAGAGGTGTGTGGAATGAATAGGAGGGAAGAGAACACCAGACAACATGACTTCGATCAACTAAAAATGATTCTCTATTGTAAGCAAAGAGGGAATATAGCATTTCTTCTCTTAGTGGAACCTGGGCGTGAGTTACAATCTTCTGTGAATACAAGGCCCTCTGATTTTCTGAAATTGCACAGCAAATGTTTAAGAAAGACAGATAAAAAGCATCTGTCCATCCCTTTCCATTCCCGAGCTTAACCTTGTGGCTGAAAACGCCACTCACTTCTCACCCACACAGATCCACAGCGTTGCCAAGGCTGTGGTGGTAATCTTGTTTTCCTTTTGCAGGATGCAGGGCAGCACAATCAGCTATCAGTAACTTCATACTGAAGACTCAGGTTTCAGATCTACCTCTGAAGCACCAGAATGGAAGCAGCTCACAGTCCCAAGCAGGGTCTCCAGTTACTGGGAATGAGAAAAAAACTCTGAGAAAGAGGAAGGAGGTGTTGGAGGGGGCAGGGTGGGGAGGCAGACTACCGGAAATCATTGGATTCCACAGTTCCTCCTTCTCCCAGTCCCCTTGTTCCTACTTCTTCAGAATCATAAGCTCCTATACCATTAATTTGTAATAGAAGTAGCTACAACGTAGAGGCATTAAATTTTCATGCAATTAGTTATGCATTATTTCCCAGTGACCAAAAAAAAAATCTAAAAAATTATCTTCTCTTCCCATAGCATAATGACATACATGGGAGAATACGACAACAGAATGTCCAATCCAAACTAAGCACAACGCTGAGGCTCTAGACCTGGTCTCAGTGCTCTACAGGTATAGTCGTGTAAACATTTCCATAGCCCCACTGTTGGCTTGAGACCAACCACACTAGGACGAAACTACTGAGCTCGAACAAAGCAAAGCTTTCCCCAAGACTCCAAACAAGTAGATGATAAAGCCAAGTTCTAGATCCTGACACTCCTTCATGAGAAGCTTACATCTCTAACACCATGTTACAGAGCTGCCCAGAAGAAAAGCATCCCTGAGTCTCTACATATAAGACAGACTACATTTTACCAAAACTTCCTGGGGATAAATTATTCAAATGAAGTATTGTATCTTCAAGAATAATTGACTGGAAACCACCCTAGTGTGAATGAAATGCCCAACTCAGATGTGAGAGGTCAGAACATGCTCCTGTGTGAATAGCTCAAGTTCTATGCACCAATGCCCCATCCCTGAATATCAGAACTACTGGATTTATAAACTTCTGGATTTATAACAACAGAAAAGATCCTTTTACCCATGATTGTTACTGAATCAGCAAACTCCTCACCCAGCTCTGCACATTCCAGTCACCCTGTGGACCCGTGTACTTGTTGTAGTATGTCACAACACTGAGGATTTATCTGTTCCCATTTCTCCTGCAAAATGGTAAATATCAACTAGTACATAATGCCCATGGGATTATGTGAAACTTCATGAGGGAAAATTCTAGAGCAAGTTCCATTACACCGCACCATTTCCAGAGGCTTCAACATGTCACATTGCCCTGCAAAGCTGGCAATGCAGAAACAAAGGCTTCCAGTATCCTTTCCATTTCTAAGAAGACTGAATTAATGTTGCCAGGGAAACGAAATCTTAGCTTCCTATTAAATTTACTTTCAGCTTACCTGTTGTGCTTCTCAAAGCTGGGTTGAAACATAATAAAGGAGGGGAACTGGAGTTCTTTTATTAAAAGCTCTCCGAGCACATATTTCCCAGGTAAAGATAATCCAAAGAGAATAGAGTTTGGTTAACTCTCATCTTAAAAGTGATCCAGCTTCACCCAGACTTGGCATGTAGCGTGGAGGTGGAGGGTCTGCCATTGAACGATGCTCTGCCGTGTAGTTCTTAAAGTAACAGTAGAAGTGCTGGACTCTGAAAGTTCTCATCTCTATTTCTAGTGACCACAGCTGAACTCAGAATTCTCCGTTAGACCCTTTAGGCCACATGCATGAGCCACTGCCGGAAGGGAGAAGAAGGATAAGGACACAGAGAGAGTCAGAGTAGCATGGGGTGAGCAGAGATCACGTGGCAAAGGAAGAAAGTAAAGGCTGGAAACAGCCTGGCAGTGGTTACAAATGAAACACAAGAGGGATTGATGCAGTAAAACATAGAAGACACGGGTACTGGTTGTGTCAAAGCACAGGATGCGGGGATGATCTGGAGAAAGGCTGTGGGTACCACTCGAATGAGGATGCATCTGTGCAAGTGTGGGCTTTCCCCTCCCTTAGCCAGAACATGCTGTTGTCTTCAGTCAGAACTGTGAGGGTCGCTCAGCATGATTTTGTTAGTATCTGCTCACTCCCAAGGGTTTGCCAAATCCTCATCTTAAGCCATCACCAGTCCCTAAGGACCAGGAAGATATCCATGTGTTTCAAACCTCAACCAAAACATTACTTCCCAGGTCCATCTACCCCCAACTCTGAAGACTAGATTTAATCCATGTTATAAACCCGCAAGTTTTGCTCACATTTTCTTCAAATTGCTTACCATTAGAAGCTCCGTAATTTTTATTATTTTTTCTTTCTGTCTTCCCTTTTTTAGATTGCAAGTGTCTAAATATTTAAAAAAAAAAAAAAGTTTGTTTCTGCTTGGCACTATGTTCTCAGTTTCTACGTGGAGCCTGGCATATAGTCATTGCTCAGCTAATACTTCTTGATTAAACAAATGTATCTCAAGCATATATACCCAAAAGTAATAAGATCATCCCATAAAAGACAAAACTATCAAGCCAGCCTGGCCACTGAGAGCCCAGAGAAATACAAGTCTACCCCTGGCTAAGTGCCTCTCTCTCCTGGCAGGTACCCATTTCCTCTCAGTGTTGCTCAAAGGGTGAACAGATAAAATGTGGGTTCCTGATATCTTTGAATAGCCTTAGCTTCCACATACAATGCTGTCTAAGCTTAGCTTTTCTCTTATAACCACCGTAAGCTTTCAAAAATATTCTGAATAACTTCTTGGTGGGGGGTGCTGTGTTGACTTCAGGCAAGGATCACTTGTATTTCCCGAGACCGGAAAGGTTTGGACCTCGTGAGTCAACAGCCTGTTGGATGAGACACAGAAACCTCAACAATGCTTGGCAACCTCCTAGAAAGGTTACAACTTCTGGCCCTGTCAACGTGGGGAACTTGAGTGCTGTTTCCTGGTCCCCTGGAAGTTTCTGAAAATGACCTCCCGCTGAAAGCCAGCATCCAGAGTCACGCAGAGAAGGGCACGCACGCACGCACGAGTGCTTCTCCAGCTCCATGGACTTGGGAATTAAATCCAGCTGTGGCGAGACGCAGCCGACCATACATTTAAGAATATCTAAATAATTAGCCTGGGTCTCAAAATTAATCCAAAAAATGGTTGTTTCCTTTATCCTATTTGTCGTATTAAAGCAATGAGGGAAAGATGTCACATTGATGACTTGGCTTTTCATCAACATCCAAAAGGACACCAGGAAGCACAAGGAAGCAGGAAGTCACCGGTACTACCAGAAGGACAGGGTTTCCTGAAGCAGAAACACAAGGAATGCCGTGAGTGAGAGGGACCTTCCTTGACCTCTGGCTTCCCCTGAGCTGAATGACCTTGGGGAAATCATTCCACTACCCTAAGCTTCTGCTCCCTTATTTTAGAAATGGTGGCAATAATATACCTGCCTTCCAGCGTTATTCATAGTAAGAACAAGAAGACTCCAGCTTGCATCTGTCCGGGGGGAATTCATTCATTCGTTCCTTCTACCAGACATTTTAATACAAATTGTTGTCCTCGCCTCTACACTTTTCTCTATCTGTGTTACAAAAATAAACCAATTATGTATCACTAATTTGTGCCACTGGTTCTTGTAGACTTTGCTTAATCAATAGTGCCTTCTTTTTGGCTTTAATGAATCTGTGGCTGTGATGGTTTGAATCAGAGTAATTGCGTTTTGTAATCTCTGAAAAGAGAGAGCAAGGGGGGGAGGAAGAGGGAGGAGACAGAGACAGTGGCAGAGAGACAGCCAGAGAAAGAGAGACAGAGTCGGAGACAGAGAAAGACTAAACGAGGACAAACAAATCCCAGAAGCAGATACAAAAACCATATTTGATTATACGCATTTGTCAGAAGTCCTGCTCTGATAGAGACAGATATGGGTAGTGGTCGACGATAAAGACTACAGGAAAGGCTCCTAGACGTCTGCCTTCCTCTGAGTCTCTCCTCTTGTCTGAACTCACTTCCTTTTAACTCCCTCTCCAGCTCCCAAATCCCTGCCCTCCTCCATAGCCAGCTTCATGAACTCGAACTCGGATCCCTGCTTTGTCCAGCTGTGCCCAAAGCAGCATCACCTCATGCTCTCCCTGCTTTCTCCAGCTCCAGCATCCCCTCCTCTGTGTTCAAAGCAGTTTGGCCCTCAGTTTCTTCTCTTGTAACCTGTCTCCAAAAGACTTCTCAATCCAAGATTGACTCAGTTTTTTCCTGACCCCAGTTCTGTCTCCTGAGAGCTCATCCCTGCATCCTAACACCTTGAACAGAAGGACCGGGAAAATGTCCTCTTGATGATACTTGCAAATCACAAGACTGACCACTCACTCTGTCACAGGATGATCAAATGTAAACAATGATGTGCACACACATGAGCTAGACAGGTATAAAACCTATGCTTTGACCATGAAGGATTTTACAAAGGATTGTCGGTGAACACAGACATGTTAATGATGAAAAAAAAAAAAAAAAAAAAAAAAAAAAAAAAAAAAAGGTGTAGATTATAGGATATTTATCTGGAAGCAAGCACATTTATCTGGAAGTATTTGACTTCAAGTGGATTAATTCTGTGATTTAGTTTCAGAGTTCTGCTAATATGCAAAAATTATGACTTGCTGAAGTCAAGTGTATAAAAAACAAACAAAACCAGAATCTCTTGTGTTATGACTGGCCAGTGATGGCCTCCATGATGGGGACTGGACAACATAGAGGATAACACACAACTACAGGGTATTGTAACAATCTCAGTGTCAATTCATGGTTCTTTATTACTTATCTATCTCGAGAATAGCAGTGAACTTCAGTTATTCACACTGACACATAAGATGCAAAATCTTACGTTTTCAACCATGTTTTCTTTATTTTAATTTTATTTTATTTTTTACTTATTCACTTTATATCCTGTTCACTGCCTCCCTCCCAGTCACCCCCTCTCACACTTCCTCCCCCATTCCCCATTCCCCATTCCCCATTCCCCAGTCCCCATTCCCCAGTCCCCATTCCCCAGTCCCCATCCCCCATCCCCCATTCCTTTCACCTCTGAGCAGGCGGACACCCCACTCCCATCCCCCTACCTCACCTTGGCACTTTAAATCTCTGTGAGGCTAAAGGGCTAGGTGCTTCCTCTCCCACTGAGGCCAAACAAGGAAGCCCAGTTAGTAGAAGATAGCCCACATACAGGCAACAGCTTTTGGGATAGATCTTGCTTCCGTTGTTCAGAACCTATCAGAACACCCAAATATTCAAAATTACATTGTAGTATTTGTGATTTTCCTTAGCCAAATAATGATGCCAAAGATTAATGACATTCACATCTTTGTCATTATTTAAGAATACATAAACTATGTAAAAGAATAAGTACTCTGATTAGCAGTAGGGAATGAGCAGCCTTAGTCTGCTTCCCCCTGGCATCCCCAGGAAAACCTCCTATGGCTCCAGTGGGCACAGTAGGAAATTCCAGGCTTATTATGAAATGCAAGGTTTTATACTCATGGGAGAAATACAACAGGAAAAAAATAAAGAAGATGTTAGCCAGTGCAGCACACAAAATTCATCAGCTTCAAAGAAAGTTATTCTAGAATTGGGCTTGATAAAATAGAAGCTGTGAACCTGAGTTGGTAAACTCTATGCCTTTTCACACCTAGACAGTCTGTTTCTGCCATCCAGAAGCCACCAACCAGAGTACTGAGAGCAAGAAGGAGAGTCATCTCTATGTGTGTAATTTCTCCTCCTACCTGCACATGTGTATACTATCTGTATACATGTATGTGCATCGTATATGTATATATACATACATATGCATATATACATATATTATATACATATATGTGTGTAAACATATATATGTATACTTATACATTTATGTGTATATACTATACATATATATTGTGCACACGTATACATACACATATATACTATACATATGTATGTATATGTGTATGTGAATGTGCATGTTTATGTATATTAAACATGATACTAGGAGAGCATCAAGATACTTGTCATTTAAATACTAAACATTTGGACTTGAAAGAAGACCTTTTAGGGCTGATCCTCCTATTCTGCAGCCCATTGGTCATGATGGAAGAGGTCCTATATCATAATGTTGAACAGAAAAATGTGAACTGTCAGAGGTTATGTGTTATGAAGAAAATTGAAGTGGTTAGACCTAGGATGATGTCCCATACTGCATGGTCTTCTAAAGCCAATTCTGGGCACACCGTCTCAGGCAGTACCAGTTTCTGAATTGCTTTTCTCTTTCTATTCCTGATATAAGATAAGCCTGGAGTCAGCTCCCTTGTGTGTAGATTAGAATACGTTTTCCTGAGAGGATCCTTCTAGAAGAGAAAGTTTCTTTCCCTTGAATTTAATAAAGAGTCTCTCTTGTGCGGGGTGGTGGTGGCGAACGCCTTTAATCCCAGCATTTGGGAGGCAGAGGCAGGCGGATTTCTGAGTTCAAGGCCAGCCTGGTCTACAGAGTGAGTTCCAGGACAGCCAGGGCTACACAGAGAAACCCTGTCTCAAAAAACAAAAAAACAAAACAAAACAAAAAAAGAGTCTCTCTTGTATTTTCTTGCTTACTTAAGCCCAACAAAGTAGTGTGATATCCAGGGTCAAGAATAGAAACCAAGTTGAGAGAAAGGAAATCAGTAAGGCTTCCAAGCATCCTTTGGAAGGGGAGTAAAATGGCACTGACCTACATCTAAACCACAGTCAGGGTTTTGAAATTTTCAAGTGAGTGATTGTTTTCTATCTTCCACATAAACATATGAAAACTATGGGCTCCTCATGAAGACCTTCATAGTTCAAGGTGTGTGTCCAAAGCCTCCTTTCTAACATTTAAAAAAAAAAAAAAAAAAAAGTAACACTGTTAGTGCTTTTTCTGAAAGGTTTACAGTATTTGTATGATGCCAAGACTCTAGGTTTACTCAGGCTTCCCGCCCCCAAGTCTTGAGAAAAGCCTTAGAAAATTCGTTCACACGGTCATATCTGAAGAAAAATTGCCCAAGTCCTATTCTTGCATCACTTTTATTAATGCTTACAATCTCCACATTATACTTCGGGTCCTCTGTCTGGCCCTGACTGTTATCAGATGCAGTACCAACACACATGTGCTTAGTATCTCCTTGCTGTGTGGAAAATGACATTTAATTTCTATCTTATTACACTCAAATATAGGCTCTCCCCACAAAATCAAATTAAAAAATTGCTTTGACTGATGAGATTTTCTGATAGTACCAGTTCGCACATTTCCAAATCAAACTAGAAGTGTTAGGGCTGGAGAGACAAGAGCACTGAATGCTCTGGCAGAGGACCCAGGTTTGAGTCCCAGCACCCACATGGCAACCCATAATCACCATCTGTAACTGTAGTTCCAGGAGATCTGACTCCTTCTTTTGATCTCTGTGGGCACCAGGCATACGTATGGTACACATGCCTACATGTAGGCACTCACACATACATATAAAAATAAATACAACTTTTTTTTTAAAGACATGAAAATCCATCCACGTGTTTTGTTTCCCAAAGTACATGAGTAAACACTGGTTTGAATTCTTAAATACCATCTGTCTCAGTGCAGATGTAACTAATGTGTTCTAAGCTTTTTTTTTTGACATTGATACTTTAATGGAGCCATTAAAAGGTTTAAGTGATATTTATAAGGAATAAGTTAAGTCAAGTCCACTTGCTTCTCAGCCTATCTTTTCTTCCAAGGATAAGAGTGATGATGGTGTAGGGTGGTGAATCACTAACCACAAGGCACGAGGTCAGCCACATAACAGACTTCCCTGTGTAAGTACCTTACAAACAAAATGTAACTAACATACCATAACAATGTGCTCAGAACCACAGGTGGTCAGATCAGCTGCTGGGGGCCTTCCGGAAATCTTCCTATTCTTATTGGAAAGACAAAAATAATCTCTGTTCCCAAGAAAGTAGTAATTGAGTCTTTTCCTCAAACATATAAGACAATGACACTTCACCACTAAATGCATGCCCAAAGTTGCCCCGTAAGGCTCTGCTCTTAGCTCTTGGGTGTAACCCTCCTAACTTAGATAGGATGCATGGATTTCTATATTTGTGGTGTGCTTTGAGTGGCACCTTAAGTGCAATCCGTTTCAGCATATCTGAAACTTCACCTTTAGACTCATCCTTCTCCATCTTGAAAAGGCTTTTCTTTGACAAGAATAGAAAACTGTCCAAGCCACATAGAGAGCTGTTGTTATGGGTAAGATGGGCTCAGCCCAAGAGTACGCTATTACCCATGGTATCATACACCACCAGGGGAAAAATACCAGGGAGGTGCAGGAAATAGCAAGTAACATTGTATAAAGAACTTGCTCAGTAAAAGCTTTGGCATTCTCTGATAATGAACGATCCGAGTCTGAGTCTTTCTTTAATCCCCCAGGCCTACGTCCGAGCTCGGTATGGTGGCAGGGCTGGTGCTGTCAGAAAAAGAGAAGGCTCTGGTACCAGGCAGACTGAGAACGTGTCTCCTGGAAGGAGATTCTCACCATCTTAAAAATAGACCCCCTTGCAGGAGAGATGTTGCTGAGACCATGGAGATGGGCAGGGCCATACCTTGAACAAGTCTGCTTAGTTAGGTAAATCTACTGGTCCCTGTTTAAACCTAAACCTCATGTCAAGGCCACAAAAATGACTTGGGAATGACAGAGGGTTGTCAATGGAATCCTTTCTTCCTCTTCCTAATGTCATATTGAAAAACAAATGTTCTTTTTCTGTGTTTCACTATTAATTGTGTAGATGGCTTTTGAGAACAGCTGGCTAAGTTTGGCTTGTTAGAGCTGCCAGGACCCAGGATCTGACCCTAACCACTGTAGTAACAGTCTCAGAGGGGGTTTTTGGCTTTCTTCTGAAGACTAGGAGATACCACCTGGAGCTGATGGACTGTTTTGAGCAAACTAGTGACATGCTATGAATTTTGCTCTCCCATGACTCAGCACCACTGGAAGCATTAGGAGAAGTTAAGAGACTAGTGCAGTTATTTGGATCAGAAGAATGGCTTAGGAAAAAATGTAAGAAATGGTAAGTCTTTCAGTATACTTAGAAAAAGGAGCTAAGAAGATTGGTAATGGTATTAAAATGAAATAAAATAGTGAAGGAGGATGTCCAATTTCTGACCCAAACTAGAGAGTGTGATTAGAAAATGACTAGCATTTAGAAATATGGGTAGAGCTAAGGAATTGGTACTTTGACCAAATGCATGCCACTTCTGAACATGGTAACTTACAGGTGGTTTTAGACAATCAAGGAAAGTACCAAACAAACCATTGAGGTGGGTTTTAGGTATTTAAACAGAGCTTCCAAGAAGAGAGGTCAGAGGTGTTGACAGAAATGTAGCAGCCCAGCCGTCCCCCAGAGCACAGCCTTGTCAGCCATGGTCAGATGGATGCTCAAGGTAATGAGAAGAACCGAGAGGAGAAAAGTCCAATGGCAGAGGCTAGAAAAATGAAGAAGACATTCATTGTCAGGGAAATGTGTTTCATGGGTACATTAATGATAAAATTTATTGTTGCTTATGCATATATTATGTAAATCAAAGTTCATATTGGGGAAAGAAGAAAACCTCCTGAGTTAGTGCATTACTGGATATATGAAGGTATGTGCACATCTCATGAAGAGTCATGAACACACACCTAACAGAACATCTGGACCATTGCTGCCTACTCCGCCTGGCTGCTGCAAATATACTGTTGCAGCTAAAACTCAAAGTCCTGAAGTCTACTCACAACATCTTAAACACCTGGACAAAAGATTGGACTTTCTTTACAGTGTTTTTCCCTCCTGGCATAAATGCGTGGAATTAATGAAGTGTTAAAAATAAAGACATTGTTATAACCAAAAAATACTTCATGAAGTTATAGGAAAAGAGTAGCAGGGTCTTTCAAAAGTCACATAGATATATTTGTAGAAATGGTCATTTCAGATAAATGGTCTAACTTTAAAATATAAAAAAATAAAAACAATAAAAAAATGTAAAAGCATTTCAGATAGTTGTAAAAATAGTCTTTGAGAAACGAACAAAATCCTATAATAAAAACCCCATTGTCCTCCAATGTTCTCCAATCAAGTCAAGAAGGTAATAATGTAAATGATATGTACAACAGACTAAAAACCCAAGTTATCGAAAATGTTGAAAAATCTCTGGTATACTTCTCTATAAGTGATGAAATGCATTGATTGAAAACAGCAAATATTTTCACTTTCAATACCCATCTTATTTTTGGTCCACCATCTTCTGATTTATCCTCAGTGGCTTTACTGTTTTTCTAACACCCAAATCTGAAGTTACAAATGTATATGCTAAGGCAATGGGAGCACAAAGCTTGTAGGAGTAACCAACCAATGTATGCTTTGACTTAAGGCCCACTCCGGAAAATGGAACCCATACCCAGTACTGCTTGGGTAGCCAAAACCCAGAGATGAGATAGCCCAGAGGCCTAGGGTAAAACCAAATACTGCTGGTCTAAAAAACTAAGTAACAATAAAAATAACTTCTAATGATATTATTGCTATTGTCATAGATCATACTTATCCAGGATCAGAAAAGCTTCCTGCTGCAGCAGATGGGAACAAATCCAGAGACTCACAGCCAGACATGACACAGAACGTGAGACCTTAGAACACTCAGTTCTAAATGGAATATCTCCATCAAATCCCTCCCATGAGAGAGAATGAAGAAAGAGTGGAAGAGTCAGGAGAGCCGGAGGACACCAGGAGGACAAGACCCTCTGAATCAGCTTAGCAAAGTTCATATGAATTCAGAGAGTGCAGCAGCAAGCTGCCCACACAGGTCTGCACCAAGTCCTCTGTGTATATATTATAGCTTTCAGTTTAGTATTTTTATGGGATTCCTGAGTGTGTGAGTGGGTCTCTGATTCTTGTGACTACTCTTGGGGCTCTTTTCCTTTTGTTGGTTTGCCTTGTTCAACTTCCATGTGATTTTTTTTTATTTTATTATATAACATAACTTTTATTACAAAAAACTAGTCTGGTGTGTGTGTGTGTGTGTGTGTGTGTGTGTGTGTGTGTATTTGCTTGTCTTTATGAGCATCATGTCCATTCAGGTGCCTGTAGAAGTCGAGAGTGTTAGCTTGCCTGGAACTGGAATTACAAGTTGTAGTGAGCTCTGTGAGGGTGTGGGTGCTGTGAGCCAAACCTAGACCCTCTGGAGCAATGCTCTAACATCCTGAGTCATCTCTCCAACCCTCAGACTGGATTTAGATTTCAATAATTTCTCATTTGACCTACAAAAACTTAGATTCTCATTTTTGTGTTAAAATACAGATGGATTTTATATACTTTCATGAAGAAAAATGTCATATAACTATCAGGGCCATGATTTCCAGTATAACTTAAAAATTCTACATTAAATAGCTCCCTCCTTAAAACAGAGAAAAGCTTCTTTAGTTGCCCACAGCTACTCCATAGCCTGTCCTTCATTTATGTTGACTGCGTGGGCTCCCTTCTCATCTAAACTCATAACCTCAAAGATTTACTGTTGATTTTTAATCTAAACTGTCTATTTAGTCTGATTGCCATTTATTATGTACAGTGTGTTGGCCCAAGACTCTGCCTGCCATCATAACCAAGAAAACATTCTAATCAATGTTTGGCTGCTTTAGGAATCCCAAAGGTAAATGAATGTTGAAAGTATCAGTAATACACCTAAATGTTTTTACAAGAAAATACAGATCGGCAAGATAGAGCTAAATCCTGCTTTAAAACATATGTTGTATAACACACACACACACACACACACAAATGCACACACATATTTCAATAGTTTTTCATTTGACCTACAAAAAGTTAGATTCTCATTTTTATTTTAAAATATAGATGTGTGTGTGTGTGTGTGTGTGTGTGTGTGTGCGCGCGCGCACGAGTGTGAGTGTGTGTGTCAACCAAGGCAGAAAGATAAAGAACATGAATAGAGGCATCAAGATTCTTACAACTAAAGCTCTAGTGAATGTGAGAACATAATCCAAATCCATACAAGACAAGGGAAAAACTCCACCATAGCCAAAGAAAGCAAACACACAATATTAGCGCTGGACTTCCCACTGGGAGGTTGCAACAGAACAGTGAAGCAGACTGAAAATACAGGTGATCATATGATTACATTTGAAACACAGGAGGAAAGGAACATGCAGTATTAAAAAACAAAAAATCAGGGAATCTTAGTTAAAATGCTTAAATGTAACATATATTTATTGAACTATATCAGTAATGAAGCTAAGTTGGAATAAAAAGAAGAGATAGATAGATAGATAGATAGATAGATAGATAGATAGATAGATAGATAGATAGATAAAGCATACAGGGCATTATAGACATGTAAAGAATAGAAACTATGAGAGGGAAAGAAAGAATTGTGGAGGATAAAATTAGATGACTTAATACTGCATTTTAAAGCATTTTGATGAGCAAATAAATTATTGGGTGAGATATTTGAAGTGTTTAACCACAAAAGACATAACAAAAAGCAAAACCCCTGAAGTTTGAGAGCTTAGTGCATTCCAAGAATGAGCTTACACATTGCACTATGCTAAAGCCATAAAACTGGAACAGTAAGGAGAAAATATTGACAAATGTTGACAACATCTGGAGAGACGAGACACATTATCTACTAAGAAATAATGTGTGTTCCAGTCTCATTCCACTCAATAACAGCAATGCAAGTTTTAAAATAATGAAATAACATATTAAGGGTTGAGAAAGAGAAACTCTCCATTTACAATTCCATATCCAGCTAAACTACCAGTTAAGAACAATGAGGAACTAAATGTTTTCTGTGGGTTTGTCATTAAAATGCCTTTCCTGAAGAAATTCTAAGCATATGACTGGAAAGAAAATTTCAATCTAGAAGGAAAAGAAGTATAAGTTAAGAGACGGAAAAAGAACAGGGATTGTAGGAAGCCAGTTAACTGTGTGATGTAATCACAATAATTATTAACTTTAGAAAGGCACAAGCCAAATGAAACTAAACTATGTAAGGCAGAATGATAGGTGATTAGATTTCCAGCTTTCCAAGATCATCTTTCCAGTGGAGGGAAGAGATGGTGATTAATTGTAAACTTTCTCAAAAAAAAAAAAAAAGTATATACATTGGAATTTTAAGAACATTCTTTAAATAAAAATTATGACTACAAATGGAGTAGGCATGGAAGAAATTACTAAGATGCATGATCATGGTAGAACCAAGGACCATGAAAATCAATGTGTTAGTAACGGACATGTGTTCCTGATCCACTACTGAGTCAGACATAGACACACATGCACACAAACACTCCATCACCCGAAACTCTCCCTGGCCTGCAGGGCGCTCACAGCTAAGACTAACTACAAACGTAACCCAAGACTACAAATAAAGCATTATAGCATTATGAGGCAGGGGTGGTTTTTGCAATTATGTTTTATAACTCAATTATACAGTTCTAGAGTATGAACTTTGTAGATGATGACATTGTGCCACAACACTTTCATCAGGTCTCAAGTTTAGAAAGCAAGTGGCTTACACAACCAGCATCTTTACTCTATCCACGAAGCCCTATTTTGTCCTCCACATTTGTGAAATTGTGGACAATTCTGACAGTATTTTGAGTGTTATTTGCAGACGATTTAGCATGATATAGACAAAATGTCACACAGAGACACTTCTGGGGATGGTGAGAAATAGAAATCCTTCTAATGCAACGAGCTTGAAATGTTTTAATGTGTAGCTTGTCTGAAGATAGAAAGTCTGTTAAATAATTATCTGAGTCTACTGGCCAGGTTCCTCAGAGGAACCCAGCAAGGTGATTACTAACAGTAACATGAAGGAGAGTCCTATACAGAGACCTCTGAGAATGGTGCCTAGAAACAAAATTTTAGTTTCATATGTGATGTAAAAACTGAATCAAAGTATCACTCTATGGAAAATTATTCTTTAAAACCAAGTGGGTGAGATAACCCATGCTGGGAATACTAACCAATCTCTTTAGCCTCCCTAGAGTTTATTTATATGCAAATAAGTCTCTCTATAATTACATATGTAATTTGAACCATCTATCACCACAGCTGAACATCCAATTTTCCAACTACTACATTTAATTCTAGCTAATCAATATGGTACCCTACAGTTGTGGCTCAAACTGCTAAATGGTAACAAATTGATCTCATTACGTATGCAAAGGGAAACAATTTTACCTCAATACAATGGAGTTCATTACTTGAATATGTTTTTCCTACTTTCTACTCATCCTAGGTAGAATGCTGATAATAAATTAAGAAACTTATTCTATCAAAGTCAAATTAGTAAACTAAAAATATATTGGGGTTACTTATTGGAGTTTGGATAAGAAATTACTTGCATCCAGGAAAATGGATGACTCAGAGACAGCTATGTCATTGAAAAGCAAACTTATAACTGGGTAATTTATAAAAGTTACATCTCTGCATTACTTGACTTACAGACAAACTCCCAGGTCAGACAATCTTCTCTCCCCAACTATTCTTGCTTTTATATGACCTGGGGCTATGGCTTATGAATCATGTAAATCTCAGGAATGTCCTGAGACTTGTCAGTTGTTTGTATTCTTGAGCCTTGTAAGATTTGTCTACTTCCTGAGTCTTAATGAGGATCACTCCAGGATGGGAATGTTTTAATTTAGAGGAATTGCTACACAATACTTACACAGTATTCTTCTGCTAGATCCAATGTGGATTTGTTGAATGTTAATAGGAAAATGGCAATAACCACACAGCTAGTACTGCAGGGGATTAAAGTTAGGTGTGTTCAACCAGGTAAAATCCCCACCCGTATACAAACTTAGGTAGAGTAAAAGGAAAATAAAATATGTAGTCAAGAAAAATAAAATCATAATTAAACTACCAGTTAGTTCCTATTGTTCATTAAAACCACAGACACTTGAGTCTTGTATTGGCCAAAAAGATTTATTTCATTGGTCTTTTCTCTCACACAAGTTTACATTATAAAAGTAATTTTCTTTTCTGTTAAATATGTTTTAGCCATGATTATGCCTTTTTCATATTGTGTATATTTTCCTCAAATAAGGCACATGCCTCCTTTGCAATGGAGAGAACAAGAATTAGCACTTTTGTGCCAATGCATAGGTTAAAATGAAGCTACTCTTATGGGCTATCAGAAGGGGAGTGTCTCATAGGAACAGCAGGCATGTGAATCAGTCTGTTGTGCTGTGCTTAATGATCATGAGATTCCTGAGTACTATCTAAGCCATCAGCACACACTCTCAAACGTCACAAAAGGCTTCTACCACACGCTTCTGTTCATTTCTATATTTAATGGTAGTTGTGCATAAAAACTATTCTATTCAAGAGGGAACTGTCACATTAACTAAAATATATATGTAGATTCCCAAAACTCAAAATGATGTCATTTTAAGAAACAATACTAAAGTGTTACTGGATACTGTGGCAGGACATATGATAGGCTAATGGCCATTTGAAAGGCAATACTAAGAAGGGAAAAGTTGGGATGAAGGAAATAAGATTGACTCAAGGGCCACCACCCTGAAAACTGGGGAGAAGACAGAGAGCAAACCCACTCCCAAGAAAGCCTAATCCATTTTAGGAAACCTAAAAGTTAATGACCTCAAAGCATTTGGACATTTGGGTCATTGGGTCACAAGGCTACACTTTGACCTACTTTTTGCTGTCCAAGGTCTCTCTCTCTCTCTCCCTCCCTCTCCCTCCCCCTCTTTCTCTCCCTCTCCCCCTCCCCCTCTCCCTCTCCCTCTCCCCCTCTCCCTCTCCCCCTCCCCCTCCCTTTCCCCCTCTCCCTCCCCTTCCCCCTCTCCCTCTCCCCCTCCCCCTCCCTTTCCCCCTCTCCCTCCCCTTCCCCCTCTCCCTCTCCCCCTCCCTCTCCCCCTCCCTCCCCCTCCCCCTCCCCTTCCCCCTCTCCCCCTCCCCCTCCCTCTCCCCCTCCCCCTCCCTCTCCCCCTCCCTCTCCCTCTCCCTCTCCTTTTCCCTCTCCCCCTCCCCTTCCCCTCTCTCCCTCCCCCTCTCCCTCTCCCTCTCCTTTTCCCTCTCCCCCTCCCCTTCCCCTCTCTCCCTCCCCCTCTCCCTCCCTCCCCCTCCCTCTCCCCCTCCCTCTCCCTCTCCCTCTCCTTTTCCCTCTCCCCCTCCCCTTCCCCTCCCCCTCTCCCTCCCTCCCCCTCTCCCTCTCTCTCCCTCTCCCTCTCTTCCCCTCTCCTTCCCCCTCCTCCCTCCCTCCCTCTCCCTCTCCCTCCCTCCCTCTCCCTCTCCCTCTCCCTCTCCCTCTCCCTCTCCCTCTCCCTCTCCCTCTCCTTCTCCCTCTCCCTCTCCCTCTCTCCCCCTCCCCCTCCCCTTCTCCTTCTCCCTCTCCCTCTCCCTCTCTCCCTTTCCCCCTCCCCCTCCCCCTCCCCCTCTCCCTCTCCCTCTCACCCTCCCTCTCTCCCCCTCCCCCTCCCCCTCCCCCTCCCCCTCTCCCTCTCCTTCTCCTTCTCCCTCTCCCTCCTCTTCCCCCTCTCCCTTTCCCTCTCTCTTTTAATCATTCCACTGGCCAGAACAAGGACTCAACGTTGACACTATAAAAATTCCCAATTTTTTGTTAAAATATATTTATTGATTTGAAATAAAATCATTATATGATATAAACTTGTGGAACAAAAGATTAATGAAATACTCTTGGCTAGTAAGACTAGCTTCTGTAGCAACTTAGACAAATATATTATTTTTCTCAAATCAAACCTCATAGCAATGTGCGTGCTTTGTGTCTGTTTTACATAAAACTGAAGAATAAAATAGACCATTATAGATTCTGATGTAATTCCAAGATCCCAAGATATTCTTGTTAAAAAAGAATTTTGTAAGGAAAGATCCTTTCCTTACAAAAAGAAAAGGAAAGATCCTTTTCTTAAGACTTAGAATCTTATTATTTGGCTTCAGCTTTTCTTTAGAATTTGGAAAGCTGGGCAAAGGGGAAGCAGGGAACATAAAGATGTGGCGATGTTATAATATCTAATTTGAAATCTTGTTATGAACAGTGTTTGTTCCAGGAATGTTGTTCGTTTGTTATTCCTAGCAACCAAATTCAAAATGACCTTCATGTAAAGACAGATAAAATCACAAGGTAATAGGGAGAGGTGATCCTGAGTAGGTCCCAGGCATCATTCATAAAGTAATTATGCACTTGCTGGACACTGTTTAATGATGCCAGTAAATGTGGCTATGCCCTCCTCTTCTCTGTAAGATTTATCGAGTTCCATGCTCTACCATGCTTTTCATGCAGATTGGGAGCTATATTGTTACCAGAGTCAAATAAACACAAATCAATCAGCCTAAAATGTAAGTGGACAACAGGATTAAATCTATTATTGCCCATTAAAGGATAAGAAGAAATCAGAAACCAATAGCCCAATACTTCAAGCGTAAGAGCCAGGAAGAAAATGTTACCAATTTGCTAACCTGAGCTTTGAACACAAGAGGAAATATCTGTCCTGTGAAGAATACAGAGGCAGAATAAGAGTGGGCACCATCCAGCAGTTTACAATCTGTACAGGATGTAAGCACATACTTGAATGATTGTGGGGTAGGGACTGGACAGAGAGAGGGAGTGGAGGAAAGAACCATTGATAAATGCATTTTGTTATTGTTCTGCCACAACATCAGTTGATTGCTATGGTTGATGCAAGCAACCCTCAAAGTTTCATGTGTCACCGTGGCCTGGGTTCACACACCCATTGTTTTTATGATTTCGAACTAGGCTTTAACTCCCTCCTTCTCATCCAGGTTTCCACTGCCCACAGTCATCCTTCAAAGTCTTCCTCACATGTGTAGAGAGACCAAATGAGCACACATCTAATTTAAATCTTAATAGTCTTTCCGGTTCTAGAGCTGAGGGACTTTCTGTTCTGTAAATAGAGTGAGTGTTGTGATAAGCCAGGCAGAAGAGGCACATTGTATTAAAAAAAACTGGGGTTGGGGAGGGGGGTCAGAAAAGTAGAAACAAAGAACAAAAAGCAGAGAATAGTAACCAGGTAATTCCAAAGTTGCTTTGCTTATAAGATGAGGAATGAGGACAAGGAAACAGAATGGAGGACTGAACAGCAAGTTACTTCATAAAGTAAATTTTTAATGTTGTTACTGGTCCTACTTAAACTGTTCAGGGAAGTGTGATTATCTCTATATTGTGATTTCTTGGAAGGGCAGATACAACTTGCTTTCTGTTTAATGACATGGAACTTAAGTATAAGTGACTCTGTTCTTAGTTATAGGTTTTTAGGACCAAATGAAAGAGCATGGAAAACGGTGGCCTCCTATAATCGTACTGTAATATTTGTATGCAGGCATGGACAGAGTTAACGTGTGCACACACTGATGTGCACACACTGATGTGCACACACTGATGTGCATTCAGACTCTGTCATGTATGTGCATGGCATTCCTCACCCATGGCCCTCCTCTTTCTTATCAAATAATCTTGCTTTTTTACTTCACAGGAAAAAATAAACACCACAAATTGAAAATACCCTCTTTGTCCTTCGCCTAACCCCACCTGCATCAAGTAGCTCCCAGCTCTGCCTCACTGCCCAGCCGATGCCAAAGTCTCCAGCTGTCTGCGGACTTCTTTGCCTGCCCTTGGTTCTCATACCCTCTAGCTCCTGTTAGGTGAATAGGTTTCTTCATAATGAAAACAGGCAATGCAATGATTTTCTGTATACTTAGTAGCTTGATCGTTTGAGCACTATCTCCATCAGTGTATTCACAATCCCCTCACCCCCTTTAAAATAAACAGAGGAGAACAGATATGGAATGTACGATGTGAAATGCAATTCAAGATAGAAACTTCTAAGTTCCACAAATAAAGTACAGATAAAGCACAGATTTTGTTCAAAAGAGAAACACTTAGTGAAAACCCATGTCAGGGAGGATTTTCTTAAAGGAACACAATTCTCGTGGGAGTAGCTTAGGTTCAGAGCCATGGAGACAGATTTAAGGGACAGAGCGTGGGGAAGGGATGGCTCCAAGCACAGAGCCTGGGAAAGGCTTCCAAATGTTCTAGCTTTTTAGGGGACCTCTTCTCTTCACATTTCTCTGTGTTTGCTCTGCTCTGAGTCTCTTGAATCCCAGGTTAAGAAGTTCTGACCTCGTTCATTAGATTGCAGAGTTTGCAAAACTCTTTTCATATGTGTTCCATTTCTAACCAAGAATGAGAAACTCAGGGCTGATTTGAAAAAGGGCAAATCTGATGGTGTGGATAGCTAAAGCTAGGAAGCTGTGGAGTCAGGGAGTCACGGTGACAAATTTTGTCAGGAGTCTGTGTAATTGTGAAGTTTTTCAACCAATATGAAAGAATATTTGAAATGACTTGAAAATGTCATTGGGTACAAGAATGCTACTTGGTACAGTTTATACTGTTGGCATTTTAAAGAAATGTAAGCTGTGTCCTCTGGTTTTATAAATCTCATAACCTTATTTTTGAATTAAGATATTAAAGTACAAATAACACTATAAAACCAAAAATACACATAAATAATAAAAATACAGAGACCAGCAATGCAGAGAAAATGGATTGTGCCTCAGCTAGATTTTAATTACAAAGGCAATTGTTAAAATCAAGCTTGTAAGAGGAAGAATTGGCAAGCTTTCTGTAAATAATTCAGAGAATAAATAATTCAGGCTCTGAGGAATACTCAATCGCTTGCAAATATTCAGCACTTCCATCGTTGCTAAGGAGCAGCCACAGAAAACACATGATCATTATGGTTGTGTCTCTGTATTGTTTTATTTACAGAAGCATTCCATGACTATTGAATGGGGGCTGCAGCTACTGGTTGGAACGGTGAAGACAAACAGGGTAGTTAATCTAATGCTGCAGTCTCTAGTGAGGACCCGGTAGATCATCATATGGCAGAGAGGCACAAAGAGAAACGCTGCCTTCCAAGTGGCCAAGAGTGGAAGGCTGCCCCGCTGGGCGGCTACCAACTCCACAAAGAGCTGGTGAGTTCGCCAGCATAACTCTCTTCTAGGACAGCCCTCCCAGTGATTCAAGGGCCCCATTGCTCTAAAGACTTGTCACCTCAAAAGCACACAATGAGGATCAAGCCCTAGTGCATAAGCCTTTGGGGGTGAAAACCCACATCCAGAGTGGGGCACACTTCACCAATGGCCCAAAAGAAGGTTCAAATTCCTGAGAGTGAATGAAAAGAATTTGAAGAAAATGGGAGTCTGGTACAACCAACTCGTTCAATGGGCAGAATGTCAACTCATCAGAATGTTCCAGCTCATTTGGAAGAGAAGCTTTTAAACTTACAGTGTGTGATTTAATTAAAAAAAAAACACCCCCCCCCCAGCTCATTCCAATAGAAAATGCAGATGAAAGCATGCCGCTCTTCATTGTGCTTTAGAATAATGTCATCGGTGTGCACAGAGTTCTAACCAGTTCTGGAGTGCGTGACAAGGACACCAAACCCCTGGGATGGCAGATATTACCATCAGTGGCTGTGCATTGCCACCTCATAGAATGTAACTCGAAAAACAACACATCTAAGATTTAAGAAAATCCACGTGAACTGAACCCCAAATCTTTTTCTAGAAAAACCAATAAAAAAATGTTTAATAGTAAATTGGGTATAATGTTCCATTGCCATCTAAGCACTGTATATGTTATGGGTTACATATGAACATCTTCATGTAAGTATATTATGTACATTGAGTGTTTATTTTAAAAAGAAAGCAAATCATGAGAAATAAAAAGTTTAAGGTGATAAATATAATAATCTGGAAAAATTACTAACTAGGTACATGGCATATCTTTTTTGGACATAAAATCCTGGATTTTATAGAAGCACATTCCTCAATTGCCTCCCATATGACAAAATTTTGTAATATTTACTTATAGAGAGGAAGGAAAATTTTTGTGCAAGTGAAAACCTTTAACGCATATAAATTGCTCCATGAATGAAATTCTTCCTGACCCTTCTCTAGCAACTCCTCCTCTTCCTCCTTCCCCCTCCTCCTTCCCCTCCCTCACATCCTCTTCCACCTCCTTCTCCCCATCCTCTGTCTTCTGGTTCTCCCTTTGTACTACTGAGGACTGTACCTATGGCTTCAGGCATACAGCAGCCAACCCGCTGTGCGGGAGGCTGAGGCAGAAGGACTCCAAGTTTAAGGTGTGCCAGGGCTACAGAGTAAGTTCAAAACCAACACGGGCAACTTAGAAAAACTTGCCTCAAAACAAAAACTACAAAAAGGGTAGGTTTACAGTCCAGTGAAATGCACTTGCCTAGCATGTGTGAGGCCTAGAGATCAAACCCATTAAACAAACCAAAAAGAAATTACTGTAAATGCTCAGAGCATTAAAAATGATTTATGAGCAGATAAAAGCATGGGTGAATTACAAGTCCAGGTGCTATTGCAAGCCAACCTAGTATGTGAACTTTTGAAGGGCTTTATAGGATGTAAAGGTGAACAAGTTAAAGAATACACTCTTGAAATGCATAACAGCTCACTGCTGTTTGCGTGTAAGAGTGACAGAGAATATTGTCTATGGATCCCACATTTTAGCCATGGAACTTGGAAAAGCCAAGCTGGCACTGACCTAGCAGTTTCCGCTCTCCTGGCTAGCTTTCATAGTTTATGTAAACTGCTGGGAAAGAAAGGTCATCAACAAAGTCTGACCCAGCTGAGAACACTGCAAGTTATAATAATGCCTAGCCTAGGAAGACATGCCCAGAGAGCAATAGTGAGATAGATACTGTGCTACACAGTGCTTTGTGGGTAAACAAGTTTCTGGTTGGATTTGAGGCCTGCTGTACAGAAAATACTCATACTCCATACTGAAAGTTTGGTCAAGAATCTATGGGGAGGGAGCTCAGAAGCCCCGGGAGTAAACCTACTTCTATAATTTTGCTAAATAGATATAATATTAAACTGCCTTCTAAATATCAGTCTTTGTACTTACACATTATGGTGGTTCTCATCAGAGTCTTCATCAGAGAATGTTTCTGTACACTAGATGGCAATTAATATAGAAACTTATCAAAATGCAGAGTCTAATGTCTGTGTAGTGCACAACCATAGATGGAATATTTTTATTACATGCCCCCTCTCCCTCACAAAGTATCGAAGAAGAGGGGTTAGGCAGAATGTAAGAGCTGAGGTTAGGCAGGACTAGGTCGAAAGAGTTTCTTCCGGCTAAGACAAACAGCTGGACTCAGAACTTACAGCAACCGTGTCTACCTGCCAAAGGTCAAAATAGCACTCCAACACAGACTCCAACCAGATAAGAGAGGGGATCAAGAGACTCTGGCACTAGATAAGGCACTATTGACAGCTGATGGCTGAGAGAAAGGGGGCAGTTAGTTCTCTTTAAGGATATGGCCCTTGGTAGACTTGAGCGGATGGACCCACAGCCAGAGTCATGGGCAGAACTAACTGGACTCAGTAGGTGAAAAATAAAGAGAAGAGGACATGAAGGTGGTGGGGAAGATGTGGACTGGGATTTAAAAAGAGTTAAAAAGAAATTGTGAGGTTAAATATGATTGGAGTATATAATTTGCATATGTGAAATTCTCAAAGAATAAATAGAAAGATATTAAATAAAAGGATAAGGTCTAGAGAGATGGTTCAGCAGTTAAGACTACTTCCTGCTCTTCCAGAGGACCAAAGTTCTGTTCCTAGCACACAGGTCAGCTCACAACCACCTGTAGCTTGAACTTCAGGGGATCTGATGCCCTCTTCTGGCTTCTGCAGTCACTTGCACTCACGAGGACATACCCAGAAGTGCACTTATTTTACACATAAGTAAAAATAAAATAAGTTATTTTCTTTAAAGAATGCAATCTATGGTTAACTAAGCCTAAAAGAATTCTCTTCATCTGAATATAAATATTCTTGATACAGAAAATTGGTGCTGTATATTTGCAGTATATATGTTACATAAAGCCTTGGTGTATATAATGACTAGCAGGATCTTAGATTCAGTACCATTTGGACACTTCATTTTGTTCCCTTACTGGTTATTAATAAGTCTATCTGAATGTTTCAGAATTTAGGATTACGCAAACAAAGCATTTACCACAAACCTGCTAGACCAGAGCCTGGCTTAAGTCCTAGATTGCTTTCTATGGCTATGATAAACACCATGAACAAAGAGACTTGGAGAGGATAGAGTTTATTTGACTTACTTATCCTGATCACAGTCCATCACAGAGAGAAGTTGGTGCAGGAACAGAAGCAGGAACCTGAAAGCAAGAACTGAAGAAGAGGCCATGGAGAGACACTGCTGACTGCCTTGTCCCCCTGTATAGCCCATGACCATCTGTCCAGGGGTGATCCATTTAGAACAGCTAGGATTTGATCTGAACCAAATGGACCTGGACTGAAATCTATTAAAGGTACAAAATGAGAATGCTAATTACAAAGCAGAAGTAGAGTGGGCAGATAGAACATGGAGAGTGCCAGGAACCACACTAGTGCTTCAGTATGTCCTTAACTAGTCTACCTGGCACACTCCTTCCATCTGTGGCTCCTAGATACAGCTGGAAATCATCTACCATACTGCAGTTAGCTGAAGGAAGCATACCTGTTTAACCAGATAAGGCAGAAGTGGAGAGTTAGAACCACTGCAGACTTAAGTGCTGCAATAACGGGAGAGGAGGCATTCTGCACCACCCCACATGGTGCACAAAGACCAACAAGAAATTTACAAACAAGCAGGCCATGAACCCTAAGTATGAGGCCTCCTGTGGGACTTTTGAACCTTCATCTACTAACTTAAAAGAATGACTGGAACATTCTAAATTATTTTTTAAATGAATAAAAATAAGAAGGAATGGTACAGTAAACAAGCAGTACAATTAATTCCACTTTTCTGAGATGGCAACTGAAACAAAGAGCAATTAAGTCACCTGCCCCACAATGTCATTCAACAGTCAGAATTTGAATCAGAGACCCAATTCTGCAGTCTCTGACTCAACAACCCACCATGCTATGGGGCATGGAAGGCAGAGCTGGAGTTGAGCCAGCACCATGGGAGAGGCTCTTTAAATGTTCTCTTCTTACATGGTATGAGTCTCCGTCAAGTTGGATATCAGTTTTTGTTGTTATCAGATTACTTATTTGGACTACCTTAATCTTTGTGTTGGCAAAGCTGAACATTCTAACCATATTTGTTAAGTGTCTTTAAAGTGTCACAGCCCAAGGTGTGAGACACTTTATAGGAGAAATAATAAACCCTTTTGACCGCAAAATGTTACACAAATCACTTTAAGAAAGTTTTGGCTTCTTCTTCCAAGTTTTCTACCTCATCAGAAAGAACTCTGTGCTTGCCTGCGTGGGCTCCCAAGGGCTTGGAGAGTCCATCAGGCCTAACCCAGGCTCCATTAGGAATGCTTCATTAGCTCCCACTTCAGCCTAATGCTAAGCAATCTTCTGTTTATTTAGTCACTTGGAGTCGTGATGGTGGAACAGATAATCCAGAGCAGAATCTGGTGACTGACGAGTACAGTGGAGCAAACTAACCAAGAATGTTCCTAGCAAAGGGAGTCTTTCCAAGGAGGCTGTGGATGATAGCAATGCTGTAAGAAAATGCACAGCGGCAACTGCATTGAATAGCACGATATGTTTCTTAACCAAAAAAAAAAAAAAAAAAAAATCAATTTTTAGCCAAGGTAGGAAAACCTGTTGCTTTGTGCTTACCAGAGAATCTTGGGAATTACAATTTAATACTTGATTTTGCGACTTACCAGAAGTGGGATATTAAAGGCGTCATGCAAGGGCACATAATAGAGTGGCGAGATCAAATTGTGAATATCGATTGATTCCGTCACTGATCTTTAGACAGTGGTCCTGCTCTGTTTAGGCCTTAATTTTATCATCTCTAAAATAGTTTGTCTTCATAGGGTCTCCGGAAGGGTTTAGATGTTTATAGGTTTATATAGTTTATGGGTGTTGTTGATAATGCTAAAAACGTGGATGTCTGGACAGCACAGGGTGGCAACCAGTGAGAGCCATAAGAAATTTGACCTCTAAGTTCATTTGTGTTACACGCAATACAGCTGCATCTGATTTCTACCACGATGATACTTATGTCTCAAAATCTCATCTTCCTTATGTTTCTCTGTCTAAGAGGGAGCCGATGCTGAGGGCATACCTTATGGAGATACAACAAATGTCTCTCCGGAATTGTTTCTTGTTCCCTTTGACTTATTCAAGGACATCTATCCTCAGAACAAGATCCTGACTCAGTGGTACCATAGACTCTCTTTCAGAGTGTTGTTAAACTTCACCCCAAGGGCAGCACACACCTCATCTTACTTCAGGTAGACTCCAAAAGGTAGACTCAATATTTCTAGCTTCATACAACATAAATCCACATGACTCAAACAGGGTGAAGCCTAAAGACTTGCCTGAATCTCTGTGTGACATTATAGAAAATAGAGTTTTCCCAAATGTTAGATAGATTATTCTGCAAGTAGAATTAGATTGAACAGCCTGACATTAAAGAAACAAAAGTATTTATGCTACAGGTAAATTTTTTTGAAACAAGTTTTATTTGGCCATTTTTGTTTAAATTTATGCTTTATTAAAATAAAGTTATACCTTAGAATTATTCTAACTGCACGTTTTCTGTACTGTCTACACTCACTGTGACAAATACCTTGCCAACATCACTTCCTTTCTGAATCACAGACTACGGTTTCTACATTGTTCCCTCTTAACTCACCTAATTAGTCATCACAACTAAGTCCAGAGAGTGATTACCAGCCAGTTATTAAAAATGTGATGAAGCAGATCTCAGAGTTGAATAAAACCAACATGGAAGCTCAACATAAGGCCAGCAGAAGCTGAGGGTGAGTTGGCTGAGTCTAGAAACAGTTTTAAAATCATTCTTTCTTTTTAAATTTTTCTTCCTAGATGCTAACACTCTATTGGATATCTGATATAGTTGTCATATGAGATTACACAGCCAAGGTGGTGGCAGTGTCAAAGAAGCAGCATTTAATTTGACTGGCCAGGATTACTTAGTGGCTCCAGAGATTCAAGTGTGTGAAAACTACTTAAGACAAGTGTTGCAGGAAACGAACATTACCAAGGAGAAGACCATAGCGTTGATACTAATTTCTCATCTGTTCTACTATGACAGTTACCTTGAAGACTGAAGCATGGGTCTTTTGAAGAGTAGAGCATATGTAACTTTTGAGTTATGTGTTGAAGGAGACAAGACAATACAAACCCAGAAGTGAAGATCAGACACTCATGTTCATAAAGTTGGACCTGGGAGCATAGAGGATTGCCACAGTAGTCTACTGAGTAGTCTACCATAAAAGGAGGTGGAAGACTATTAAGGACAAATGAAAGCTATGCATCTGGGCAAGAAGATTCCAGAAAAGCATACTATTTTCAGAATCAAGGCATCTCAGAGTTTTAGCCTCTAAAGATAAAGTAGAGTCAAGTGTTTCACTGCTGTCAAAATTGGTATTTCAACACATAGAAGAAAAAAAATCTCTGAATAATCAACCAACTGAAAAATGGAACAAATTGTTTGAATGAAAGAAAGATCTCTTTCACAGAGATGCCATTTCACTCTTGGAGAGAGAGAAATTTCAAAACAGAGGGAGTCAAATTACCATTGCCATGAGAACTAAGAGAAACTTATGATTCCCCCAAGATCCACTCTTTCTGTCTAGGAAAAGACCTGCAACATTGGCTACATGTTTTTCTGAAAATTGTCTTTCCTGACCCTTTGTTTGCTTGTTGGGATGTCTCCTTGCTACTCGAAGTGTATCTAGTTCCTAACTGAGACTTAATCTGCTTTCTACGGACATATGCCGCCATGCATGGCCCTCAGTGGTCCTTTCCCTTCATGGGTTTGTCTATGATTCACCCTCAGGCACACTCCATGAGATCCTGTGGTACAGTAATAACAGTAAGAAAGTACAAAAAGTAAAACTAGAAGAAAGGTCACGATGAAATATCCCCCTTACCAGTTAGGAATTGTTTTGTTTGGAGTAATATTCGGTTGTATCATAACTTCCTCATTCTCAGGTTTCAGAGAACGTTCTACCTTTTAGATCCAGGCATCTGTACTGAGGACAGCTCATTGCTCCTGCCTGTTGATGTTAGTGCTTTGTTTTGTTTTGTTTTGTTTTGTTTTCAAGGATCCATGGGATTTCAGAGCTGAAGAGAACCTAGAGATGCCTCATTTTATAGATGGAGAAGCTAAGGCTTTGAAAGGTTACAGTAAGATTCTCTCAAGTCCATAGAATTAACAGTAAAACTGCAATTGCTTTTGAAGGTACTGACTTAATTTCAGAGACTGATCTCTGATGAGAGATCATCCTACCATATCATCATTCCTCTTCTTGAGGCCCTGAGCAGCCACATTCTGCCTAGTTCCCCTCTTAAACTATTGTAAGAAAGAACTTTACAGACTTTATTCTGCCACAGAGTCCTTTCAAGTTTGGTTGCCAGCACCATGTAGGCAGTGCACAACCACCACCAACTCCATCTCCAGTGGATCCAATGCCCTCTTCTGGCCTTTGTGAGCACTGGAACACACATGCATATATGCACACACACTAGACATAAATAAATAAGGCAAAATTTTAAAATAAGATAGTCACTTTTTTGGTTTAGGTCATTGATGTGCACACTTCTTTGATAAGATAGCAAGTTTTACACTTGTGTGCAGAGATGAATGTGAATATTTATGCATGCTAAAAAAAAAAACCCAAAAGAATTAAATAGAAGTTGTATATGAATTAAAAGCCAAGAGAACATTAACAATATGGACCTTCAAAAAAACCAACCCTTCTCAGCCACCTAAGCTTTATGTTTTGGAGGTTTCATTTATTAAGCAAGTAATAAAAATCTGAATGAAAGCTATTTGTTTTACAGATTCTAAAACAAAAGAAATCTCTGATGTCAAAATCTCATACAAAATATGTGCCATATATTTATGGCTTTTACTTTGAATTCCTGATCACCACTATGCTATTACAGATGGCATAGATACTGTAAACATCTATTTCTAGGGGAAAAACTAGCCCACTACCCATCTGGAGAGAGAAATGAAAGCAACATGTACCACCGAGGGCTGAGTTTGTGCTAGACTCTTCCACTTGCCTCATCTCGTGGTAATGTCTATGACAATTCAAAGAGGTAGATATTGTTATTCAGAGTGTTTTTTTCTTAATAAACAAATGAACTGAGAATGTGTGCCTTATAAACCAAGGAGGCAGAATTTGAATGCAATATTAAGTACTGTTACTGATTGAATTTCATAAGCTAACCATGTCTGAGTAATCTATGCTTCAGGCAAGTCAAAGAGAGCCACAGAAAAAGGTCAAGTAAGATATTGGCAACTTTCTAAGAAGTAAATGTATGATGCAGACCAAACTACAATGGCTATATGAGCTAGGCTAGATGTGGGACTCTGGCTACTCTAGAAAAGAATACCATTAAGCATAAGTTAATCATGGTTACTCCTAAACAGATATCAAAGCATCTGCTTTCCATCCACTTAACTTGAGAAATGGTGTTGGGCCTGATGACTTAGCAAATAATAAAATCTAAGTAAAAAGGGAGAAGGAAGATACGCAGTCCACCAGTGGTCAGAGAGGTTCCATGATTTTTAACAGACATACCACCCTTATAGAAGGTGAGATTCTGTAGAAAGCCGGGAGCCTATGGGGAATCAGGGAGCCCCACAGTGTGGATTTCTTGATATTACAAACTGGTTTCTTTGTTGGTGGCAATCTCATTATCTCTTCCAGAGGACTGGATTAGATGTCCTTCACTGGGAACTGCTCTACAGATTATTAGTGAGGTAGGTTAAAATTTGAATGTCAAGGATGTATGTGCGCATATGCAGCCACATGTCTGTGTGAGTCTGGGAAACAGGAAAGAGAAGAAACATGAGCCAGGGAGACTAAAGAGGGGAAACAGCCACAAAGAGAAAGGACTTAGCATGTTTCAAACTCCAAACTTGAGACTCTGGGTCACAGTTTTAAAGAAGCAAAATTGGAGTGTGATTGGAACCAGATTCTCTTAATTCATTCAGTCATTTGCTTATTTAGCTCTGTGTGTATGTATATGATGAGCAGATACATTTCATGACATGTGTGGAAGTCACAGGACAGTCAAAGGGGGAGTTGTTTCTCTTTTTACACCGTGTGAATTCCAGTGATATACTCAAGTCATTGAGCTTGACAGCACACACCTTTACATTTGGGCCATCCTGCCAATCAAAAGTAAATTTTGGTATAGCTTTACCACAGGCACTAAGGGAGAAAGAAGCGTTTAGAAAAAAGGACAGTGCACACCCAAGACACAGGTGTCTTGAGAGAGAGCAATGTCATAAATCTGGTTCTTGTATAACGAAACCTTCCAATGCTTGGAGTCTCTAGACTGCATTAACATAATTCAAGTGTTTGCACGCTATCCAGTTCAAAAACATTGAATGACCACTGAGAAGCAGGTAACTTAACTCTAGTGATCAGCTCTTGTCCAGCTTGGAGCTCTTGGCTCTAGATTATGGAAACTGAGATGATCTATGAATTAGCAATGAAGATTCTGCATCTCCTATCATGTCTAAGGCTTGCCAGTTGAAAAATAACATTCGGAAACACAAGCTATCCAAAAAGATCATTATGCAATCCCCCCAAGAGCTAATGAAATTTCAATAGTGCATAAGCTTGAGCCTCCAGGAAAAAAAAAAATTCTTCAAGAGCAATTCCAGAAAAATCATTTTTCTGAACCACCACTCCCTTCCTCATAGACTGTTACACTAGAGGATTATTTTTCTTTTTGTAAATATATTTATAAGTTGATAGAGTTAGTAGTAATATTGGTGAGAACCCTGAAAGAATGTTCTTTCATGGTTAAGGTGGAAAATGAGCCTTGACATAAATGCATTTCTGAGTCTTTGGTCTAGCTGTTGGCCATGCTCTTTTCCTCCGTCTTGTCCCACATGGCTGAACTCTTCACTTCTTTTCTTTACCATCTTTATCTTTTTTTTTTTTTTTTTTTTTTTGCCTCTTCGTTTTATCATCATTTGCTCCACCATTTGCTCACTCCAGTACATCAGGGATTTTTTAGGAAAATAGCTGCTGCATCCCAGGCGCCGTGTGTGGCTATGTGGGGAAGCATTGTCCTCCAAACTAAATGATTTTCATCTTGGAGGAAGGGATCTTCAGACTCCATAAGTTCCAACGGAAACTCTGCATCCTAGAAAGACACTCCTTAGGACTGAGAGAGTGAACAACTCACAGGCCTCAAGAAATCCCTGAAATGTACAAGATTCACAAGGCCCCTACTTCCTCCAGGTTATAGAAGCAGGACTTCCTGCTTATATAGAGGGAGACTATCTAACCTTCTGGTGCCTGCTGATCCTACAGAGAGAGCTCCAGGCTGTACAGCTTTTGTGAGCCATCACCCATGCTGGCATGGGCATTTTGGTGGTACAGCTTCCTTTAGATTGTCTATTCTCTAGTAAGTAACCACAATAAACTCACTAGTTTGCCAACCTAGATTTTGATGAAATCATTATTTTGGTCTGTCGTTGATTCCCTATCAGGGATGATGTAACCATTTGTTCTTGTCTCCCCAGAAAGTGTTACACAACAGTTGGCAGAGGAAACACCAGCAGATAAGTACCCTTGGCCCCTGCCTTCCAGTCATTCTGCCCTCGGCCTCCTTTCTGGTCTACTCTCCAGTGTCGTCTGGATTATCCTTTCCTTATGATGGTATCTGACTCCAAACCCTTCAAGTCTGTTCTCACGGTCTGTGCAAGTTTGGACCAGAAGTTGACTTACTGTTACCTCGAGTATTTGTTCCCTAACACTGCTGTAACAAGGGTCAGGAAACGACACAAAATTATTATCTCAGTTTTGAAGGTTAGAGATCTGGGGCAGGTGACAGTGGGATGAAGTAGGGTGTTGGAGATATCAATTTCTTTCTAGAAACTCCACAAAAGAACATTCCCTTGCTTTTTCTAGGTATTAGTTGGAACCCATGTTCCTTGGCCCATAGACTCTTGCTCCACCGTCAAAGCCCACACTGGTACACTGAGTTCTTCCCACTTTGAATCATTGTCTCCCTTCCTGGTTGTTTAAGGAACTTTGTTGGAGCCCCTCAGATAATTCATGATAATCTCTTTATTTTAAACTAAGCAATTTAACAAAGTTAATTGTGTTCTCAACATTAGTTACTCTTGCCTTTGCAATACATCTCACAGCTTATGAACATGGCAGGGAGGCCATTTCCCTACTTCACTTTATTCCTAAGAGTATTTACAATGTTCAGTCTGACAGATAGAAAAGTCTCCAACTGCTAAAATAGCCTGTGAGAATCATCTGATCTTGACCAGGTTAAAAGGGGTGTCTTTTGGCAATAAAGCTTCATTTTAAAGGGACATACATTTTGAAATCAAATGACCCTATGATTAAAACCTGGATTTTGCAACCTACGAGTTTTGTAGCATTGATAAACCTACCTCAATTTCTCCAAATCTCCATTCCCTCAGCACTAATTTGAGTATATTTACTCTGTAGTCTTTCTCATGCTGAAGTAAAAAAATTGCAGCAGAGAGCCTGGCTCATAGGTTCCCTATAGATGCTAAATTTCCTTCTTCCACAAAATATACTAGTTTCTGCCTCCCATTGGGGAGACCACTGTACCTCACAGCCACTTGCATTGAGATCCAATCGGTCAACATGCACTGAGAACTTATGTCATACAAGAATCGCTGGAGAATCTGAGGATAAACAACACATGATATCAACTTGGTTAGGGAATCTGTACGTGAATGCACGAAAGGTTAAGTCACAGTACCAGATGGTTGTCACCCCTGAAATCATGAAGCTCCCACTAATGAACTACGCCATGTTTAATACTAGTTGAGTTCAAGAAGTGAAGATTCTACACTAGACCAAAAGGAGATGATGCCGTGACAGGCAGCAGGAGAATTTTCAAGGACTTGGAAAGAAGAGCCGTGGTTAGGAAACCTGTGAGCTCCAGGGAGGTGTTTGCACTGAGCAAATCCCTCGGATTCTCTCCTTAGTGACCTTCAAAGGTCTTGTTTACTTGCTGGGAAGTGTCTAGTCTGAGACAGGGTAGTAAGTCACAAAAATACCATCCCTAAATACTGCCATCTCCCACCTCCTCTCTCTGACAGCCTACCCTTTTTGCCAAGTCCTCCCTCCTCCCTCCCCTATCTCAACACGATACAAAACAGCCTTTCTTCTTTCTGGGATTAGTTAGAAGCAATGCCCTATAATTATAGCCATCTTCTCTCCTTTGAATTCACCAGAATTACCCCTTTCCCTTAGATCAGCATCATCACCGCATGATAGATGTTATTGGTAAGCTTTGTGCAATGGCAAAATGTTGTTTTCTTAAAGTGACATCTGCTCCAATAGACTAATGTTCCTATCTGACTGACTCATTTGTTGGGAACATGTCCACATGCCAATGTGAATGGGCGTGTGGGGAGGGACACAGGATGAGTGAAGCATCTGGTAGAATATTTTTTAGGGTTTTAGATGAAAAATAAGACTATTCAATTTCCTATGGAAGAACGGTAGACAGTTGTCACAGCAGGGATAATACCTAACCATTCCATGATGCCTGAAGTGTACCAGGTCTCAGGGATAGAGAAATGCCCTGTTTTCCCAAAAGCATTTTGACTCACCAAGGGATCCTCACCCATGGTCCCTTTTCCTCCATGACCTGCATCAACCTCAGTTGTCTCTACCTGTGCTCTTCTCCAACCTGGGATCCATATTGGAATTCATGTCTATAGAAGTCTGCAGCCCTGTTACAGTGTTACTTGTGTGACAAGTGTTACTTCCTTTATGATGTCACCTCTAGATAAAGCTGAGCTCTGATTTCTCACAGCTCGGGTGTTTAATACAAGGAAATAATTTCAGGCAGTGAAAGAGGCAAATGCAAGAGCATGGTGAAGCAACTCAAGAGCCAAATAATATTCAAGGAGCTGGTACCACCTATGGACTGAAAAGACAAAAGAGGCAGAGTCCCTAGATCCTATAGGAATTGAGGGTTGGGCCACACACATAATATAGCCACCACTACAGTCATAACATAAAACAAAAGTGGGTGGGAGAAAATGCCCCAGCTTCTCCCTTCCTCTAGCCCACCATCTTCCATGGGGTGAATCTTTGAAAACATGCAGACAACAGGACCTAGGAGAAACAGCCTACAGGACTCAGCTGTATGACAGAGAAACAAAAGAAATGGGAATAGATCTAAAGCCAAGGATGCCCAAGGTCAGCAGCATCCCTGAGTTGTGGACACACATTCTCTATGGCTGTGACCACACTGTCTCATCATTACTTGTAGTGTGGGTGAGAAATGTCCCCCATAGGCTGTGTAATTGAATACTTTGTCTTCAGTTAGTGGCTGTTTAGGAAAGTTATGGATCTTTAAGAAGGCAGAGCTTTGCTGGAGGAAGTAAATATATCAATGGGAACTGGCTCTGAGTTTTTATAGCCTGGACTTCTGCTCTTTCTCTGTCTCTCTGTCTCTCTCTATATCTCTCTCTCTGTGTCTCTCTGTTTCTGTTTCTCTGTGTGTGTCTCTGCCTCTGTTTCTGTTTCTGTTTCTGTTTCTCTGTCTCTGTCTCTGTCTGTCTCTGTCTGTCTGTCTGTCTGTCTCTCTCTCTCTCTCTCTCTCTCTCTCTCTCTCTCTCTCTCTCTGTGTGTGTGTGTGTGTGTGTGTGTGTGTGTGTGTGTGTGTGTCTCCCCCCTTGTGTACAGATAAAATGTGACTATTGAGGTGCATGTGTAAAGGTATCTCTGTATTGTCAACTGTTGATTGCTGTACTAACAGAGAGCTAAGTTCTAGCAGGATCTTGGTATTGTTGTTATTGTTTTTCATATGGCTCATCACCAGCCTCAGGTTTTGTAAACACTCTTCCTCCCTCACCCATTGATTGCCTTAATAAAAATCTGTCAGCCAGTAGTTAGGCAGGAAAGGGAAGGCGGGACTTCCTTCTGAGAGAGGATCTCTGAGACATGATCTCTAAGAGATGGAGGGGGTCAGGCATCCTGGGACTGAGAGAGAGGTTCAAAGGTTAGACTCTGATGGTGGTTCCCCAAATATTTCGCTGAAATTATAATTTCAAAATACTACAAAAAAAGCATGCTTCTGAGCAATGAAAAGGTACCACTGTCCATTTGATGATGAATCCAAGAATGTAGTCTCTCACTGGGGAAAGAAAGAAAATCTTATTTGCACTTCTGGGAAGAACCCAAAAGAAAGAAAAAAAGGTTACAGTAGAGAGTTGGGGAACATTGGAGGCACTAAGGAAAGGGCAGCCGGAATGGACTGGAGGGGGGAGTAATGTACTTCTATTTCAATTAAAATCATATTTCAATGTTAAAAAAGAGAGAGAGAACTAGCCACATGACAGGTTGTGGGCTAGGATAATAAGATAAGTTAGATGAGCTTGCTGGGAGGTAGCCCAAGCTAAAGGCCTAAACTTCTATTAATAAGTTTCTACGTCATTACTTAAGCACTGGCAGGTCCAGACAGTCTTGCTATATGTCACCACTGTGTTTCCTGTCTGCCAGGAAGGCTTCTGACTTCTGCTGTCACACCTCCACTGAATAATGAGTTGTCTGGAACTTTCTTTAACTTATTTGTGTCAGGGCATTTTATTACAGTAACAGCAGGTAACTAATACTCACTAGTGTAAGTGTGCTTTATCTTTCTTCTCCTTCCTTCCAGTTGGGTGGAATACAGATGTGGTGGTGAGAGCTGAAGCAACCGCCCTGAACCACAAAATTCACGGTGTGCTTTAAGGATGAAGAACAAAACAGAGGGAACCTGGGTTCCTGGAGATGGTGCGGCTGTCAATGACACTAACCTGGGCACCAAAGGGAAATGAACTTTTTTCTATGACCAATCCATTCCCATTATTCCTTTGAGAGTTTTGGGTCTTTTGTTGTTGTTTTGTTTTGTTTTTTATTTTCGTTTTTACACAAACCCCCTTTTCATGAGTCTTGGTGCCTTGAGATTACTGAAGGCTCTCATTCACTTATTCAGTCAAGTGGAAACAAGAACAGACTACCCCAAAGCATCTTACCTAAAGAAACATTTCTGAGCATATAAAACTCCAGGACCCCAATATACCTTGTGTGGAATGGAATTAATTTTTTTATTTCTGCATTCAGAAATAGATTTTTCTGAATAATAAACATCCAGTAATTCTTATTAACTCTGTTTAACGTTAAAGTATGGAATGAGGAAAAGATTGGGATAAGCTGAGTCCTAAGAATAATGTTGCTCAAACTTTTGCAGGAGGGCAGATGGCCTGAAGAAGTTGTTGAAACAGAGATTACTGAGTCCTAGGCTCAGAGACTTTGAATCAGTACACCAGGCTCTGAGACGTTGTATCCTTACTAAGTTCCAGAGGGACAATGCAGCTGCTGGTCTAGGGTAGATGCCGCCATAGTTAGAGGACAGAGGCAAGTCATTGTCCTCTCTGCTAACATATGCATAGATGCCTCTAAAACTACATAAGCAGGGCTGGGGACATGGCTCAGTGGGTAAGAGTCCTTGCTGCCCAAGCATGAGGATTTGAATTCAGATCTCCAGCACCTATGTAAAAAGGTCTAGGTGTGGGTTTGTGTAACAATAACGCCAGTGCTGGGGGAGAGGAGCAGAGAGTCAAGAGGATGTCTGGGGCTTGCCCCCAAATGACAAGCCCTTGTTCAATGAGAGACCATGTCACTAGGGATTAAGGTAGAAAGCAATAGAGGAGGGCACCTGACTGCCTCCTCTGGCCTGTGTATGCTCACATGGATACAAGCCTGCCTGAGTGTGTATATGCAGCCCCACAAGTGCACACACAAACTCACAGAAGTGAAATGTAAAAACCTGAGGCTCTCCACATCCCACAGTAGGAAAGATCATTAAAGAAGATAACCTGAGTTGAAGTTGGGAGCTTGGGTGGATCCAAGTGATTGGATAGAAGGGCAATGTGAAACGTCCACAAAACAACTGGTGGCTGCCAGGTTGTGGTCAGTGTATAGTGAGTCCACAGCTGCTTGTCCACATGGCTCAGGGACATGCTGTGACCTCACAATAGTGGCACTGTAGTGGCCTCTTCTAATCTGAGACCACTGAGCCATAGGCAAATGAGAGCAATTTGGGGAGAATTTCTGCTTTTTTAGCTGTCACAAATAAGTATACAATGAAGGTTCCAAAAAAGAAGGAACCAAGGAAACGAAATGGGAGCTTGCCATTCAAGCACAGTCTCAATGCACGTCTGCTAGCTTATCACCCTCCTCCAACTAAATTACTACCCCTGTGTGCCTCCCACGCAGAGATACCGGTGTTGCCAAGGAGCGTGGGTTAAAATGCAACCCTGGTGATCTAATCCACTTCAGTGAAATGTGTATGAGATTTCATGTCGACAGCAGGGCAGAATAAGTGCTTTTGCAAGCCTGGAAATAAATTATTGGCTGTCTAAACATCTACTAAATTTAGATGCCAGCGGAACTAAAGACTTCTTCCTCCTTTCTTTTCCTGTTCCTCCTTCTTTCTCCTTTTTCTCTTCCTCTGCCCATGCTGTCTCCTTCCCCCTCATCCCCACCCCTCAGAACAATCAGAGCTTTTTAAGCACAGCTCGGCCTCATCTTCAGCATCACTCCCTCTCCACTGCAGAGACAGAGCCACAGAGATGCTCACAATGCTCTCCCAGGGCCACTAGCTCGCTGAGGCCTTTTATTTCCTGAGCTTCATTGATCTGTAAGGGTTGATGCTCTTCTGGACATCACTGCTTCAGCATCTGATCGACTCCATCCATGGACTCAGGCCAAGACTGGCTTCTCTTCCAGGTCTGCAGGACTGTATGCTTATGATGTGTAAATACTGACCATAGTCCCTCAACTGCCCCCAAGAGAAAGCTACATAAAGTCTTTATTTTATGAGTTTTTATGTTTAATAAAAAATCATTTTATCTATTATATATCTATATCTATCATCTATATGTATATATAAATGTATATCTTTTATTCTGTATATCTTTCCATCCAATCATTCTTATTTCTTTCCTATTCATCCACCCACCCACCCAGCCTTCCATCCATCCACCCACCCACCCACCCATCTGTCCATCAGTCTGTCCATCCATCCATCCATCCATCCATCCATCCATCCATCCATCTTTCTTTCCTATTCATTCACCTACCCATCCATCCATAACTACCCCCAACCACTAACCATCCATCCACCCATCCATGCTCTTCTGGATATCACTGCTTCTGTATCTGAATGACTCCACCCATGGATTCAGGCTAAGACTGGCTTCTCTTCCTGGCATCTGGGAATTTCTGGTGGCTACCCCTAGTTCCCTATCCCTCGCTGCTACACACCTCTGTTCAATTTCCTGACCCACTATACATCTCCTCTATCTCCTCCCACACCTGATCCTGCCCCCCCTTTCCCCTGCCCATCCTCTCTCCCTCCCAACTCTCTCCCTTCCTCTACCTCCTTTGATTATTTTGTTCCCCCTTCTAAGTAAGACTGAAGCAACCACACCGCTAACAACAAAAATAACAGAAAGCAATAATCACTGGTCCTTAATATTTGTTACCACCAATGGACTCTTCCTTCCTTTCTAATAGAGCAGAATACTGCAAGGTCATTTCTTAGTATACTGTTTCTGTGCTGGAATTGCCACTTCTTCAAGAGTTCCTGATTCCTTTTGTTAAAAATTTATATTCATAAATTGATGCCTATGATACTGAAAAGACAGCTCAGCAATTAAGAGTACTGACTACTCTTCCAAAAGACCCAAGTTCAGTTTTTACCACCTACATGGCAGCTTACAACCATCTGTAACTCCAGTTCCAAGAGACCCAAAGCCCTCTTCTGGCCTCCATGTGCACTACACACATATGGTGCACAGCTATACATACAAACGAAATATCCACACGTACATATTTTTTAAAAAGATAAATCAGGGTATGCATGCTAGTAGAAATATACATATATAAATTTATGTACATTAATAAACATGTAGATATACACTTATTTACATAAACATGTATGTAGTCTCAAAATCATGACTCATACAGATGCTGTTAATACAATCCAACCCTTTGAGATTTTTCCTTGCCTACCCCTTTCCATATATGTTCTTTGACCACAATGAGTTACATTAGCTCTCAGAAAATTCATAGTGACTCATATTCTTAGTCCTATAATATATCAAAAGTAGATTCAGACTTCTTTGCCCATCCAACTAAAAGAAGAAATTCTACTCAGTTTAGAATCTTTTAGCTTATCTCCTCTGTTCAAGACTTAGGATATATTGTAAATGCCATGTTCATAATTAGCTGGCTTGCTCATTCTTTTTCTCATTCTGTGTGGTTATACAACTTATCTAAAGTGTCCTGAAGGTTCGTTTGTTTCAGCTTTCTCTTGATGTAAGGCCCTTTCCTCCTTCCAATACTGCTTGCTTCACTGTTTATTTGTTTGTTTTGTTTTGTTGGTTGGGTGGTTGGTTGGGTGGTTGGTTGGTTGGTTGGTTGGTTGAATTTTTGAGCCAGGGTTTCTCTGTATAACAGCCTTGGCTGTCCTGGAACTGGCTTTGTAGACCAGTCTGGCTTCAAACTCAGAGATCTGTAGACCTCTGCCTCTCAAGCTCTGGGATTAAAGGCATATGCCACTACTGCCCAGCTTCAACTGTATATGTTTATGATAGAACATACAAGATCTTTCAAATAACAAAACTGCACACAAAGCTGTTTGTAAAGACCACCCCTTCCCATATCCACTTTGTTTCCTTTCCAGCCCCATCATTTAATGTTTTCTGGTTCATTTGTATTTTCTTTTATAAAGAAAAGTATGTGCATTTTTAAACATCTCTTCTTTCTTACCAAAAGGAAAGATGCTGCATTATGTTCCTTTGGCTTTGATTTCTTAATCTTTTACAGTATAATTTGATACATGTTCCACTATAGTTTGTAGATACCTTTCTTATTCTTTAATATTTAATAACATACACACACACACATATGTGTGTGTGATTAATCTTTGGCATTTTTAATGTTGGAGATACATAATCAATATGAAGTGTTAACATTGTCAAAATTACCTCCCCAAAACTTGCACTGTTTGACATTTTCACCAACAGTATACAAAAATGCAGTTCTCTGTCCTACTGATGGAGTATATTGGCACTCTCATAAAGTATTATTAGTGATTGGCATGAGATCTGACCTTCCAGTTTCACTGTGTTGTTGTGAGTGAGATTACACTAGTTGAAACAAGACAGACAGAAGAAGAAAGTGCTGTGTGATCTTGTTTATGTGTGGAGATGTCTAAAAGGCAAGTGCATAAAAACAGGAAGAATAGTGACTATCAGGAGCAGAGAAGGAGAGATAAGATGAGTCAAAGGATAAACATGATTATTGTTATATTGCAGGATAACTACGTGATGTAGAACAGCAACATACATGTGTTTTAAAGAGAAAATAGTATTTCAGCTATGTATATTGTATAAACATCTCAAGGAAAAAATTACAACTTATGAAGAGAACAGGAATGCTACCCAAGTAAACAGAAGTCATCAAACAAACTAGAAAACACATTGCTGATTATATCTGAAGTGTGGATCCCGGACCTGCCCATAAAAGAATCAATACTTCCTTGAAAGTCTTGCTGACTATTATTTACAATATGCTTTGGTTCCTTTTCTGTTGCTGTGATGAAATTCCAACTCATAGAAGAAAGGGTTTCTTTAGGATTATGAGTCCAGAGGAATAAGAATCCATCAAGACAGGGAAGCATGACAGCAAGCAGCAGGCATGGATGCTGAGTTCACATCTCAACCTCAAGCATGAAGCAGAGAAGACGTACTAGAAGTGAAGTGAGACCAAATGCCTTCTCTATACATCCCCACCACCACCCAGGGACCTGAGACTTGACTTCACTCCATCAAGGCCACATTTCCTGAAGCTCCCAAAAGAGTGCCATTTATTGGGAAACCAAGTATTCAAACACATGAGCCTATGGGGGACATTTTTTCATTCATATTTTCAGAAATCAAATCTATTTGCTGCAAGTGAGGTTTTGCCACAATTACATGTCCAAATTTGTGACTATGACTTTGCCTAATTCTTTAATAATCTGTTTCAGCCCTGTTGCCTGTTTAAGCTTGTTAGGGCCTAGGTAAAATGTTAAGGTTTAGATAACTATTAGCTGTCTAGCCTGCCCTTTTGTGCTGTTACCAATGTTATAAGGAAACTTTCTCAGTTGTTGTTACTGCTGTTACTAAGAAACTGTCTCAAGCCTAAGTTGATTGCGTATTCTGCTATATTCTGTGCTCTTGGAAACAAATCACAATAGTAGTCAGTTAGAACTGGTTTGTATAGTTAGCCACAATAAGCTTGGACCAGAACCAACCATCCAGCAGGACTTCCTGTACCTGTGTATAAGCTTTTATGGTATTTGTCTTTATAAATTGCTCCTGGGATGTACTTCAACATAAGAGAGACCCCTGAATGTATTTAGAATAAGACTTACATTTTGGGTAAGCGTCAAGTAAAGTTTAAGTTCCTAAGATCTCCCTGGGAACTGACATCCTACTTGGCAGAAAGAAACATGTATGTGGGTAACTGACATCCTGGTTGACAAATTAAGACATGAATGTTGGACCAGGCAAGTCCCCTGTCACAGCTGAATACCCCAACCAATGTGAGCAGGATAAGTACACAACAACCATGTTCCTAAGGAAATCCTCTATCCCCCAATTCTGATTGGTAGAATAACTTGGCCCAGATGTTTGTAGATCTCAGGCTTCAAAAACCCTATAAGATCTTGACTTAACATCACAACCAACTCCTGAGTCTGGATTGTGAGCTTGATCAATCAGTTCTGGGACATATGTTCAATAAACTCTTCTTGTCTGATTGAGATCAGTGTTCATGTGGTTTGTGGGCCAATTCCTGGACACCAACAATATTCCAGGTTCTTCTAAGTGAATGCAGCATTTAGTTGATTCAACTAGTAGATTGACCAGAGTACTATATATGATAGTTAGTATTAATGGTCAACTTGAGTAAATCTAAAATCTGGGCAATAAGTCTCTAGACATGCCTATGAGGGATGATTTTGACTTTATTGGTTGAGATAGGAAAGCCTTCTATCTGTGGGCAGCACTATTCCCTGTTTGAGATATTGGACTGAAAACAGGACAACAGAATGGGTTTCTGAATGTGGATGTGATTTGATCAACTACTTCAAGCTCCAGCCATCTTGATTTCCCTATATGATAGTTGGTAGCCTTGAAGCATAAACCAGAATGAACCTTTTTTTTTTCTTAATTAGCTTATCATAGCAACAGGAAAAGAAAACCAAAGCACTGTCCTAGAATATTTTGCATCTTTCTTCTTTCTAAGGACTGTATTTCTACAAATAGACAAATAGACAAATATCTGATTGTATTCTACATGATTAATACATTCATAGCTGCTACAATAATGTATAGTATGTAAGACCCCAACTTACCTTTAAAATACCCCATCTTCTTCTACAAGTTAACATGTCATTGTGAGGAAATCCTGATAATTAAGGTCGAAGTCTACCATGACCAGATAGCTCTTCTGAGCTCATTGAAAAATGGAGCAGGGTTTTTCTTTCTCTGACCTTGTCTGGGGACCCTGAACTCCCCATGTGCTACCTGGAGAAGGTGGACTAGTCCTTGGCAAACCTACAAGTTCAACTTCCTCTTTCCCAATAAGAACCCTCCCATCAAGTACCTGGGATTCTTAGAATGCCTCTCCATGCAAATAAGGCATCCCCAGTACTTTAAATTCTAGCCAATGAAACTTTACCTTAAGAAGAACACTTTCCCACTCTCCAAGATCCATATATACCCCTGGTTCACCTGAAATAAAGTGTATGAGTACAAGCCCACTCCAATAAAGGTATGTGCACAAGCTAAGGTTGTGGAAGAGAGCTTTTTCATTGAAGATCATCAGAGAAGTTCGTAGCCTAAAAGAACTGTAATACTAAAATCCTACCACCCACCTTTCTCCACCCCTACTAGACCAGGATCCTGCAGAACCCCACCTGTTCCTCAGGACTGCACTTCAATCATCCAGCCTGGTGTTCAGGTGTCTGGAAACTCTGAGAGGGAGGAAGGGGAGGACAAGGAACCACAGCTGGACCCCAAACACACATAACACATGCCATGTCATGGGATTTCAATTCTTAAAAATGAAACTCAATATATGTATGCTTATCATATGTAAGATATATATATCAAAGTATTTATACAAAATACACATTAGAGAATAGTCAGTTGTTATAAAAAAAACTGTTTTAATTTTATTTTTTTATTTTTAGGACTTCCTATATGTGCTATTTAAGATTAAGTTTCTTGAAATTGATAAAGGCCTGTGGAACTGAATGATAAACATGAGCATATTTGTATTTCAGTGTACATTTGAGCATCAATTTTGTATAAACAGCATCCCTTGCAATTTTAGTCTTTTCTTCAATTCAAACATATGAACAACTGCATTTCACTAGTATCATATAGTAATTGTAGGAATTCCTTATCATGAATATAAAGGTTGTGTAAGTCAAACATAAAACATGGCAATAAGCATTAGCTATAACATATAATCACGATGTTGTATGTTTTCTAGTAGTTTGTCATTTTACCACTATGTTGCCTAAACATAAATATATCATTATAATAAATGAGACTTATTTTATTGCTGCATGAATATATATTATAAATGTATATTTATGAATATATAATTAAATCTCTAATAGTTAATTTTACTTTAAAAACATTTATTCTATTTTAAGTATGTGTGTGTTTGGAGGGGTATGTATATGTGAGTATAGGTGACTGAAGAGTCTAGAAGAGGGTGTTAGAGCCCCTAATCTGGAGTTACAAGCAGTTGTGAGGTACCCAATGTGGGTGTTGGGAACCAAGTTTAGGTCCTCTGCAAAAGCAGTTTGAGCTCTTATCCATTGATCCATCTCTCCAGCCACAGTAATTAATTTTAAAAGCCCATAGTTAATCATGTTGTATAGCAACTTGGACATATTAGAATCTACAGATTACATAGACATGTATTATATATAAATTATATGTACATGGATGCACACCCACACATATATAAATGTCTTTTGCCATCTTGCAGTGTGTTGCTAGAGTTAAGTGCCTTTCAGATATCCCTCTATCGAGGCTCATAGCCAGCCCGTCAGGTAGATGGCGAGCATCGTTCCTGTCAAGCTTGAAGGGTTTAGTAACTGGCTGAAAGGACTTAGCTCCTCAGCACCAAGCTCAAACATCAGTCTAACTCTAACTGATTCCCTACTGTCATTTTACCCAGAATTTTCCATTCACAATCATCTGTAGCGTCTGTCTGCAATGTTCTCAAGGATCTCGACAAACTGGAGAAAGGCAGTTAAGTATAGTTATAAACAAATAAAAAATATGAAATTTTTGATTTAATACTAACCTAAAGACACACATTCTTTGCAAAATAATGATTCGACATATAAAAAAAATAACTCCCTGAGTACATCGAAAATATTATTCAGTTTGCCATAAAACAAATCACACATGACTTTCCAGCTTTAATGTGTCTTGTGCTTATGAACTAATGCTTTAGATTTTTGTATTGGCCTCTCTTATTTCTGAGCTAAGCCAAAGACCCTGCAATGGCCCCTGCTTCCTAATGTTTATACTCTTGTATTGTCAGACAGACATGAAATGAAGGAAGAGATACCAGACTTTCATCTTGCCTTAGTTATTGTGTGGGCCAACTGTGAAGCCAATGCATTTTTAGAAAAGACAACTTCTAAAAGCCTGTAGGGTTTTTTTTTTCCTTCCTCTTCAGAATAGAATAAATTTAGCTGTTTTACATTATCTTGTAATTGTTTTTCCTCACCTATCTGTGACTTGCCTTCAGAGCAGATTTCAAGATTCTTGTATATGGAAACTCTGTGTGGGCAAGCAGAGCACATGTGTGAGTGCATACAATGTAACTGACAGGATCCCCAGACAAGCTCTCCCTGCCCAGGGATCCTACCACTGCTAACCTTGGCTGACCCACCATGGCAGACATTGAACCAAAAGGCCTATAATGAGAATACCATCCTGGAATAAATATTCATTTAGGCTCCCAACAGCATCTACGTAGCTCATCTTCCCCAACAAGATAGGCAGTTCTAACATTCCCAGTTCTAACAGAATGCAGCTCCCTCAGTCTGGTCAAATACTCAACTACTCTTTGCTGAGAAAGATAAATCTTATAGGTGAACCACACTGGAAGATATTCAAGATTTGATGAACAAACAAAAGAATAATAAAACAAATGAAGTTCTTTCTAGAAGACTTTCCTCTTCCGACTCTTTTTTTTTTTTCCAGAACTCTCAGCGGACAGGGCGGTCGACCGAGACCTTAGCGACAAAGTGTTGAGGCAGAGTGTGGGTTCAACATTTGTGGCATCCAACGTCGGGCTCCAGTAAGCGGGATACAGTGGAAGACACCCTGCGCTGGAGAACCAGTCGACTGATGGAGCTGGCTGAATTCGGAAGTGAAACAAAGGTGATTACATAGTAACAAAAATGGGGCAAAAAATAAGCAAAAACAGATGAAAAGGGTTTTAAAGATGCAAGGAGTAAATTGCAGGCTGCTCTGAGTCAAGAGAGCCAAACAGATAGATAAAGGTTATAGTAACAAAAACGGGACAAGAAATAAGTAAGCAGAAACAGATGAAAAAGGTTTTAAAGATGCAAGGAGTAAATTACAGGCTGCTCTGAGTCAAGAGAGCCAAACAGATAAATAAATAAAGGTTATAGTAACGAAAATGGGGCAAGAAATAAGTTAGTAAAAACAGGCGAGGAATAAATAGAAGGCTGCTCTAGACAGAGAGCTAAGCAGAATGATAATGTTAATTGATTTAACTTCCAAAATGGGTGTGATTCTGAGTTATATAGTTATATTTTTCTGGATAAAAACTCAATATAAAGGTTTTTCTGGTTACTGGCTTAAGGAAAGGCTAATTTGGAAAAAAAGTTTTTTCTATGAGTTTTCTGATGAGGTCATTAAGGTAGTAGTTATGTCTTCCAGAATTATATGGATCAGACATGACAGAGGTAGGCCTCCAGAACACTAGATTTCAGAGAATCAAAATAATTACCTTGATACTAAAACTTGTTTTGAGATTTGTATATTACAGAATACACAGCCTTGGTGAATGAATCTTCTTATCACCTGCATGTTCACTGATGTCCTGGACTTCCAGCTGGATGCAGTTAAGACAGACTTCAGATGCTTATCAATTTACCCTTCCCCTCATTCCTCTTCTAAAAGTCAACACCCATGTTCAGCTTGAAGAAGTTAATGAGGAGTCGGTGCCCCAATTCCCTGGACTTGGGGACTGAGGTGGTTAATATTAGGCTGTCTAAATCTGTATAATTGTTACTAAGCTGATACAAATTCAAAGATTTCATTGGTATAATTTCTTCTATTGAAAATTTGTGGGTACAAGGCTTAGACCTTTCACTTCTCCAACAGGGGAAGTTGTGTGTTGCCTTAAAGAGTGTTGCTTTTATACCAACTATTTAGGCATTAAGTCTCTTGTCTCTTGGGTTGATGTGGTTCAACTGACTGATGGCTTTTATACGACAACAGATAGATGCTATTCAAATGAAACCCATACAGGTCCAATATTACAGGCTGGAAGCAGGGGACTCTTAAACCTCTGTCATCAAGACTGATGAGGATTAACCCCTAACTTACGTGTTAAGCCGGATAGCCAATGACGGGTAAGAGAGCATATCGAGACCCTTGCCCCTAAAATAAGGGAGGCCTCACCATCTTAAGTGAGGCTGGGGTCCTTTGTTCCAACCTAGGACAGGCACAGTTTCCATAAGTTTTCCCAGCTTTCCTTTTTGAAAAAATTTTAAAAGGGGGACCTGTTGGGAGCCGACTTTAGTAGAAAGCGGCTAGATCAACTTTAGTTTCCAAAGCCCAGAGTAAGTATTTGTTCATTTGTGTCTCATTTAGTACAATTTTAACTTGTACTGGGCCTTCATCAGGGTGCAGTTCAACCAGAAATATCCCTGTTTGCTTTATCTCCTAATACCTTAGTGCAGCACCTACAACCTGCATGTGCTATTTCTTCTCCCAAGTAGCACCTGATACACTATAGCAGGTGACCTGGGTGTAAGCCTCAACTAGAGTTTTAGCTTTCAAGTTGGATTTTTTTTTTTTTTTTTTTTTTTTTTGTATCTGCACAAGTTTGGTAGGAGGGAGAAGGTCAGAGAACAGTGAAAACAGTGAAGAGGAGGAGGAGTAAGAGGAGAAGAGGAGGAGGAAGAGGAAGAGGAAAAAGAGGAAGCAGAGAGAAGGGTGGATGTTGGCCTAGTGTTGAAGAGACACATGACTTTGCAAAAACTTACTGATATATAAGCATGAGGCCTGTAAACACCAAATAGCAAGAATCCGTCATCAGCAACAGGAAGAACCTTTTCAGGAGAGAAGCATCGAGAATTCCAGGAAGCACATATTCAAAGCCTGTTCCCTAGGCAGCTGAAACCACCCACCATCCCTTGAACAAACGGAGGCCGATTCAGTTCTCAAATGTGCTGTTTGCCTAGGCTTTCAAAATAATCCTGGGTTCTCTTGCCTTCTGAAAGCAGCCTGTTAGAGAAAGGTTTCACGATGTTCTCTATCTGGCCATGGACACACTTTAATTGCCCGCCTCACCCTCTTACAGTACATGTCCCACTTGCATGGTGTCTTTAACCTAAGCTTCAGTATCAGTACCTACAAAGACAGTGTCTTTCAAGCCTTTAAGTCCTTGAAAATGAACAGAGTAAAACCTCTATCACTGTATCTGAAACCCAACACTAGCCGTTTAAGTCTGGCTGGACTTCAGGGAAATGCAAATTAAAACCGCTTTGAGATTCTGTCTCACCCCAGTCCAAGTAGCTATTATCAAGAAAATAAAAGACATCAAATGCCTGGGGAAAAGGGAGACCCTTATGCTGGGAGAAGTGGAAACTGGCGCAGCCATTATGGAAATCACCATGGTGGTTTCTCAAACCATTTAAAATGAAGCTTTTGTAGGGCCCTGCTGTCCCACTCCTGAACATATACGTAAAGGACTTCATAGCTTTCCACAGAGATTCCTCCACCCTGTTTATTGCTTCTCTATTCACAATAGCAAGGAAATGGAACCAGCCTAGATGCTCATGAACAGGTGAATGGATAATGAAAGGTTGGTGCATAGACACAATGGAATTTTATTCAGCTATAAAAAAACATAAAATTATGAGATTTGAAGGAAAATTAAGGAGTCTGAAAATTATATTAGTAAAGAAAAATACTGTATGTCCTCTCATAGGCTGACATAGGTATGCATGTATATACAAGCCATGACATTATAAAAGGAAACATGAGAGAGAGAAGATGGGTGAATGATCAGACACATGTGACATAAAAACGGAACAGAGACCGCTGGGGATGGGTGGAAATGCAACTGGCAAGGGTATTAGTAAGGACAGGGGATTGCCACAACCAAATTTCAGATTTAACACACAGATACACACACACACACACACACACACACACACACACACAAATATGGCTTTAGATAGACAATGGTAAATGTATGCGCTAAAATACTGTGTAGGCAATATTGAATATGTTATATGAAAATAACGATATTCAGGAACATTTAGGGCATAGCATTATTGTCATTATTACAATGATGGAAATGGAATCCAGGTCTTTGTGCGTAACTGACAAATACTCTCCTCCCGAGCTACACCCCCAGAAAACAGTAGTATATGAAAGTAAAAAAAAAAAAAAAATTAAATTATCCTAACAAAGTAAAAATGTGAGCCTGGAAAGAAAAGAAACAAAGAAAAGTGTTAATTATTTTTAAAAAAATAAACAAGAATTATACAGTGTAAAGCCACGGGACTAGCGTGTAGCTCAGTGGTAGTGTACCTGCCTGGCAAGCTTAAGGTATTAGGTTCAATCCACAGTTTTAAAGGAAGTGCCACAGGGTCTTCTGTGATCTCAAACCCTTCTGCCTCATCTCTCCTCTCCACCTAAAGCACCCAGGCCTTGCCCTCACAAGCCAACATTTTGTTCTGTACTGTCCTAGGTCCCTGGCAGCTCTTTGAATGCATGTCCTGTTTGGCTAGACTCTCTTGTTTTCCTCTTGTACAGAAACACCCACCTTCGATGACTAAGCACAGAACTGCACACAGCAGGTATATGATTGAATAGCTAGCCATCAGAGCCAAAGTCAGTGAGAGGCAGGAGAGAATGTTAGTGGTATAGGAAAAGTGGAGTTAAAATAACAAGATGATAGTTGGATGCAGAATGGTGTTTTCATAAGCCTTTGTGTTGTCTAAGAGGAAAGGGGGCTATCTGTTCTGAAAAAAGCCCCCCTCCCCTGTGTGTATGTGACTGTCTGTCTCTTTATGTTTATATGAAAGAGAGAGACAGACAGACAGAGACACAGAGACAGAGAGATAGAGAGAGTTCCACAATAGAATCCCTTAGCAAGTGACTTAAAATTTGGTCATGCTTGATAAATAGACTTGAGCTGAACAAAAGCAAACACCCACTCTCCACCGAATTGTGCCACCGCTTCCAACACAAACCCTAACTGAGGTTAGAGGACGCGGAACAGGGCCAACCGAAGCCCCTCCACAATCCTAAGTTTGGAGCAGCTGTTAGAAGAAAGGAAGTCAGCAGAAGCTGCTGTAGGCAGAGAACCACTAAAAATCACCATACCAACACTTTCTATTACAGTTTCCCAGAGAGACTGGCATAGTCACCCATCCATGAGTACACAGCAAACCCAGTCCATTCCTGCTAGGACTGGAATGTCTTACAGGGTGGAGATTCTGAAAAGGCTTAAGGTAAGCCTTGTTAAACTAACTCACAGCCCAGCAGCCAGATGGATCTTTTGTTTTGACTTGTTTTGGCCTGACTCTGAATGTGTAGTGTTTTATAAACACTTGACTTTGAGTGGTTTCTTTTCTATGGTGCAGGTGTGCTCCGATTTGCCAGGTCCCCACTCTTCCCAGTCCTTTCTCCTCGCTCGTCTTGTAACTGATATTGAGCATTCTAATTTCCACTAGAAATACAGCCATGGGAACAGAGATTCTAGTACTGGGAAGAGTATAGTTAAAAATGTTAATTTTTAGCAAACATCCAGTTAGTGCTGCTGCTGCACTGGGGTCTATTTTAAGAGTTTTATATGCAGATAACATTGAACATTCCAAGCAGGTTGAGGCCTCCGCTGCAAGGATCCTGTCCTGTCCCCTTTTGACCATTTCTGCTAGACTGGATGCATTCAAATTGGGTATTTAGAACTCTTTTTCAAATGACTGACTTAAGGACACTGGAGCCTTGTAATTTCCTAATTTCCCAAACCCCCTTCCCATTGATGATATTGGTTACAGGTTTGCTTAATGTAATATCTCTCTCTGTCTCTCCATCTCTCTCTCTCTCTCTCTCTCTCTCTCTCTCTCTCTCTCTCTCTCTCACACACACACACACATACACACACACACACACACACACAATTAGGTTGGCACTTCCCCTGAAAGCCTTCCTCCAATGGACTTCTCCTGTTGCCACACTTGCTTATTCTTATTGCACATATAAAGACATCAAAGCCAAGATTAGCTTCTACTACAGATTCTCCAAAATGACAAGTTACAGAACCAGATCTATGTGAGCTTCAGTGATTCCTAATGGTGTGCTAAGACGAACAGAAGTCATTTTTACAATGACAGGGCTAGTTTATCCAGACATGATTGTCTCCCCTCTTCTCTCTCCCCTTCACATCCTGTTATCTAAGGGCTCTTTCCTGAGGAAACTCTACATTCACAAAAGGATTTTGTTGAGGAGTGAGATCACTAGAAGCCAGCTATGTGTTAAAGGAAACCTTGAAGAGTAGATGTGTTGCATGTTGCTCTATGCGTCCAACAAATGCTACATTGTCATCATCTTGACAAAAAAAAAAAAGCACTGCGTAGCTTAGTTATTTTGTATTGTTCCAATTAGTTTTGAAACAAATACCAAAAAAAAAAAAATGAGTCATATGTTCATATATTCAAATAATATCAATTGCAACCTACTATGTACAAAGTCCTGAGGTCAGATTTGGGACTTCAGTGCTGACCAAAAGAGGGTTGTTGTACAGATACACTCTGAGATGTTATTTCTTGAGGCTACAGCCATAGTTTTCCATAAATATATGTGAAGTAGGGCACTCACTTTTCTCAGGCTTGCTCTGCCCAGAGAAAGACAGGACTCATTCTAGGCTGATTTGCAGCATCTTTTGAATTTCATCAGGCTCTGTGTTTTAATATCATCCTGAAAATGTCCCCCAACAAGTGCAGCCACACCTCTCTGCATCCTCCTTAAGTTAATTAATTACTTGTTTTCTCTGTTTACATCTGGATTCTTAATACAGTTGGTACAAGTGTGAATTAAATGATTAGCCAGAATTTCAGAAGGCTGAGATTTCATTAGGAGGTCACCAAAATAAGTCACAACAACACAGAGACACACACAGACACACAGACACACACACACACAGAGAGAGAGAGAGACAGAGAGACAGAGACAGAGAGACAGAGAGAGGGGGGGACAGAGAGTCCTATTCAGAGGCCTTAAGTGTTTCTTTTCTACCTTGCTTCCTTCATCTATTAGAACAATCAAACATTTCAAATCCTTCATAATTGCTTCTTGGCTTCTCTTCCTTCCAAAAGCATCATGCATCTTTGTCCTTACACTTACAGACCATTTTGTTAGCGTCCGTCTAAGAAAAATTAAAGGAAGTCTACTTCGCTTTTTATTTTTATTCTTTTAGTGGATAATCATCTTGAAATTTGTTTATGGTGATCATAACACTTATTATGTTTCCATAATTGAACTATTACAGAAGACAATGCCCCTATATTTGTTTCATCGGTCAGTGACTTCTTTAATGATCCATTGGTTTTTCTCCTAATCTACTTAGCTGAAGCCTGGTATTAAACAAATCTTGTAGCTGAAATCTGTGGTCAGTTTAGGTCCATCCCCTTATCACAGACACCATGATGATATTGAAACCCTAGCTCGTAACCTCCACAAGGCAGGAGACATTTCTGTGCTTTAGGACAGTTAATGAAGTACCCCACCCAGAGGACGCATAGCCAGGTAAGGGTGAAGATGCAGAATGGAAAACGAGAGCTAACGTGGGAAATGAGCTGCAGAAAGCTAATGCAAACAACCAAAGAAATCGCAAAGATAATCAGCTAAAGATGCTTAGCTGAGAAAAAAAAAGGGGGGGGGGGTAAAATTGCTCAACTTTGAAAGAGAAACTCTACACTTCAGTGTTGTCGCTGCACAGCCTTTTCGCGGTTCTATGCCTCTCGCTCAGAGCACATCGTCTCCAGAGTCCCAGAGCTTATGAATACTTACGAGTGACAATCATGGAGAAGCCCTACAGGGGCTTTATATCTAGTCAGCTTTATATCGACCTCTGAATTACCTATCCCGTAGGACTATGTTGCTTACATAATCCAGGAAATCCAGGTAGAATAGAACTGGAAAATTCTAATGTGTATAGTCTTTGGGGGAGATTCCCTGAGTTCCTGTCTGTCATAGCAACAACAAAATTGACTGCTGAAAATGTCTGGAAGATCTCAATCAATGTAGCCGGGGACTTCATGCTTCGTAACATCTTTAGGAATAATGACCCTCTTGTATCAGTCGGTGGATAAAGCACTTGCCACGTGAGCGTTCTGACTGGAATTCCGACCTTTGGAACCCATTAAAGTTTACTGAGGTATCTCCTTTCTGTAATCTAAGTGTGTCTTTGAGGAGAGAGAGGGCAGAAGCTTACAGGGCAGTTATTAGTAGCGAATGATAGGGGGCCCCACCTCAAACAAGGTGGGAAGGGTACCAGAACCCAAGGTTGTTCTCTGGCCTTCACGTGTGCATTGGGCACATGCTCCTCCTACGCATGCGCAAAAAGACCCAGGGCCTCCAGCTCAGTGGTGGGAGACTCAGAATAAGAAGTTCCTGTACAGATGACTCCTGAGGCTTCTTCTAGGTCTAACATTCTATTTGTCCCTAAGTTAGCATCATTGCAATCACATTTTAACACTGCCAAGTTTTACTACATTGTTTGGGCTATGCATTGTAACATCTCTGAGTGTCTGGTGGCTTGTCACAACTGTAAAGAGTAACAGAAGTAATCGTGTTTAAAAGCCTGAGGTTATAATGAAAAAACCCCTTTCACCTCTGTGGGAAATCATATAGACAGATAAAGCCCCCTTCTCAAAGACATCTACACCTATTCCTTGGATCTTCTAAGTATATGAAATCATACAGCAAAGGGAACTTTGCAGGAGTATGGTCCTTTGAGACTTTGAGAAGGAAAAAATCCTGAGTTATTCAGTGGACTCAACCTAATCACATAAACCCAAAACTACAGAGAGGTTTATCCAGCTGGAGTCAGGGAGAAGTGGGCACAGTAAGGAGAGGGAGGGGCAAGAGAAGACCTTTGTGTGGGCACAGCAGACACACACACATACTACATATACCACACACAACACATAGATACCACATACACCACACGCACACACACACACACACACACACACACACACACACACACACACACCACAGAGCTATGAAACTGTAGATTTCAATTGTTTCAAAATAAGTCACTAAGTTTGGGGTAAATTTTAAATCAGCCATAGGAAATCCTATCACTGCTTCTTTGGCCCATCTCATGACAGCCTTATCTTAAATGATGGAAAGGTTGCTGGTTCCTGCATTGACTTTAAACTAAGACGTTCCCTCTTCTGTGGTTTCTTATTCTCGCTTGCTAGTTATACTTTTCATTTTTCCCTCAAATTATATTCATCTGTTTGCTTATTCATGAATGAAATGTTAGGCAACAGTAATCAGAAGAGAAGGGACACTTTGAAGAGAGGGTTTCCTTCTCAGAATTTCCATTGTTGTGATAGAAGCTGCAAGCCCAGCTGGCCTTTCACATGACTAAGCATGTGGTCAGGACCCGTGAAGACAGCTTCCTCAGGCTCCACCCCTCCCTTGCTTATCAGAATGAAACCTGTCGTTCCTGGATTTCTCACTCTCATTTGACGATTTTCAACACCTGTAGGTTACTGCCCAAACCTGTGCTGGGTAGGTCTCTCCTAGGATGTGGTTTCCACACACATGTGATGACTGAGGTAAACTTGGAAAACAGCTAGGCCTCAAGGCAAGGCAGAGCCTCTGGTTTATAATCTACCTGGATCCTCAGGGCTACCCTGCAGTTCTTTAAGCTTGCTCATTGATGATACTAATGATAGAAAACTGGATCAAGTTTGAAGACAGAGAGCACCAAGCTTCTACACACCTAATCAACCCGTGTGGGTCAGGTTGGACTATCCTTTTGCTTCTATAGGAAGACCATCCTTGGACCTATGTGGGGATCAGATATCTGGAGTGCACCACATAGAAATGATGCCAACACGCACAGCAGCCAATACATTAGTGAGTGGGTGTCAAATCCAATCAAGACAACACATTTAACCTCCATGGCTGAACTTGAAGCTTCTCTTTCCCACTGTAGAACTTTTCTATTACAGGATAAACTATAGTAACAGCTGTTGGAAAGAGTTTACCTTTAGTTGTTCTTAAGGCCACATTGTGTTACTTGGGGTTTGTTTTGTTTTGTTTTTGTTGTTGTTGGTTGGGTGTTGTTGAAGTTGTTTGGTTTTTGGTTTTGTTTGTTTGTTTTTTCTGTTACTCTCCTTCCTTATCACAGAATTAGCCTGGCCCCTAACCTTGGACGACACTTTGATACAAACTTGGGTCTGAAATGGGAGTGGAAGGGGCAACTTTCCACCTAGAGCCAGCTTCTTAGTGATTTACAAACTATACATTACACCATGAAGGAAAATACTAGCTTGTGTCTAAGGAATGATCTGAATCATCTTAAAGGTAGTGACCTTCCCCTTCAGTAAGTAAATCAAATTGTCTTAAAGGTAGTGACCTCCCCTCCAGTGAGTAACTCAAGGCTGCTCCATGATCCAAGTTCAGATTACCTAATTCAGAAGTGACGAGATGGGTAGTAGAAGGAAAGACAGTGGTCACGCTCACAGACTGATCACTGTGTGGGATGCCATCACAAGATCTGGATTCAGTTCCTTATTCTATTTAATAACTGAAGGAGAGGGAAACGTTCCCTTCCTGAATCTAGGGTTCTCTTCCTTTCGGTGTACGTAAAAATAACCATCATTTCCCAATGCTTTTGCTTTATGTGCAAGTTTCATTTATAAGAAATGAGGCCATGAATCTGAAATTTTTGCAAACTATTAATCTGTACACGGGGGCAGGAGGTTTGTATTATTCTTCAGTGAGAAGTAAAGGCACTACCAGATCTCTTGACCTCAAAAGAACACCACTTAATCATTTGTACAAGATTTTTTACTTTGAGGTGTTAGGTTTATCTGGCAAGTTCATTCCCTGTCTGTGACTTTCCTCACTTGAGGCTTTGGTAGCTGTCTGACACATTCGCTTTCATAGTCAGATGGTTCTCCTCCAGAGACTCAAGCTGCTCCACAGACAGTTATCGTGTTCATCATTGCAACCTGAGAGAGAAGTGGGGGGAAGTCCTTTGAGTCTGGTGAACTAGAGAAGAGCAGAATCAAAAAACCCACACAGTTTTTATCCATATGTCCTCTTATTTCTATGGCTAATGCCCACTTCCTGGCCCCTTACATCTCTACCAGGCATCCATCCTAGGGTTCCATCCAAGACATCAATGGTAGGAGAGGCAAGTGAGTATTAACAGAGCTTTGTGAAAGACTGGGCAAAATGGTGTCCCTCTTGTTGGCCATTCAACTATCCAATACAATGCCTCAAAGTCCTGGTCACATTTGATAGAGAAGCTTGGTCTTTGCTTCGACTTACATATTTCTTGGGAAAATATTTTTATAGTCAGCCTGGTTCTGATTTTCTGCTTCTACCAAACTACTGTAAATCACACCGTAAATCTTCAGCCCAGTCTCTACTTGCAATCTCATTTCTCTTCTACCTCACACTAACTCACACTGTGAGGTAGCACCCCAACTAACCCCAGAAAACCACCAACCCAAGTATGTGTTGTTTAATACTTTTGTTTCAAGGTTTAAGAAAGTGGAAAGTTTTAATGTGACAGCCTTACCACAAAGCAAGGGTGGAGGTCACTGGAAAGATGTCTCAGTGGGTAAAGGTATTTGACATTAAGCCTGTTGGCCTAACTTCAATACCCATGACTTACCTGTTAGAGGAGATAACCAAGTCCCCCAAATTGTCTTCTGATCTCCATATATATGTCAGGGCAGATGTATGCCCACATATGGGTACACATGCACACACACACATGAACAAACACATATACATGTGCACACGTGCACACACATACAGACACCATTATAAAATACTAATGTAATAACTTTTTAGTGGAGAAAAACGTATCATGAACATATGTAAGTCTTTTGGCAGTCTTCCTCTGAAGATTTCTCACAGGTCTCCATAGCTGTGTCTCCCAGCCTGTGCCCAACTTTCTCCAGACTCTTCTGGCTTCCTGATTTCATCAGTTCCAGGCTTCTGTTACCTTCTTGGGCACGAAAGCCTAGTGATCAGTGTTAACATCTGGTCTTCATCTTCTTTCCCAATATATTTGAGCAGGCTGGTTTTTTCAGGACAAAAGGTTATCTATTTCAGAGAAGTATTACAGTCCTCAACTAGGAAGCAAAAGTGGCTGGCAGTTGAGTATGGTCTCTAAAAAGACTGTTTATATTTTATTTTATGGTGTTTGAAAACTGTGCTTTTTATTCTTTAATTTTATTATGAGTGTAAATTCTTTGCACAAAAATGGTGATGTTCAGTACAATATTTCATGTATATCGTGCACTTTGTTCACATTTACTTCCCATTTACCGCCCCCTTCCAAATGGTCTCCTTCGTCTTCACAAATAGTCCCCCTTTTACTTTAGAATCATAGATACACACTTACACTCATACACACAGACACACACACAGAGATCTACATTTCACATGTAAGAAAAAATGTTACTTTTATCTTTCTTAGTCTGGCATATCTCACTTAACATAATCTACAGTTCCATTTAAGCATATGGAACAAGTGTGTGTGTGTGTGTGTGTGTGTGTGTGTGTGTGTGTGCGTGTGTTCCATCCATCATGTGGGTTCTGGAACCAATTAAGGCTGTTAGGCTTGATCTCTCTGGCTCCTTAAGGAGTCCTTATTTTAGTAAAATCTGACTTAGACAAGTTCAAGACATGCCTAAGCTATAGAGGTAGTTCAGACCCAACCTGGGCAACTTAATTAGATTTGAGATTCTGTCTTAAAACAGAAAGATAAACAGGGCAGGGAATGTGGCTCACTCATAAAGAGCTTGGCTCAAATATGTGAGGCTCTGGGTTCGGTTCTTAGTATCTGTCTGTCTCTTTGCTTATTGTCTATCTCATCATACCAGGAGTCTACAAATGTATTCAGAAGTTGCTAGTTTGCTAGTTGGTTTTGATTTTGAAGTTCGTACCAAACAGACCTCAAACTCATATGACTCCTGAATCAGCTCTCAAGTATTGAGAGACCAAATAGTGCATCTAGCTGGCAAATGCTTTCTGGCAAGAGCAGAAAATGAATACTTTAGGGGTTTTTTTCCATTCAGTTTCTACTGCTACTACTCAACTCCACTGCTAGGTATAAAAGAAGCCATAGACAGGACCCCATACAGCTGTGTCCTAGTATTGATTTTTATATTCCATGTGTGTGTCATGAAATTTTATTCTTATTTTATTACATTTTAAAATATAAAAATCACTCTTAGCTTGCAGGCAACAGACTGTAGTTGGCCTGGGAGCTGTAGTTGAGTGAGTCCTGGAATAGACCAGAATGTCCAGGAAGTAAAAATGAGTTCAGTTCATTCACTGTTGAGTGTCTAACACAAAGCACAATGTTTGGCATGTAATGATGATGTGTGTTGTCCAGCTCAAAGCAAAAAGACTGATTGACTTGTTGGAAGGCCAAAGGAAGGAAAACATAATAGTAAAAATCAGAACTCAAGAAACCGCCCAGGCAAAAGCTGAAGACAGGCTACTACTCAAATGTGCACTGTCTGAAGCAAAATACCATGGCTCTGCAATATGATGAGAGTCCAAAGGCTCAGAGCAGTCTTCTGCAAGCATTAGCACCTATGAGGCTTAAAACCTGTGCTACCATAGGATGAGTTGTACTGTTTTCATGGTTTGGAGAAGGAAATGGTTCATTTGTTAGTAATGGGGAGGGGGTGGGAATAGTCCATTTGCTGGTAAAGGGGAAGCTGTTGCTTTATACACTGGGTCTGTTGAGATTTGGGTGATATTTTTTAAAGGTAGAGTTTAGCCATTACATTAAAATGATTTACTTTTACTGTGAGAATTTGAAAAATGGGTCAGTCAGTATGGTACCTTTCACAAAAGCATGAGTTCAGATAACCATGAACTGCATAAACCTTTATATGGCAGCACACGCCTTCATTAACCTAGTACTGGTGGAAGAGTGGGAGTGGAGACCAGGTAAACCCTGGAAACTATTCATCAGCCAGCCTACACTAATCCATACACTCCATGTTCACTGGAAGACTCTACCTTAAAAATAAGATAGAGAATAATTAAGGAAGACACTCAACATTGACTTCTGGCTTACTTGTGCATCCATAGCTACTCATACATACTCACAGATACATATACACAAACCAGATAGATAGGTAGGTAGATAAACAGACAGACAGACAGACAGACAGACAGATAGTTTAAAGGAACTGTTGATTCAAAATGTGGATAATTTAGATTTTTTAAATAATCATATTAAGCTTTAATGTAAATAGCAGTGAGTCATAAGAAAGGCACAGAATTTATATGTTTGTGTGGATACATTTTACATCCTCAAAGGCAACTTTCACGAATAACTCTGGTGTTTTGATTACTTTGAAGTTGAGCTGTTCTTCAAATTTTTATCATTGCCTTAAACATCCACCTTGTCCTTGACCCATCTATTGCTGAAGGCTTTTGTACTCAATTCTAATGAGGCCTTTGTATTTCCAGTATTTAGGGAGACCTCTTACTTTTCTAATCTCATGTTTTGGTCAAGATATTTCCCTTTAAGAAAGGAGTCTTTGTCTAAATCCCACTGGGCCTGGAAAATCATGGGGGCTACGTTTGAACTCAGTGAAGCAAGTCATATTCAGTTTCGTCGTCTTCATATTTATTCAGTACCTGTTGGGCATTCCTCCATCTCTAAATATGGGCATCAACATTAATGGTGTCTATGACTCTGCCACCAACAGAAATGATATTTTTTTATATCCTGTTGTATATACTGAACTGTGCTTTGCGGTCACTGCAAGTTGATACCTCCACTAGTTATTAGATTTGCTGTTAAGCTCACTATGAGGTAATTAATTTAAGAAAGTAAGTAAGGCGGATTTATTTTTCTAAGCCTCCAAAATATTGAAATACTTTTTAAATTGAATTTTAATACAATTTCTTTTTTTGTGATTCTATGCACCTCATTAAATGATTTTTTAAAATAATTCCAAGAAAAGAGTCTACAAGTGTCACCAGGCTACCAGTGTGTTCTATGCTCCAAAAATTAAAAATTCCTGCCCTGAAACAACACCCATGGCCTCTCTTACTCTTCCTTAGAGGGAAAGACCATTGAAGTTTAGAATGAAGTGTCTTTCCATAGGCCCATGCTTTGAATGCTTATTTCTAGCTATTTGGGCATTTTGGAAGGGCTATGGGACCCACCCTCTAAGGAGATGCTGGAGAAAGTCACAGCCTAGCCTCTGGTTCTAACCTGCTCCCTGATTCCTGGTCGTCCATGATGTACGAAGCCTTTATTACAGGCTCCACCTTTCTACCTTCTACACCCTGACATTTGGAGACACTCTGAAGCTCTGAGTGAAGTAACTCTTGCCACCAGATATTCCTCCCAGGCATTTTGTCAGGACAACATGAAAGTAACCAACGTAACCTTAATGAGCTACTTTTCCGTTGCTGTGATAAAATACTATGGCTAAAAGCCCCTTAGATGTGGTTTAGCTTACAGTTTGAGGGGCACAGTTCATCGTGGCATTTCCATGAAGACAGGGCAGCAGGTGAGGCCAGCCTGACACTGTGCCCATCGGAAGCTAAGAAAACAACAGGAAGTTGGGACCCCAGTGACTTACCTCCTCCACTAAGGCTCCACCTCCTAAAGCTTCAGCTCTCCCAACAGTGCCACCAACTGCAGACCAAGTGTTTAAAAATATGAACCTATAGGTGACATTTCTTATTCAAACCACCACACAAACCTACTCACCTAAAGCTGTATATAGATATAGAGATGGAGATGGAGATGATGGAGATGGAGATGGAGATGGAGATGGAGATGGAGATGGAGATGGAGATGGAGATGGAGATGGAGATGGAGATGGAGATGATGGAGATGGAGATGGAGATGATGGAGATGGAGATGGAGATGGAGATGGAGATGGAGATGGAGATGGAGATGGAGATGGAGATGATGGAGGTGGAGGTGGAGGTGGAGGTGGAGGTGGAGGTGGAGGTGGAGGTGGAGGTGGAGGTGGAGGTGGAGATGGAGATGATGGAGATGGAGATGGAGATGGAGATGGAGATGGAGATGGAGATGGAGATAGGCATGGAGACACATTCCTTTAATCCCAGGACTTGGAGGAGGCAGAGGCAGACAGGTATCTGTGAGTTCATTAACAGCTTGGTCTACATAGTGAGTTCCAGGACAGCCAGGGCTACTTGCAGAGACCCAGTCTCAAAACAAACAAACAGAGAAAAGAATAAAAAGAAAGGGAAGGAAGAAGGGAGAGAAGGGAGAGAAGGGAGGAAGGAAGAAAAGAGGGGAAGAAATTAAATTACTGATTGATCAAAATGTTTTCAGCATCCCCTCTTTTGCCTGTCTGGTGGGATCTTGTACTCGCTGACTCCTCTTTCTCCTCCCTTCCATCTCCTCTGTACGTCTCCTGCCTGCTCTCTACTTAGGAGTAAGAACTTGAGGCAGGCTCTGACAGCGGGGAGGCCAATAGCCATCTTGCTCTGCCTGGGACAAAGGAGACAACTTTACCCCTGGGATGTGGTACTAAGAAAGTCACCACAGGCTTAATTTAAACTGATCCATATTTGATTATCAAAAAAAGTGATATTTTTACTTTATATTGGCCTCATTTCTCTAACCTAAACTTGTTCTTAACTTGAAAGAAAAACAAAAAAATATTAATTATGAGGCTCCTAAAACCAACATAGTAACTTTGAAAACATAATTCCAAATTTATCTTCCTTTTTTCTTTCTTTCTGTCTTTGTTTCTTCTTCATTTTTTTTTAAATTACAGAAGCTTTCAAATTTTGGATCAGTTTATCTTTTCCTTTTAATTTCACCCACTGCCTTATGTTTAGGAATATCTAATATGTTTTCCAGTCTTCTTAAAAATTATTTTACTTTAAAATCATAATTAACCTGAAATTTATCTCACTATATGCTGTGACACAGTGGTCCTCTCAATGGACTGTTTTTTAGCTTCAAACAGCTAACAAAAGTAATTAAGATTATATTCATGTATAATAAAATAATGATCCCTTATGTTCTTTGATTCTATGGAAATTTTTGCTACATGCTTACTGGGTGCCAAGGCTAGTTCCTCACAGTGTAACTTCAACATGGAAGAAAATTAACTCTCCTCCTGGACGTATTCAAGGTCTGATACATTATGTTGGCTCATCTTTTTATGTAAGTCCCATATGAACTTCTATAATCTGATAAGATACATTAATATACATTACAGTTTGGATCAATAACTTTTTTTCTGTGTAAGAAGACATCTCAACACTTGGTGACTTAAAACTATAAATAGCAGAAGCTAGGGAAATGGCTCAGTTGGTAAAGTGCTTGCCTTGCAAGAAGAACCCTAGCTCAATTCCCAAAGCCCACATTTTTCTTTAAAGCTAGGCAAAGTAATAATAATCCCAGTGCTGAGGAGGCAGTGATAGGTAGATCATATCCCTGGGCTCACTAATCAGCTACCCTAACCTGGTTGGAGAGTTTCAGGACAGTAAAAGACCATCCTTAACACACGGACAAACAAAAAGGACATCAGGTTACACCTTGGAAATCATACCCAAGATCCTTTGACCTTCACAAAGTGCGTGCATGTATGTGTGCATTCACACACAAACACACACACACTCTACAATATTTGCTATTTTTCATGACTGCATATTTGCTATTTTTCATGACTGCATGGCTAGCTAGACATCTGTTCTAAAAACAAAAAAGCCAGAACAGAAAAATCCATAATGGATTCCACCATTCACAGGATCAGTCTCATGAAAAACCATGTTGGTTGTCACGTCTTTCATCTTCAGGGAAACGCTCCAGCTTTGTTTCTATGATGCTTTTCAGATCTGTGCAGCAAGAGGAACAAGTGTCTGTGGACAAGCATTTTTGAAACCCTGCTGTGTCATATTTCCTTTTATTCCACTGGCCGGGGCCACTCATGTGACTGGGTGCAGACAGAGTCCACACAAAGGATGACACCCATAGATCTGCTGGGTGGAGAACTATGTGAACCCTTTTTCAAACAAGCTACATGGTAGATCTCTAAAAAAATGTTCCAGACACTTCTGAACCTTTTTCTTCTCTTAAATACCATTTTACCCAAATCTTCAAAGCTTCTGAAAATAATACCAATGGCATTTTTATGTGATAAGTCTATAAATTAGTAGAGACATAACTGGGTCTTATTTGGCATCATATGTATCCTTACTTAATTAAATATTCTTTTGACATTTTTATCTACATCCTCCCTCATGTTTCTAACTATAGTTCGTCTTATGTGCGTTATCTGCTATCTGCATTATTCTCAATTGTGAATCCAGTTACATTTTGAGTGTATGATCTAAGGAAAGAGAAATAAATACACACAAAACCAGTCTCTTCCTGCTCCTGTCCATACATGTTTATGAAATGGAATAACCCTTCAGTAAGACAATGGAGCAAGCCTGGCAAACAGTTCACATCTTCAATGAGATAGAATCAAATAGCCCTAATGAGAAATGGGTTTCTGTGGGTTTATTTGTTTGTGTTTATTTTCTGCCATTCTAGATTGAAAATGATGGAGAGCCAGTGTAACTGCCTAGGCAAAGAGGCTGCAGAGGAAAAATTGCCTGATGACACCTCAGTAAAATCACTGAGTGAAAAAGAAAGAAATCTAAAGCTGGGAAATGGGCATTAACATGAACTGACTGCCTGACCAGAAGTCAGCCAAGGTGACTGGGCTCAGGTGGGAGAGTTAAAGGCCACATGTAGGTGACTAGTTAGTGAGGGGTGCATTTCACAAATATTGTTTCTTGTTTCTTTCTGGCATCATGGGTGATATGAGCAAAAGACAACCCAGGTAGAATCCGAGGCAGAGGAGATGTCCAAATGCAGCCCTAGGTCTTCTAGTCGAGTCGGCCATTGTCCTTCACCAACAGGAACCCATTGCTAATTCTACTCTACTCGGACTGCCCCACAGGACTCATACTGGAACATGCTGGCAGGTCACTGCAAGTTTGCTGTAGCACTTCAGGCCACGTGTGATCTACCTGAGAGGAGCTTCAGGTGATGGCCAGCCTGTTCCCACACCATCTGTCAAGGATCTCAAAGAAGACCAAGCCAGGTCTCTTGCTGTTGCCACACCATTCCTAAATCTATTCACAGCCTCATGTGGGTATCACATGGGTTATTATGATAACACACACACACACACACACACACACACACACACACACTAATGCACACATGTCCAAAAGAACCATATAGCCCCAGCTCAGCTGTGCCCTACTGTCTTTTCAGCCTCTGGCCCATTTTCCTCTGGCCTGAGGCCATCCTCAGCCATTGAACTGGTGACTCCCATGTGCTCTGTACTAATCAAATGACCTCCACTCACCATGGTCACTTCCTTTTATCTACTCCTTTCTATGTTTGCACCTTGTGTCTGTCACTTCAATTCAATTCTTACAAGTTCTTCATTGTGCATGTCTGTGTGCTGATATTAACTTCTGAGTCTGAGAGAGGTATTGCCAGCTCTAGAATGTTCCAGAAAATAAATGCAGCCCTAGACGCAGAACCCTTGAAGGAAGAATCCCATAAGAGTTCCCCCAAGTGTTTATGTAGATCCAACTGGAGGTTGGGGAAAGACTTCTCCAAAATTGATTGTTTCAGGCCTGATCTAGAATGTGTAAATTTGGAGTGTCTGTGCATCTATTGTACATATATCATGGAGAGACAATCACAATCTGCATCCTGACTCACATCCAACTGGTTAACACAAGGCACCTACCCTAAGCTGCTTGCATGCCTGCCCAGCCTTAGCAAGGAGGTGCACACAGATAACAACACAGACAGTAGCCAGTGGCAAATACAATTGGTATTCCTGTAGTGGATAATCCTCTGCCTCAGTTCCCCTAATCAACATAAGGCTATACCATACTCCCATCATTCACAGAGCCTCTGACTGTAACACTCAACTGCACCTCCTCCCATTCTGTCTTTAGCCCCTAAATGATGGTTGAGCCTCAGACATTGTCCTTGGACACTGCCTTCTCCTCCTAGTCTAGGTATTCTCACTCCAGGTCACTTTAGTTAAGAAAAGATACCACACAGAAAAATAATATCGCTGAAATGTCTAGACTACCCAATGTGATCTACAGAGACAACACCATCTCTAGCAAAACTTAATTTTTCACAGAAAGAGAAAAAAATTACTTCATACCAAAACACAAAGGAAGTACAAATTAAAACCACAATGAAATAGCGTCTTACTTTAATTAGAATGAATAGTATTTAAAAGCTAACAAATACTGGTGAGAACACAGAGAAAAGATGCAACTCTTAAACATTGTTGGTGGGAATTAAATTAGTAGAGCCGTTATGAAGAACTATATGGAGGTATCTCAAAAATTTAAGAGCAAATCTACCATGTGATCCAACTATCCTACTGATGGATTTAAACCCATAGAACATGAAATCACTATAACAACTAGATGACCAAAGTTCTGGGCTTACTGTGACTTCATTCACAATACCCAAGGCACAGAATTAACTTAGATTATACACTCACAAATGTGAGTGCTACTCAACCATAAAAAGAGTGAAATCCTCTCACTTGAAAAAGTCCACAATACTGGAGGAATTACATTGAATGATACTAGCCAAATATAATAAAATAAGCACTGAACATTCTCTTTTCTATGTGGGCCCTAGAAAAGGTTTCCCTGAATGTTGTTTCTAGAATCTGGGAAGGGTGAGGAAAAGAGGAGATAGAAGTGTGGACAGTGGATACTATAACACAGCTAAGTAGAAGAACTAAATTATAATGTTTCATAACATCATAATTTGGTATGATAGGGTGACTACCATTCTCGGTAACCTATTATAGACTGGGTAGAGGCCTAGAGAAAAGCTTAATAGCTGTAAACATAAGAAAGTCAAATAGAAGTAAATCAAAATTATCCTGATTTAACCACAGCACTTTCTATGAATGTGTTTAACTTAATGTAACCTTAGTATGTACAATTAATACTTGCTACTAAAAATGCTGCTTAATTCAAAACCTATACTATAATGCTATAGTAATCAAAGCAGCATGACACTGGAATAAAAACAGATATATAAACGAGTGGAAAAGAACAAGGTACCCAGAAATAAACTGATAATTTACAGCCAGGCAATATTTAGTGGAAGTGGAGAACACGATATGAATAAAGGACAGTGTCTTTGATGATGTTGGAAAACTGAATATCTCTAGGCAGAAGAATAAAATTGAACCTATCTTACTCACAAAACTGTCTAGAAATGAATTGGATATTTCTTGGATAAAAAAATCACAAAATTTCTTTATATAAAATATAAGATAAATTGTTTTTAACAGTTACTTTTTTTGAAATGACATTAAATTTGTAGGCCACAGAAACAAAACTAAACAAGTTGGACAGCATTGAAGTTTCTGCACAACAAACATCTCTGCCAGCCAAATGCCAGGCAGTAAGCAGAACTTCAGAAAGTATCTGACAGCCAAATGCTAGTAAGGGGTCAACACTCAAAATACATGGAAAACTCATAACTCAAAGGCAAAATATGTCACTATCATTATCAGATTAGAACTGAGCAAAGTACCTGAAGAGATATTTTACCAAAGAAGATATACAAACATCCAATGGGTACCTTAAAAGGTGACTCACCACGACTCACGAGGGAAATGCTAGGAACACACCAATAACCATGGAGTAGTGCATATTATGAGTAGGTCACTGCATAAGCCACAATAACTAGAGTCAAAGGAAAGATGGCATGATGAATGACCAAGAAGCCATGAAAAATGCTAACATTTCATTTAGCTTATAATGACCCAACAGGAACAGAGGCTATTAAAAGGGACATTCTCTCTCTCTCTTTCTCTTTCTCTTTCTCTCTCTCTCTCTCTCTTTCTCTCTCTCTCTCTCTCTCTCTCTCTTTCTCTCCCTCTCCCCACCCCTGTTACATATGCACACATACCTTTTTTCACAGTTGGTGATCAAATACATTCCCAGCCCTGAAATGGGACATAACCTTTATTTTTATAGACTTGTGGATGGCTGTATGCAGGGCAATAGAGCTTATTTGGGAAAGCAAAAAATAATATCACTAGGTAAAAGTTACAGGGAGGCATTTCACCTCAGGATAAAAGAATTCTTCACTAAGAGTCTGAGTAGCTTGAAAGAGAGTATGTGTCACACGAAGTAGAGCGATATTGGAGATGCCCATGGAGGACCACAAAACCCTTGCTACAGAAGACATCTACACTGAAGAGCTGTAATGGACCAGGTAATATCTGAATGTCCCACTCACACTAATACAGAGTCATCATATCTAAGAAGGGGAAATGGACTCCACTGCCATCAATGGCTTTGTGGTTATTAAGCCAACTTCTGTGTGAAGTTCTAGAATTCGTGGGCTTACTTTTGTCATGCTGTTCTTTTTAGGGCAATAAGCAAACTTTCACTTATTTTCAGCCTCACATACAATCATTAAGGACATGTTTTATAATTTTCCACCATATGCTACCTGTACCTCTCCTGTCGCTTACTCATTCATTCAAAAAGACTTCACGGAGCACTGCGAGCAAAACAAAAACAAACAAACAGACAAAACATACTTGTCTTAGTTAGGGTTTTACTGCTGTGAAGAGACACGATGACCAAGGCAACTCTTGTAAGGATAACAAACCATCACAATACTAGACTCTCTACTTATTTCTTGCTTTCCCTCCTCTGGATGAACTCCTATCTGTATGCTCAAAGTACAACACACTTGGAAAGCTATTTCTAGCAATACCTGAATGGTGCTTGCATGAAACACCAGTTGAGGGTAGCTGAAGATCTCATCATTGTAATCTGTAAGCAATTACATTTTTGCTCTGTGCATTAATTACTTTTTGCAATGTTGTGTCAAACTACAAAGCAATTCAGGGAGGATAGGTTTATTTAGGTTGGTGGTATGAGGAGATTCAGCCCATCATGAGAGGGGGAGTGTGAGATGACTGGTCATACTGCAGTTAGACAGGAAACACAGAGAGATGAACGATGTGTTCAGCTTGTTTTCTATCTTTGTTCTTTTTATTCAGTCTGGGAACCCAGCCTACAGGTTGGTGCCTATGGTTCAGTGTGGGTCTTCCCTCCTCAATTACAATTCTCTAGAAATACCCTCATGGACCACATACAGAGCTACATCTCCAAGGATGATTCAGAAGCCAATCAAGCTTAAAATGAAGTTTTACTGCTACCGTCCATTTCTAGAATCATTAAATCATTTGACTGCCTTGATCAGCTGATCACTAAAGATAATTCTCTTCATTTGACCCTAGTGATGTCCAGCCTCTACTTAACAGCCAGACAGAAATGGCTCTGGTTTTCCTGTGCTTGAGCTAGGCAGCTCCCAGTCTGCTAACAGGACTCTGACTTCTTCCTTCACCTCTGTGTCTCCATGTTTTGTCTGTGAGAGCACACAACTGCTGCAATGGCAAACAGGATTGCACTGGTGATCAAGTGGCCTGAACTTGGGGAGTGCCTTAAGAATGAGTGAATGGCACTTCCTAAAGGTGCCTCCCACCCCCATCCCTGCCAGCTGCAGATTTCCAGTCTTCTCCTAGCCCTCTGGTCCTCTCTCCTGTCTCTCTCCACACCTGATCTTGCCAGAGAAGTGGGATGGAGGAGGTTCCCAGGAGTCTATGAGGGTGACTTTAGCTGAGACTCAAAGCAGTGGGAATATGGAACCTGAAATGGCCATCTCCTGTAGCCAGGCAGGATCCCCAGTGGAGGGATAAGGACAACAACCCACCCACAAAACTTTCAACCCAAAATTTGGCCTATCAGAAAAAAAATGCAGGGTCAAAGATGGAGCAGAGACTGAAGGAATGGCACTCCAATAACCAACTGAACTTAAGACTCATCCCATGAGCAAGCATCAATCCCTGACACTATTAATGATACTCTGTTATGCTTGCAGACAGGACCCTACCATAACTGTCCTATGAGAGGATAGCCAATGGAAAGAGATGCAGAGACCCACAAACAAATATTGAAGGGAGCTAGGAGATGCTTATGGAAAGGTTGGGGGAGGAGTTGCAGGCCCCAAAGGGAATAGGAACTTCACAGGAAGACCAACAGAGTTAACTAACCTGGACTCTTGGAAGCTCTCAGAGACTGAACCACCAACCAAAGAGCATATATGTGCTGGACCTAGGCATAGATAGATAGATAGATAGATAGATAGATAGATAGATAGATAAATAGATGATAGATAGATAGATAGACAGACAGACAGATAGATATCACATATGCAGTTCAGCCTTCATGCAGGTCCTGAACAACTGGAACAAGGGCTATTCCAAAAACTGTTGCCTGTTCGTTCCCCTAACTGGGCTGCCTTGTCTGTCCTCAGTGGGAGAGGATGCACCAAGGCCTGCAGAAACTTGATGTGCCAGGGTGGGGGAATACCCAAGGTGGGGGGGCTCTACCCTCTCAGAGGAGAAGAGGAGGGAGTATGGGGGAGAGATTCTATAAAAAGTGAATAAACAAACGAACAAATGGACAAAGAACACAAGAATGAGTGAACAGAGCATTTGCTAACGCTCAGTGTTGCTGCGTCTTCACGCCACTTCCCTGTCCTGTGGCTTTATTCTCTCAATCTGAAGAATGCCATGTACAGTGTCTGACCCACAGAAGACATTCCATAAACAGCATACGAAGTCATTAATAAATCAGCATAGGAAACATGAGTCCATCCTCAAGGATCAGACAGACAACTCATCCCTCTATGGTTGGGAAGTGACTTACTCAGCTGGGACATTTCAAAGAATGAACCACAAATCTACAAGATCACCCCTAAAACATGCACTGTCTCTACCATCCCCCTACACACACACACACACACACACATACACACACACACACTCATGGTATCATTCTGACACTGTATTTGTTTGATGCCTGTTGAGAAGGGTTAACAAGTGCCATGTGTGTCCAAAGATGAGTTATGAAGACCAAGCGTCAAACTCACCAAACCTATCTCATCCAAAGATCACACTCCCTCATAAGGCTCTCAGAAGAGTCACCGACCTTCTGCTCAAATCACACAGCAGAGCAACTCCCTCCTGCCAGGTGACACTTTGTGCTCTCACTGATAAGATGCCGGCAAACATAACTCTCTAAGTCTAGTCTCATATCTGGCCATGTTTAAAGCCCCCCATCAGTTAATGCCTCCTGGGACATCTTTTTATACCATTTTATACCCACTACATAGATCACTTAATCCCACTGTAGAGAGAGGGTGCTCACAGCTAGGGAACACAGTAAGTAATGGTTACGGCCATTTCCTAGGTAAGCGTAGTATATTCCTGGGGGTTGGCTTTTTCATATGACAAATTTTTAGGAACTAGAAGAAAGATCTCTTCCATCCCATACAGGACAAAGTTATTTGTGGTCAGGATTAATTTATCAGTTATCAAATTGTTTTGTAGTATGGGGATACTGCTCTATACTAGAGCACTTGTGTAATGTGCACAAGGTCCTGGGTCCGATACCTGGTACTGAATAAAGAAAAGAAGGGATGGAGGTGGCTGTTAATGGAGGATAAGAAAAAGCCCCCAAACACCAGCAAAGGAAACATCATTAATGGGCACAGTGAAACCACAGGGGATGCTGGTTACAAATGAAGAAGATTCCTGTGCTCTCAACATCCAAACGCTCAGATCCAAAACATCTAGAAATCAGTGTGATGAACGTGGCTCCAAGGAAACCTTTCTCTCTAGACAGGTCTGTACACAGAAATGGAGGCGGCTCTGGCCAACATAGATCTGTCAGCCTCCTCTGGGCCGAGATAGACAGTCAGTAATTTCCCCTGAGCCTCAGCAGCAATCGGAACAGCGGTGGCAGCGGCAGGACCTATGTGTGCTTCTCTGAAGGCTGTATGACATCCCATTTGATTGTTTTTACAGCATTGCTCCCAGGGGACAGAAGGCTATGCCCAATTTTCTTTGATCTGACACTGAAGAGATTTCCCATTGCTGCCTTCGAAGTGCTGAGTCAAAGCTGTACAGGAACCAGGAAGACAGGTCTAATGTGGAACTGCTCTCTCTCCGGTGAGTGAGAGGGGCATCCGGAGTTCAAGGACACTTTGAAGGTCACAGCTTGAAAAAGACTCTGACTCAAACGCCTGAGTCCCTCCAAAATGTCCTTCTGGGCTGAGACTTTCCAGCATTCCTCCTTTTTATTCATTCCCAGGTGTCAAAATGAGGCTGGCTACAGGGAAGGATGGGAACTGGGAAATGCTGTGTTTACAGGCGCAGCTGGAGGAAAATGTAGAATGTGTACTCCTTCCCTTCTGGGCCTTCCTCGTTGGACCTTGCACAGAGTATGCCCATGAGGAGCCCAGAGGAAATAAAATGTTTGTGTGGCCCAGAGGAGGGAGGGCCTGCAGCGGGTAACAGGAGCAGAGTGTGAGGGTGAGCGCCAATAACTGCATCTTAAAATGCTTATGATGTAACATTTTAGCAAACACTTCAAAGAGACGAGTTTGAATCTTGCAGGACCCTGGTGAATGAAGAGAGGAACACTAGATGCAGAGACCCTGAGAGGCAAACTAGAAAAAATAGTCCCAGGGGCTAGAATAGAATGAGCTAAGGACAGTAGGGACAGTGGACAGTGACATCTGACATGCAGTGGAGTGACCAAAATATATGATGTAGAACCTCAAAGGACAGGCTAAGTATGCCAACATGGAGTCATTTGAACACAAGTTATTTTATGCTTTAACTAGGTCAATATGGCGGTTGTACTGAGACTAGACAGAAGAGGCCAGAGCAAAAGGTGAGGGAGCACTCTGAAGACTATCATAACTATCCTTGTGAGACACTACGGTGATGCCACCAAGGCGATGTCAAGGCAATGACCAAAGAATGACAAAACTTGCCTCAAAATGAGCAGAGGAAAGCACGACAAACTTCAAGGAAACTGAGCCCTGAATCCAGGTGAAAGGCACTCTTGGGATCTTTGTTCTTTTCTCTCTCCCTTTGAATGTTACAAGAAAGTTTTTAAACAAGCACACACAAAAATGAATGATCCGAGTAAATCATTGAAGAAGCAAAGCACCAGCCAATAGGCACAGAGCATGGCTGTGGGGTGTGGGTCAGGGTTAGCCTTTCTCGACAGGAAAGAATAAAGGCTGGATTACAGTGGGGAGCAGGGGCGAGGGGTCATGCTTAGAGGCAGAGCAGGAAAGGAAGAAATAAAGGAGGGAGGGCCTCATTCAATGACCTCAAAATTCTCACAAAGCTGAACTCCCTACCTTGGGCCTACGCAATGAAATAAACAGGAAGTCGGGTTAAGGTTTGGAGAAGAGAAGTTTATGACGCAACCGTTGCGCATGACGCCAGAGAAGACGGACAGCAGGGACAGCAGGCTGCAGGTTCGTCTGGCATCTCGGCGTCTCAGAAGAGCAGTGTGTTCTGAGACCTCACCACAGTTCTGCCATGTCATTTCTAGGCACTCCAGTGCCTCAGAGTGTATTATGCTAGGAAGGCCACTTTCCTTTATTCCTCGGTTTTTTCAAGGTTGTGGAGATTCTTTCTTCCTACAACTCTCTGCAGCCAGCTCCCAGAACTCTAGGGTTGGGGGTGGAGTGGGGTGCCGGACAGTGGTACTCAAACAGTAGATAAACTTTCTTAGTCATTAGTCAAAAAAACATTTGCTCTGCAGTGGCCTTCAGGATTCAGCAAAATTAATAAGTCAGTCCTAGTGGGGAAGAGGACACATAAGCCAGCTGCTTCCATCCAGGGAGAAGGACACGTGACAAAAGCCTAAGGCTAGCACTAGCGTTTTAGTGTCTGGCACAGCCATTCAGAGACACTGCCACCTCCCGATTCTTTTCACAGGCTGTGAGGCCTGGTGTATCATGGAAACTTACTGTGCCTGTGGAAAATTTCCAGGAATGCAAACTGTAAGAGTTCTATCTAAGCTGAGCTGCAGGGCACTTGTTTGGCCATCTGAAAAAAACTGGAACGCTTGCAAGTTAAATGACAAATGTCAGCGAGAGTCCCTTAGGAATAATTCAACATACCTTGATGAACTTTCTTAGACCTTAGTCATTAGTCAGAGAAACGTTCGCTCTGCAGTGGCCTTTAGAATTTCAAGACATTAATATGGGGGTGGGATGTGGTTAAAATGATAGGGCGTCTTTAAAAGACTTAACAGTGAGGCTAGCACATACCCAGTTCTAGAAAATACTGGTCCTCTTAACTGCTGTTCACTCATTGGAAGGGGATATGAGTAGAGCTACTAGGGACCAAGTAACACACTGTCCCTTCACTGAGGTTCTGGCTGAAGATGTAAGTTCAATTTGTAAAAAAAAAATCCTTAATCTGCACTCATAGGATCTCCATACTTTTATTCACGTTAAGTCTGAATTAAAAGTTATTAAATGTTTATGGGCTAGAAAGAGAGTTCTTCAGTTAAGGGGACTTGCTGTGCAATCATGGGGACCAGAGTTCAGATCTTAAGCACCATGTATTCTACACATACCTGTAACTCCTTGTCTGAATGGAATGGAAACAAGAGAATCACTAGGGCTCACTGGCTTCCAGCCTAGGTAAACACACACACACACATGCACATACCATATACACATATACACACACACTGTATACACATATATACACACATACTGTATACACACATACATACACATATACACACATCATATACACATACACTGTATACACATATATACACACATACTGTATACACACATACATACACATATACACACACATCATATACACATATACACACATACACACATGCACTCATACACACCATTTACACACATACATATATACACACCATATACACACATACACACACATACACATATACACACACATCATATACACATATACACACATACACACATGCACTCATACACACCATTTACACACATACATACATACACACCATATACACACATACACACACATACACACACATACACATATACACACACTCATACACATACCATATACACACATACACACACTCATACACACACATACACAGAGTTATACACACATACACATGCACATACATACACAGACAGCCATACACACACACACACATATCACAGGGGCAGAGAGAGGGACCTTACGTCAGAGAAACAAGCAGAGAGTAAGAGATGAGGATGACAATCCATGCTTGCACACAGGCACCTGTACCCTCCTCATACACATATGTGTTCATATGCTCACACACAGAAACACATACACAAATAAATAAATAAAAATTTTAAAGTAATTAAACTCAAGAAAAATACTGCCGATCACAAGTGACTGGTTGAAGCCAGGCGGTAGTGGCGCACACCTTTAATCCCAGCATTGGGAGGCAGAGGCAGGCGGATTTCTGAGTTCGAGGCCAGCCTGGTCTACAGAGTGAGTTCCAGTTCAGCCAGGACTACACAGAGAAACCCTGTCCTGAAAAACCAAAAAAAAAAAAAAAAAAAAAAAGTGACTGGTTGCTGGTTGATCTATTAAGTCAGGACCATCTCTACTTAAGTTAATTAAAATATTTGAATTATCTAAATTTTAATATTTTTCAAATACTTATAATTTGACATTCCCTTTTACGTAGACATACCTACACTGATAAAATTAGGGAATATTTCTCAACTTTATATATGTATGTGTGCATGTATACATATGTGTGTCTGTCTGTGTGTGTGTGTTGATATTTTGAATGAACAGCTTTTACCTTTTTCATTTTCCTTCTTTCAGCCCTAGTCACTATTGTTTAGAAACTTCTTTAGCAAGTAAGAATAAATGAAAGCAAGGAACCAATGAATATATGTATACATACACATGTACGTGTGTATGTTACAACCATTCTTGCTTTATAATACATTATAATTTTAGTCGCTTACTTCTTTGAAATTTATGTGTCTGCTTCCTATCTGCCTCTCTTCCTAGATATGGGCTGTGAGAGTCACATAGGGTTCTCTCAGTCCTTATATTCCCTGAAACCAACAGGGTGCCTAGTTCATAGGCAAACACTCAGTAGTTGTCGAATGAACAAATGAAAAACTTGAAACAATGAATAAATGAGAGATCTTCTATTTGTTTTGATTGAGCAAGTTCTTTGAACAAGCCCTAGAGAAGACATGAGCCTGTGTCCCTGCTGCCAGAAGAATCTATGATAATGTAAAGAAACAGAAGGGCCTTTCAAGGAGTCTCTCAAGTTCTTTATTGGGTAAATTGTTCAAATAAATGTCAGAGAACTTTGTCCTTATTTTTATTACACAAAACTTTTCATCTTAGAAGTGCTTTAAAAACAGGTCCCCTTCATTGTATGTATACTAGTGAATTTTCCTGTTTATACCCAAGAAACCTTTACGATAAAGTCATAAAGGACCCAAGAGAGAAATAAATGAAACACATAAGTTCAACCTGAGTTATTAATAGTAATAAAATATAAGAAATCACACACACCAAGGACAGAGAAACTACATGGGTAAGCATAAAACAACAACAAAAAAAAAAAAAAAAAAAAAAAAAAAAAAAAAAAAAAAAAAAAAAAAAAAAAAAAAAAAACGAGGATAAGGGGGTTGTTTCAAGACATGCAGACACATCAACAAGAGATGACAGAGCTGAGAGAAAAATTATTCCTCTACTGCCTGTGTGTGTGTGGAGGTTTGAATGCCGCAGCATCCACCCGGGGAAGGCTGCTCAGATGCAGATCTCAGCAGGGCTGGGCTTGAAGCTGAGAAACTTGACCTTCAGAGTTGCCTCCCACCTATTACATGTTCCCACATTCTCACCCACCAACAGATTTCCTGTCTTGCTGTTGGCCAGCCTCCCCTCACCTTCCCAGAGAACAGTCTTCTAATTATCAACACCCTGCAGGGCAACACCTCTTCTTTCAGGCCTGTTCTCTCTCCAGTCCTCTGTCAAGGCAGCATAGGCCTAGGTCTCAGACCCTAGAACCCAAATTCTTTGTCCCTCTTACAATTTAACTCACATTGTTCTTTGTCTTTGAGTGACTTTACAGAGATTGAATTCCCTGGCCATGCTAGGCCTCCATTTAAGTATGCAGGCCAGTGGCTTCAGTATATTATAACTGCACAATCACCACTGTTAATCAGTTCTAAAATAGACTCACAGTCCTGGAAATACATTCCAGTACCAGATCTAACCAGCCACTCTCCTGGTTTCTGCCTCCAGGGAGATACTTTCTATGACTTGGGCAACATGTATGTGCTCTGGCTTCTTCCTCTAAGCAGGAAGTTCTCAGTGTTTGCCCCTGTTATAGTGGGAATCAGGATCAGTAGTTCCTTCCTTGTTTCTGAATAATACTCCATTGTATGAATAGCCGGCATTTGTGTTTACTGATTCTTCGGGTGACGGATATGTGGTTTACTCCCACTTGTTGGCCATGCTGAATAAAGCTATTGGCTAGTCACAAACTGTCCAGTGTTCTTTCCTGGTGTGTTAGAACCAGAAGACATGTAGCAGTCACCTGGTATAATCCTGTTTAACTTATAACTCTTTTTGACAAAGCCTTTAAAATTGTGTTTAGCCTCGTTGGAATGACTCCAAAAGTGGGGAACTATCCTGGTGAAGCACAAAACATATATATTCCTGCAAAGGTCAATATTCCGTACCAGACCCAGACTGTCACAGCTGCTGTGAGTTGATATGTGCAGTTGCCCCTTTGTGTGTGGAAACTACTTCACTGACTCTGGCTCTTAAAACCTTTCTGCGATGAACCCCAAGCCTCAAGAGGGAAATGCAGAATATAGGTGTCCTGGTTAGGGTTATTAACCTCTGGAATCCCACTTCCTCATCTACATAATTGAAATATCAATTCACTTTGCCTTATAAGTAGCTGTGAGACATAGATAGACCAAAAGCTAGGTTAATATTCTCCATCATTGTCAAGAAGCTATAATATGCCCTCCTGTGAGCTATTATTACTAATTGTCAACATAGCAGATATGAGATCTCTTTCTTTCCAAGGTATCAATACTGTTCCCACAACAGATTATCTATACATCACACATATCAGGAAATAATAATGAGTACCATTAACCTTTCCAGATATGCAATATTGGCATGTAAACATCACCTTCATTAAACAAACTTTGAGGGGTGACTTCCTATATAGTAGCAAATACCATAATAAAATGATCTTTACGTAAGAAGAAAGGTTAAATTGGTAGTGACTACTAAAGGAGAATCATTATAACCAAATAAGGTTTTCTAAAAATAAAAGCACTGTGTTTATGATACCACACAGAAAGGAAATTTTCTTTTGAAGGAAGATGTCTAAGGAGATTGTTCTCCTTTGACATCACGGACATTCCTAGCAGCACTAGGGGCTGAAGTGCATCTCTGCTGACTGTAGAGGCAAGCCTCCACAGTGAAGCTGTCAATCAGAGCCTTTAAACACCTTCTCCCTGTGAATTTCTGTGCCAGTGTGTTACACAGAAGTGAATTGGGGATTTATTAACCACAGTGGGTTCTAATCAACAGAGGACAAGAAGTCCCTCGGGGATCCAAAGAAGCCATTTGGTTCACATTTGGGGCTTTAGTAACAAGAACATTTGGATGGGTAAGGCCGCAAGGGACAAAGAAAACAAAAATAGAAGGTAAAACTGACTAGGTAAGAAATAGGATCACCAAGCAAATGAGGACAACTTCTGTTCCCACTTCCTTGTCCAAGCACACAGATTGTCTATCTGTCTTCTCTCTGCCCGTTCCATGGAATCTTCCCCATTCCTATGGGGTTTTGGAAGCTGAGGTAAGTCCTCTCTAAGATATTGTCTCTGTGGAGATGAAGAACTTCTGGGATGTACAAATGTCTAAGAGAGTGACCACTATAGCTTCTAAAGGCAGCTCAGCCAGAAACAGGGTCAACCCAGTATCCATTTAGCAAATACTGATTAAGCCACACATTTCTTAGCCACAAAGACAGGCACTTTCAGTCTTCAGGGGAATCCACATCTGGCTCTGCCTTCAAGAAGGCCATTGTCTGTGGAAGCTTCCACAATGATCTGGATCTGAGTCAGAGAGATAGAAAATCCTCTGTGTCACTTTAGAAGATAGAAGAAAGCCAGAGAGAAGAACATGGAGGGGGGAAGGTTTCCACAACTCTCTCACTGATTTCCACACAAATTCTGGGGGTAGACAGCAAGAACCCCGACACAAGCACACTCCAGCTTCTTCCTAGGAAATCAGTAGCTACACTTAGAGCTTCCTCTACTAACAGCATCTAGGGTAGATTTCAAAGTCTGGAGAACTAGTGACCTAGCAAACAGTGTGAAAGGGACAATCAAATCTGGGCCTTTCATAACAGGCAGACATTTCCAGTTTACAAAGTCAGCCTTGGAAATTAGGGGGTGTGGGGCTGATATCTCACTTTGTTCAGCACTGTGCACTTCCTAAAAGTTTCTGTCCAATTTTAACACCAATTACGAAGCCCCTGATTGAAGTCAAACCATCTACTGAACACTTCAAATCTACTGATTCATTGTAATTTTGATAGTTACTGTGTTAGTTCATTGTTGTCAGAAGGTGAATCAGAAATTGGTAACATGCACCAAGTTCAAACAACTAGAAAACAGCAACAAGATAACATTGTCTATGAAGTCTCTGTTTACTGTGTTTCCCCCACTCCTTCTCTACCTAGAGTAGACACCATTGATAGCTTAAGTCTCATACTACAACAGAGAAAAGAGTTCACATGATCAATGGACATCTTATGGGCCCATTTGTTTCCTCTACTACAGGTCATGGACTGGAGGGTCCCTCCAAATGTGTGTGTCGAAATCCTAGTACCCAGGACTTGAGAATGTGGTTCAGTGAGATGAGTTTTTGTCATGACTTCAATATTTGCAGAGAAGCATATAAGAGAACAGCCTCGTGGGACAGGATTCTTCCCGTTTCCATCTGTGCCTAGAGCTGACCCTGTGCCACAGCTCTCCATACTCAAGTCCCACCAAAAGAGAGCAGGTCTCCCAGGAGTGCTGACACACCTGAGAGAACAGGTGAGACCACCACTTCTGCTCAAATTCCTGGCCCAAGAGGGTGCCACCCAGAGCCATCAGGACACTGGAACCAGAGGATCCTTCAGTTTCAGTCTGTGCCTGGAGCTGACCCTGTACCACAACTCTACAGTCAGAGACTGCAAGACCAGCTAAAACCAGAGATAACTAGATGGCAAGAGGCAAGGGCAAGAACATAAGCAACAAAAACCAAGGCTACTTGCCATCATCAGAACTCAGTTTTCCCACCACAGCAAACCCTGGATACTCCATGACACTGGAAATGCAAGATTCTGATTTAAAATCACATCTCATGATGAGGACAGAGGACTTTAAGAAGGACATAAATAACTCCCTTAAAGAAATACAGGAGAACACAAGTAAACAGGTAGAAGCCTTTAAAGAGGAAACAGAAAAATCCATTAAAGATTTGCAAGAATAAACAAACAAACAGGTGAAGAAATTGAACAAAACTATCCAGGATCTAAAAATAGAAATAGAAACAATAAAAAAAAATCACAAAGGGAGACAACTCTGGAATTAGAAAACCTAGGAAAGAATCGGGAGTCATAGATGCAAGCATCATCAACAGAATACAAGAGGTAGAAGACAGAACTTCATGTGCAGAAGATACCATGGAAAACATTGACACAACAATCAAAGAAAATGCAAAATACAAAAAGCTCCTAACCCAAAACATCCAGGAAATCCAGGACACAATGAGAAGGCCAAACCTAAGGATGATAGGTATAGAAGAGAGTGAAGATTCTCAAAGGACCAGTAAATATCTTCAACAAAATTATAGAAAAAACTTCCCTAACCTAAAGAAGGAGATGCCCATAAACATACAAGAAGCCTACAGAATTCCAAATGGATTGGACCAGAAAAAAAATTCCTCCTGTTACATAAAAGTCAAAACACCAAATGCACAAAACAAAGAAAAAAAATGTTAAAAGTGGTAAGGGAAAAAGGTCAAGTAACATATAAAGGCAGACCTATCGGAATTACACCAGATTTTTCAACAGAGACAAAACCATATTTACACAATATCTTTCCACAAATCCTGCCATATAAAGGATAATAGATGGAAAATTCCAATACAAGGAGGGAAACTACACCCTTAAAAACGCAAAAAATTAATCTTCTTTCAACAATCCCAAAAGAAGATAGCCACAGTTATGCTGGTATCAAAACCACACAAAGACCCAACAAAGAAAGAGGACTACGGACCATTTTCCCTTATGAATATCGATGCAAAAATACTCAATAAAATTCTCACAAACCAAATCCAAGAACACATCAAAACAATCATCCATCATGATCAAGTAGGCTTCATCCCAGACATGCAGGGATGGTTCAATATATAGAAATCCATCAATGTAATCCACTACATAAACAAATTCAAAGAAAAAAAACCACATGATCATTTCATTAGATGCAGAAAAGGCATTTGACAAAATCCAACCTCCCTTCATGGTAAAAGTCTTAGAAAGATCAGGAACTCAAGGCCCATACCTAAACATAGTAAAAGCAATATACAGCAAGCCAGTAGCCAACATGAAACTAAATGAAGAGAAACTTGAAGCAATCCCACTAAAGTCAGGTACTAGACAAGGCTGCCCACTCTCTCCCTACCTATTCAACATAGTACTGGAAGCCCTAGCCAGAGCAATTAGACAACAAAAGGAGGTTAAAGGGATACAAATAGAAAAGAAAGAAGTCAAAATATCACTATTTGCAGATGATAGTATAAGTAAGTGACCCAAAAAATTCCACCAGAGAACCCCTACAGCTGATACACAACTTCAACAAAGTGGCTGGATATAAAATTAACTCAAACAAATCAGTAGCCTTCCTATACTCAAAGGATAAAAACAGGCTCAGAAAGAAATTAGGGAAATGTCACCCTTCACAATAGTCACACACAATATAAAATATCTTGGTGTCACTCTAACCAAACAAGTGAAAGATCTGTACAACAAGAACTTCAAGTCTCTGAAGAAAGAAATCAAAGAAGACCTCAGAAGATGGAAAGATCTCCCATGCTCATGGATTGGCAGGATTAATATAGTAAAAATGGCCATCTTGCCAAAAGCAATCTACAGATTCAATGAAATCCCCATCAAAATTCCAACTCAATTCTTCATAGAGTTAGAAAGAGCAATTCTCAACTTCATTGGAATAACAAAAAACCAGGATATCAGAAAAACTAGTCACAACAATAAAAGAATGTCTGGGGGGGGGGGGGAATCATCATCCCTGACCTCAGCTGTACTACAGAGCAATAGTGATAAAAGACAGCATGGTATTGGTACAGAGACAGGCAGGTAGATCAATGGAATAGAATTGAAGACCCAGAAATGAACCCACCCACTTATGGTCACTTGATCTTTGACAAAGAAGGTAAATCCATCCAGTGGAAAAAAAGACAGCATTTTCAACAAATGGTGCTGGTTCAACTGGAAGTCAACATGTAGAAGATTGCAAATTGATCCATTCTTATCTCCCTGTACAAAGCTCAAGTCCAAGTGGATCAAGGACCTCCACCTAAAACCAGATACACTGAATCTAATAGAAGAGAAAGTGGGGAAAAGCTTTGAACACATGGGCACAGGGGAAAAGTGTCACTAGGACACTGTCAATAGGACAAAAAGGCAACCAACAGAATGGGAAAAGATCTTTACCAATTCTACATTTGATAGAGGGCTAATATTTAATATATACAAAGAACTCAAGAAGTTAGACTCCAGACAACCAAATAACCCTATTAAAAATGGGGAACAGAGCTAAACAGGGAATTCTCAACTGAGGAAACTTGAATGGCTGAGAAGCACCTAAAGAAATGTTCAGCATCCTTACTCATCAGGGAAATGCAAATCAAAATGACCTTGAGATTCCACCTCACACTAGTCAGAATAGCTAAGATCAAAAACTCAGGTGACAGCAAATGCTAGCAAGGATGTGGGGAGAAAGAGAAAAACACTCCTCCACTGCTGGTGGGATTGCAAGCTGGTACAACCACTCTGGAAATCAGTCTGGTGGTTCCTCAGAAAATACTAGTACTAATACCTAGTATTTCCTGAGTACCCAGCTATACCATTCCTGAGCATATACCCAGAAGATGCTCCAACATGTAATAAGGACACATGCTCCACTATGTTCATAGCAGCCATATTTATAATAGCCAGAAGCTGAAAACAACCCAAATGTCCCTCAACAGAAGAAGGGATACAGAAAATGTGGTACATTTACACAATGGAATACTACTCAGATATTAAAAACAATGGCTTCATGAAATTCACAGGCAAATGCATGGAACTAGAAAATATCATCCTGAGTGAGGTAACTCAGTCACAAAAGACAACACATGGTATGCACTCACTGATAAGTGGATATTAGGCAAAGAACATAAAATACCCACGATACAAGTCATAGACCACATGAAGCTCCAGAGGAAGGAAGACCAAAGAGTGAATGCTTTAGTTCTACTTAGAAGGGGGAACAAAAAATCATGGGAAGTAGAGGGTGGGAGGGACTTGGGAAGAAGAGAATAGGGGGAGGGGAAAAAGAGAGGAAGAATCAGGTGTGGAAGGAGATGGAGAAGTACAGAAGGTCAGGAAATTAATTAAACAGAGATGTGTAGCAATGGGGGATGGGGAACTGGGAGTAACAACCAGAAAGTCCCAGATCAGGAAAGCAAGAGGTTCCCAGGACCCCGCGGGGATGACATTAGCTGAAATACCCCACAAAGGGGAGGGAGAGCCTATCGAGGCCATATCCAGAGGTTAGGCATGGCCCCCGGTTGAGGGATGGGGCCACTCACCCATCTCCAAAATTTAAACCCAGAATTGCTCCTGTCTAAAGGAAATACAGGGACAAAGAGTAGAGCAGAGACTGAAGGAAAGTCCATCCAGAGACTGCCCCACCTGGGGATCCATCCCACATGCAGACACCAAACCCAGACACTGTTGTGGATGCCAAGAAGTGCTTGCTGACAGGAGCCTGATACAGCTGTCTCCTGAGAGGCTCTGCCAGATCCTGACCAATACAGAGACAAATGCGGATGCTTGCAGCCAACCATTGGACTGAGCACAGGGACCTCAATGGAGGAGTTAGGGGAAGGACTGAAGGAGGTATGTGGCATCAGTGGCATCAGTGGCATCAGTGGGAGGGGAGGCCCTTGGTCCTGTGATGGCTCGATCCTCCAGTGGAGAGAAATGCTCAGTGGAGAGGGCAGTGAGGCAGGAGTGGGTGGGTGGATGGGGGAGCACCCTTATAGAAGCAGGGTAAGTGGGGATGGGATAGAGGGTTTGCAGAAGGGAAACTGGGAAAGGGGATAACATTTGAAATGTAAATAAATAAAATATCCAATTAAAAAAAGAGAGAACAGCCTCTCAACCTTGGTCTCTGAACCACAGGGGTTTTTTTGTTTTGTTTTGGCTTTTTGTTTTTTGTGTTTTGGGGGTTTGGGGGTTTGGTTTTGTTTTGTTTTGGTCTTTGCTTTGCTTTGTTGTTTTGTTTTAGGAGACAGGGTTTCACTGTGTAGCAAAGGCTGGCCAGGAACTTGCTATGTAAATCAAGCTGACTCAGAACTCCAGGCAATCTTCTAGCTTCTGCTTCCTGAATACTAGGATTACAGGTACCAACTACTGTGACCAGTCTATGGAGCATGAGTGTGTGTGTGTGTGTGTGTGTGTGTGTGTACAGGAGATTGAACCCAGGACCTCATGCATATTAGGCAATCCTTCTAATACTGAATTATATCTCCAGCCCCCAGCTAAGGAACTTTTCCTTGCAGGAGCATTGACCACATTTTCTAGGGTCATGGAACACAAGAGCTGATAATGGATTTTCAGCTGGACTCACTCCCAGAGAGCTCCGCATCCCTTCATCTCATCGACAGTAGTACAGTGGCTAGAAAAAAAAAAAATGCTTCATTTGCAAACTACACGATTCAAATGTGCAAAACTAAAAATGTGAATTCTTTTATTCATCTCTAACTCCACTTCTATTTCAAGCACCAATTTTCTTCTTGTTGGCAGAAAACTTGATCCAGTCAATTGAGATAAAAACAGTAGTCATATTTAAATGTGGTCATTTCTATAGTCCCTACTCCTTAAGTAGCATCAAGGGTTGGGAGATTTCCATGGTAGATGATCTGGAGTGAACAGGCCTGTGGTAGCTTTGCTCCCTCTATCAGAGACATCTGTAGCCACTGGCACTTCCTGGAACATCTGAGATTCTATCTAGTTTCCAGCCTTGGTCCACATTGCTTCTGCTTCTGCTTCATCCAGGTCTCTATGTACAGAGGCCAACACTTGGATAATTCTGAGTTTCCCTTTACCTTCTGATAGGGCATTTGGGCCCTACCTCCTAAAAGATCATCTAGGCAGGAAGAGACCCAGGGTTTAATCCTTTGTCTACAGTACACATATACACACACATACATACACATTCACACAGACATACACAGACACATGCACACAAACATACACACATACACACATACAGTCACACCCACAGAGACAGACATACACACGTACTCACAAACACAAACATATATACAGACACACACATTTATGCATACCTACTTATACACACAGTCACACTCAGAGACAGACATACACACACATACACACACAGACATACACAAATACACACACATATACACACTCTCACATAGACATATATTTATGTACACGTATACACTCACAGACACACATATATACATGCACACATACTCACACACACACACACACCCACACACGCATACACACATACTCACCCAGAGACACGCACACAAACACACATACGCACACAATCATGCATACACGCACAAACACATACTCACATACACTATTAGAGGATCAGCATAGTTGGGATAAAAAATAATAATAGCAAAATCTGTCTGAGAAAAAATAAATGTCAAGAATGTTTAGGTGAAGTCAGGAAGACTTCCATTTGCTTGAGAGAAAAGAAAGAAGCCACAGTGGTTGGGGCTCAGTCAGGTAGAGATAAGTCAGCATCAGAAACACAAGGCATGTGCACCCACTATTGCTGGTGCCCTGCTGTAATCGCAGGAGACTCTGTTGCAACAGCCTGGTTCCTTAAACTCCCTTCCTGCAAATCCCTCTCCTCCTACTCTACTCCCACAGCAAGAGATGACCTTGACTCAGACTCTGAGCTCCTAGCCCTGTCCCTGTCCTGCACAGGGGCACATTCAAAGCCCCCTTACATAAAGCATCGATGCCCCCTCCTTCAGCTTCCTTTCTCCATAAACAGGCTTTGGGAAAGGTCTGTGGCCCTTGATTCTTCCCTGAAGAATCTCAGGTTTCAATAGATTTAGATGAGACCAATGTTTTTTGCTTTCCATTTCAAGAATTTCTAAGCTCCTGCTTTTTTCCCCTTAAATGACGTCATTATACTTGCTTCTATAAGGGAAACATTAGTGAAGCAAGCTATATGGGGAAGACAAGAGCTCAAGAACATGACTTGGTACTGCCTGTGTTTTCTGAATCCTTGCCCTACATAACCACACTGCCAAGTAAATGGACACGAAGTCCAGAGGTGACAAGGAATTGAAGAGAGAGAAAACTGCTCCAGTGTTTGCTCTGTTCTTAATGTCACCTCTTCAAGGGAGACCATTCCTGTTCCTCTCCCTTAGCAGCCCCTCCCCCACACCCATCACCTTTGTAATGATATCAGCTGTCTTCTATTTGGTTTTACCCATTTATATTGTCTCTCTGCTCTTCTTTACCCATCACAGAGAGAGAGAGAGAGAGAGAGAGAGAGAGAGAGAGAGAGAGAGAGAGAGAGAGAGAGAGAAGGAGGATGTAAGCTTAGGAGCGATTGGGTTTGAACTGTTGACTGTCATATTCCTAACGATTATAGTGTGTCATATTATAGTATGTCATATTAGCTATAGGAAGCATTAAGGGATGAAGAGGCATAGGGGACTGTTGTCTGGTCATCCCTCTCCCACCTCAGCTTTTCAAGAGTCTCAAAACACATTACCCAAAGTTTGTCATCTTACTTCTTTCAGGAGCCATGTTTGTATTCTCTGCTTTTCTCCCAGCCCTTAGGTGACTCCCGACTCAGGACTCAGGCTGTTCTTCCGAGGCCATATGCCTGTCATCAAGGCTTTGCTTAGCATGGGGCAACCTACAGGGAGATCCAGTGTCCCGTATGGCATATGCTTCTGGGACACCAGCCAAGATCACCCCAAAACCTTCTCTTCTCTGCTCACCCCACAACAATGTGGGGAGAAGAGAGTATTGTTAACCAGGACTAGGAGTAATGGAACACACAGCTCTTCACTTTCTTCAGTCAGGGTTACATTCTGAGGTCTTTGTGGTGGCCCATATCCCTCCCCACAGGGACAGTCAGTCTCCATCTGAGCTACCTATTCTGAGGTCTTCCCTGGTATGGGCTCTGGCATGGCCATGCTTCCGTTCATCTCCTCTCTGAGCTTACAAGCATGATGCTGAGGCATTCCCACCCCACCCCCCTCCAATGCCCTCTTCATCTCATTTAACAGGCAGACTTCTTCCTTTCAAGCTTCAACTCAAACCTGGAACTTGTCTGATCCCACCTCCTTCTCAGTCTGGATTGGTTTTCCTCCTCCCCCTCCCCCTCCTCCTCGTCTTTCTCCTCCTCCTCTTCTTCTTTTTCCTCCTCTTTTTCCTCCTCCTCCTCTTTCTCCTCCTCCTCTTTCTCCTCCTCCTCCTCTTCTTTCTCCTCTTCCTCCTCTTTCTCCTCCTCTTCCTCTTCCCCCTCTTCCTCTTCTTCCTCCTCCTCTTCCTCCTTCCCTCCTCCTCTTCCTCCTCCTCCTCTTCTTCTTCCTCTACCTCCCACAGCCAGCATGTTTGTCATTCTGTGTTGTAATTACAATTCCCTTCCTCTTTCACCACCTGCTATGGGGGAGAGGGTGCTACTGAAAACAGAAGTCAGTCTAGTATCTGCAGTATTGGCTGTCCCTAGCTCAGAGTCTGACACGTGCTCGTCATAAAATGAACGTTTGGAAATTCGATTATCCATCCCACATACTGGAGCCAGCACTAAAAGTACTAAAGCAAAAACCTCAGGCGTGATCTCTGTCCCCAAGGGTCTGCATTACAATTGACTGTGAGAGTGGGGTGGGTGAGGAGAGCAGGCAGTAACCAAGTAGTTGCTGATTATTATTAAGCTCGCGAAGGAAATAGTACTTTGATCAGCATTAATAGAGGGGTGTTTCTTTAAGGAGAGTATCCAGGAGAAATATAGGAAAAGAAATGGATGGGTGGATGGATGGATGGATGGATGGATGGATGGATGGGATAATTAACCACAGTGAAGTTGGGTCCAGAGTACAGCCTAATCGCTACACGTCTCTGTATCCTGGGAGAGTTTCTGTCACTCAGAATTCAACAAGCAGCAGAGATTTAAGCTTGGCTTTCTAGGCAAATGGCAAGGCAGACTAATTTACCCAGAAGTCTCCTTTCTAGTTATCTACCTTGTGGGTCAGTGAGAGGAGAGGTGTTAAGATTCTGGAAACACAGTAAGGATGAAACTCAGTTACTCCTGAGAGCTCACTGTGCTAGCGCTTAGAGGCAGGCCCTGGAGATAGCATTAAAAATGCATGGAGTTTCTTCCCTAGGCAAACCTCTGGGAGCTTAGGTGTAAACACCTAAAGCCGATCCACCGAACAGTTGTCACAGGACAGAGAACAGGAGACTACAGAAACATAGAGGATGGACAGAAAGCAGGTGGCAGACAGACAAGGGGAAGATTAAAAGAAGGGGCACTGGCAAGAATGGCTCACAGGAATGAGAAAGCAGAAACAGAGAAGCAGAGAGGGACATGTAGGAGGAGGCCAGGTGTGACTGGTGCTGTAGTGTGGAGGTGGAGAGAGAAGGAAAAGAAAGAGGCTTGGTCCAGCCCGTGTGTTCAGGCAACACAGGAATGTCAGGGCCTCCTTCATGCTTCTAGAAAACAGCTTGCAAAAGATCAGGAAATTCACATTCAAATTCAGAGTCTGTATCTGTAGGAAATATCAAATAATGGCTCCCACCTTCAGGGCAGGGATAGCAGGACAGGCCCTGCTCCCAGGGCTAACCCTAACCCTAAGGAATACACACTTCTGGGTGAGGGGTTGGTGGGCATAGAATATCCGGGGAAACTGGGACTATAAAGGAAGTAAGATGAACCAGATGCCTGACTCCTTCAGGCACAGACAATAATCTTGTGTGTGGGCTCCAGCAGCTTCTGGATCTTCAGCACTGCTCAGGAAGGGTGGAATCCTCTTGTACCTCTGTCCTGGGGATTTGTTGATGAGCCACCTGTCCCTATAACAAGTACAGGACACTGCCAAATAAAGCCTTTAAGACCAGTCATGCATCCTGGGTTCTGACAACCCCACCTGCATCCAGGAAGGATAGCACCTGTACTCTCTTGCCCCTGGTTTTCCTTTGAGGGATTCTGACAGAAAGACCTCCTTGCAAGGGGTCTCAAGAAGGCCAAAACTAGTGCCTTGTGGGAAATGATGGGAAGTAGAGGCATACAGAAGATACAAGATTGCTTTCCAATAAGTAAGCGTGAGTATGCACAAAGCACTTACGTGTGCCAGAATCCGGGTATACACATAAGCACCAAGCTTTTAGTGTAAGCATTGGTTAGATTATATTGCACAAACAAAACCATCTATCTTCTCAGCTGATGCTGCATTTTGCCTTGGGCATTCTCAGTGGGAATGCTGACTTCCACAACTCTGCATATGAGGAAGGTCTGAGGAAAGCCCACAGGTCCTGCAGGACTAAGGACTTTCTTCTGTGGGATATACTGAGTGCTTCCTTTAAGTCTAGAGCCTAAAAGTGGAGACTGCGGAGCCTTAGAGCAAGCACTTGGGAAAATATGTCTCGGGAGGTATGTAGGCAACAGCTCACACTCGTAACTTAGTTGATCATTAGCTCACCCACACACAGATCACAGGGAAGACAGAGGACAGGTGTGTGCAGGGTTGTAAGCCACGCCCTGCCCTGCCTGGCCATCCACATTGGGCTCCTAGATCTACTTCCTCATGAAATTCCTAGTATCATCTGACCTTCCCTCCTCCCCTCCCTCCTCCTACCCAATTGCACTACAACCCCACCCATGTCCTGTGGCATCTTCTGTCATTCCGGGGCAGCTTCCAGTCTCAGAGATCCCCAGGTGTGCCCTGGGCTGTTTGAGCTGTCCTTGGCTCAGAGCTTTGTTTTCTGAACACTTAAGCTCACACTCTGTGGTTGGAACTCCACCCATGTCGCTTCACCATGGAGTGGGCAGGGGGAGGCAGGAAGGAGAACCAACCATCAGTGGGTTTTGTTTGTTTGTTGTTTTTTCTTTCAAAAATAGAAAGCAGAGGACTAAGGAAAAGGAGGTAGCCATAAAGGCACCCAAGAAACCAAAAGAGGAGGTAGTGGGAAAATGCCCTGTCAATGCAAAGGTAGTAAGGGCCAAATAGCACTGAAAGGAAAGCTTGCAAGAAGCAAGCTAAGGCTGCCTTCCATGCACTGGACTGAAGACTGAAGATGATGGAGCCAGTAACCCAAAAAAAAAGATGGGTTGGAAAAGGCAGCTGTAAGTGATGGTTTAAGCAATTATAACTTGTTCAGGGATAGTGGTCTTCAAAGATCAACGGATATACAAATCATAGGGGATGCTTGTTTTAATATAGGGCACCAGGGTTAGGTATGTAATACAGTGGCCACAGTGCTTGCCTTGTATACACAAAAGTCCTCAGTCAAACTCCAGCATGTAAAACAGTAGACATGGCAGCACATGCACATAATCTCAAGATTTTGGAGGTCAAGGTGGAAGGATTAAAAGTTTTAGGTCATCCTCTACCATATAGCAAGTTGAAAGCCAGGCTGGGCTGCACTGAGCAAGTTGGAAATGTCCTTAGAGAGAGCAACATGGTGTGTGAAACTTTGAAGCGCTTATCCTCCAAATCTGAAATTTTAAATGTTCTATTTTGAGATCCATCTACTTTCTTTGGCCATAGACGCAAAAACTGGGCTTGGTGGCATCTGACTGTGTGTGCCAGGTGCCTATCTGAGTCTCACATCGGGGCAGGTGCTTGCTTACACCAATCTTCTTGGCTGTGACATCGGAGGTGGGGTTAGAAAAATTCCAAGGACCATTTTGTTGAAAAACAAAAATTCCAGAATTTCTGAGATTTGGTCATTTTGGTCTGCTTTGACAAATTTGTATATTCTGAAGCTGAACCCGGACCAGATGCTTATCCTTGGCTCGGTTTTCAAGGTCACTCAATCCTGTCTCCAATAGCCTGGCCTGCCCAAGTCACTGTAACACTCCTGCCTCATGTCATCTTAACTCTGCCTCTTTGCATTTGTTCACACTGATGGCCCCCATCCAGAGTTCTTTTTGCCTTTAAACCCCATTCTATTCAAAAGGTGACCTGAGCATCCTGGCATTTCCACAGAAAACAGCTTTCCCACACTCATGCTCCCTCTCCTCCAGATCCTCACAGAGTAAAGACTTCATTGTATCATTTTCTATCTCATGATGTATGGCTGTCTACTTTCTACCTGGTCACCTGTTAGTTTTCACATCTGTTAGTCTTTTTTTCCTATGAAAAATATAAATGTTTGAAGATGATGCCTGCATCTTCCTGTTTCACCCAAAGGACCCTTTCAAAGAGAAGGCAAACTGGACCCAACCCCAAATGAACAACACACGGTGTTTTTACATGCATTCACCCAGGGATGTCATTACAAAATACCACAGGCTGCTTGGGTTAAATATCAGAAATTTATTTCTTACTGTATTGGAGGTTTGACGTCCAAGATCAACAGCATGCTGGGGTTTCTTGGAGACCTCTCTTAGCAGCTTTTAGATAGTCACTTTCTCCATCCATATTTTTTTTCTTCTAAGGAAGCCAATCAAAACAGATTAGAGTTCACAGGAATGTTCTCATTTTAACTTAATCACCTCTGTAAAGACTGTCTCTCCAGATACATGCCATATCATAAAGAAGTAGGAGTTAGAGGTTGAACTTACAAGATTCCTGTCCCTTAAACTATAGTTTAGAGTATGGGTAGATACATGCCCCAAAGGTGGCTGTGGTGGTTTGAATAGGTATGACCCCCATGGACTCATGTGTTTGACTACTTGGCTATAGGGAGCGGCACTATTAAGAGGTGCAGCCTTGTAGGAGGAGGTGTGTCACTGTGGAGGTGGACTTTGAGGTCTTCTATGCTCAAGGTATGCTTGCTGAGGCACACAGTCTCCTTCTGAGGGTTAAGATGTAGAACTCTCAGCCCCTTCTCCAGCACCGTGTCTGCTTGCATGCCACCATGTTTCCTACCATGACTATAACAGACCTCTGAAACTGTAAGCCAGCCCCAACTAAACATTGTCCTTTATAGGAATTGCCATGGTCAGGTTGTCTCTTCACAGCAATAAAACTCTACGACAGCAGACAATCCATACCCAAGTATTCTGCAAGAACAGCAAGAACAAGTGCTCTCAACCACTGAGCTATCTCTCCAGCTACAATAGAAAGGTTTTTAAATAGAGACTCATATAGTCCAGGCTAACTTCGAACTTCCAGTGGGGTGGGGCCAAGATGAGGATGACTTTGAACTCTTGATCTCCTTTCACCTCCCAGGTCCTGGGGATAGCTAGTAATCTGTCACATGGCTTTATACAAAAACAAAAACAAAAACAAACAAACAAAAAAACCCCTCTCTCCAGCAAGATACAATGGTAATTGCCTAGAAAAGTTATTTTCTTTCCAAAGAACTTGAAACAGAGAACATAAAGAAAAGCTGCCTGTTGTTCACAGGTAAAGGCAGAAATGTTAATATTGTGTGTTCTTCATGTCATTCACACTTGCCTCCTGTTAGTACCCCAGTTGTTCAGTATATACCCATTGAGTATGGTTCAGCGGAGACAGATTCTATCAGAGGTCTACATTTCCAAGCATAATTTTACCTTTGGGCACTAATAGCACTCTAATTCATCTCTAAACACCTAGTGTTTGCCTCAAAGTTTTCCCATGCTTACCTTCAAAACTGGCTTCTATAGCCAGTTATGGTGGCTCACCCTTGCATCCCCAGGACCTGAGAGGTGAAAATTGATGAAGAGCTCAAAATCACTCTCAGCTTGGCCCCATTGGAAGTTTGAAGCTAGCTTGGACATCCGACTGTTTTTAAAAACCTTTCTACTGTGGCTGGAGAGAGAGCTCAGTGGTTAAGAGCATTTATTGTTCTTGTTGTTCTTGCAGAACACTGGGTTTGATTCCCAGCACCCAGGATGATTCACAACAGTCTGTAATCCCAGTTCCAGAGGATCCAATGGCCTCTTCCAGCTTTGATGAACACCAGGCATGCACACAGTACATAGATATACAGGCAAGCGTGAGTTAGCCATACCCATAAAATAAAATGCTTCTATTTGAAGGCAACTGCAGATATAACATTTACGTATTCTCAAGGACTCCAAAATTCTACATCAGATACAAACCTACCCTGTACTGACCTATACCTAATACAAAAAACAAATACAACAACCCCCTAGAAAAACCACTTTTCCAGGCCTACATAGTCATTCTGTGAATTATAAATTCAGAAATGGACAGCTTGCCTCTATGCTAAAATATGAAGTACTGGGTGGGATGACTTGATCCCTGAGGATTATTTGATGGTAAGAAAATGAGATCTTATAAAGGATCACTCACTCAGAGTGGTGGTCCACAGGGGACTGTTGGCTAGGAGGACCTCAGCTATGGCAGTCCACGGAACTCTCATATCACCTCTCCACATTACCTCTCCACAAGGAGAAAATCCTAAGTGTTCAGGACAAGCATCTCAAGGGAACTAGGTAGATGCTACCCTAGTTTTAACAGAGTTTTGTTTCTGCCATAGCTTCACATTTGCTCAGTTTCAAAGAAAGGGGTAGAGTCTCTGTCCCTACATGAGCAAGACTGCACTACAAAAACAAATGGTGTTGTTGGGGCTTTAACTGGAAAGTACAATTGTTTAGTCAGTTATTTATCCTTCTTACCTGATAAATTCTTGCCTCTAAGACCACCAAATCTCACTCGATCACGACATCAGGCCATTGTTTAAACCAGGCACCTCAGATACAGCAATCTGAGTACCATTCCTCCACCATTAAGAGTAAGCTGAAGTTACTGAACGTACTCTCCACCCCCACCTTTCACCCCCCCCCAACCCCCAGTTATACAATAGTTCAACATAACTATGACAGACACTCCTGTTCATAATGGAAGGATGTATGAGGTGCATACCAGTCACAGGTCCAGACATCTTTCTGAAACCCAGAGGGGCACATACTGCCCAGTATTCACTTGGTTCTGAAGCTCTTGGCACTGTCTGCCGAGTCCTTGGCTCTGCCACTAAGTAATTTTCTCAGCCAGCTCATTACATGTATCAAGGAGTCCAAATGTCCCATTTCATTTGTGCTGGTTGTGAGCCTTTCAGTGTAAGCTGATACAATCCCTTTGAAAGCTTTGTGAACTTTTGGGGTTATCAATTTATAATTTATTCTGTCAGACTTTTAAAAGCCTGACCACGAATCTCCTTGTGACTGACTTTGCTTTCTCTGCTTTGGGGTCCTTGTGATATTTTATAAGGCAATAATATCCTTAAGGCTCTTTTCATTTTTTTTTCTTTTAACTACATTTATTTATTTGTTTGAGATAGGTGCACTTGTGCCAGGTCCCTCATGTGTTGGTCAGAGGACAGCTAGCAGGCATCAGTTCTTCTCCTTCTGCCATGAGGGTCCCTTAGGGCCAAACAAAGTCGTCAGGCTTGGTGGAAAGTGCCTTCAGCTGCTGAGCCATCTATCTTACCAGTATCCTACCCTTTCTCTTTCTTTTTCTTTTTTCTTGAGAAAGGGTCTTCCTACATAGTCTTCAGGGCGACTGTGAACTCATGATACTCCTTCCTCGGCCTCATAAGCTCTGGAACTGTGGAAGGAAACCATGGCCACTGATGCTACAACATCTTTAGAAGTCCTATTGCCAAACAGAAAAGGAGGTCAGATGTTACCAGCTTTTCTGGAGTGTCTTAGACAACAGTGAGGTAGGGGTGCTAAACCTATTCCTGCTCTAAGCCAAAAGCTACTACTGAAGGCTGGACCTCTGTTTGAAAAGCTCAAAGGCAAACTGTCTTTGGGAACAGAACCACAGGATTCCAAAATCATTAAACTCAAGTTGGGAACTCATGAAGATGGTCAAGCAAACAAGAGGGGCAAACCACTTGTGACAACATATTTAGTCAACTAACAATTGCAAATATTGGGGCTGTCAAATTAAGATGGGGAGGAGGAAAGAGAGAGAGAGGCAGACAGAGAGACAGAAAGCCTACAAATAGGAATTGAAGCAGAGACTAGAGACAAGTGTTGCTTCCTGGCTTTCTTTCCATGGTTTGCTCTCCTTACTTTCTTATACAACCAATGACTCGGGGGAGGTATCACCCGCAGTGATCTGGCCCTCCCATATCAACAATAAATCAAGATGGTATCCCATAGACATGCCCAGTGGAGGCAATTCCTCAGTTGTCTTCCCTCTTCTCAACTGACTCTAGTTTTTGCCAAGTTGACAAAGAAAGGTTTTTTGTTTGGTTTTTTTTTTTTTTTTTTAATTTTTTTTACATTATTGGAGCAGGGGCCTAGGGAGATGGCTCACTGGGTAAGCACTTCCCTTGCAAGTGTGTGAGGTCTTGAGTTCATGTCTCCAGAATGTAAAGCCGGATGCTGCTGTCGTGCTTGTCTGTAATTCCACAGCTCCTGTGGTGAAATGAGAACCCGAGCAGGAGCATCTTTGCAAGTTCTTGGACCAGTGAACAGCAAGTGATCCTGTCTCTGCATAACTGCACCCGGGCTAGGGCTTGTGCACACTAAGACACACAAATGTGCATGCGTACACACGCATCCATGGACATACATCCTACACTGCACACACATAAGCAATTCATGAAAACAGTCAAAGACACTCAAATTTGCCCTACATGTCAGATAATATCGTGTTTTCCATGGGGAACTTTCTGAATCTGCTGTGTGTTACGTCAGAGAATGTCCTTGCTCTTTGGAGACATGTGCTAAGTTATTCCGGGTAACAGTAACTGAATTCTGTGTGGAAGGACTTTTCAGTGGTACATCAGAAAATAGTGTGAGCATGCAAGTGTGAGAGGAAAATGGAAAGGCTAGCGTGGAAAGTGCTGGAAGCTGGTGACTCTAGGTCTGTGGTCTCAACCTGTCAGTCATGACCCCTTTGGAGGGACAAGTGACCCTTTCACAGGGATCACCTAAGATCATCAAGAAAACGCAGATGTTTACATTCTGATTCATAACAGTAGCGAAATTACAGATATGAAGTAGCAATGAAAATAATTTTATGGTCAGAGTTCACCACAGCGTGATGGACTGTATTAAAGGTGTTAGGAACTGCATTAAAGGGTCACAGCACTAGGAAGGTTGAGAAGCACGGCTCTAGATAAACAGTGGGCAGAATGGGCAAGAGCAACTTTTCCATGGGTTTGGATTTAAAAGCACATAAAGTAATAGATTGAAGAAAACATCAGCTGCAAAGAAAAAACAGAAGATGCCATATTAGTTACCATCAGGATCTCCTGCACCTGAGACGGCCATTCCTCTCTGCCTGGCGAAGCCAGACCTTTTATTACCCTCTTTTGAAAAGGCCTGGCATGATGAGGCAACTCCCCAAGGCCTCAGAGAAAAGTGTTAAATATCTTGTTGAACAAGCAGAGACTACAAAGCTGGACTTCAGACACATCTTTGCACACATTTCCTGCAAACATGAAAATAGCCTTAGCTGATCGGTCATGTAAATTGGAGATGAGCCTGGGTAGAGAACATACAGACGAACACAATGGCATTGGCTGTGCTGGGGCGGTGGCATCGAGCTGATGTTCTGTGGGCTTTCCTTTGGCAAAGGTTTGAAAAGTTTAGCCAGGGAAGAGAAGAAAGAAGGATGAATGCTGCCTTGGGTAAATGTTATGGATACCACTGTAGCCCATTATGTGGCAGAGCCCATCTCAGATTGCAGAGTCTCTCAGCTACCCAACCGTCTTTCTCTTGCCACCATCTCCTGGAATTCCAGTAGACTGGCCTGCCCAGTCACTGCTCAGTCCTTTGAACCTGAACTTAGACCAATGGCAAGTCACATTGCCACTTGAAAGCCTGGGAGGCCACTCAAGGACAGGCCACTATGAAGCCAGAAGAATATAGTATGTAGTCTGTATTCACACAGCCTTAAGGCTCAGAGGACTGATGGAGGTATGATTTTCTTCTTCCTCAGTAACAGCACCTCCGTTAAGGTTTCTCAGATTCCAGGTTCACACTTGACCACTTTTCTTTGTGCTTCTTTTGATCAGAGGTGACTGCCTTTGTGCTGTGCTTCTGTAGCTCGGGGGGTGTGTGTGATCTTGGGTATGACATATCAGTTAGCACTTTTAGAATCATCTGTTATGCTTTCTGGTATCCTAAAATGGCTCATTAGGGGAGAGATACCCACCATCTTAGGAAACAGTTTGGTATGTGCTGATATTTTATAATTCCAAAGTCTTGTCAGAAGCAAGTTGCAAACTACAGAAGGATGCCTACAGCATTCATGGGAGCTTCCAGATCTTTCCAACTAGATCTCGGGGAGACCACTAGGACTGACAAAGAGGAGGTGGCTCTGCAGAGGTTTGCAATGTAGGGACAGTAGCTCTGTTGCTGCTTCCACCTCGTGGAAAATTTAGGCTCTAAAATGACAAGGGAAATAACGGCCTAGATGTGAGCCTATGTCCGGAATCCCAGCTCTCCAGAAGGTGGGGCAGAATTACCCCAAGTCACAGGCCAGCCAGGGCTATATTAGTAAATACCAGAGTACCTAGCCAGTCAGGGGTTCTAGCAAGACTCTACTTCAAATAGTAGTAGTTGTGGCTGTAAAAGTAGTAAAAAGAAGCCAGGTGGTGGTGGCACATGCCTTTAATCCCAGCACTGGAGAGACAGAGGAAGGTGTATCTCTGTGAGTTCAAGGCTACACAGAGATAGCATGTTTTGAAAAACTACTACCACCATCACTACCACCACCACCAACAACAACAACAGTAACAACAACAATAATAGAATTCCTGGTCTCCTCCCCTCTTCCTCCTCCCCTCTATCCCCCAAGCTCAGGACAATCTCTCTGATTGCACAGAAGGGAAAAAAGCCAAGTCATTAGTACCTTCACAAAGGGACTTCAGCACTCAGGGAAGTGTGCAATCTGGTCAGGGTCAATGTCCCTTTACTGTTGATGCAAGAGACACAACTCTTACCTCAAAAGGGATAAGAAATCATTTATTCTGGAGCCAAACATGAGTGATTATGGCCTGGGAACACAGATTTGGGTTGCCCAAAATTTCATGTTCTGATGAGGTAGCAATGTCAGGAGATTTTTATAGGAACAGAACAAAAAATAAAAAGGGTCATAAATCAATACATTTCCCAAGACAGTGGTGGGAACATCAGGTAACCAGGTTGCAATCAACCAGAGAAACCTTTGCTTGTGGCCCCAGATGCTGTCTAATGGCTTGTTTAGCTTCGGGTTAGTGGAAGCCAGAAATCTATTAGTACATTCCCAGTGATTTATCTAATAGTCGCAAGGATGTTAGGTCACAGAAGTGGTCACTAGATGGCTATTAAGGGGATGAAGACAGCCCAGGATAGTTTGCAACATTCTACCCATTCCACATCATTAAATCCTAAACAGAAAATCAGCCTTTATCGCTTCTGCTTCTTTCCAGAAACTTTTGTTCATGTTATCTAGACAGAGTGAAAAAATAAAAGAAAATAAAACTTTGTTGTTATTGTTGTTGTTGCTATCACGACTATTATTTTATAGAGATAGCTCAGTAGCTAGAATGCTTGCCTCTCAGGCATGAGGACCTGAGATACCCCCTTGCACCCATGTTAAAAAAAAAAGTTGAGTGTGATAATCCCAGTGTTTTGTAATCCCAATGCTGGAGAAACAGGGATAGGTGGACGGACCCCCTTAGCTTGCTCATGAGTCAACCTAGACTACTTAGCAAGTTCTAGGCTAGTAAAAGAGCTTATCTTTTAAAAATCAAATCAAATTATATTAAATTTAACATTTATCTAAAGATGGGCAATGCCTGAGGAGCAACAGCCTAGATTGTTCTCTGACCTCTGCACATACATACACATATACACATACACATATATACACATACACACATACACACATATACACATATACACATATACACATACATATGTGTATTCACTCATACAACATGAACATGCACACACAAACACACAGTTAAAGTCATCATTTCATCCTTTATGGTATACTACATAGATTGGGGAGACAAAAATTATAGTCCCTCCTCCCAAGTGACTCAGAGTAGAGTGGCGATGAGCCTGCATGAAACCACAGAACCATTAGACGGGAAGAGACCAATCCAGGAAAAGGGAAGATAAATCAAGATGAACCATCCCAGGAAGGATGAAAAGAGAGGCCCCTACTCAGGCCAAAGAACAGAGGGAAAGAAGAGAGCAGATGACTTGTAGCACAGTACACAGCAAAATTGTCAACATGACAACTCCAAGTTTGCAACAAAATGACTTTGAGTCATGATGAGTTGATAATCTCAGAAACCTTCAAAACGAACGGCTTGGGTAGAGGGAAAAGCAGTAACATTTGAAAATTGTAGCACGCAGCCTCGCTGATAAGGAGCACGCCACACTTCAGGATTCTTCTGACAGCATTTATTAAACAGCTCTCTTAATAGTGAGGTGGAGGAAGGACCCCTAGCTCAGAAAGCCCGCTGCTTAAATAGAGCTTTGTGAGATGTGCAGATCCCTCATTGGCTCAAATCTTTCATCCAATTGTCATACTCTGTTTTCGAGCCATGCGCAGGCACATTCTCAAGTAAAGCTTCCGTGAAGAACCAGGAAGCAGAAGCCTGCACCATCTTTTAATGGCAAATTCGGCTCCTCACAGAAAATCATCCAGTAAAGGATCTGTGGGAAACATTCTTAATTACAGTGCTAGCAGTCTGAGTGGTCCAGCTCTATGCATGTTTTCCCTTAAGTCTGGGGACTAACACCTCTAACATTTACTTTTAGACAAAAGCCCAATGTTTTGTGCTAAGTGAAAAGAGCCAGGCACGAGAAGGTGACTATCACATGACCTCCCTCCCATGAGCACTCTTGCACCTAATGCATAGAAAGAGAAGTTACCAAAAGCAGAGTGTTGGGGAGAAGGAACCTGCTAATCAAAGAACATACATTTCAATTAAACTAGAAGAATAAGTTTACGACATTTAGTGTGCATCACGGTGACTAAGAGTTGATATATCATATCTGACCTTTAAAACTACTAATAGTGTACACTTTAGTTGTTCTCAGCACACATACCAAATGTGGGTAAATGGATAAGTTAAATAGCTTGATTTTGCCACCCCAAAATGCTTATATATCAAAATCTAATGTTAAACTTCATAAATATATACAATTGGATGTCAATTAACATTTTAAATATTTTAATTAAAAATAAATATTCTAAATATGTTAATTAAAACATTTTTAAAACCATAAAATAATAATTAATATATTAATGTAAGGCAATAAAATACTTATTTTCAAAATACAAACACAGAGATAAACCTAAAGACTAGATTTAAGAAATATAAGCACCTGGGTCAAATGCCGTCTGTCCATGTTGACTAATTTAACTATGATTTAGTTAAGGCGGCCTGGGCTACAGCCAGATGGGCTTTGAGCCTGATGGGACATCTAGGCTACTGTTGGCTTTCTCGCAAGTGTTAGAAGCATTGACTGTGTTGTTACATCAGCTCTGTCTTAGCCATCTCCACTAGAATTTAGGTACTGGTAGACTAGTCCTGTCTAGAACAGTCTGTCCATCCTAGGGAAGCCCCTTCTCCTGAGGCAAGCCTTAGGGGAATACAAAGAGCCTGCAGTCAGATAGGCAGGATCTCTCCCAAACTGTGTCACACATGAAAGATTATTTTTGGTAACTAAATTTTCCTCTTATTTCTATCCCCCTTGACTCCTTCTCCCTTCCAGATTATTAACACTTAGGCTTTTTTTCTGTCTCTTTGAAGTATCTTAAAAGGCCTTTGATCTTTTTTTAATCCAAAAATGTTTAAGAAATTCAATTCAAATTTTGACCAAAGTTGGGCAAAGTTTTTTTTAAAGGGAATTGCAAAATAGACTCTCGATGATGTCTGACTTTTCTCTTCTACAGAATCTCTAGCCATTGGATCTCATTTGAAGAAAAACAAACAAGCAAATAAAAAACTAGCAGGTGTTTCATGGTGCTTTCTGGCCAAGCAACTTCTATCTCTGGTAGTTAACACCTAGTTAGAAAATTTCCTACTGAGCAGGTCACATTGAAAAGGCTGATAGTTTATTTGTTCACGAGTCTACTGTTAGGCCATGTAGCCATTGCCAATGGCAGGTCTGTCATACTCATGGGCAACCTCTGGAGCTCAGCTTTCTTGGTCAGGTTCCAGTTCTGTGATTTCCCAGGAGTGTGGCCACCTGAGCTCTTCTGTGCCTCAGACTTCTCATCTCTGAGATGGGAGAGGTGGTGACAACACCCTGGTGCAGATGTGAAGTCTGTTCACACATGGAGGTGACAGTGAGAACTTAAGATGTGGGAAGAAAAAACCTGGATGTGATGACAGAGCCTTATAATGTTAATACCTAGGAGACTGAGACAGGAAGGTTGTCAAGAGTTCAAGGCCACCCTGGACAATATGACAAGTACCAAGCTAATCAGAACTACATAGAGAAGTCCTGTCTCAAGAAATCAAAACAAAAACAAAACAAAATCAACATTATTAACTTAATTCCTCCCCTGCCCTAAAGAACTATAGAGATCGATGGCTTTGCTTCTGCCTCTCTTTGTTTCAACTCTCTTCAAAAGCTGTTTTCTTTTTTGTCTTTCTTATTTCTGCTGCATAGAAATTTGTAAGAGTCCATATCTTAGAGACTCTAGATATTTCTATAAATCAAAGTTATAACCCTGCTACCTAAATAGTGTAACAGACAAATCAGCATAAACATGCCTGTAATGTCAAAGTACTATGAACACTGTGCCTTTAGGGTGTTTGTGTGTTTGTCGTTTGTTGGTTGGTTTGTTTTTTGTTGTTTTATTTTTGTTTGTTTGTTTTGTTTTGTTTTGTTTTGTTGCCCCACTTTGCTTTCAAAGAGACAAAGAGGTAGGGACAAGCAAACCCTCACAATATACAATGGCTAACAGACAAATGCTTGTACCCTCTGTGGGCCAGAGCTGATGTCTTAACTCTGACACATGGCTTTGTCATCCACAAAACCAGTAAGTTGAAAAGTCCTAAGCAGGGTATGTTCACAGAATATGTAAAGAGAAAAGAAAAAAGAAAAAAAAAAAAAAAAAAAACCTGTGCCTAAAGGAGTGCTTAGCCAATAAATAGATGGGCAATGAATGACTGCATTGATTGTGGAAAGGCCAGATACTTTGGCAAACACTATGAATATCATTGCTGATATATAAAACAATAGCAGCCCCCAAAAGGCAGCATTAGTCTCTGCACTTTGTGGAAGAGGAAAGTGACTCAGACTGATTAAATAACCTGCCCAAGAGGCAAAGCCATGAGCAGAACTCCCAGCCACAATGATTTTAAAGCCTTCCTTTGCCAGGATGCATAGCAGAAGGTCTGGCATTTGCATGGAGGTTGTACTAAACAGAAGGCACAGACCCAGGTCAGACATTCCACTATAGCTCTGTGGCCCTGGCAGTTCACAGAAGCACCAGAAGAGCCTCAGACTGGAGAAGAGGCACCAGGTGTGAGAGGAGGCCTGGAGGACTGTCCTAGGTTGTCCCAGCAGCAGCACAGCAAAAACTGGATCCTGCTGTCCTAGACTAGCAGTGTCAACAGTCACTTGTTGGCTATGATACAAATCAAGTCTATCACCCCTACTTACAAAAAAGTAGGTACTTACATTTAAAATTGTCCATATCTTCTGAGGTTAGGCAGTAGGTTTCTATTCAAAATTAAAAGTGCCTAATTCTCTCTACCGTCTTCCCTGCTGGCATGTTGACAAGGATCACCTGAAATAAAAACAATGCAGATTTGCACTTATTTTAAAATACTCTGTTACATATTCACCTGAAAACACACTGGCCTAAAATTTTGTAAAGCACACTGATAAAGGCCTGGTGCAAGTTTTTGTTTATTAGAGATTCATGACAGCCCTGGTTTCAGGTGTAGGGCTTCCTAAAATATCTAATATGTATCAAATATGTATTGATTTAAAAAAATTTAAAACTAAAATTTAAAAATTTTTAAAAATTTAAAAACATAATAATTTTTGTACTTGTTAGAGAAAATATGTTTATTGTTTTCCTCTGGCTGTTCTTGTTAATTATAGTGTTTTTCTGTTGAAGCTCAGCAAGTGGTGCTATAAATGTGCCCTCATACCCAGGGAAGGCATGGTAAACACCTTCTGACCTCGGCAAGATGGCCACCCTGATGGAAACATATCAAGCCAACATAAACAAGAGGTGACAGCTTATTGCACAGACTGGTTTCCAAGAGGTAGACTGCCCCTGATCCCAAGTTCACAGTTCCAAAATCTATTGTTAACTAACTTGGAGCCTTAAGGTGGTGTAAAATTGGAAGCTAACCACACTCACTCTGTTGTGATAGTAAGCATGGAAGTAGTAAGGTGTGCTCAACAACCCAAAGATGCTGTTTGTCCATGTGTGTTCGTCTTCCTAGTTTGGGCTTCCTTACAATGCATGAATATTCAGATCTACAGAGAACACAAAGACCAGGTTCCTGCCAACTGCTAGGCATTGTCAAACACTGGACAAATTCTTTATTACTTTGTTATTTAATCTTTAAGCAACTTGGTGAGGTAGAATTTCTTAATCCTATTTTTCAGAGAAGGAAACCGGGCCTCGGATGGTTTTTGTTGAGTGCCACAAACCTAGAAAGTCCTCTCTCTAAAGAAAAAGGGGAAAGGAGCTGTCTCAGATCAGGCTCTTGTGACAGACCAGCCTGGGAGGCCTATAATCATGATAAAGTTATTTCCCAGTTTGGAGGCCAGCAAGTCAGAGATCAAGACTCTTGCCCTTTTTGGTGTCTGGTGACAGCCTAGCTCATAGGTGGTCATCTTACCATGTCTACATAGTAGATAAGATGAGGAAGTCTCTGAAGTCTCTTCACTAAGGGACTAATCGACTTACAAGAACTCCACTCTCAAGAACTGATCATCTCCCAAAGGCCCAGTTCCAAATATCATCAGGTTAGGGGTTAAATTCCAATCTATGACTGGAAGGGGGAGCCTAAGCACTTTGTCTACTGTCTATTTATATTTAAATGCCTCCATGACTATGTATTTACCTAACACATGCAAGCCAAATAAGTTCTATCTAAATATTTATAATACCCAGTGTTGGTCAGGGACTCTCATAAAATTCATAAATACAAATGGCACAAAATGTGTATGCATTTTAACTCAAGAATTATATCTGATACCCTATATCTCCTGGGAGAAATATGTCAGAATGAAAATACCATAACAGGGAGCTGGAAAGACAGTTTAGTAGTTGAGAGAGCAGACAGCTCTCGCAGAAGAGCAAGGTTCCGTTCCCAGCACCCACATGTAGGAGGCTCACAACCACAAGTAACTCTAGCCCCAGGGGATCAAACACCCTGTTCTGGCCTCTTCATCAGGCAACTGTAGGCACATGGTATACACCCATACACTCAGGCACACAAACAAAATAAAATAAATCTAAACCAACATTTAACATATCTTGATATTCATAACAATAGTGTTTATAACATCTTTTGATAACAACATAAAAGCCTTTCAGCATGGAACTAAGCAAATCAAGCAATACAAATAATACAGATAATAAGATGCAATAAAAACCTTTAAAGAGAAAGGTAGAAACACAGGAAAACAGTATCCAAGATATGGATCCTGTATGTGATTGTAATCTTATATTAAACAAAAAAAAAAATCTTTGTGGGCAGGCAGTTTCTAAGAGGAAAGGAGGGCTGGGCGGTGATGGTGCACGCCTTTAATCCCAGCACTTGGGAGGCAGAGGCAGGCGGATTTCTGAATTCGAGGCCAGCCTGATCTACAGAGTTCCAGGACAGCCAGGACTACACAGAGAAACCCTGTCTCGAAAAAATAAATAAATAAATAAATAAATAAATAAGAGGAAAGGAGGTTCAGTCTGTCTGATAACAAAGGGAATTTTGGAGAACAGGACAAAAAGATGAGAAAATCCCCCAGGATAGAGTAACCATTGACTAGGCAACCACAGTAGAAATACCAACAGATGTGGCTTCAAACTCCTGTCTATGGAGTGACCTCCTAGAACTAACCAAGGCTCTACCCTAACTGCCCCAGATTACAGGCAAGAGGGCACCTCTCCTGTGACACTGACTTGGGCTATAGACTCTGATTTCCCTGAGCCCAACAAATTCAGAATGCCCGCTGAACTGGGCAAAGCTGAAGCACCATGTCTGCTTTAGTGTCTAGATACTCTGCTTTACTTTCTTACTGACTGTCTTAGTTTGGGTTTTACTGCTGTGAACAGATACCATGACCAAGGCAACTCTTACAAGGACAGCGTTTAATTGGGGCTGGCTTACAGATTCAGAGGTTCAGCCCATTATCATCAAGGTGGAAGCATGGCAGCACCCAGGCAGGCATGGTCCAGGAGGAGGTGAGAGTCCTACATCTTCATCTGAAGGCTGCTACAGAATACTCACTATGACAGAGTTTTGAGTAGAGGAAGGGTGGGCAGGACCTGACTCCATTTTAGAAAGATGGCTAGTTATATAGTACCCAGTACCAAAGGTAGAAGCAGGAAGAAAGACTCAAGCAAAAGCCATGGCAGGAATCTAGGAGGGCAAACCATGGGCAAAAACCTAATTAGAGGGAGCATGAAAGAAAATGACTCAACTCAGATCTTAGCTGATTAACATAATTTTTTATCTTGGAGAAAGGGCCTCTTTATGAGGTCCAGTCTAGCACTGAACCTAAGAGCGTCCTGTTTCCTCATCGCTGCGTGGGTGCAGTAACGGAGCTCAGCGCTCCCAAACCTCAGTGCGCATTCCACACAACTCCCAGGGTTGCCTTTCTGAAGAGCAGATCTGACCAGTGTTTGCCTATGCCCACAGAGTGTAGAACCCCATAACCCAGCCAAGTCTGTCTCTCTGGGTCCACTTCTTTTCATTCCCTCCCTCTGACTGCCCACAATGCCCTCTCTCTGTGTGACTCCTCTTCCGCCATCACAGCCCAAATCTAATGACTTCTGTGAAATCACATCCCTTCCCCGGAGCTCATTCAATGCAGACCGGACTACTTCCCCTCTGCAGACTTAAGTTCTCTGTACACAGTTCCATTAAACTGCCATAGAAATATAATTATGAACTCATAAGCCTTAAAGTCAGGGTGTACAGGGGAATAACTGTGAGCTTTAAAATTAGATTAATCTGAGTTAAAACCCAAGCTCTTGGTTGCCATATATAACTTTAAGCCAGTTATTTGATTTCTCCACACTCCATTTCTTATAAAGATAATAATTCTTCCTTTATAGCATTGTGTCAAGAATAAATGAGATAAGTTCATGATCCAGTATAGGACCTAACCCTCAACAAGTCACTAAAAAGTATTAATACTTCAATATTCTTGAGGTCATAAAATGTTTTATTTATACTATGGATGTCGTATCGTTAACTGATCCCTGAGGTTTTACAGACATTGGACAGGTGTTGAGCTAACTGAATAGGCTCTGTCTTCTTAGAAATATTTATTATTGTATTTTAGAAATACATAGTACACCTGCTAAGAGGTTGGAAGGCAAGTGTGTGTGTGTGTGTGTGTGTGTGTGTGTGTGTGTGTGTGTGTGTGTTAGGCAGGGGGTTGGATAGAAGGTAGAAAAATGGGGAGTTCTACCCATGGTGCCAGGTAACAGGGATACAGGATGACCAATGCCACTTGGCCACTCACTGCTCATAAAAGAGTGTCATTTGTCAGGCTGGAGAGGTGGCTCAGCAGTTAAGAGCACTGACTGCTCTTCCAGAGGTCTTGAGTTCAATCCCCAGCAACCACATGGTAGCTCACAACCATCTGTAATGGGATCTGATGCCCTCTTCTGGTGTGTCTGAAGAGAGCAAAGTGTACTTATATAGATAAAAAGAAAAAAGAAAAAAAATTCTTTAACAACAAAAAAAAGAGTGTTATTGTCTTGGAACTAAAGTACAGGCAACTGTGAGCTATCAGGCACGGGTGCTGAAAACCAAACTCCAGTCCTAGGGGAGCTGCAAGAGATCTTAACTACTCTGTAGTCTCAGGGAGAAGTGGGCTTTGACAGAGCATCGTGTGGTGAGCCTGCAGAAGAGCCTCCATTGTTTATCTCTGCAGAGTCGGCAGTCTTCGACAGTGTTTTCCTCCTCGTTCTCTGGAATGGCTGTAACTGCACTGTTTCTCATTTCCTCCTCAGCTGCTCTCCCACTCCTTGGCCTTGCTTGTTCCCTCTGCCTTCGCCATTTTCCACCACACACCATATGGTTTTTTATGGTCTGCCTTGAGTTTGGGATTCCACAGCCCTCTCCAGATCTCACCAGGGCAGCCAGGGATCTCTGGCCCACCATCTACCCGCCTCCAACTTGCAGCACTGTCTGGGGCTCATGGTACAGCAGCCCTGTTCCCAATGAGATACACGCTAACAACCACCTCCTGGATCTGCGGTTGCCAGTTAACTCGCGGACTAGAGTGCTGTGAGCAGACATCGCTCATCCAAGCACAAAAGAATTCTCTGATTAATTCCAGATTATCAAAAGACTACAGGGCAAATACAGATAGGCACATAGTTACTTCTTCCCAATCTCATACAGGAGCAAGGTGTGTTGTCATGGTTTGTGTATGCTGGGCCCAGGGAGTGGCACATTTGGAGGTGTGGCCTTATTGGAGTGGGTGTGGCCTTGTTGGAGTAGGTGTGTCATTGTGGGTGTGGGCTTTAAGACCTTACTTCTAGCTGCCTGGAAGCCAGTCTTGGCAGCCTTCAGATGAAGATGTAGAACTCTCAGCTCCTCCTGCACCATGCCTGCCTGGGTGCTGTTATGTTCCTGCCTTGATGATTATGGACTGAGCCTCTGAACCTGTAAACTAGTCCCAATTAAATGCTGTCCTTGTCAGAGTTGCCTTGGTCATGGTATCTGTTCACAGCAATAAAACCCTAAGACAGGTGCTGTGGTTGAAGCACAAACACATGCTTGTACCCAAGCTCTGTGTCTCCATTACGACAGCACATGTGTTTGACGTGAGAGCCTACTTTCCACATTGGTGAAGCAGAGATCACAGCACCTGTCACAGAGGTCGTTGCAAATATGTGCTTGTTGTCTGTTAAAATCCTAACAAGTCAGCCCAAATCTGTGGCACAAAGACAAGAGTTCTTTTTGTTACTTCTTGTAGTTCATGATTTTTCCAGGTCCTGAGTCTTGAGAGTAGCTGAGATAGGTTGTCCTGGGGCTGACATGAGACTTCAGGCAATTGGTGGCCAGAATGAGCATCCATTTCAAACACATCTGCCTTTGATGGGATAAAAGTATGTATCAATTTATGGGGGAGGGGAATTAAAAGAATGAAAAAGAGAAACCAAGATAATGTTGGCACTTGCTATGTGCCATGCCCAGTGTTAAATGCTTAATACCCACTATCAATTTTAATCCTCAGAACAACCCTCTATGAACTCTTTTCTAAAGGAGAACTTTGGAGACTACAAATACTAAATTTATTATCCAGGATTAGAGAGCTATTAAAGACAGAAACCATAATAAAAACACATGACCAGACCTGAGATCCTTTAAGCCTAATCACTACAAAGGCCACCCTAGCTGGGAGACAAACAGCTCAGAAACCTGTGACTTAATCTGCATTTCTGCCCCCTTCATTTTCCTAATTTGAGAGGTGGGATACCTGCATAAGCCAATGGAAAGGAACCTAAAAATGTAAGAAGCCCCTGAACCCAGAAAGATGTTGCTTATGAGGGAAGAAAAGAGAGATGGGGGCTCTACCCATGGTGCCAGGCAACAGGGATGCAGGATGACCAGTGCCACTTGGCCACTCACTGGCTCTCCTCACCTGTTTAGCACCCAGTGTCCATGGAAAACATCTAACCAGAGTCCCTTCCACCAGCACCATGCCAGATTAGCTAGCTCAAGCACTGCTTCCCACCAGGGATTTCCCCTCAGTTTCTCCTCCAAGAGAAGGAAACCATCTCCCTTTGAATTGATAGGTATCTTGGGACTGAGCAGAGCTGGAGGAAAATACTGCCATTTGGATTCATCTTCATAGCATCTCCTGGACTCAAGCACTGAGACAGAGTAGAGTTTTAGCCAGAGCCAATCAGGAATTTCCTGGTCTAGCCTCTGAACCCTGACACACTGAGGTTGAAACAAAAGCTCTAACAAGCTGCAGTTTTTCCACAGTTCCTGAGAGACACCACTCTTGAGAAGGGATGCATTGACTCTTGCAGTGACCCCTTCAAGTTGACACAACCCTGCTCCTTCATGCCTGGCTTCCTCAGATGCCCGCCCTCTGACAATATCGGTACATGTCTGGCAGTCTGCCTTCATTGGTTCGTCTCCACCCCTCTGTGTTTTAGTCTGGACTCACCTCACACCGATGCTTTCCCTTCTTCAACTTCAGTGAAGTATTCAAAACACTCCTAGTTCTAAGTCTACAAAGTCAGCCATTAGAAAAATATTTAAGGAGCGCATGCCCCATGTGCCAGACATTGTTCTAGAACCGGAGAGTAAGCAAAGAGGAGAGTACAAGAGGTCCCCCTTCCCTGAGCTTAGGAGTTTTCACAGAAGGAGTTTTATCCTTCACAAGAAAAAAAAAAAAAAAAAAAAAAGACCTTGGGGTGGGTAGAGGTAAGACTAGAGGAACTTCCTCAAAATATTATCTGCAAGTTCCTGTCACAACTCACTGAAAGCACATGCTGCCACAGTCTATAAAACTAAGACAGTGCCCTTGGAACCGAGCGGTGGCTTGCAGGAAGTCACTTGGATTCTCAGCATGGTGACAGCCTTTTGACCTGTACAGCAGGGGAATTAATTTTATCTGTGGCAGGAATGTCTGGTCTGTGCTCACCCTGGAGTTTCCAGCTAGAGGATCAGAGGTAGGGAAGTTGCTACATCCACCCAAGGTATTTCCCTTGCTTTAGCCTCTTCCGTCTTGGCAACAGGGATCTTTTTCAAGTTCTGTCCACAGACTGCTTCTGGAAACAGACGCTGGCCAGTTGGCATCATGTGGGGGTAAAACCTTGCCAGGGATTGATGTAGTGTCACTTCCAATAGAAAATTTGCAGCATAAAAGGAGTTAAATAATTTAACTGGTGAGGTTTTTTTTTAAATGAATTTTACATTAAGAAAAAGATATTTTAGAAACTAGAATAAAATTTTCACATGAATTTCAAAGTTAAAGACATATGAAGTCTTTTGGCCTGGCAGCTCTAGATACCCAGCCCTACACATACACACACCACACACACATACACACATACCACACACACACATACACACATGTTGTACATATGTTAATTAACTAATAAATCCAGTCAGCATGGTTCACTTCTTGCCTCAATGGTTTATGTTCCCAAACGAGACACACACAGCTTTAATATTTTAATATGTCTTAAACAGCACAATAGTGTGTAAACAGTTTTGGGTGTTAACATGATTAACATTTGTAATACAAGCAGCTGCACACATACACACACACAGCACCCACATACATACACAGCACATACACACATACATACATATACACACATACCACACACACATACCACACAATATGCAAACACACACATACCACATACACACATACACACATGTGCACACACCACACCTACATATCACACACATGTACACACACATGCACACACCACACATACATATCATGTACACACACACACACACAGGAGTGTACACACACACACACACACACACACACCCCACATCCAGTCCTCAAGGGCTTGCCCTCCTCACTCCCTAATACCTGTAGACTGACTGAAAGGCTCTGCAGTGCACCTGCCTTGTCTTCTCCCAGCAGTTCCCCAAGCAGAGAAAGGCGAGCAGGCGAGCCAGACAATCAGACAGCCAGACAGCTGCCTCCCCCAGGTGTTCACTTGCTTTCACAATAGTAACCCAACCAGAAGAACCCTCCGAGGCTGGCCAGGACAATTCTCTCTCAGGGCAGCAGCTTCCAAACAAGAAAAGCTCCAGGGCTGTGTAAAAGGCCAGCTGGAAAAGGGCACCCAGGACCCAGACCCCCCTTCATTTTCTCTCTCTGCCATTCTGAGTTTGTTTGAGCTCATGACATCAAGATAGCTGCAATGGTTCCAACCACAGTCGATTTGCATAATGGCATGTGGGAACAGGGCAACAGGGAGCACTCCTACCTTGTATTGCTTTCTTAAGAGTAAGAAATTCCTAACAGCTTCCTCACACTAACAGATTTCCCCTCAGACCTGAACAAATAGAATTACAGCAAAAACTAGTAGACATGAGGAAGGAGATAGACATGCCAGGAATATCTGGTCCTGGAGCAAGAAGGGGACCTAGCCTTCCCTGAAGGATGCAGTCACTTGTAACTGAACCAATCGAGGGTTCTAGTTGTGTCTCCCATCTCCCCTCACCAGCAGAGATAGCTCTGTGGGAAGACGGAGTAATTAATTGTGAAAAATGTCAGTCGGCATTTTTCTTCTAAGAGGGAGGAGCTTCGTCTCTGGTTTTGCTTTTCTTCATCTGACTCACACTTCACCAGGTGAATCCATCAGTTGCTTCGCTTTCCAACTTGAAGAGTTTTCAGCTTGGAAGGAAGGAGCGAGCCAAGCCCAGGCTGAAGCAGGATCTTTCACAGAGCAGGTTTTCGAGCTTCTGCTGAGCCACACACTACATCCCCGGGATCAGGACACGGATGCTCAGAAGCACTGAACACGAATGCTGGGTCCTATTGGTAACACTCCTTAGATAAGGTAAAAGCAGACAGGACAGGGCTTCCCAAGCCCAGACATGCGTGTGCGCGCGCGTGTGTGCGTGCATGCGTGCGTGCGTGCGTGTGTGCGTGGCAGAGGACAACCTCAGGTATCCTCAGAAACAACATCCGCCTTCTTTGAGACCCTTTCTCTCATTAGCTTGTAGCTCTCCAATTAGGCTACACTGACTGGCCAGTGAGTCCCAGGGATCCCACTGTCTCTGACTCTCAAGTGCAAGATTACAAGGGTGTTCCACCACACAGCATCCTCACATGGTTTCTGAGACTCAGATAACCATTCATGCAAGCCAAATGCTTTACCAGCTGAACTGTCTCTTCAGGCCCACGAGGAGCCTTTTGACAGACAAGCCGGTCAATGCTGGCAAATAAATAGACTTCCACGACACAGACCAGAGGCAGAGGCTAAGACTGCTGCTGTGGGAAGCAGACAGAGCGGCCTTCCTGGCATATAGAAAGTGGGTCTCTTTAATCTTTTAGTCGAATACAATAAGCCCGCTCATTTTAAATAGGTTAACATCAAAGGAAGGAAAAAATTAAAACAACCATTTACATGAAATGGTGAAAATAAACACGATGTTTGACTTCAACCAGAGAACTCAGTTTAAACTACAGACAGAGCAACTATTTCTGTGGCTTACTGATGTCCTTCACAGATATTCAGGATGACGCAAACATCTCACTGGGCCGGAGAACTTCCTTTGGAAGTCTCACGCTTCATCAGATCAAGCAACAAAGATGCCATTGCCCATACATTTAGAATAAACTCAGTAAAATCCCAGTTATATATTTGTGCTGACTAATTGAAAAAGAAGCATTTGATAAATCCTAAGTGTTTGTTTATTTCTCTTTGAGACATTAGGGTTCGTGGTTTACACTTACGTGCTTGCCTTGTCTCAGGTACTGAAAGAACTCTCGAAAAGTTCTGAGCCAGGCCGTGTTTACCATGTCAAGTGAGTAAAATAAGAAGCTAGGAAGTGTTTGAGACTGGGAAACCTTTAAAGGAGAGGTAGCTGGTGATTTCCAGGAGGATGATACGTCCGTCGCCTCCTTCAGCAATCTACCGAGGATGGCTGAGTCACATGGATAATACTTTGTGAATTACCCAAATCTTTCAGGCTACTAGATTTTCTTGAACATCTCAGAATATAAACACTTAAATTCATCTTATTAATTAAAAAAAAAAATTCCTGTTAGAGAATTAGTATCCAGAATACACAAAGAACTCACAAAGCATTCCTTGGCATACGCCCAAAGGACTGGACATCCTACGTCACAGATACTTGTTCAGCCATGTTCCTCGGTGCTCTGTTCACCAGAGTCACCAAACAGAAACAACACAAATGTCCTTTGATGAGTGGATAATAAAATGAACCACAGGCCATGTAAAATGAGTAGAACTCAAAAACATTATGCTGAGTGAGGCAACCAGGATCCAGAAGAGCAAACACTACGTGACCTCTCCTGTATGTGGACCCTAGCTCCAAATCTTCAAATGTGAGCATAGAACCTGGAGTGACCACATTAACCAAGAAAATAAAAAAAGGATTGTGAGCAGAGTGCTCTGGGGAGGGGAACAGCAGGACATTGGGTGTTATGAAGGGGGAAATGGAGAAAACCAGATAAGGGGGCTGTGGCTGTAAAGGGGACATGGGGGGACAATAAGAGGGAGTGAGAGGGTACTAAGGATGTTTATAAAAGCCATAGGAAATATTGTATAGTAAATGTGTGTATGTATGCATAGAATTTACATAGAGTAAGACTACTTGGGGTGATGATGCAGTTAGACTCCTTGGGGAGACAAAACTTCTACAAGAGCCATGGACTATTTTACAAAAATACCAGTGCCAGGAATAGAAAACTTCCTATCTAGAGATGTTCGGGGGAGTCTAAGAAACTCCCCAAACAGTAGAAGCTATTGTTATTGCCCTTGGTTGTCTACCAGAATTTGAAGGTAGGACCTTCAGACACAGGACTTGAAGGAATCAAGGTGGAAGTATCTGAATTTGCTATGTAAGTTATCAAGGGAGAAATATCGATCAGTAGTCCTACCCAGTAGTAAAGCCTATGAACCACAATGACCAGCCAAAGCAAAATATGCCCAGTGGTGAATTAGGGGCATTTATATCTTTTGGGTAACCAATAGTTGTCTGACTGGACTTACATTCCTCTCAAAACGAGGAGATTCATGCCTGGTACTATAAACCCAGCCAACTACCTGTGGCCTGGGACATAATAGACCCTAGAGAAGAACCTACTAGTGCCACTTTCTTGAACCAGTATATTTCCTAACCACCTGTCCATATGATGGTCTTGTAGTGGGTTGTCCCTTTGTTTGTTATCCCAGTTTGCCTGCCTAAAAATCCTAGTCTTTCCATCCTACACCTGCTATACAGAAGACTGATGAATAGAGTATTCACTAACCTCTCACCTGTCATCTTAACCCTGTGAAACTTACTCAATCTCTGAATGCCTCATACAGTAAAGTTAATTATTAAGTGAAGTGCTATATGGAAATCTAGTACTTAATAAATGTTACTGAAATGACTAATAGTGTTGCATCATTATGCATCGTGAACTCCTGAAAGGGAAGGATTTGAACTGGCTTATTCCTGTGTCCTAGGAACTTAATTCAACACTTGTTACAGCGAAATACTTAACAAAAATAAAATGTTAAATTGAGTCACGTTTCCCTAGCACTTGTAGCCTGCACCATTCAAATGCTTTTTGCCATCCAGTTGCTTGCTCTGGCTTAGAGTACGCAGGGCACTTAACTTCAACTGACCCTTGTTCTATAAATGTGCATAATATCTTAGTCACTTTGGTGTGCCCCCTACCTTCTGCCTGCTCATAGTAGGTGTTCAGGAACTCTTCACAATCTTAAACTAACTTCATTTCTTAATCCTGATAGCAAGGAAATCACATGGAATGCGTAAGAGAGCAGATAGCATACATAATTTATACCCCAGCAACACTATCATTTAAGAGTGGGAGGGGATTCCAGATTATCAGGGCATCAAGATTGGGGCTGACAGACAGGAGTGGGAAGAGAGGGGCTGCCTGAAGGCTGGCCTGTGCAGTAAACTATGTGTTCCTCATTGGAATGACCTTGTTTCCTTGTTTCTCAGGCACCTGGTGCAGTGTCTGACACACACTGAGCACAATGACTGGCATAGAAAGTCATGAACTATGTCATGTTCGAGCCCACAATCCCAATATCAGAGGTGTTCTTATCAGCATTCCCTTGTACCTAAGTACAAAGCTCCTGCCCCACGCACGCTCTTTTTACTGCTGCCAGATATTCCGGATCTCTGATCAAGTCTTCACTCAAACCCAACTTGGCATGATTAGTCATGCTCTGTGCTTATGCAAAGCAACTCCAAGCCACTAATGCACACTCAAATCTCTCCTTGCTGTCCATAAGGTACCAACAGTGAATCTTACGTCCTGTCAGAGAGGAGAAAGTTCTTTTTATAAACCTCTTGGTTATACTCTTCTTGAACTAGATCAGTCTTTAGAAATAAGGGCCTCTCTCATAAGGACCAGATCTTTGAAGAATTGAAGCATTTTTAGGAGAAAGACCAGTCAGAACCACTAATCAGATATGCCTGCCTTTTTTTTCTCTTTTCATAGGTAAGAGAGAAAAGAGTTTGTCAACTCAGCTTCTTCAGTCAACATTAACTTGGCAAACAGAAGCCCTGTTGGATACTTTATCCAGCAAATGATATGGGAATAGCAGCTTAAAAAAAATAAGATTTAAAACATTTGTGTATAACTGGAAGTCTTGAGCTAGAGCCTCAAGTCTTGAGTCAAAGGGGATTCATTTGACATAGAAATATTACAAATCAACCCTATCTTGCAGTTTTTTCTGCATCTCCAAGACCTACTATGGGTCAAGTGTTACATACTGTCAAAAAACCTGATGATGAAAGGTAATGTCCTTACCTTGTACCTGTCTATCAGAAGCCTCCTTGTGTCTCTTTAGCCAGTGTTCACATAAACTGCCCATGATGAAGTAACCATTAGGCCAAGGGAAGCCACCTTTGAAGATGTACCTGTGATCATATAGAAGGTCAGTTTTTTTTTTTAAAGGGTTTGCATCTTCAGAGGAGAGCAACTAAATTCAGACCTTAGTAACAAAGAAGAAAGGGCTGGTGGGAGATAGTTTTTTGGTAGGTAGCCAACAGTGTCTGTGATAGATAAGGTTGACTAGGTTATCTCTAAGTAAGGAATTGAGTAAAATTTGAATAAAGTCAGTCTTGGGGACATATAACACGAGGACGAGCCTGCTGGACTCAGAGCTACCATCTGTCAAGAACTAAAGCACTCCGGAAAGCAATAGCTGAAGATGGCTTTACAGCCATTCTGTGACAGAATAGAACTCTCCAGCGAACAAAAGAGGAAATTCTCCTGCAATGGCCAGTCATGAGGTCTGCCCATATCTGTGCCCCCTATACAAGTTACGACTGTTACAGGAGAGATTCCCCCCAGGAAGAATGTGCTGCTACTTCTCACGGGAAACCCCAGTGTGGTTTTTGTAAAGATTCTTTTGGAAAGACTTGAAAACTTCTAACTCCTTGTGGGAGAAAAAAAAAAATACAGACATATGTAAGAGAACTGTTGGATCCTGAAGACATGTTTGTTGGTTTTCTTCTCTAAGATTTATATTAAGCACGAAATATGAGGATCAAGTTGCTGCTTTGCTGAGGATTCATTCCTTCTCTCAGCCTTAGGCTCTCTGGTCTCCTTCCTGTTTACACCCTCAGACAGCTCTCAGGAGCACAGGTGCTGAATGCCTGGATCTCTACCACTGATCACTGGCAGAAGAGCTACCAGGGCTTATCTCCCTCCAATACATATATGTGATGTGCCTCAGAATGTGACTGTGTCTGGAGACATAATCCTTAAAGAGACAATTAGTTTAAAAGGGAGTTTCCTGCAGAGGGGATAGGGACTCCACAAGAAGACCAACAGGGTCAACTAACCTGGACCCTTGGGGATCCCAGAGACTGAACCACCAACCAAAGAGCACCCATGAGCTGGTCCTAGGCTACCCATACATATGAAGCAGATGTGCAGCTTGGTCTTCATGCAAGTCCCCAACAACTGAAGGGCTTACCCTGACTCTGTTGCCTGTCTATGGATCCCATTCCTCTAACTGGGCTGTCTTAGCTGGCCTCAATTGGAGAGGATGTGTCTAGTCCTGGAGTGACTTGAGGTGTCAGGATGGATTGGTACCCAGGCAGAACCTCAACTTTTTCAGAGATAAAAGGGAGGAAAGGATAGGGGTGGGGCTATGAGAGGGGAGACTGGGAGAAGATGTAAAGTGAATGAACAAATTAATGGGAAAAATGGGTTACCTGGAGTATACCCTAATTTATTTTGACTGACATCCTTATAAAAAGAGAAAATTAGAGAAAAAAATTGGGGAAAAATGGGGGAAAAAAGGCCCCAGGGATGCACACATACAAAGGACAGTAGGTAGCCAGCTTCAAGCCAAGCAAAGATGCCACAGGAAAAATCGAGCCCCAAACCACCTTAATCTTAGACTTTTGACATCTAGTGCTATGTTTAAGTCACCTTGTCTATGGGATTTTGTTATGGTAGACTTAACAAATGAATACGGGGAGCTTACTTTGATTTTCCCCACCCCCTCCCTCTGTGGGAAGTCCCCACACTGGCTTCCCCAGCTGCAGGGCCCTCCACCCACAAGATGAATGCAAACCTACTCGGATTCTTCAGCAATGAACAGAGTACTATTTTGTTGTGAAATCCTTTCCTCCTCTGACTCCTCTCTCCAGGAATGACTAAGGATCAGACTCTAGGGTCAGACACAGAAGCGCTTTCCTCTGGAGAAGAATCAATGCTGTGATCCTGCAGAATGCATGGAAACCTCACCTGAGAAAACCCACAAGGATCTTTTCAGCCTAGTTCACTGAGCACTTTAGTTTGCTGTGCTTCCTGAGAGCATGCTGCTCTAGAGTTAGCAGAAACTGGCTGAAAGCAGAGGCAACAGGTTGTAAACTGTCAGGAGGATTGTTTCGGATGTGTGACCTTGCCAGACCAGAGTACACATCTTCTAGCAGGTATCCTACCCTGTAAACCAGAGCATAGGCTGTATGTGTTTATTGTATTCAGAAGAGAAGTAAAAAACACTCCACAGCTTAAGAGTTGGGGGTTAAGATGAGAGACAAGACCACCCTGTGTTTAAAGTTGAAGATATGTCGAGGGTTTAAATTCCTGCTCCATTGCTTACTAACTACATGTGACTTGAACATATTGTTCAACTCGTTTAAACCACCATCCACTCACCTCTAAAGTGAGAGCTCATAAAACAGCTGGATGGAATTAAGATAAAGCAGTAAAGTATTGGGTATAAAGAAGTCTACAGCAAGAATATCAGCACCAACTAATAAAACAGAAGACCAAGCAGAAGAATGCAGTGTTTCATGAGCCCTGACTGGGGCTCAACTCTGCACTTCTTGGTTGGTTATTTAAGTGGAAATGGAGGGTGTAGAGATGAAAGTGGAAAGCAGGTGGCCAGAATGTGGCATCCTTTGGAGATGGAGGAGCACAGAGTGAGCCAAGGTTAGATGGGATCTTAAGTTTGAGGTAGAGGCTATGGGGAAACATCCTGTGGTTTTGGAGTTTACCACTTCTTTTGATCAAGTATTTTCATCAAAGGCAGTTAATGTTTTCCCCAGTAGAAATAGTCCCACAGTCAAGTTACCTCATCCCAGAAACAACAGTCCCCAAGAGCTATTCCACTGAGAAACAACAGGTCCTCTTCAGCTATATCCCAAGGCAACAGCCCAGAGCATGCAACTCTGCCAGTTGTGGGAGAGCCTGCTATTTTAAGAAGTAGATTAAAAAGTAGAAACTCCTCTAAATTATGTCAACAACCAGGCCTCATGTCACAGTGCCTGTCCAGCCAAAAAGACAGTCCAAAAAGCAAGCTAGGGACTCCGGCTGTTTCTCAGATGGCTAGATGGACATACTTGGGGCAGTCTACTTTTACTACAGGAGGAAGGAAGAGTTCTAGGAGAGTAACCGAGCAGAGTGAAAGGTCTTACATTGTTCCTCCATCTTTCCATCAACAGAATAAACATTTGCACAGACTCTGGTATCTGCAAACATGCATGCTCACCAGTGAAAGCATGATGAGATTATTTACTAAGTGAAAACTTCAAAATTGACCTTCATTGAATCTATATAAAATTATTTTCTTACGTAGATTATGGAATTGGTGATTACTTTAAAAAATAAGAAGAAAGGGGGGAAGGAGAAGGAAATGAGTGAAAGAACATAATTTCAGGCTGAAGAGGTGGCTCAGTGGTTAGCACTGTCTGCTCTTCCATAGGACCCAGGGTCAAATCTCAGCACCCACATCACAGATCACAACTGCAGGCAACTCTAGCTTCGGGAGATCTAGGTCCCTCTTTTGGCCTCCAAGGGCACCAGGCATGTACACAGTGCACACACATACATGCAGGCACTCAACTATACACATAAAACAAAAATAAGTAAATCATTGTTGTTGTTGTTAAGAATATAAATTAAGCCAGGCAGCGGTGTCACATGCCTTAATCCCAGTATTTGGGAAGCAAAGACAAAATGGATCTCTGAGTTTGAGGTCAGCCTAGGCTACACAAAGAAACCTTGTCTCAAACAAAACAAAAGACAACAACAAAAAAGACTACAAGCTAGAAGAGAATAGGTGTGTACCCTGGAGATAGTATGAAATCTTATACATTCTACAGCACTCTCACCTTAAATGTGTGTGGGCTTGAAACTGTTTTGACCAAGCCAATAGTCAATCCAAGCCTGTGTCATAGAGTGACTTCCGGTTTCCACATTGTTTTCTGGAATGTTCCCCTTTGGACTTCTGAGCTGCCCTGTGAGAATTCTAACTGTTCCCAGGCTGTCATGCTACTTGGACCACATAAAATACTTGGTAGAAAGTCCCTTCTGAGGGAGCTTTCCAGCCGCCTCCTCCCCAAGGCCTGAGACATAAATATGACTCCATCTTGGATTCTTCAAAGGGACCAAGCCATAAACTGCTCGTTGCACAATGATGTACAAAAATTACCAGCTAAGCCAAACCCAAACCCCTAACCTACATAAAAAGAGTGTATAATAAAAATAGTTGTTGTTTTATGAGATTTCATTAAATCTTGAAATTGCTTGATTTAAGAATTGGATAACTGGGCCAATATAGAAGGCCTTTGAAGCACAGAAGCTTGGCAGGAATCCCAAGACTGTCATAAATTTGAATTTTTTAAACTTCTCTGTCAGGTAGCATCACAAACAATATTTAAAAAGTAGTGCTGAACTGGAAAGATGTTCTTATAAAACATGTAAGGAAAAGAATAAGACAATGGGAAATGCTGAGAACAAAGAAGCAGGTCTCAGAACAAACTTTAGGAGGTAAAAAAGAGAGTATGCCTACTATTTGTGGCATAATAGATGCAGATTAGATAATGAGACAGCTTTTTTGCCATAGAATTTGCAAGGATTCTAAAAAACAGTAACACTCATGCCTCCAAGCCGACAGTAAAGACAGGAGCTTTCCTCAGAGCCTATAAGGATGTGCACTGGTAACCTTTGAGGAGGTCAATTTAATAATATAAATTAAATTCTCCTGGTTCCAGTGATCATAATCCTAGAAGCCAATGAAAAATGGCAAAAAGACTCTACAGTGAAATTGTTGATGAATTTTTCATCAGGGAACACCAGAAGCCAACTACAACCATGTTTTTCAAAATATTAAAAGCCAGGGAGATATATTTTTGATAGAATTGAAGTGAAGAAAAAAGTAGTTAAAAGTATAGGAGAAAACTAAACAAGGTGGTACACACCTGTAATTCCAGTATTCCGGAAGGTGAAGCAGAAGGATTGAGAGTTCTAGATCAGTTAGTTGGCTTACACAATGATCCTATATTTGGAAAAAAGGAAGGAAGGAAGGAAGGAAGGAAGGAAGGAAGGAAGGAAGGAAGGAAGGAAGAAACAAAAATAAAGTACATAATGAATTGTTGCGTGGCTGGAGAGATGGTGCTGCACTTGGTAATGCTTGCTACTCTTCCAGAAGACCAGTTCCATCCCCAGAATCTACACAAGGTGTCTCACAACTGCCTGTCACTCCAGCCCCAAGAGATCTGATGCTTTTTCCTGTCCTCCATGGGCACCCACACACATGTGGCTTACACACCTAGACATAAAGATGCACACACAAATAAAAATAAATCTAAAAAAAACCTACACCTTTAATTCTAGCACTCAGGAGGCCTTAAAGAGAGGTAGATCTCTGATTCCAAAGTCAGACTGGTTGACAGAGTTCCAGGACAAGCAGGACTACACAGAGAAACCCTATCTAAAAATTATTGTTGTTATTATTATTAATAATAGCCAATAATAATATAGCCACAACTTTCTTTTCACAGATGGACAAATCGTTTTTAAAAATGAATGGAGGAGATGGAGAAGTGGCACAGAGTGGTTAAAGTACTTGTTACTCTTGCAGACTACCTGGGTTAGGTTCCCGACACCCACACGGTAGCTCTCAACCTTCTGTAACTCCTGTTCTGAGGATCTGATGGTCTCTTGTGGCTGAACGGCCACTGTCCTCACACAGTGCACATACATACACACAGGCAAAAAGCACATAAAAACAAGTAAATAAATAAATAAGTAAATAAATAAATTCCACAATTTTAATAATAGTCTGTGAATAAGGGGCCTAAGGAAATGTTATGTTCTTTTCCCTGTCAAATGTTTCTTATTTTCCAATGTGGAATTATAGTAGTCCTATAACCAGGGGAAAAAAAAATCTATTTTCTTTTAAGTGGATAATTAAAAAATACTAAAGTTCTAAAATAGTACCCTTGACAAAAACATACTCAAATGGTATCCCTAAAAAAGACAAATAGTATCTATAATGAATACACACATATTCACACATTCTCACACACTCACACATTCACACACACACACACACACTTTCAGTGCCCTTGTGTTAACATAAAATTACAATGGACAACCCTTAGTCTAAATATGGATTATATCTCTTAGTAATTTCCAAATCTTCCAGTGTTCTTCATAACTACAGGAATAAAGGTCCTTTTTTCCTAGTCCCCACTAAACACAACTAAAACCTATGAATATTCTAAAAAGAAGCCATGGGTTGAGTAAGGACCCCAAAGTCTCAATCTATTGTGGTACAGCAATATCTAAACTACATCTGAATCTCATCAGCTCAGAAATCCCAGTCTCCCTTCTAAGTCTCTCAAAAAGGTATGGAAAACACTCTGGGCGTGGCCCACCAGCCTGGAGTAAAATCTCTGTCTATCTAGGACTCATAGAGCTGGAAACAAGCTATTGAATGTTTAAAGGGAGATTTGGGAGAGTCATCAGTCCCAAGCAATTCTGAACTTCAGCTTGGAAAATTTCATGTATATATATATACATGAAATATATATATTTTCTCCCTCTCCCTTTCCTTCTCCCTCTCCTTCTCCCTCTCCCTCCCCTTCCCCCCTCCCCTCCCCCTCTCACCTCCCCGTCTCCCCTCCCCCCTCCCCTCCCCCTCTCCCCTCCCCCCTCTCCCCTCCCCCCTCCCCTGTCTCCCTCTCCCTCTCCTCCCGCTTACTCCCCCTCTCCCCTCCCCCTCCCTTCACCCTCTCCCCTCACCCTCTCCCCTCCCCCCTTCTCTCCCCCATCTCCCCTTCCCCCCTCCCCTTCCCCCTCTCCCCTCCCCCCTCTCCCCATCCCCCATCCCTCTCCTCCCTCTCCCCCCTCCCCCTTTCCCCTCCCCCTTTCCCCTCCCCATCTCCCCTCCCCCCTCCTCTCCCCCCTCTCCCCCATCTTCCCCTTCTTCCCCCCACCCCCTCTCCCCCCTCCCCCCTCCTCTCCCCCTCTCCCCCTCTCCCCCTCCCCCCTTTCCCCCTTCTCTCCCCCTCTTCCCCTCTCTCTCAACCTCTCCCCCTCCCCCTCCCCCTTTTCCTCTCTCTCTCTGTGTATGTGTGTGTGTCTGTGTGTGTATGTGTGTGTGTGTCTCTGTGTGTGTGTGTGTCTGTGTGTGTGTGTGTGTGTGTGTCTTTCATTAAAGAACCCAAAACATTGGGGTGGATAGTAAGGAACACCACTGCCGTCAGTGTCAATTGGAGTAGCATTAACTGGGAGCTGCTACAGAAATATTTAAAAGGTAGGATTTGAGATTTTATTTATTTGTTTGTTTGTTTGTTTTTTTAATTTTTGATGATGAAAGTAAAAACAAATAAAAGAAAAAAATGGCTTTGTTAAAATTGTTTTCATCTCCTTTGCTATAGAGGGCAGAAAGTCAAACTACAGAGTGAGAAAACGCATGCAAATTAAATATCTAACAAAAGACTAGAATCTAGAATAAAGAAAATTAAATTCTCTAAACTCTAAGTAAACAATAGTTAGAAAATAGACAAACTATATGGACAGCCGTTTTACCAAGGACAATATTCAAATAGCAAATAAAACACGAATAGATAGATATTCAACACCAAAAGCCATTAGGGGTGTACAAATTAAAACCACAAAAAGAAGTCTTGACACACCTGTCAGGATGGCTAAAGCAAAAATCATGAAAGCACTAAACACTGGTGAGAATGCACAGAAGTTGGGTGATGCCACTTATAGAACATTCTAGAAATGATACAATTATATAAATAAAGAGAAAATTAACAGCTGTCAAGAGTCAACGAGGTAGTGGGGATGGCCACATAGGTGACAAGAAGAAGATAATCTGTACCACCCTTATATTGATTAAAAATGCCCTTTCTTTTGACTGTATTGGTGTCAAATCCTAATTATATCATGGCAAGGTGTGCTAGTGATGGGAGAGAACAACAAACAGACTCTTTAGGCCTGCTAAATGGGTCAACACAGATCAGTTTAATGCACTTTCACATAAAAACCTAGGTCCCTTGTTGGGGATTGGTTCTAATGCTTTGATTAATTGGGAATCTGTATGTCCAAACGCTGAAGGTCCTTGTCCCCAATTGGTTTTTGATAGATCAATAAAGATGCCAGCAGACAATGGCTAAGCAATGAGAGATGGAGCAGGACCTTTAGATTTGTGCAAGCTAGGAACTGGAAAAAAAGGAGACAGAGAGTCTCCATGACTCAAGGGAGAAGAATGGGACACAGGAGCAGCAGGAGAGAAAGCCGACCAGCCATGTGAGAATTCAGGTGGGTGGCCACTGGACACCTCCCTGATTAGGCCTGGAGTAGCAGGGGAAGGTTTAGGAGTGTCCAGTCTTTGAGCTAACCAAGACATTTTAAAGTTTAAAGTTAACGTGTATGTGTGTGTGTGTGTGTGTGTGTGTGTGTGTGTGTGTGTGTAGCCCTTTACTGCTACTGTCCCTACCTTCTTGAGGAACATGACAGGATTTTATTCACTTCCATATATGCCTCTCGTGGGCTGAACTAGATGGGTAGCTGTGCTTTCAGCTTGGCCATATTGTCTATCATGTCGACTGTATTGTGTTTTATAAAAAGAAAAAGAAGCCAGGGATATGTTTGGTAGAGGTGCAGTATGGTGCAGGGGATAGACATGCCTCTGTGGGTCCATACTGAGGCACCCCTTCTCCCTGAGGTACCAGTCACATGACAGGTATAGTACATAAATAAACTCTATTCCATGAATAGGAATTCATGGAATAGAGTTTATTTAGGACATGGGGAGGGGAGTAGAGGGGGTAGTAGAGACAGAGAGGAGAGAGAGAGAGAGGAGAGAGAGAGAGGAGAGAGAGAGAGAGAGAGAGAGAGAGAGAGGAGAGAGAGAGGAGAGAGAGAGAGAGAGAGAGAGAGAGAGAGAGAGAGAGAGAGATGAATACAGCCATGAGCACGTGCAGAGAGAGGGGAGAAGGGAATGGGGAGAGAAAATACAGAGAGAGAAGATGGGATGAGAGCAAGAGAGAAGGGGGGGGCAAACAGCCCCTTTTATAGTGAGTCCGGCATACCTAGCTGTTGCCAGGTAACTGTGGGGTGGTGCCTAGAAGGAATGCTAACACACAGGAGTTTTTCTCCTAGGTATCACCCAGCTCTCCTGCTCTGTCTCTGTCTTCCCATCCCTCTCCCCTCTCCTTCTCTGTCCCCAGCACCTGCCCAGTCTCTGTAAAGTAAGCATTTGAAGTTTCTACTTTCATACAAAGTAGCTTGTTAATACCACCAGTTGAGAATAAAGCCTCTACCACAATTTTTGAGCCAAATTCAAAGCAGGCTTTATTAAATACCAGCCAGGAAGATGGACATTGGCCAGGTCCATACTCAGGATTCCCAGAGAATGGCTGAGAATTATGTTAGTCAGGTGCTCATAAAGGCGAACCCCACAAGGCTATGTACTTCCTACCTTCATCCAATGGGGGGCAAGCGTACATTCTGACATACTTCCTAGGTACATATCTTCTGCCTCTGTGTGATCAAGCACATCCTGTGCTGTTGAGACAACCACCTTATTTACAGAAGTGAAAACAGGCGGCTTGTTATCTTACAAGAGCAACCTCCAGCATTCCAGAAAGTCGTCTGTCCTTGGACAAGTGGGGCTTACCAGTTAAAGGCTCTTTTGTTTTATGGATTGCCGAAGCACAATACTTTAAACTTGAAACATAACTTTAGCTCTCACATTTTCTTACTCCAAAGGAGGCTGCAAAGCACAGTGATGCTATGCAGGGCACTCATGAAAATATATATGGCCTTAAGTCTGGAAAACAAGGACCTTGAACACTATGCTACCCTGCTGCAGTCTCCAGCTGCCTGGATTTCCTACCTAAGGATCTACCTTGGCCTATTTCTCCTCATCTTTGAGGACAGGATGCCTGTGAGCCAGAAGGTCCTCTTCAGGCAGCTTGTCAAAGCCAGTTAGAACTAAGATGGCTGCCAGAGTAAAGAGAGACAACATCACAATGTCATTTACATGTCAGATGTCCTCCTCACCCTAGGACCACAAGGTTAACAACTGCTGTGAAGGTGACTGGGAAGAGCTGTGACAGGAGTCATAGCAAGCAAATAGTAAAGCAAGCACCAGCCACTGCCAGAATACTTGGGATTCTTTGTCCTTTCACAGAGGAGATGTGAATATTCACACACACACACACACACACACACACACACACACACACACACACACACACACCTTGTTAGCCTGTCCCTCCTCTCTGCTCTGCTATCTTAAATCTGAAACTACCCAACCCCAATCAGATTGCTTTGGAGGCTTATCTCTTTGTCTCCTATTTTGCGCCAAGAATAACAGTTTTCCATGTTGCTCAGTCTTGTAAGCCTGCCTCCAACTTTAAAAGAGAAAATGGACCCAGTTTGAGGTCTGAAGTTTGCAAATAACTACACCCTTTGGTGGAATCTCTTGCAATTCAGAACGGCTTGGGTTAAGATTTCCCCACCTGTCCTTGGACAGATTAAATCTATTTCCACAGGTGTACTTATAAAACAGAGATAATAATACTAACTCAGTCAACTGTGTACTCACCTGCATAAAGACGTGCTTGCTAATGCATCCTTCTGTAATGGAGTGGCTCCTCCCTGCCTAACCAACAGCTCTATGCTGCACAAATTGGTTCCTGCTGGACTTTTATACACATGTTTATCACTAATGGGAACTTAGCTTTCATTTTAGTAAACACCTTATGGAATGATCTTGCAATCTTTGCAAATAATCTGCCAAAGCAGGTTCTTACTTGTACCCTCCTCTTCTTTCAAATGAGGAGTTTAAGACAGAGTCGTTTGGCTGCTGAGGGCAAAAGCCAGTAGTCTAAAAGCACAGACTTGAGTCTGTGCGTTTAGTTCTTTTCCCACAATCTCTTGAGGGTTGGGGCTTTCACACAGCTTGATAGAACTTTCCTTCCCAGACTCTGTCCAGGGACCAGCTGGCTTTTCGTGCTAGAGTAAGATGAAGTCAGGAATGGTGACTTCCAGCCAAGCCTTGCTTGACAGCCTTCAGGAGCCTGTCCTCCTTTTATGCTTCACCTTCTCTCCTAGGAATGGGAAATGTCTCTAGGGGTGAGCCTGTGACTCACCTCCTGGAACCTCCATGTGGTCGCTTGTTTGATTTTTTTTTTTTTTTTAGATGCCGTGTCCCACACAGAGAATATCGTTGTTTTGGGAGCTATCTTCCTGTGCTAGCTTTATTGGCATCTCTTCCATGAGCTGACTCTCTCATTGACACTGACTTATGTTGGCAAAGAGACAAAAAAACAATCAACAGAGAGAGTGAAATACCATCTCTCCGCGAGGACTGGTTGCTGGCCAACATTCTCAGAAGTGTCACTCACTGGACACGAGGACATGCAAGAACAGCAGGATACTCCCTGGCTCTTGAAGAGTGTCCAAGGCTTTCCCAGGAAACAAGAAAAGAGAAAAGCTTAAGGCCTAGTGTCCCATTAGAACCTGGGCTTGAGGCTCAACTCTTACATTTCAACCCTAGGTATTTGAGTAAGGTACTAATCATTCTTCCCAGGTCTGCTTTGTTCATTTTGTAAAATTAAATCAGTCCTTCCTTGGTCTTTGAAAGATGCACATGAGGTGAGACAGGACAGGTGCCTGCCACAGTACCTCACCAGCAATGAGCAGCCAGCAACACTGCTGGTATATTCCTTGGGATTTGTGATAAGCCAGTGAGAGGGTAGGATGATGATGATATTTTAATTATTATCTTCAAAATCATCAGAGGAAAAAGCTTAAACTTCAAAGGACACTCTAGAAAAGTTAGCCTCCCAGAAAAATTATAGGCTTCAAATTCTCTGGGCTTGAATAGTTGAAAATTAAACCAGCCAGGCATGGTGGCACATGCTATTAATCTCAGCTCTCAGAGGCAGAGGCAGAGGCAGAGGCAGAGGCAGAGGCAGAGGCAGAGGCAGAGGCAGAGGCAGAGGCAGAGGCAGAGGCAGAGGCAGAGGCAGAGGCAGAGGCAGAGGCAGAGGCAGAGGCAGAGGCAGAGGCAGAGGCAGAGGCAGGTGGATCTCTGTGAATTTTGAGGCCACCCTGGTCTACATAGTAAGTTCCAGGATAGCCAAGGCTATATAGTATGATCCTGTCAAAAAGAAGAAGGAGGAAGAAGAGGAGGAGGAAGAGGAGGAGGAGGAGGAGGAGGAGGAGGAGGAGGAGGAGGAGGAGGAGGAAAGAAGGAAGAAGAAAGAAGAAAGAAAAAAGATAAGAAATATTAAACCATATTTTCCACTTAAGTTAGTGTACAACCATAGAAATATTTTATTTTTGGTGTGATGGGCTTAACACTTTTATTTTTTGAAGCTCTTAGAATTAAATCCAGCTAGGTAAGTAGTCTACTCTTAAGACATAACTTAGCTTTGGGGCTATAGGCTTTTTTTGTTTGTTTGCTTGTTTGTGCTTTAAATAAAGAGTATGTCTCACTTTTCTAACTTTGCAACTTAACCAACATTATAATGTTATTCACCTTTTAAAATATTATCAGTTCCTTAGCTATAAAATTGGGCTCTAGATCACCCAGGATAACACATGCAAAGGTATTTTACAAAACAGTAAAACGATCTTAGATGCTAAGTTTCAATGGCTCCTCCAGGGTAGGTGTACCTGTGCTCTCTGCTTAGGGCATTCATAAAATGAAGAATACTTCCAATCTAAAAGTAATAGCAACCAAATTTGTCCTTCTACATTTACATGTTATTTTCTGAAAGAAGATGAAGCTGTGGGAAAGTATGCTGATGAGAGAGGAATAGGTCACGTGAGGAAAAGTATGTGGAAAACTGATATGTCAGAAACTTGATGAAACCCTCCCTGCTTCGCAGAGAGACAGATGGTGAAGGACAGAAAATGTTTCCACGTGACTATCACGGGCCCCATCACAAGCCTGGGTCTCTTAGATCCCAGGTAGTGAACTATTTCTGAGTCAACAGAGATCACAATCTGGTATTTTAGCTCACTGCTCCCCTGCTCCAGAATTCCCTAAGTGTCTATACACAGAGTGTGGTTCAGCTTCTGGTGTGGAGTTGTCGTCTTTATCAGGAGATGGCACAGTTCCCATGGCCCTTCTCCAGCAGGTCTCTGCCTGTCCCTGTAACATCTGCAGGCCATCGTGAGCATCCACTACTGCAAACAGTCACTCTGCGGCCATCATTTCTCCGGTCCTTTAGTCTTTCATCTCCTTTAATCCTTCCTGGCTCTGTTTTTTTGGTTTTTGGTTTTCCCCATCTATCTGCCTACTTCACCTGTTGTCTTAGCACCCAGGAATATCTATTTAAATCTTCACTGTCGTTAGTCACAGGCTCCCAGGATCCCTCCTTCAATGTCCAGGTGCCTTTGGCTCTTCAGCTGTGGTTACTTCTGCACCAACTGGAGTGGTCAGCTTCCTTGTAGGACCTACAGTGTAGATGAGTATCTGTTCCCAGCTGGGCTGTTCCTGCTGGAGAACCAAAATTATTCAGTTTGTTTGTTTGTTGTTTTTTGGGTTTTTTTTTTTTTTTAATTTCTGATGCATTGGGTTTTGTTTGTTCTGTGACTTTTTCCAGAAAGGCTTGAAGGCAGCTTACAATAAAAATATCACACAGACAGATATTACACACACACACACATACACACACACACACAGAGGACACACACACACAGGACACACACACAGAGGCACCCATGCACACACATGGAAATCTAAATAATCTGTGTTCTGCTTCGTTCCAGTTTCTCTCAATCCCAGGTTTTCATTCTAAAGATTCCCAGACTGTCAAGGCTCAGTGTCCCCATGTCCACATTAGGCCCTTAGTTTAGAGCAACATGGCAATGACAGAATCTGGTATAAACCCTTTATTCTGTTAAAAAAAAAAAAAAAAGTAAACATATACTGTATTTGTTAAAAGTAAGTTACAAGAAGGTATTGTTTTGTACTAACCTCCTATACTCATGGACAGATCAAAGCAAAAATCAAACTGCACTCAAGTAAAGTTCCATATCACCAAACCAAGGTAAGTTCATGCTACCTACCAAGAAATCAGGAGGGATAAAGATTGAATTCCTCAAACTGTTCTTTGTTTTAATGTTTACAGAAGGCAACCTGCAGTAGCCCAATGTTAACCACACCATTGTTTCATTGTTTCTCTATCGTCTCTCACCCTGCCTTATAAGAAGTAAAGTCAATTTCCCTGGTAATTCTTCCTTGCTTTTCTGTCTTTCCTTGTTTACAAAAAATAATAATAATAAAATAAAATAAAATAAAACAAAAACCCTCTTCTTTGGCTCAATCCAGCAGAAGAGATTTTTTTGGTTTTCTTTTTGTCAAATTTTTTTTACTGGATATTATATTTACATTTCAGATTTTACCCCCTTACTCCATTCCCCCCACCACCCAGGAACCTCCTATCCCATCCCCCCTCCTCCTGCTTTTATAAGGATGTGCCCCCACCTACCCTCCACTCCCACGTCCCCACCCTCGAATTCCCCCCCACTCAGTGTTCAGCCTTCATGGGACCAAGGATCTCCTCTCCCACCTATGCCCTACAAGACCATCCTCCTCTACATATACAGATGAAGTCATGGGCCCCTCCCTATGTGCTCCCAGGCTGGTGGTTTAGACCCTGGGAGCTCTGGTTGGTTGGTATTGTTGCTCTCCTCATGGGGCCACCAACCCTTTCAGCCCCTCCAGTCTTCTCTCTAACTTCTCCATTGGGAACCCCTTGATCAGATCAGTGGTTAGCTGCGAGCATCTGCCTCTGAGTATGTCAGACTCTGGCAGACCTCTAAGGAGACAGCTATATCAGGCTCTTGTGGATACAAAAGTTGAAAACAAAGTTAAGATCTTTGAACTAATGTAGTTCTAGTCTTGTTCATCTACATTCATGTGCTGTACACTGCTTGCACAGCTCATCCCAGAGCTGAAATTCCCTTCACCCTTCTGACCTATTCACTAAATAATGAAATTGAAGGGGGAAATTCAACTTCTTTTCCTTCTCTACCAACATATGATAAATTTGAAAAAAAGCAAAACAAATTGGACTCAGTATGTTAGAAAGAAAGGAAGAAAGGGAGAAAGAAAGGGAGGGAGAAAGAAAGAAAGAAAGAAAGAAAGAAAGAAAGAAAGAAAGAAAGGCAAGACACAAAGCTAGGAGGGGGTAAGGGGTTAAGATGGGTCTGAAAGGACTTAGGGAAGTAGTTTTGGTAAGTAGGATCAAAATACACTGTATTCATGTATAAAGTTTTCAAAAATTAGTAAAAATATTATATTAAAAAGCAGAGATCGGAATCTAGAAACAGCATGGTGAGCATACCATGCCATACTTAAATTGTATAACAATACTCATCAACTCAGTGTAACAAACTCAACATATGAAACAAGATGGTTAAGCTTCAAAAAGATTCTACAGGTAGTGCATTGTATTTATTTGACACAGGAAGTGCAGTGACAGACATCAGATCTCTGGTTGCTCCTGTGAGGGGAGAATTGACTGAGAATAGTTACAAGGGAACATACCAGAATGTCTGAATATCTCACCTTTTGATATACACCCAGAAAAATGTACTCAAAACCTACCCATTACACCATCTTCAGTTATACAGTCACAAACAATTAAGCTCCAAAAGCTGCTGCCTAAAGAATGTCTTGGAACTAGACAGTGTTGGTAGTTGTATAATGTCTGGCTGAAACTCACTGAACTGTTCCCTAACTGTGAGTGGATTTCATGACTTATCAAGTATATCTCAATAAATTGTGGAATGAAAAGATAGTACATGTGGGATTGTAAAGATAACCACTCATGGATTGGGGGGACATCTTTTCTTCAGGGCAATTTAGTGCTGTGTGATAAGACCCTTAAAGGAAGTCTGCCTTCTGGACAAGCAATTCCACTTTAGAAATTTTTGACAGGAAAGTATTTGAGGACATTCACAGGAATTTATTTTGACAGATGTATGCTGACGTACCATTTGTTATAGATGAAACTTGAAGGCAAGTTAACATCTACCAGTAATCCACTAGTGAAATATGTATGAATGTGTGTGCACACAGATATAAAATAATGTTGTAAACTAATAATAGTCTATATTGAAAACTATTCACAAGAAATTGGTAAAAATACATGTTGCAAAATATGTACAAAACAGTATGAATAATCTTATTATAGATCACATAGTGCCTTCAGTATTATTATGTTACTATTACTCACATATTTTAATACTACACTTATCTGGAATAGTGATTAAATGGGGCATGGTAGAGTTTAGATAGTACATTTGTATCTGTTTTTCCTAATTATGTGTTCCTTTGAAAATTCATATTTCATTTTTAAAATAATCTTTACAGGCCTAGAGAGACGACTCAGCAGTTAAGAGCACGGTCTGCTCTTCCAGAGGACGCGGTTCAATTCCCAGTACCCACATGGCAGCTCACTCACACCTTCCATTTTCAGGGGACTAATGCTGTCTTCTGGCTTCTGGTATCATGTGTGCAAGTGATACACAGACATACATGCAAGTGAAATAACCCATACTCAGGAAGTAAAATTTAATCTAATGTGAGTTAATAATAGGAGAAGTAAGAGATCCTTAGAATTAGTATTCATTTGTGGAGAATAAGATAATATAGTACAAAGAGATTCATATACTGTATGACTTTAATGGGTTCTGAAAACTTGGTCCAACTCATGAGTAAATTGAATCATGTAGTCTGATGCCAATAAAATTCTACAAGGAAAGGAATCACTTCAGTGCACCTATTGCCTGTGTTTCTGTCCTCAACATTCACAACACTTCAGCATTCCGATTAAATCAGAAAGCACTAAAACCTGTGTAGACTCATGTAATTGCTTGTACATGTAGAGGTCAGAGGCCAAAATCAAGGGTTTTCCTCAGTGTCTGTCTACCTTCTGAGACAGGGTTTCTCACTGAACCTGCAGCTCAGTAATTTGACCAAACTGGCTGGCCAGCAAGCTCCATAGATTCACCTATGTCCATCTTCCCAGCTGCTGTTATAGAAAAATACCAACTTTTTATGTGAGTGCTTAAGGAGCCAAACAGAGGCCCTTATCCTTGTGTGGCAAGCACTGGCTAAGCCATCACAGCCCCAGAAGAGATGCTTAATTGTTGTATTTTTGTATTGTGTTGATCGAATTCTTAAACTCAGTCATGTGAAGGAAGCCTGGCTCTTTGTCCTGCTTTAACTTTTCCAGTTTTAAGGGAGCAGCCACTTACCTGCTCAGCCACTTTAAGAACCAGCTGAAAGAGCTCAAATGCTTGAGGAATTGAGCTGATCAACTGGGACATAGCTCAGCTGGTAGAGTGCTTGCCTGGTATGCTCAGTCCTTGGTTTGAATGCCAGTGTGCATAAACTAGATTGTAGGGGTACATGCCTATTATTCCATAATTCTGGAGAGTCAGGAATTCAAGGTAATCCTTGACTATATTGTGAATTTAAGGCCTTGGTTTCATAAGTACCTGTTTCAAAAAAAAAAAAAAAAAAGGAAAGAAAGAAAGAAGGAAGGAAGGAAGGAAGAAGGAAAAGAGGAAGGAAGAAAAGAAGGAAGAAAATAATCTGCCTTCTTTCTAGGGATACTAAACTGTGCATGCAGCTGCCCTCATAGACTGTGGACAGGAAGCAAAACTACCTACAGTCCAAGAGCCAAGGGCCTAAGCAACATACAGATCCCCCCTCCCCCATAGGAGAAAAGACACCCTTCTCCATGGCATTCCTTCCAGAAATGGAAGTACCGAGGACTCACCTTTCTCGGGAAACATGAGCTCTTAGAGAAAGGTCACCTTAGCCAGGTGCTGTGCCCTCTGTGGAAAGTGAAACTGTAGCTCAAGGTTAGCCAGAAGTCAGGAGCAAGGCTATGGTTTTGGGTCCTTCGTCTCCTAACAAGGTCCAAAGCTCTAGGTGAAAGAAGACAATGAGGTTTGAAGCCGAACTTTAGGATGGGAAGTTGGGAAACCTGTGTGTTGGCGTTGGCTTTGTTCCTAATTGGCCACATTTTCTAGCACAGCCTTCTCCTGGTTTTAGCTGGTATACCTCCTGACCTCAAAAAACGTATGCTCACGGGAAAAGCTCCTTCAGGTCAGACAGCTTATGGCTTTCAGAAACCCATACTTTACCCGGACCCCCCTCAAATCTAATCCCAACAGGCATCTGTGCTCTCCTCACCCTCCACCATTTCTGGTACCCCTGGGCACATCTGCCTTGTCTCCTTCAAGCTTTGCAAGGTCAAAGGATTGTCCTATGAGCTGCTCAAGCAAGTGGTGAAACATTTTCACCCACTGCATGATCTTTTTAGCTAGAGCTGTATAACATTTTTCCTCATACAAACTGGATTAACTGGATACACATATATGTCTGTAGACAAATACTATTTATTGACCATACTCTACAGAGTAAATAGAAGTTCTCTTTTCCTTATATGGACACTAAGTGCCTGTGGATGTATACAGCCAAGATAAATGGTATCCTCAGGCAGCTGGTCTCTCCTCTGGTAGGGGCTGTTCAGATCCTGACCCAGACATGAGTGAGGAATGAATTCGGGGGGGGGGGGGGCGGGGCAGGGGGGGGGAAGAGGGTTTTGCCACATCCATCTAGATCAAACTATGAACCAAGCAAGAGAGAGGCAGAGGGATCTGGGTTGTGTTACTAATTCAATTTTCAATGCCAGTTAACTTCATTGGCCTAACAAGATAGAGACATTGCCAAAGTCAATACTGCCGATCTGTGTGCCTCAGGCAAGCTTTGGTGCTAAAGGAGCTTTTTAATCCCAGACAGTCTGTCCTCTGAATGTTAGTTAACGTCCATTTTAGTCTCTAGTTTCTACATGTAGTTATGAATCTCATATTGAAGTTGACAGGATTAAATTTTGAGTGTTCAAGCCAAACTTTTAGTAAGGTCTTCTATCCTAGATGCCATTTACACACATGTAAACTTGTATGGCTTTTTAAACATATAATACAAAATGATTTTTAAAATTAACAAGTATTTCCAGACAGGATGCTATTAAAATCATTCACTTCCTAGGCAGAATTAATCGTTTTTAACCATAAAAAAAAAAAATCCCTACCATTTCCTTATTAAAATGTCTTTTTAACATTATTTATTTTATTTTTACTTGTGTGTGTAAATCTGTGTATATGACACATGTGAGGGTTCTCAGGGAGGCCAGAAGCATTGTATGCACTGGAAAAGTAGTTACAGGCAGTTGTGAGCTGCCTGACATGGGTGCTGGGAATTGACCGCTGCTGCTTCTGGACCACTGTACCATCTCCCCAACCCTACTCTAGTCACTGAGGATGTAATCACTTCGAAGCTGAATATTGAAAGCCATATTTGTTTTAAAGAGATTCAGTGAGGCATGGCATAGAGCATCATCTGGGACACGTGACCTGTAGACAATCAGCCTCATCTGGGAACGATAGGTACTAATTACATAGTTACCTTTTTTCTTTGGCCTTCTTGCTTTAGGTGACTGACTGGATACATTTGTAGCCACACATCTGGACTATTTACCTTATAGGAAACCTACAATGTTAACTGGGCTAATTGCAAAGCATTGAGGTCCCGACATGTTTATCTTCTTGTGCTGGCTGAAGGGCAGCTTCTAATAACTCAGATGATGGTAAAGTTGTCTGTGCTCAGAACAGATCATGTTCTTTCCTGCTGAAAGCCTAGTGCACACCTGGAGTCTGTACTTTGCCTTCAACATATTCATATAAAAGTTAAACTTTAAATCTATAAAAAGGCCAATGTTCACCAACAATAAATCTCACCTACTTTCCCATTTCCCTTTCGTAGTGTGATGGTTCACTTCAATAGTTTTTGTAAAGAAAGGTTATTTGAGGTTTCAATTTTTGCTAAAAATATCCCATAATTGACTTGATAAAGTTAAGCCTTCTTTACGACATAGGTTTGCTAAGTATTTACAAGGGAAGATCATATGTTCCTTAGGATAAGAGATGTCTACATACCTATACTTACATTCATCAGCATTGTTAAAGTGGGCTCTTCCCTAGGCAGCTTTTTAGAAATTTAATTTTATTCTGTGTGCATTGGTGTTTTGCCTCCATGTATATCTGTATGACGGTGTTGGAATACCTGGAACTGGAATTACAGACAGGTGTGAACTGCCGAGTGACCTGCTGGGAATTGAACCTGGGTCCTCTGGAAGAGCACTCGGGGACCTAAGCTAGGCAGCTTTCCAAGAGAAAAATGCTACTGACAAATCCACTGAAATTTTCTTTATCAAAACATTTGCTCCTGTGTATAAATATGATTATCTTACTTTATGCCTTTAAAACATTTGGGTATTTTATCAAACGTTACACTTTCTTAAGTACACACCATAATCCCAGCATGGAGGAAGCTAGAATGGGAGAGGAGAAGAGCAGAGAGGGCTGCAGAGTGAGTTCTGGGCCAGCTTGATAGGATAGTAATATCCTGTCTCTATAGATCATACACACACACACACACACACACACACACTCACTCACTCACAAATATGTTGTTGTTTTATACAAGGTCTCATATATTCCAGACTGGCCTAGAGTTCTCTACATAGACAAGGGTAAATTTGGGCTTTTGAACCCCCATTTCCACCTCCGAATTGCTAGAACTGCAGGGATATACTACAATGTTCTTTTTGTTAGATGCTAGCGATTGAATCCAAGGCTTTGTACATGATGTGTGCTGTTCTGACAACTGAGCCACTTCCCCAGACTCCAAGATCTTTTGCTTATATGAATGTTCTTGTTTTGGGAGCCTTTACTAGTTTTAAAAGGTATTCAAAGGAGAAAATCAGGGCCTGAGACCAGTCAGTTAGAAACTGTCACCAGAAGAACAGCACATCCTACTTTGATCAGGAAAATTAAAATATTTTTCCAAGAAATTCTATTTGTAAAATAGTTTCCAAAACGAGGTCCAGTGGCAAGAATATTTTTGGTAACAAAGCAGCAGGGGCTGAGAACCTGGTCTGTACCAACTAACTCCGGTGACCAGGGCTGGAAAATCTGGCTTAGAGAATGATATTCTGAAACTCACAGGGCTTAGCCCATGTAAGAAACAACATGTGTGTGCTAGGCAGCAGCACTTTAGCCACTGGAGCTGGCCAGCTCCTCAGTACCCAGGGCATGGAATGCTGTGGCACTGAATGGTACATAAAGGAGAGAACACCTTGGGAGGAAGACATCCTGACGCTCGACATAAGCCTGGTATCTACACCTAGTAAATTTGAAAGACACATGCACCTGGCTGAACTGAAGTATCCTAAGGTCTGAATGGAGAGATTCAGAACCTTTTTGAATGAGATGCCAGGAGCATTTGGGGCATAGGGCTTGGCTGGCTGTTTTAAGCCTGGCAATGGGAATGGGAAGGCTTACAGGAAAATACCCACGTTAGATAAAACAATACAGGGGATCTCAAAATAACCCTGGCAAGAAAAAGCCAGGTGCTTTTAAAATGAGTTTATACTCCATGATTACATTTATATAAAACTCTAGCAAGTGCAAGCTAATCTACACTGACACAAAGCAAATGTTGCTTCTATGAGAGACAGAAGGAAAGATTATAAAGAATATATAAATACATTTACTCTTTTGACTATAACGATGGGCCATGGGTGTCTACATACATAAACCTTAACTAATTATATAGTTTGGATATGGAAAATATCTTGTAAGTCAGCTATATATCCATGAAAAAGAGACTGAAATTATACCCGACTTACAGAAATTCTGATTCTAGAGGTTGAGGTAGAACCTGGGCATCTTCACTATCTTTATGTGTTACCCAAATGATTAGGGATGCACATCCAGGCTGAACGTATGGTACCTTCTGAGCCACAGTGAGGTGTGTGGTGAGACTGAAGGGCATTGAACTCATCATTGCAGAGATCCAAGTAAAACACCTCTCCTGCCAAGTATGGTTTCTTTGGAGAACATGGGACCCATGTAGATATAGTTCTTCTACTGAGCCTATTGTGGCACTATAGTCAGTAGGTCTTTTACATTCTGAGAAAATCTATCACAGCTGGGCATAGTCTGGTTATTTGGTTTAGTTTGTTTGTTTTCACGCTGCCAGGTAACAAATGATTATAGTTTCCAGCTGCCAAGCCAATCAAGGTGACTGCTATGACCACGTTTGCAGGTTCAGGTTCCCAGGCGCCCACCAAGGCATCCCACCCTGGGTTCTCCTCAATCAATAGGCTTTCATGATAAGTCAAGCAAAACTCAACAGAGTATCGTGTTAAATTCCCCTGAGGTACAAACACAAAAGAATGCAAACTACTACCAAGGTCAACCCTATATTAGTAGCAAGAAGATATGTTGACACTGGTAGCTAGAAATACCTTTAATCCCAACACTCAAGAGGCAGAGGCAGATGGATCTCTGTGATCTTACAGGCCAGTCTGGTCTTTATAGTGACTTTCAGGACAGCTCAGGCTACATAGTGAGATACTGCTCATAAAACAGAAAGGAAGGAAGAAGGAAGGAAGGAAGGAAGGAAGGAAGGAAGGAAGGAAGGAAGGAAGGAAGGGGAGAGAGAAGGAAAGAAAGGAAGGAAGGAAGAAAAGAGAGAGAGAAAGAAAGAAAGAAGAAAGAAAGAAAGAAAGAAAGAAAGAAAGAAAGAAAGAAAGGAAGGAAGGAAGAGAGAAAGGAAGAAAGAAAGAAAGGAAGGAAGGAAGAAAGAAAGAAAGAAAGAAAATTTTTACATATTTCTATTTTGTATATTTTTAATTTTAAAAATTAGGCCTATAGGCCTTTAGGTTAATAGCTATATAGTTTCAGTTTAGAATACTTTAAGAAATTCATGTAAAATTTTGAGTTCTTGCTGAGTTTATCAGAATGTGGCACAATAATTTTAGGAACCAATATTTACATATTTGTGGATTTAAATTTACATAAATATTGAAGTATGTTAGAAGGTTTTGTTTCTTGGTAAAAGTAGTTTGTCCACCCCATTCTTTGGTTCACAGATACAGATGGGAGGGAACAGAATAACCACAACTTAAACTATTTTAAAGTATTACTATTTACTTATGGGCCTTTAACAAGAAACCACTAGGTTCTGCTAGACTAAAAATATACCCACAGATAAAAGCAAAATGGAGTTAACAACACTTATAATTTTTACTTTACTAGTTTCTATTAATTTTTTTTTGCAGGGGTAGAGGTTTGGTTTGGTTTCAATGTTGGTTCTTGGGACATGTTCTTGCTGAGTAACTTGGACTCGGAAGTCGGCCTCACTCAGTCTTTGAGTACTAGGATTAGAGGTATGTGCCAGCACGCCAGGCCAGACTGCTACTTTTCTTCATGTGTATGTGTGTACTGTGTGTATGTGTATACATGTTCACATGTGAGAGTGCACACATGTGTGGAGAACTGAGGTTGACATCAAGAATCTTCCTCACTTGGTCCCTACCTTATTTTTTGAGGTGCGGTCTCTCAGTTGAACCCAGGGCTTGCTGATACGGGACATGTGGGCATCTTCCAATTCTAGAACTACAAGCAGCTGCTGTGCCCACCCAGCATTTATGACAGTACTAGGGGTCTGCACTCTGTTCCTCACACTTGCATGACAAGCTCTGCCCACTGAGCCATCTTCACAAGCCTAGACTATTCATTTTTAATCTAAAGGTAAATTTCTGGGTAGGTTTTTCCCTATATTCAAGAAACATCTTCAATTATATCTAGAAACTTCTTTCCACATAAGGAACTACCACTGAGTGTACCCAATGTTGTGTCGAGAAAAGATGAACAAGCAGGAGGATGAGATCTGAGGATGGCCAAGAGAGTGCTTGAGGGTTAGGAGTCGGTAAAGCAAGAACAGGCTAGGACTGTACGCAGGGGAGAACCACAGAGAGTTTGACCACTCAACAGAGATGATTACTATGGAAGATGAAACAAGATTCTTTCTTTCTCCTTCTCAGAGTCCAAGGCCAGAAACTAAGAGGGAGCTCTGCCTCTTGGAGGAACAGTAAGATGTTTAGTGTGACTACAGTCTGCTTGGACAGGGAAGGGGAGACCTGCTCTCTCCAAATGGCTGAGTTTCTGGGAACTAGTAAAGTGGGTCTAGTGTCGTGTGATGAAGGACCAGAAGACCTGCTGCTGCAAGGCCTTCCCTCTTCAACATGTCCTTTGGCTCCATTATTTTGTGGGAGGAATTGTATGTCTTCAGAGAACAGACATTTAAGTTTCCTGGGATTTAACTACTCAGATAACCAAGGCTTTCCTTCAGTGTGTCTGACGCCTAAATGGACACACGGCAACTGAACAGCTCCTCTTGGCAAAACCATGGGGTCTCCGCCCTCTGAAACAGTGTGATTTGTTCATGGCAAAGGACCACAGAGGATCTACAGCAGAAAGGATCATGTCTCTCAGCGTTGCCATGGGGACTGCTGGCTGGGTTAACTGAATGCTCTGTGGAGAATAACTCTCCTTTTAAAAAGAAAAATAGCTTCTCTATTCCAAAGACTAAATGGTAGAGCAGGTAAGTAGAAATTCTAGGAGGGCAAGAAGTGGGAGCAGTTAGAAGTCTGACTGTTGCAGCAGGAGCAGCGTCTGGTTAGGAAACCGGAGTCATTCAACCCACCGCCAAGGGTAAGATCTCCACCAGAGGATGTGGGCTTTTCTCAGTTAACATCTGTATGAGAGGAGGAGTAGACATGAGGTTTGTAAGGCTCACTTTTAGTTCTATCAACTGCAGTCTTCAAATAACTCTGAGCCTCCTCACATGTCTCATGGGTCAGGAATAAGCCAGAGGAAGGGAGACCCAAGAAGCATTCCTTTCGAAGGTGTTAAGGGCACCCTGAAACAAAGCCATTTGCAGCAGTGCATGAATGTCTGTGAAAAACTTTTCATGCTAAGTTATAAGGACGCCTAGGCCTCACATCCCTGTGCTTGCCTGATGGCTACCTTACTGTTAGGACCTCAGACCGTACCACCAAATCTCCATAGAACAAGTGTCCGTGTACATTCCATCAATAGAGAAATGCCTTTGATGTTCCCAGAGCTACCTCATCGCCCACACAACACTGAATGGAACTAGATGATTGGGAGACAGTAGCTCAGCCCTGACATCTGCCCCAGACTGGCAGCAAGGGTTTTAGGAGTTCTGTGAACTATTGTGTCCATCCAACCTGCCATCTGTCACTGGTTTACCATGGCGTTTGGTCAATGACGTCCCAAGTCTGTGCCATCTGTGAAATGTGGATAACAGCACATCACAACCGCTGTCTGGTCTATCCTTTGTCCACAACTCTCTCTCCCTCCCTCTATTCCTCTGTCTTGTCTTCTTCTTCTTCTTCTTCTTCTTCTTCTTCTTCTTCTTCTTCTTCTTCTTCTTCTTCTTCTTCTTCTTCTTCTTCTTCCTCTTCCTCTTCTTCTTCCTCCTCCTCCTCCTCCTCCTCCTCCTCCTCCTCCTCCTCCTCCTCCTCCTCCTCCTCCTCCTCCTCCTCCTCTTCTTCTTCTTCTTCTTCTTCTTCTTCTTCTTCTTCTTCTCCCTAAATCAGAGAGACAATGTGTCTGCAAAGCTCTCTAAGCTCCTTGGAGACAGAAGCTCTATAAATATAAGCTGTTATCACTGTCACCATGGAAACATACAGGGAGAACTGAGCTGCATTCCTACGTGTGCTCAGCTTTGTTCTGACCTTCTTGCCTGCTGGCTGTTGAACACCCATGGTTTTATAGAGCTGTGTGGCCAGGTAGAGGTGGGGACCCCAGATTGAACTTGCTTACTGGTCAATTCTTCTCCATGTCACTTTAAACAAAGACATTGTATATCTGTTTGCTAAGTAGTAATCTAAAGCTGGTGAAAGGAAGAATGCAATTTATGACTGGCTTAATTTGCAGTGCACCCATCCTAGGACCTAAGTTAGAAACCAGGCTCACTAGGGAACAATTCTAATGTACTTTAGGCATAATATTCTACACATTTTCTAACGGTGTCCCCAATCCTGACTCCTTGACTTCAGAACTAAGGTTAGAAAACCTTTGCAGTGAAGAGGATTAGAAGCCTAGACCTTTATGCCGGGGATTGGCCCCTGGAAAGCAGAACTAGACCATTGTCATCACTGTCTTACTGGGCCTAGCACAGTGCCTGCCATGTAGCCGATGCTTTGCAGAGGTTTGCAACAAAGTGGATATTTGAATGAATAAGTAATCATCCTTACCTGTTACATAGAAATGTATCCAGTATTAAGTGGGACCTAGAGCCTGAAGTACATCATCTCTTCTTGAGGCTTGCCTGAGTCCCCACCCCACTGTCAAATACAGGAACAGTGCCCCAACCCCGAACGTCTAGTATCATGAGCTGCCCTGGGAAAGCCTTATACAGAATGATTTAGAATAACAGTTTCACCCTGACCCCAGCTCTAGGGCCGGCTTCCCAAGGGTGTAACCTGTGGAGTCACACATCCCCAGCACAGAGCACCTCCAGGCTCTATTTAGTGTTAGGTTAGCATCCTCTTGGGCTTTAAAATGATATAACAAGTACTTCACATTTTGTACCACATGGTAGGGTTTGCTTGGCTGTCTGTAGTCCTTGAGTGGTTTTTCTTCGTTCACATCCTGTAATCTCTCTTCGTGAAGAAAGGGGATCCCGCCATCTTCTAGTGGGATGGAAACATCTCCCAGACCTGTAGACTAAGCTCCAGGGAGTGCTTTTTTCGTGACAGGTAGCTTTCTTCATACAAAGTGGCTAATACAAGAGAATGAGCATGCATTGACTCTTCCATGAGCTGTTCTTTGTATACTTGCTGTACTAAAGCTATTTCCTCCAGTCATGGCACATTCATAGGCCTTCAAGAAGAAGAGTTGTGGAGTGACCTGTGGAGTATCTGGCCACAGCCACATCAGCAAGGTAAGCAGAACAATACTGCAGACTAAGTGTGTGGCAATAGAAACGTGGCTATTGACATTCCTATGGAGAAGGGAGAGGCACCCACTTAGACACCGCTCAGAGGCCACCTACACTCTACTCACTGCGTGCCCTTAACCCTCAGCCGTATGCGATCTTGGGGAACTGGGAGAGTTGCTACAGAAGAGGTAGAAGGTTGATTACATGGGATTGTTGCCATGGTGATAAGCTTTCATGAACCACAGCCCATGCTAGTGTAAGGCTTTTGTGGTGATGCCACTGCCTTTGAGTTAGCCACACTCATGTAAGCGATGCCAAGAAATGTACTGGTCCACCAAACTGAACTTGGGTGAAATCATTTTCTTTTTTTCTGGACTGCTAGTACCCTAGCTTGGGTGAGTAGATGTTTCTTTATGTCTCCCCCAAAAAAGCCACGTGATACTTAATGAACTTTGGTGAAATAATAGGGTAAAACAGATGAAATTATAATCTCATGATATTCAGTGAAGAAAGAAGAGTGAAAAGGTAGCAGGGGACCTATCATCAGATGAATGGCTGTTATATACTAGGCACTGCTAGGTGCTTTCTATTTTCAAATTAAGTGGAAAGTAATTGGCAGAGAAAAACAAAGCCTAAGTAATTGCCCAGGCCACTAATAACTAAGAGGTGGGCGTCAGAATCTGTTTGTCTAGTTTTTCTTTAAAGCTTGGGCTCAAAGTTAATTTCCATATATCTCGGTAAAGAAACTTACGTTAGTCATTCATCATTGTACCTCAGCACAAAAGAAAAGTTCATGTGACCTGTTTTAATTATATTCTCATTTTTTTTTTTTAATTTAAAATTTTTGGTTTTTTGAGACAAGATTTTTCTGTCCTAGAACTCAGAGAGAGATCTACCTGTCTCTGCCTCCCTCGTGATGGGATTAAAGGTGTGGGACACCATTGTCTGGCTTTTAATTATATTCTTTATTTGTAGACAGAGACTTGTTGGGGAATGGGGACTACCGAGGGCAAATTCAATCATTAACCAAGACGGGACTTTGTTCTGTGAAACCTTACAGTGTGACACCGGGAGAATTCATTGTCTTCCCACAACTTCCCTTTAATACTAGATGGAAAGAAACAGAGAGATTGCAGTCTGTGTTTGAAGGGCTTACTTAGTAAAGTGGAATGCAGATGTGCGAATGACTCTGTCTGCCATGCAGAGGAGGCCACCACCACAGGAGGCCGTGAGAGCAGCACTTGGAAGGACAAGGGACCTACCTCACTTTTAGGCTGTTGTGCAAGATGATGGCTCTTTTCTTGGAGCCACTGTATATTCAGGTTGCTGGGACCTCAACTTAGTTTTAACTACACAAGAATGACCAGTCTGTTCATGAAGGAAGCTGCCATGGAGTTGGTGTCCAGTCAGTCCAGTCTGCCGTCTGAGGCACCCTGATCATAGGCTTAGACACACCTCTAGGAACATTTGTAAATCCTGTGGTGGGGGAGGTAGCTGCAGAAGCATTTCAGCTAAGGCAGAGGTCGTGAGCGCCAGCCTATCCTAAAATTTCCAATATGCTATACATTGTGAGTGCAAGATGTCACATTCCAATTGCAGCATAGAAGACTTTTGCTTGCACCCGGGCTTCTTAATGTATAATATCTTTAACTAAAGGACTTGTTAAAAATGGGTCGCTACCCTTCTGAAGCCCAAGAATTAATTCTAATAAACGTCTAGGTGCTTCTGTTGCTGCTGCTGCTGGTGGTATGGGGACCACAGTTTGAGATCCTCTGGCACATACTGTGTACTGCCATTGCCTACTTGAAATCTATATAGCCTGTGATGGTCAGCAGGACATTAACCGAAGTCTGAATGCTAGATGCTAATGAATATTCAATGTTAGAGTATTTTGGTATATTCAAAATACCAGGATACATCTCCACTCTGTAGCACGGTGAGCAAACAAATACATAATTTATTTAACAAATCTCCTCAGTGCTGATTTGGAGTCAGGCATTGAGAAGCAGGAGGTACAAAATAGACAGAAATGCTGGACTTTAAGGATCTTAAAATGTGAGTGGGGAATATCCTTTACCAAACTTCAGCTAAGTCCTTTTACATCAAAGAGCTCAGGTTCTCACAGGAACAATGCCACTGTCCTGTACATCTCCAAGATGAGACTATGGAGACTCAAGTAGTTGTGACTTTCACAGCGCTCGATGCCTGTGTCCCCAAGGCCCATATGCTTTCCCCAGCATCTCAGGGAAATATTTATGGTTAAGTCTAGAAAAGGGACTTTCCATTGACGTATCCTGCACTCCATCAGGTAAGGATCTCTTTTCCACAGCTATAAGTGGAGAGATCTCTAAGAGACATTTCATTTTAAGATCCCCAGAGCTGAGATGGGCGGATCCTGGATGGCAAGAAGACAAAGGTTAGTTCTTACCCACACCCATTCACTGAACACCTGGCCAGGTAATTGGCTATTCAGAGCTTTTATGTTTAGAGGGTTACTTTGATCAGCAACTTGGCATTTACTCAGCAGGACCCTGGCTAAGAGTGATAATCCTTTCTTCCCTTTTGATAAATGTTGCCTAGAGTTCCTGAGTTCCAGACACTGTGCTTGACACTGGAACATTCCCAGGCAAGTGGAACTTGCTCCCCTGGTAAGTTCAATATTTAGGCTCCTCTGCTGCTTCTTCATGGTCGCCCTCTGTGTTCCACATTTGAGCCTCTTGGGGGCTTGTTCTAGTTTGCATCTCTACTGTTGGGATGACATACTGACCTAAAGCAACAGGAGATATAGTGGGGTGGTATTTTCACTTATAGATTACAGACCATCATGGAGGAAGCTGAGGCAGGAACCTGGAAGCAGGAACTGAAGCAGAGATTATGGAAGAACATTGCTGACCAGCTGGTTCCCATAGCTAACTAGCAAGGGGTTATTCTCCTATTTCATGGTTTAAATTTTTATTTTTATTCATGACCACAGCTAATATATCAATTTATGGCAGTGTTATGTTTGGTTTTAGTAGAGTTATTAAATAATAAGATCAGAGTATATAGTGAGATAATAATACAGTAATTGATATTTGAAAGAGAGATGGCAGTGATGGGGCAGGGAGATGGATTGCCAGTGAGAACAGTTGCCTCACAAGGAGGAGCTGAGCTGGGTTGTCCATTCTCACATCTAAGCCAGGTGTGTCCCTGTCATCCCAGCACCTCGGAGGGCAAAGACTAAAGGATGGCAGGGGCTTGCCAACTATCAGCCTATTCTAGGTGCAGTGAGAGACCTGTCTCAAGTGCCTACCTCATAAGTGCACGGGCACACTCAGCTGCCCCCAACGCACACTTTGTGCAGAAAACATACCCACACATAATAAATAAATAAATTGATTAAAATATGGAAAGAAATGACAGTGATTATCCAAGATCTTGAGGTTTTTTTTTTTTTTTTTTTTTAACATTTATTCAGTATTTAACATTTAAATATGTATGGATGAGCATATGGGAGCCGAGAACAACTTGTGGGTGTTAGTTTTCTCCCTCAGCCTTGTGAGTCTCAGGGATTGAACTCGGGTCTTCAGCCTTGGCAGCAAGCGCCTTTACACACTAAGCCACCTTGTGAACCCCTTAACTTTGCCTTTTGCATTTACTTACTTACTTTCTTTCTTCCTCTCTCTCTCTCTCTCTCTCTCTCTCTCTCTCTTTCTCTCTCTCTTTCTTTATTTGTATTTGGAGTATGTCTGTCTGTCTGTTTATCTGTCTGTCTGTCTGTCATGTGTATGCCAAGGGCTATGTGTGGACATGTAGAGGCAATTGGCCAGAGTCCTTCCATTATTCGGACAGACTGAGCCCAGTCACCAGTCCATTGAGAAGGGCTTTTTTGTTTGTTTGTTTGTTTGTTTGGTTGGTTGGTTGGTTGGTTGGTTTTTTTGTTTGTTTTTGTTTTTTGTTTTTTTAAGGACTAGGTCCTAGAACACTGAGAGAAGGTAGGTGGGGAGTTGGGGGAGGAATCCCTGGAAGGTAAAGAACCTTGGATCTTTAAAGGATAAGAACTAGCCTCTGAGGAAGCAGGGAGAGACAAGGAATCTGGGAAGAGGAAGAGATCTTTGGAATTGAAGGGGGTAAATGGGCAGAGAGAGGGGTAGGCAGTAAAAAACCACACAAATGCTCTGTGTGATTTGCTGTCAACTTTTGTGCCCTCTTTTGTTAAACGGCACATGAGACCATATATATGCCCAACTTCTTGTTCTTGTTTTTGAGAAAACAAAGATTAACATTTCCCAGCGGCTTTGTTTAAATATCTTTCACAGGTAACCTTATGTATACCTTAGTAAGTTTGGAGCTCTAAAAGCAGACTCAGGGCTCCAGAGAGGACTCTGTTCCTGATTCAGAAGGCCCCAAGTTAAGAACAGTGAGTCACCGGTCTAGAGGCGATAACAAGCCACTGATAACAACCAAAACCAAGTCCGATTTTTTTTTTTTTTTTTTTTGCTTTGTTTTGTTTTTTTCAAGATAGGGTTTCACTGTTAGCCCTGACTAGCCTGGAACTCACTCTGTAGACCAGGCTGGACTCAAACTCACAGATCCAATTCCTTCTGTCTCCCAAGTGCTAGGATTAAAGGCATACTCCACCACTGCTGGGCTCCAGGTCCACTTCTTTAAACCCTTCTGTGCAGCAGTGTTAAGTGAATCCACAGGGAAGACAATTTATCCCCATACTGCCTGACTCCCCAGTCTCATTTAACAGCTGCCTCCAGACTTTCCCTGCTGTTTTCAAGTCTCAGAGTGCAAAGCAGTATACTGCCATTCTCTGTTCTCTCCATTTAAGCAGAGGTAGCTCTTGAAGGCAACAAGAGCTGGCTCATTCCTACGGTGTTAAGTTGTCTCCTAGCTGTACCATCTCCCCACCTTCTCTCTTACCCTACAGTGGGGCTTCTCTGATTGAGCAGTTAACAGTGTCCTATACTGGGCATGTGATTCAGGAGTACTTGCCTAGTGTATGTGAGGTCCTGTGTGTTCAGTCCCTAGCACTACCCAAAAAATTATTCTAAATAAATAAACAAATCCATTTACCTAAAAAGCTTGTTCACGTGCCGATTTCTAAACTGCCAACATCTGTTTGTAAAAGTGGGATAAAGGTCAGGGAGCTGAATGTTAAGGAAGTGAGACAGGCCAACTGGAGGCAGGCTGCTCATAATTTACATAGAGAACCCTTGCAGCTACGTGAGGGTTGGAGACATTCAAGGGGGGCAGCTTCATTCATTCAGCCCAGTTAACTGAGAACACACTGTGTGTTCCCACAGGGTACTGGAATAAACAGGGTGAAACTCATTCTTATGAATTTACAGTTTAAGCAAATAATCATACAAGCAAGCATAGAGAGACAACAGTGACAAATTCACAAAGAATTGCACATAGCCTGGGAAAACATCTGACTCAGACATTCTCCCCACCCCAACTCCCCCAGAAATCAAGGAGTTTGTATCCCAAGGCTCTGTAGGTATTATTCAGCCTAGAGGAAAAGGTGAATATTCCAAGTGAGGAGGACCACAGGGAGTTTAGGACACCAGAGAAGCAGACAGAAATGACTGGGTGTCTTCAGTCACCCATGTCCAGCACTGGTCAACCCTCATGCGGGCTTCCAGAGTTCTCTCCAACGCCCCCACCCTTTTAGAAGGCTAGTGGAATTGAAGAAATATCAGTTTGCTGAACGCTGCTATTAATTCACAGCTAAATGCATGCTGCTTGCTTAAGACCCTTTGTCAGTTACACAGTTGACACTTCCGATGGCATTCAGGCTTGAGTAGATCACACAGCCTATGTCACCACATCCGGTGCTAAGAATGGGCAACAGCTGTCTAAATCCCAGAAGCTCCCAACGAGGCTAGCAGAGAATGGGATTCCTGCTGTGAAGGGAAGGGAGACTAGGACATCCACAGGGCTGGGCGTGCCAACTGGTCAAGTCAGTGATGGTGCCCTGTGCCATATGCAACTGCTTTCTGGTCTCTCTTAAGGATTCTGCCTGGCTGCTTCAAGGGCCACCTCACCTGACCCCAGAAGCCTGGACTCGTCTAATAGAATACCCTTGTATGGGATTATCTTACAGCAAAAAGAAAGAGATCTATTTGTGTGTGTGTGTGCGTGTGTGTGGAAGAGTAAGGTTTTAAACAATGCTTGCCCTCCTGGGACTTGTATTTTTAAAAAGTCTGGGTAATACTTTAGAGTTAAGAAGCCCATCAGGGTGCATCAAGTTTTCTTGTTTCCTCCTGCCCAGGCAGCAACGGGGCCCCCTGTTCTTAGCTAGACATGGTGCCCAGAATAAGAACCATAATTCTTAGCTTCTCAGTTCCCTAAGTGTTGCCCCGTGGCCGAGTTCTGACCAGAAAGATGGAAACAGAAGTGCCCTGGGACAGTTTCTAGGACAGATGTTTCTGTAAAGGGTGGCTGACTTCCATTTTCTTCTGTCCTCGTCCCTCCCTCCAGCCAGAATATGACTGCTGGCCCTCTTGGCTACTAAAGAGCCATGTAGGAGGGATGGTAGGAGAGCAGGAAGCGGGCAGCAATCCCTGAGACCTTAGTAGACAGAGCCACTGGCTTGGGCCATCGATCTCTGAACTTGTAGGAGAATAAAATCTGATGTCACTGAACACAATGATTTCTATCATCCACAGAATGGCAACTCTTCAGTCATGTTCCTCATCTGCCTTCATCCATTCCTCACCCGAAATCAGCCTTCTTCTTACAAATCTGGTGATGGTGGTAGTCCACATGTATGCTGTATGTGTGTGTGTGCGCGTGTGTGTATGTGTGTGTGTGAGAGTGCACGTGTGCGTGTATATGTGTGTGTGTGTGAGCGCATACATGCACATGATCGGTAGAGGTGGGCAGCAAGACCTTGTGGGTGTCACACTGGACAAGAAGCTGTCATATTTTCCAGTACATTTCTGTAAAAGGCACTCGCTTGCTTCTCCATGAGGTTGCTAGGGAAGGTACCATAGGGGGATAGGTATGAAACACTGTTACCATTTATTAATGAGAAAAAAAAAATAGTGTTAAGCAGCTGGTTTAGCTGGATACAGTGACTGCAACAGTCTGTCTGCTAAAAACGACTTATTACTTGATTTAGTTGTCATCTATTTGATGCAAGTTATTTTGCATTTTCCCATCTCCAAGTTTTTCCTTTTAAAGTCAAATGAAAGTAAAATGTTCTTGTTTTTGTCAACCCCCCCCCCAAAAAAAAAAAAAAAACTAGGCACAACAAAATGCAGTATTTCTAGAGTTGATCTGGAGAGGTACAGTTCCTTAGGGGGAAAAAAAAGAGGCACATTAGAGGTGGTATATGGGACACCCTTTGTTCTGTGTCTGCTTACCTGTGTGGCTCAGCAGCCATTCGGTCCAGCAGGATCCTCAGATGCTCAGTGCCTTGGCTACATGGGAGGGAGGAACCCAGGCCTCACATCCAGGCTTAGGTTTCCCAGCAACCTATGACCTGCCAGGAAAATGTGCCCTGTGTCAATCTGACTCCTTCTGCTCGGAGTCCAGACTGAAAGTGAAGCCTTGCCAGCTATCAGTGGGAACTGCAGCTTCGGGATCATGAGAAAGGCAGGGCTATAAAAATTGTAGGCATCAGACGAGGACACAGGAAGTCAGGGACATGGTTAGAGGCAAACGGCAGCATTTGGGTGGACACAGCCAGTCCTATCACGGGGGAATTCTAGAATTTATAATAGGTGTTAGCTTCTCTGGACATTACATTCCTTGGAAGCAGAGTAGCTTCTTAAGAAAGGCAGTGATAGATGAGAATCTGTGTGGAAGAAAGCAGTAAACATGATGTGAGAATTCAAGGACTGAAGAAATGCCGGCTTCCTTTTCCACAAAGTACAAATGAACTGGGCATGGTGGAGCAAAACTTACATGCCTGTGGTCTGCAGAAGCAGAGGCAGGTGGCTGTCTGTATGTTCAAGGCCAGCCTGGTCTATATAATGAGTTCCTTGCCAGTCAGAGCTACATAGTAGGACCTTATCTCAAACAAACAAAGAAACAAAAACAAGGCAAACAAACAAAAAACCTCCAAGGGACTGGAGAGATGGCTCAAACATTAACAATACTTGCTGCTTTTGCAAAGGATCCCAACTTGGATGTCAGTATCTATGTGGATGCTCACAGATACCTGAAACTTGAGTTCCAGAGGATACAATGCCCACTTCTGGTCTCCCTGGGCACCAGGCATACATGTAGTGCATATACATGCATGCAAAGACTCACACATATACATAAAATAACTAAATATTTTTAAAATATAAGCCAAGCCAGATGGTGGTGGTGCACATTTTTTTATCCCAGCATCCGGGTGGTAGAGGCAGGCAGATCTCTGAGTTTGGGGCCAGCCTGGTCTACAAAGCGAGTTCTGAAACAACCAGGGCTACACAGAGAAATCCAAAATCTTGAAAAGGCAACAAACTAACAAACAAACAAATCAAAAACCAAAAACCAAACCAAACCAAACCAAACAACCAAACCACAAAAAAAGAATTACAAAAAAGAAGAAGGAGAAGAAGAAGAAGAAGAGAAAGAGGAAGAGGAAGAGGAAGAGGAAGAGGAAGAGGAAGAGGAAGAAGAAGAAGAAGAAGAAGAAGAAGAAGAAGAAGAAGAAGAAGAAGAAGAAAGAAAGAAAGAAAGAAAGAAAGAAAGAAAGAAAGAAAGAAAGAAAGAAAAAAAGCTAAACCAAAATAATGTAAAATGGAGGGCTGGGAGGTTCGTTTTTTGATATTTGTAAATTGCCGTTTGCTTCTTGTTCTTGCAAACAAGGAACTAAGATTGAAGAGAAGTCACAAGGAGCTAGGGTTTAGCTCAGGATTTCCCAAGCACAGGATGTTTTGCTGCAGGGAGCATGTGGCTAGAGAGCTGAGAGTCCTGGAGGATAGTTGGCCTTGTCCCTGTAGATGGGAGTTTGAACTGGGGACCTCTCCAAGAGCACCACCATTGTCTTCTAGCCTTTGTCTGGATCTGCAGTAAGAAGTTAAAGATTAAGTTGACAAAAAAAAAAAAAAAAAAAAAAAAAAAAAAAAAAAAAAAAGACATTCCCTTTTATCTTTAAAAGACTCCAAAGTCTTTGAGGTTAAAAAAAAAAAAAAAAAAAAGCCAAAGAAGGTCATAAAATAGCCCCAGCTCTCCCTCTCAGCTACTTTTTATGTATATGTGTGAGTCTTTGCATGCATGTATATGCACTACATGTATGCCTGGTGCCCAGGGAGACCAGAAGTGGGCATTGTATCCTCTGGAACTCAAGTTTCAGGTATCTGTGAGCATCCACATAGATACTGAGACCCAAGTTGGGATCCTTTGCAAAAGCAGCAAGTATTGTTAATGTTTGAGCCATCTCTCCAGAAAAAAAAGCTCAGAAACTTTTCTGGAATGCTTATAGAAGAACCTTCCTTCTCCTTTAGATTACCCCTTCAGAAAGAAGTCCACCGTTGACTTAAAAAAATTTAAGTTTATGTTGTAGGTGTGTGCAACTGAGTTCGGGGACCAGCAGAGGCCAAAGGTATAGGTTCCTGCGGAAGCTGGAGTTTTAGGCCATCGGGAGCTGCCTGATGTGGGTGATAGGCACTGAACTCAGGGTCTCTGGAAGGAGAGCATGCTATTCCTAAACACTGAGCCACCTCTCTAGCTCCTCCATCACTACTGTCTTGAAAACAGATGGAAGATTCTGGAGATGAATTTATATATATATTGAGAAATGTATGGCTCTTGCCTTAAAGCAACCTTCCTCAGTAATTGGGGCTACCTTGAGGACCTATCCCTTATGGACCCTCATCTTTACTTCTGGCAACTGAGTTTACATATGCAACTAGACAAGTGCTCTACAACCGAAATTTGTACTCAGGCCAACAACTTTATTTTTAAAGCTGAGACAAGATGCCTTCTCTGGTGCAAATATTCTAAAGGAATTCAATCAGTTCACCTCTGACTGGGGGCACAAAGGAGCAGCTTGGGTGGTCCAAAAGCTCCAGCACGAGTTGGTACCAGTATCCCATGGGACTCCCAAACATGTGGGTGAGTCATGGTTCATTGGCAGCACCAATCATCTCTGTTTTGCCAGAACAAAGGAAACACCATTCTTTATGTATTGTTTTTGCTCTGCTGCAGCCACCTCCACCATATACACACTAAGATGGAAGGAGATGGAGAATCTTAGCTTGTCTTGATACACAGATGTCTTGTGGATTCATCAGTCAAGAAACAGAGCAGCAGAAAATTATTTTCCAGTTTCTAAGCCAAACAGCATCCTGGTCCTCCAACTAATAGTAGAAAAATACAACTTTCTAAGGATGGTCAGTCATAAAGGTTAAAAAGGTCTCTTTGGGGTTTTGAGGCCATCACATAGCCTAAGCTAGCCTCAGACTCACTATGCAGCAGGAGATAACTCTGAACTTCTGATCCTCTTGTCTGACCTTCTGGACCATTGGGCTTACCAGAGTCTTGGTCCTTAGTCTCCAGGGTCTCTATTTGCTATTTTCATAGTTTCCTCATATAGGTCATAGATTCAATGACCAAGGGATATAGAAAAGTGTCAGAAAGACCACAAATGAAAGCAGTGGAGGCTGGTGTCTATTAGTTTCCATTTATCTATTCAAGGTGTCTGAAACTGGAGCTGTCTCAGAAAATAGTTTCTCTGGTACCCATGAGGCATATTATAAAGCAGAGTGACACCCTGTGGACTAATCAGGAGTCCTTCTGTGATGGATGGTGAGGGTATTCAACCCTGCCTCTTGTCCACTTACACTCCAGCCACGCTGTTGACCAGTCCACAGCCTTTCCCAAGCCCTCCAACTGCAGAACTGTACATCTGAGCTGCTTTCTACATAGCCTGCCACCAAGCCATTTTCTTCTGCAGTGCACACAGCTTCTGCTGCCAGGATGAGTCACCTCCCAACTCATCCCTTCAGCCCCTCCACTCGGTACTTAAAATACTCTGGGGCTGGCCGAAAAGAACCCTGCTGTGTGTGAGCACGTGTGTGAGTGTGTGAAAGTAGGGTTGGTTGGCAGCTCAGCCTTCCGCAGCCTCTGCAGAGCCTGACTGCATTCTGTTTGCCAGAGGGCTTTAGAGAGCCGACTGCTCCAGGGAGTTCTGTTTTCGGTGGCTCTGGTTCTCTCAAGCAGGCTGCCAAGACTCTCCTTTTCGGGCACCTCCATTTTGGTCTCCTTGGTTTTGAGCAGAAGAATCTTAGAGATAATGTGTTCAGTATCTTTTCTCAACCCCGTTTCTGGATTGCCATCTTGCTACAGGCAAGAATATCTATCCCATTTTGCTTTTACCTGCTGGACCCTGTCTCTGCCCCCAGGTAAATGCTATATCAGTTACGAATGCATCTGGCTGTTTTCGGGAGTTGGAATCTGTTATCCTCACTTGGATAACACCCTGCCCTGCTCTTGGCTGTCAATTCTGTTTAATGCTTCACCTCTGTCCACCCACACAGAATATTAACCTTGGGCAGAACCAATCATAGGATACCAGAACCATCTCTTTTCCCTAGCCAGCACGGAAAGAGGTCTGTTCTCTCCTTGAGCCCTTATACTGAGCTGAATATTCTCTTCCTCCAGTGAACTTCCACAGGTACCTAGGGAACAATATGCTCTTGGTTCCCGACGGTCCACACCCAGCTGCACACTGCACACTGCACCTGCTGGAGGTACCCCTCCCTCTGGAGAACCACACACATTTTGATTTCAACCTGCTGGTACAGCACCCTTCACAGAAGGGGCCTTCGAACAAAAGCCCAGCCCAGTACACTCCAAAGGGACATTATGTGCTTGAGTTATTCATTACTTGAGTTACTCGAGGTCACAGAGCAGGAAGCAGGTTGGGAAGAGAGGGAAAAGGTGGCATTGAGGGTGGGGAATTAGTCAGGGTGACCTTCCAGGGCCCAAAGGGAACTCAGAGTCCTGGTTAAGTATCACAGTAAGATGGTCAGTCATAAAGTCATACCAATAGCTTCAAGGTTAGGCAAGGTCATGTGGAAGGAATTACAGTTAAGCTAGCTACTTAATAGCTCTTGCTATGCACTAGGCACAGCGCTTAACGCTTTCCCAGATCCTTCTTTTAATCCTGGCTACAATGTATCACTCTAATTTTACAGCCCTGGGAACAGCCCTGGAGAGCAAGCGACTTGACCAAGGTGGAGAAGCTGGCCGGCCTGGAAGAGAGGACTCTGTCTCATCTTTCCCAGGGCTGCTCTAGGTGGCAAGATGGGGAAATGCATACCAGACAGTTCCAGACGGTGGAGACTGCCTGGGCAGGTGGAGCTTGTGGTGAGCCACGAACAGAAATGGTTCCCACACAAGTGGGCTGAAATCATGTTCTCCTGTGGCAACACTAGCTCTGGGTGGGAACAGGGATGATTCTCAGGAACCTGGGGGAGATGCTGCAATGGCCCTGAGCAGAGCTGGGGAGCTCACTTGAGAAAGGGAAAAATCTACCAGAGGAAGACCTGGCAAGGGCAAGAAAGCAAGCTTGCCTCCCTCTACCCATTCCCAGTATAACAGGCATTTATCACACAAGTTGGCAGCTAAGGTGCAGCACTCTTTTTTTTTTTTTTTTTTTTTTTTTTTTAAATAATAAAGGAAGTTCTGATTTAAAACCTGCCACTATGAACTGTTTGCAAGACATGCTTCTGGGGGTTTGAGGTACACTGGCAATGAGGGATGGGCATGGCAACAACCTTAAGAGCCCTCTTACTCTCTTTTCCTTTTCTTAATTCCTCAGATTTGCAATCCTCCTGTCTATCTCCAGATTGGGGTTATAGGCAGAAGCCATCAAACTCTGGTCAAGCCTCATCTCTCTTAAGGCTTACCTTACACCCTACTTTTATTCCTTATGGGTTTTTTTTTTTTTTCGTTGTTTTCCCTGATTCTGCCCACAGAATTTCCTACCTCTTACTGTAGTGAATGTGAAATACACACACACACACACACACACACACACACACACACACCCTTCTCAGTGGTCTGGTCTGCCGGAAACCCCTCCATGATGTATGTTCTGCCTAGAGACAGTGGCATTGAATCTACAGGTACAGTCCCTTCCAATAGCTTACCAACCACAAACTTGGTTTTTTTCCAAAATAAACGCTGCAGGGGCAAAGCAGGGATGACTTCTTTCTCAACAAGCTGCTCTCACAGTTGTCCTTGACACAGCGGGTTGGCAGCCCCTGTGGACTCGGAGGGACTAAGTTGCTATTCCTTCCCTGAATTTTGAGAATTTTCAGGTTTTCTTCAGTCTTGCAAGTGGGATCAATGAGGAAAAGCTCATTTTGCATCCCTTTAATCCTGTCCGTGGGCCTGCAAGGTTGACCTTGAAAATGACAGGGTGCCTTGGGAAACCATCCCTGTGTTGGGAAGGTCTTTGATAAGAAACTAGCTCTTTCCACAACCAGCAGGTCGCTCCAGGGACAGGCTTTTCTGCAGCCACTGCAGAAGCATCGCCATGTTTTCTGCTGTGTCATCACGGTAAGAGCTGTGTGGGAAGCTGCTCAGGGGGCACGGTGGATGAAAATGAGAGTGGTTTTTCAGCCAACAAGTATGGAAAGAATGGGAAGCAGGTCATGTCCAACACTTCGTTCACGACATCTTGACATGTGAGCTGGGTCTTCCCAAGTGCTCGGTTATTTCAAGAATTCTACAGTATAGGGTAGGGGTGCCCCCAGTAAGATAGAACAGTAAGCCAACGGGAATACCAGCCACAGACCTGGGCCAGGAGAGTCTCAGGTGGCTGGATCACGTGCATAAATTGTTCCCCGGGGTCTAGACTGGCAGGAGCTACAGCCAGTTCCCAGCTACAGCCCAGGGTGGGTTTGGCAATTGTCCGGATTGAGGTGGTTCAGGCCGCCCACAAGAAGCACAGACCAGGAGTTAGGGACCGAGGCTGCCCGCTGGGCTGGCCTGCAGAAGAGGGACGGGCCGGAACTGCAACCGCAGTGTCAGAGAGTGCTAGGGGGCGGCAGGTGCACAAGCAGAGAGGCGGAGCAGAGCTGGGCAGAGTTACTAGCGTTCTGGAGTGACCTTCCCCCACCTAGTCAGGGCCTAGGGGAGGTGGACCTGCAGTAAACCCAGATCAGGAGTACCGGGGTAAGACCAGTACGAGGAAGGGGTTGGGGTCTCAGAGGCTCCCAGAGAGGGACGCAGGTGCAGGCCACAGGATCAGCGCACGGGGAGGGGGGGTTCTCCAGAGATAGCTCGCGGAGGAGAGAGGGCCAGCAGAGCTGCGGGAGCACTACTCACCCGCCCCCAGTCCCTCTCCGCACCCTAGCTGCCGTGCCAGCCCCTCTAGCCTAGCCGGCTCCTTTGTGCCGGCCCCGCGCCCGCCCCTTCGGGGCTCAGGTCCCGCCTTCTCGGCGCCGGCGATTGGTCTGCAGTGTCGCCGGTAGGCGGAGCTACGGATGGTGGAGGCGCGGTATATAGTAAAGGTAGGGCGTGCGCCCTCAGCCAATTTCTCGGCTCCTGGCCTGCGCGCCCGTGTGTCGAGCCTGCGCTCCACTCTTCTTGTCCTTCCCGGTGACTTTCCCTCCTTGTCCCTGGTCCATCTCGCCAGAGGTCACAGCAGGCAGAGTGGTGCAGCTACAGCTTGAAGCAGCAGCTGCGGGGTCCGCTGAGTCCCCCGGAAGGCGATCGGAGCGCGGGGAGAGCCCGAGAGCGGCCGCGCGCCCACCTCTAGGTGCGGGGCTCGGAGCCGCCCAGCCCGCGCGCGCCCTCCTCCCTCGTCCCTCCTCCCTCCGCCCCCGCCGCGCCTCCCCCTCCTCCCGCTCTGCCTAGACTGCTCCGCGGCGCGCCTCGCACTCGGAGAGCCGCAGCGGCAGCGGCGAGTCTCGCTTTCGGAGACAGAGCCGGGCCGCGGGGACACCGAGCAGCCGCCGCGAGGACGCCAGGGCGCGCGCCGCACTCGCCTTCCCTCGGCCTCGGCCGCCACTGCTGAGCAGACACCATGGCCCGCGGAAAAGCCAAGGAGGAAGGCAGCTGGAAGAAATTCATCTGGAACTCGGAGAAGAAGGAGTTTTTGGGCAGGACCGGTGGTAGTTGGTGTAAGTACGCGCTCTGCGGCTTTCACCGTCGGCGCCTTGGCTTTTCCTAGGAGGCGCATCCCTGTACGCGGGCACTGCGGACAGTTCGGCGCCCTCGGGGCTGTCCAGGGTATTAGGGATTGGGTGGTAGGTGCTGCTAGGAGCGCGCGGGCCTGGGCTTGGCATCTAGTGACAAATGTGGGGGGTCCCCAGGATACGGCTCGGGTGGGAGCTGGAGCTAGCTAGACTGAAGGTTTTGGGCATGGTAGGGAATCTTCGTTTCCTAAGCCTTCCCTCCTGGGAAATTCGTTCAGGTTTCAGGAGACTATGTATGTGCCCTCCCTCTCCATCTCCCAAGACCTTAGAAAAATGAGATTTGGGGCTCCGCGCAGAACTCATGAGCTTACCTGTTCTAATGCAGACGATTCTGCGATAGCATCATTCTTCCAGCCTAGAAATGTATCTAGAATGGAGAGGAACGGGGAGGAGAAATGCATCCACACTGCAGTCTTCACACACTGCAGTCATCACAGCCCAGAAATGGCCCAGTGAGCTCCGTATCATGGCCCGTTTTTAAGCCTTGGCTAGACATGGTGTTTTTTAAGAGCTTCATGATACAGATGAAGAAACAGGTTACATTAGTACATTTCATGCAGCCTGTTGCTTCCTTGGCTGGAATCCCCTCATACCCCATTGAAAATTAGATACCGTATTTGGATGTTTTACCTCCTTACACCGGAAAGGTGGCAGGTTTTTTTTTTTAAAGGTCATTTTGAAGGGCATAGTTGTAGACAAATCCATGAGTCGTGACTGCGGAAGGGAGGGAGGGAGGGAACTCCCCTCTGCTGCATCACTGCCCCCTCCTTCTCCAGTATCACCATCACCACCAGCACCTCTACCTCCTCTTTCGCCTCCTTCCCCCTCCCTCCCCTATAGCAGCAGCATTGCAGTCACTAAGGGAACCCTGAAAACTAGCGATGCGGTGTTTCTGTTTGGGGAGGGTCTATGGAAATAGGCCGGAGAATGAGTCAGGGAAACAACGCTTGGCTGACATTTTGAAAAGGAAGAAACTGGGATATATGTTTTTCTTTTTTTTTTTTTTTTTTTTCTTAATGAAAAAAAAATCAGTTAGGGAGCCTCTCAACTGACAAGAATAAAGGGTTAATAATGCATCATACTTCAAGGTTAGTCAAGGTGAAGCCTCATTCATTCTACAGTATTACTAGGAAGCATAGGCATCCCTGAGACATGGGAAAATGGAGTCTTAAATTGATAGCCTTTCATTTCACTTTATGTTCCATTTTATTTGGGGAGACTGTTCTTCCATGGGAGTATGCCCATAGTGTTCCTGTAATGTGGAAGGAGAAACCTGAAGAAATGTGAGGTCTGTACAGGATGAACAGCCAGGGCCACTACCTAGCAACTCCTTGTAACTCAGCTAGGAGGCCTAGGAGGTGCACTGCGGAACTGGCCCCTCCTCCCAGGTTAGCTGGGGCTGCCTTCCCTGGTGGTCTGGTCCCTGCAGCAGCATCACAGGACCAGGGGTGGCATGGACTCCAGGTACCTTGTGAAATTTGCCCTCTAGTGTTTTTCCACTTCTTAAAACATATTTCTTTCCTCATTCCAACCTCACACTCCTTCTTTGAATAATATTTGCTTTAGAGGGTAAGGAAGGCCGTATGGAACAGTTTGTTCTTTAAACCGACATTTAATGGGACAACCCTTCCATATCAGAAAGGGAGAAAGAATGAGCCTGTGTGGTCTTGATGATCACATCCAGCAAGGTAGTGATACCCACGGGCTTAGGAAGCAGCCATCGTAACTCATCTTCCATTTTGTGGATTCTGAGCTTGAAACCCAGTTTGTGTTTTGTGCAATCCTATTTGAGCCCTTTTAACAATGTAAGACGTGGCAGAGCAGTTCGTATCTCATAGAGACAGATGCCCGTTTCCAGCTCTGGGCCCAACATGGATGCCCTTGGGACCAGGGCAGGATGTCCTTGGCTTCGTTTTTTTTTTTTTTTTTTTTTTTTTTTTTGCTTATAGGTAGATTTTTCACCAAGATGGACGGCAGGAGGCTCCAGCCTGTCACCTGCTGGAGAGATCACAACTTACAAATCACTTTGTGCTTTCTACCTTTTTATTAAGTTAATACATGTGTTGGTAGGTTTTTATATTTGGCATTGGTTTCCCAGGCCACTTTTTAAACCTTATTTTTGACATTTTAAGGGATATGGAGATATATATATATATATATATATATATATATATATATATATATATATATATATATTTCTGGTGTTCCTTGTTCTTTAAATATAGAAGAAAAGAAAATTTGTTTTAAAGAATAAAAAATGCTCCTAAAGCCGACACCCCAGCCTCCAACATCATGTCACCAGCCTCCAACATCGTGTCACCAGGCTGGTGGGTGGGACTAACCTAAGGTGTGTGCCTGTTTCTACTGTGCCACTGGTAGCCTTGGTCTTGGAGAGTCCATTGGCCGAGCCCACTGGACATGCGTGCTGCGCTCTGTCTAACCAAGTGACTTTACTGCAGTGACAGTTTTACCAAGTCCGTGTCTAGCGGCAGCAGAGTCCCTCCCTCAGCTTTGCTTTTCTGTGGGCAGAGTGGAAAGGGTGTGTATGTTCTTGAGCTTAATCATTGCGCTTGTAAAATGACTAATTTTTCCATCAATTTGTCTTTTAAACTGTAGCCTCGGTCCTGTGCCTTCTTGGGTTGGGATTAGCTACCTGGAGTCCAGGATATGAGTAGAGAGGTTGTAGTTGCTAGGAGAGGCAAATGTGGCTAAGCTGAGAGCACCCAGGGTGGCACTGGAAGGGCAGCAGGACAAGACAACAGCTGAGAAGCCAGGCTCTCAGGGGCTCTCTCGCCGACTGGGTTATACCAGCTCTGTACCTCCTCGTTCCCTGGAAAAAATTTTCCAGATCCCTTGACGTCACAAGCTTGCCATTTGCCTACCACTGCCTGGATACCAAACGCAGCTCTTAACCCTTGTCCTGCCGGGAGGAAGGGATAGAATGGGGGCTGTGGTTCTAGATGGTGCAGCCTCCTCTCTTCTCATCTTTGCTTTTTATCTTTATGTAGGGGAGACTAGGGATGAGGCTCAACGCTTGTATGGGCTTTGGTGTGTGTTCTGGGTTGTTTCACTAGCTCCAGAACACTGCTGTCTTGAAGTATGTATTCCTGAAGGGGAAAGTTGGTATTTTTCCATGTATGGAGAGGGCTATGTGACTCATTTCCACGGCTCGTGTGTCCACTTCATTCCTGGCTTCCAGCATGTACATACATACCTTTTCAATAATCTCTTCACCCTGTAGCGTTTTCTCAGAGACCCTTTAGAAGGAACCTGTGCCCCCCTTTGCAGTCATGTCTCTGATAACCTTACAGGTCTCTTGCTTCCACTTTCCCCTTCTCGATGAGTTGTTTGACTGGCTCAGGACAGCCAGGCGATGCCTGGTACAGCCTGTTACTATACTGCTAATCGGGGAGATAATCCTTGTATACCAGTAACTGATAGCTTTATTCCAGTCTACTGGCTTCCTGTTGGTTCAAGGTGGTTTTTTGTTTGTTTGCTTGCTTTTTATTTTTATTTTTTTAAAGTTTATTTGTAGCTAGCTCGGCCTGCCTTCTATTAACCATGAGAAAAAGAAAATGTAGCTTACACAAGCAGTCCTTACTCTGCTAGTCAGATGGTGAGGTAAAAATGGCGGCCATAGAGTTTCCTTTGTATGTTTGACTGGTTCCAGTTGCCGCCCTGTGTCCTTGAGGAAAAAGATAGTGCTTTGTAGACTGAGTGACTTGATAAGGAGGGTTCCACCTGTGTTTCTGAGCTGATTGTTCTTAGCCGTTGCCGGGTGTGGGGGATCAGCAAGTGACGCCCCTAAGAGAACACACCGCTGAGTGTCAGATGCATTGCGTAAGCGTGTGAATGCAGCTGCAGGTTTGCTGCTGATTTTCTTTTCAGAAAAGGAAGTGACTTCCTGTTAGCCCTTCAGCTACCTCAAGCGTTTCTCCACCTCTGCCTTCCAAAAAAAAAATGTGGCTCCCTCTTTTGATTACTGAGAGAAACTGGCTGAAGAGGAGCCGGGAAGGAGCTGTCTGTGGTTGTCTTTGGGAAGGTTAGGCTTTGATTCTGAGCTCCTGAGTACATCACAGCCGTCTCTGTCTGTTCTGCCCACAGTTAAGATCCTTCTGTTCTACGTGATATTTTATGGCTGCCTGGCTGGCATCTTCATTGGGACCATCCAAGTGATGCTGCTTACCATCAGTGAGCTGAAACCCACATACCAGGACCGAGTGGCCCCGCCAGGTAAAACCCAGGGAGTGGCTTTTCCAGAGATAAAAGGATTCCATATCCAGCCTAGAGGACACCTTAAGAAAACCGTGTAGTAGAGCTTCAAGCTAAGCATGGGGAGGAATCGGGAGCTCTGCTGCAGCCACGGCTGCAGCCCGCATTGCGGCTGAACTCCAGATGGCTGGCTGCAGACATCCGTCTTACACAGCTCTCGGGTGAGGGTGGTGCATGCAGCCCCACTGTGTGACTGAGCACATCAGGGCCCCTCGGGCTTCATTCTCCTTGGCCTTAACACTCAAGCGCTTGGTCAGCAGGCTCACTCTGGGGCCCGTTTGGCTCTTAAACATTTGTTTTTTCACTTGTAATAAATCCTTCAAATACGCATGCCCACAGAGAGGAACCATGATGGGGGGGGGGTTGTCATTCTGCTGATTTGACCTTGAACACAAACACCCTCTGCTGTGTCTCACTGGGCCCCTTAGGGGTTTGTGAGCCCTCTTTCCAGTTTGGCTGTCTCTGTTTGTTCTAAAAAGTTCATGGGGGTGGGGGGGGGGTGCTGGGAGGGAGTCCTCATGGCGAAAGCAGTACTCCACAAGAGTTCAGAGGGGTCTTGGCTGTTGTCAGTGTTGCACACACGGGTCCTCACACACCATGGAAGGCCACTGCCGACAAGCCTGGGGCTAAATGACAGGCTGGTGGGCAATGGTAAACACAATTTTACCATTTGGTTCTTTTGCTTGGAGGATAGAGCTGGGGGAGAAGGAAAGGGGTTTGTGTTCTCACCTTTCAGTTTTCACCTTATAAATGACCTTGGGGTTGCAGCTGGGGTGACAGTGAGTCTTATGTGGGCAAGGCTACGGTTTGGAAACGGCCATCTGTAAGTGACAGTCTTGGGGGACACGTGCAAGCACTGAGTGGTGCCCATGGCACACATGTCTTGCACTTCTCCTTGGGAACAAGGAAGAAGGAACTGCAGAACGCACAGGTGGCAAACAGTACCTCACAGGACTAAGTCAACAATCCTCCTGCGCAGGTGCAGGGAAAGACCCAGGATGTTTTCAGATACATTTAGGTGGAAAATGAAAAAAGAGAACATGTAAGTATATGCATTGAATTCGGCCTCTTCTGTGATGCAAAGATCCCTGAAGCTCTTCTGTACCAAAAGGTGGGACTCAGGAAAGGCCAAGCAAGGTTCCGATGTGCTGACAACTTTCGGATCCACAGGGCTCCTGTGGTCCTAAGGCCTGTCTCCCATGTCCTCTTCTGCCAGGATCCTTACGTCAGCACAAGTAGTCGTAGTACTTTTATACAGAGCTCTTATCTTTTTGTCTTGCCACTAAGTTGTTCTTCAGTCATGATTCCGTTTTATAATAACTTAAACTTGAAGCAAAAGTCAACTTTATTTAAAAAAAAAAAAAAAGACTATAAATTTTGGAGAAATAAGTCATTTATTTATTTAGTTTTTGGTTTTTTTGAGACAGGGTTTCCCTGTGCAGTGCTGGCTGTCCTGGGGCTCACTCTGTAGCCTGGGCTGGCCATGAAAGAATGAACTCAGATCCATCTGCAGGATTCTGCCTTCCAAGTTCTGGGATTAATAGTGTGTGCCACCAAGCCTGGCAGAAATAATGAAATTTAAAACAAAACAAAAACAAACAAACAAAAAACAAAAACTCAAAAAAACCTTTTCCAGGTACTTTTCTGAAAAAAAATGTTACCTTCTAAAGTAAATCATCCAAGGGCCTGATGCAAAGTAAGGATTTGCAGTTGACCTTGCCCTGACTGTCTGAGTCAGTCCCCTCCCCCACCCCGTCTCCCTCTTTTCTTCCCAGCCTTTCCTATGAGCACCTATATTTAGTGTGCTCGCAGCAGTTGGACTGACCTGACAAACCCTCACTTCTCCAAAGAATGTGAGTGGCTCATCTTGGAAATATGCATTCCTGTCCTTCAGTCTGAGTCACAGGCGACGTCTTCGGTCCTTCACCTTCCCAGTCATCTCTGTGGTTTTATCACAAATCATTTAGTGATTTCTGTTTCTGTCTGTCCTTAGCTTTTACTTTAGTTGCAGAGCCTGCACACCACCCTGCCCTACTGTGGGTTTTTCTCTCCTTCTCCTGACACTTTTTCAAATATGATGGTAACTTTGAATCAGGTCAATAGAGTGAAAAATACAGCTCCTGGACAGTCCTGAGCACTCTGCAACCCCTGAGGGACCCTAACTGGACCCCTATCTTTCAGAATAGATGTTGAGAATGTGTGTTTGGGGGGGTATTAATAGTTCATTAACCCCACAGACTGAATAAATGTATGGAGGTATATTCTGATCATTTTTTGGCTTACACTTAATGTCTCCAAGTCTACATTTCTGTCTTGGGAAAAGAGGGAGTTCTCAGTCAGATGTAGAAGGGAAGTGTGTACAACCATAGCACTCAAAGCTACTGGGGATTATGTTGTGTTGTCCTCTGACCTTGGGGCACGAATACAAACATGGCCGTCCAGTCAAGTTTGGCATGCCTTTTACACATTGAAATACCTTGTAACTAGATCTCTTCCTAATAGTGTTGAGGGAAGGAGGGGGTGGGACACAGATACAGCTGTGGCAATCCTGCCCTGCTGTAATTGTGTAGGTTGTATATAGAATAAGCTAATAGGCCAAATGGGAAAGGCCCAGAGAGAGGAGAAAGATAACAGAATGGAAGGGAAATGGAAGGACAAACCAGTCATGTGATTTCTGGACCCGAGCAGTAGCTGCTGTCCTACCCCTACCGCTGTGATTGTCAGATCTAAGCTGCTCACTCCACCCAGAAAGCAGAGTCTTGGATGAGATGTTGACACATATTATAAAATAGCCATTTTCATAGCTCAAAAAAAAAAATCACCATTTCTAACTTTCTGTTGCTTTAATGTACTATTAAAGCAGTGTTCAAAGCTCAAAGCCATTAGCCCTTCCTGAAGTTATAAGTTGAGCCCAGCTCCCACCGCTCATCACCCCTGACCATACCCAGCCTCAGTTTGGTTATGAGGAATATCCTGTGACGGTTAGACAGAAGATCTTTGCAGAATGTTAGTACTTAACAGAGGTAAACTAAATACAGCTGTTGGCAGCAGCCTTTGTCCTTTATGTCTCTCCTTCCACTAGAAGCAGAAGGCTCTGGATTTCCAGACAGCCAGTTTTCGGTGATAGAGATGCTGCAGACTTAAATTTCATGGTGTCAGTCCGCCCTTAGCTTTCCCTGAAAAGGATTTGAATATCAGTGGATTAGAAAACATTCAGAGAGAGCCTCTGGTGAATCTAAGTGACACAGTAGCCAGCTCTTCTGTTCCACACCTACACCTGCCATGTAGCATCTGAGCTTCTGTCCAGAGGAGAATCTCTTGCAGGGTGTGTGGCAGTGTCTCCTCTCAGCTGGATCTTGGAGAGACACTGCCAGTTGCCATGCTGCAGAGAGTCAAGCCCAGCGCACATGTACTTGCATTCATGTATTCCCCGTGCATCCATTCTTGCTCATCAGGCCTTGCTCACCTGATGGCCTGCCCAGTGGTGTAATGGAAAAGTCTCTTTCCTGGGCTGTCACCCAACCCCCACCCCAGGTTATATGAGCAACTGTGCAGTAAATTTGAAGGTCACTGTGTGTCATCCCTAGTCCACAGAGTTCCCACCTGGCTCGCTTCCTGGAGCAAAGGTAGGAATGTATTCCCTGTTCTTCCTCTGTAAGTTGTGGGAGGTTCTTTGTTTTATTTGTAAAGGTGGCTCAGTGAGGAGAGAATTCAGTTTAAAGGGGTCAGGTTCTTGGCACCTGGGTAACTGGAATTGAGGCAGGAAGGTGGGGTGGATGAACATGAGCAGAGGCAGCCATTTTGTGAACGGAACAGCTAGCCGCTGCGTGAGGGCGCAGCCATCTTAGCCTCCCCCTCAGCACGCTTCAGGCTCAGAAAAACTGTTTTCCAACTCCTTGATGATTTGCCCTCTTCAATTTCAGAGATAGGAGTAGAACCAGCTTCTCCCTGTGATTTGGAGGAGCTGTACCTCCAGAGTGTTAGGGGCATTTGTTTGTTTGTTTTATCATTTCCTGTCAGTCAGTTGGTCTGTGATCACCTAGCTGACGCATTTGGGTTTGACTTCTGCTCACTCTTCCCATCCTCCCGTGAATCCTGACAACCTATTACCAAAGGAGCTAGCCCAAGTAGTTTATTTCTAGTCTTCTAGGTATGCAGGGAGCCCAGTGATTGACATAAGATATTTTTGGAAAGCCAGGTGTAGAATGTCTTAATGTCTTTAAGCCCAGTACTGAGAGGCAGGAAGGTTGTCACAAGTTTCAGGTCAGCCCAGAACTGCAGAAAAGTGGGTTTTACTCATTTGAAGATGAGTAAGTAGAGCTAGGACCTCTGTTAAGAGGAGCTAACAAGGAATGGAAGTGGTCATGGAGGAAAAGGCAGATATGTCAGTGTCACCTCAGACTTGTGGCGTTCTCATAAGAAGAGAACTCCACTCTGGGGATCAGCACTTGGTAAGACCATTGGTTTCACACCTTCATTTCTGCTGATGTAGGATCAGACAGGAGAGGACAGGTCATTGGCCATTGAGGGCTCTCATGCTAGAAGTTGCCACTTGATGTTGACCAGACTCCAGAGAGGCTTGGGCAATGAAGGGTATCCAGTGATGTATTATTACCCAAAAGCTTCTGACCAGGAAATTACCCCACATCATTCAGGGGTAGGCCTCCTAGAGTACCATCCATACTAAGGCATCAGATTTCAGGGTTTTAGTTACTTAGAGAGTGCTGTGTTTTGAACTTCGACAAGTCAAGTATACACTTGTTCTTTGTTTGACTTTGGCAAAACCAAACCAACCAACCAACCAACCAACCAACCAACCAAAAAAACATGTGTAAACTGCCTAGAACTTGTCTATTGCCTTCCCCTTCATAAAGAGGTAGTGCCTTCTTTGTTTTGTGAATAAACACAATCACGAGCTAGCCAAAACAGCACTCTATCTGGTAAAATTGTACTTTTAAAAGATACAACGTCCCTCCACACCAAGGGTGGTTAACCAGCTAAGTAGACTGTAGAAAACAGGTGAGCTGTTCCTCCAAGACTTTTCAAAGAGAGCAGGCCTAGGTGTCTGGGTATTCCTAGATGATAGATGGGCCTGTTGCCTCAAGGCAGACCACTTACTCCAGGCTAACACACATGCTAATCCTGAGGCAAAAGGTAAGTGGAAGGGGACTGGTTCCCAGAATTCTGTTAGATAACTGTCAATAATAACCCAACAGATAAAATAATAAAAATAAAGCACCTAGGTTGTTCGGATTGACATTTAATGGGAGGTACTCTTCCAAATGTGTAACTGTAAATGTGCACATGCGTATATGTAACCGGAAAGTACTTTAAACCTGGAATGGGTAGTAGCCATGCTCACATGAACGTTTCTCTTAGCTTCCCATGCCCTTGGAGGTTTCTATGGAAGATGATACCTGTATAAGAGTATTTGGCTTTGAGTCATCAGAAGTATTGAATGACAGGTCCAAGCAGCCTGCTCTGGGAGCTTTGGTATTTATTCACTGGGGGAAACTGCTACAAGGTTAAAATGGCCACATTCTCCTTAAAATACTTCAGCTCTGGGAGCAGATTGAGAAATCACAAACTTGCTACATTGTAGACCCAACTGGAAACGAAATGCTGGTTAATGAAAAGCCTCTTTTCTTTTTTGTCTTCTGTTCATTCCCCCTACCCTGAACACCCACTAAAGCCTGAAGTGGAGGTGTTTGCCTTCTTTGTTTCACAGGAGGTGGAGTCGGGAGAGGCAGGTGCATCTGGAAAGGGCAAATGTGAAGTCAGAGGCGCGTGCGTGCGTGCGTGCGTGCGTGCGTGCGTGCGTGCGTGCGTGTGTATGTGTGTGTGTGTGTGTGTGTGTGTGTGTGTGTGTGTGTTTGAGACCAGGTTTCTCTGTGTACCCCTGGCTGACCTGGAACTCTGTAGACCAGGCTGGCCCTGAACTCAGATATGCCTGCCTCTGCCTGGATGCTGGGACTATGGCTTGTGCTACCAACCACCTAGCAAAGCCAGAGGTTTTTGTTTTTATACTCCAGATCTTAATATAAAACTGAAGTACTTTTAAGAACCCCAAATTAACATTATTCAAATTATTGTTTCAGTCCCCATAAGTGACTTTGCTAGGTAACAGCAGGACTAGTTTTCACTGGTGAGGACGAAGCAGGGCTGTATTGAGCTTCACCTCCTTAATAGATATTTAGGCACTTAGAACAGAGTCAGGAGGCAAGATCTGCTTCAGGGCCCATAGTTTGGAACCATAGCCAGAGCTTGGATGTTCTGCTGTGGCCTCTGGGAGTTACCACTGAGGTAGAGCTCACCCTTGTTCAGTTATTACCAACAGCTTTAGGAGTGGGCAAGGAAAAACCAGAAGCCAAAAGCTCCTATGTAGGTGGCAAAGACAGCAGTTGACAAGTTGGGGGTGGGGGTCGGGGTAGGGCTTTGAGGTGGAAATCAGTGTGGCTCCAGCGTTTGGTTTTGTTATTTATTTGCCTTGACTAGAGAAGGATGGCACTGATTGCACGGCACTCTTCTGGGTCAGTGGTGCCACCGCAGGTAACTACAGTACAGGTCAGATGACAGGCCGTGGGCAGCTGACGCACTTGCTCATAAGTGAGGTCCTGAAAAACAAGGACTGAGTTACAGGAACTCATGTTTGGGAGTCTGGCACATGTCATTCTGTCTCTTAATGGAGACCTTGACTTGGGATGGTGAGAGAACGACAAGGACTCTCTGTAATCCCATGGTCCTTTGCTCTTCCAAGAAGTGGCGTCGCTGTACTTCATACAGACACCTAAGAAATGGCACCTCAAGTCGCCCCTGAAAGAGACTACAGAGGAACAGCTGGAAAGTGAGAGGTAGTTGGGAATTCCAGCTGATGCCAGGGCAGAAGGGACAGTGGCATGGGTGAACCTGCTTTGCCACCTGGGTCCTCCTACCTTGTTTTATTTTCATTGTAACCCTGAGGTCATTTTAGTGGGTGCAGCTTGTCTGCCGGACTCTCCTTGCTTTGTTAGCAGGGTGGGGCTTTGCCGTGTCTCCTGCTCTGCTGGGGACCACCGCTTGAACTGCTGTTACTTAGCATGCTGGTGGCCCTTCCTCAGCTGGCTGCAGTCTCTTTTCTCCTGGCTTCCCTCCTTTCTGAAAAAAATAGATAGGCCTGCTCCTAGCCTTCTGACATTTGATCCCTTTCATTTCTTTACCCTTCCAGCTGCTTCCACCCTCCTCCTGGGCCTGGGAGGCTGAGCAGCCCTGTGGTAACCCTGTGCACATAGTGCTACTCGTCCAGTTCTTCCTGAGAAATTCACAGGCACTTGTTCTCGGCTCTTAGGCATGACTGCCCCTCAAGAGTCCACTTTCTCTGGATCCCAGGGCTGTTCTAGAAAAACACCTCCACTCTCCTGACTTTATTCTCTAGCAGTGGTCTGTGCCCTTCATTTCCCCAGGGTCAGACAAATCACCTTGACTTATGTCTTGTTTACAACTCAGCCTAGGCGTGGACAGCCCTCTAGCTGCCTGCCCTGTTTGTTTCTGCCCTGTCCCCCTGCTCTCCCGTGCTGGCTGCTGCTGTTCTTGCCCTCGATGCCTTCCTCTTTGCAGAGGTCAGTGGTTCTCCTTGCTTTGCTTCATAACACAATGGCTAAGTCACAAGGCCGGCCTCCCATGTAACGTAAAAAGAAAAAAAAAAGTCTAGAATATATTGAGATTTATTTAGACATAAAAACAACCTTTCCTGATTTAGGAGGTTTTACAGAATATTTAATCAAGCCAGGTGTGGTGGTGCATACCTTTGATCCTAGCGCTGGGGGAGGCTGAGGCAAGTGGATTTCTGTGAGTTCTAGGCCAGCCTGGTCTACAGAATGAGTTCCAGGACAGCCAAGGCTACACAGAAGAACCTTGTCTTGAAAAATGGGATGGTGGGGTGGTGATGGGGAGAATGTTTATTGTAGTACCCTTTGTTTATTTCAAGCAGAAGATTTATGAGCTAATTCTGAATAGAATTCCTTTCCACCTGGCCACAGCTCTTTTTCCCTGTGTCCTTAGACTTTTCAAGATTCATTACATAAAAAAAAAATTACTGTTATATGCAGGGTGCACGTGCCATGGTATACACACGTGGAGGTCAGAGGACAACTTTGTGGAGTCATTTTCTCTTCCCCCCTTTATGTGGGTCCCAGGGATCCAGTCAGGCCAGTAGGCTTTTACTTTCTCTGCTGAGCAACCTCACTGGCCTACCCCAAGAAGATTCTTTGTTGTTTGTTTGGTTTGAGACAAAGTCTCACTGTGTAGCTCTGGTTGGCCTAGAACTTGTTCCAGGCTGGCCTGAAACATACAGATTTATGAGTGTTGGAATTAATAGCAGGGTGCCTATGCCACCATGCTGCCTAAGAAGGTGCTTATTGTCCATCTTGACACTGTCATCTTGAACAGTCCTCTTCCCAGCTCTATTCTCACTTCCTCGTCTTCATTTCCTCCCTTCTCCCGTCCCTCTGGCTAGCTGTTCACTGAGCTCCTGCAGATGGGCCACATAGCCGCTACTGAAGCTCAAGGGAGTTTTTACTAGAAAAACTAACAGCTATTACCTTTAACTTGTGTTGAGTGCCACACATGATGGCACTGGTAAATAATTAACTGAGTTGGTTGCACATCCACTTGAATTATGCCATTGTCTGCACTGATGTTGCTACTATTAAATTCTGATCCTCCAGAGCAGTCATTCTAAAACAAGGGTGCTTTGGGCTTAGATGTTATGCCGAGGTAGGCCTGGAATGGATCTTATGAGGCTGCCTGTGGAACATCCTGTGAGGAGAGTGTTGTGGGTGCTCCTGCCTGCCAGGAGGAGATGGAAGGAGGTCGGGTATAGCTCCTGACCAGCAGGCCCCTGACACGGAGTGAGGCTGCCAGATGTCACAACAGAAAACACAGGATAGCTGATTACTTTGAAATCTGCTAGACAGCGTGTGTATTCCTACTACAGAATTGCTCCATGTTTATTTGGAACTGGAATGTAATTGGCTATCTTTATTTGTCTGTTCTGGGGTAGAATGTCATTGTGATTACCTTTCCAACTCACTGACCTGGATGTGGGGCTATTGTGTAATATAGTCCAGGTGCCCATTTAGAGAACACTAAGAGGGCAGAGGCTTGTGATGAGAGACTAACAGTAGAGAAGGCAAACCCACGTCACGAGTCTTGAATTTCACTCTGACAGGGCTGACATGCTCAGACATTTGTATTGGCAACTGCTTATGTATCTTGAACTCCCCATTAGAAGCAGAAAGAAGCTATCCCAGGTTATAAGAGCCAAAGGACTGTCTCTGTGGAGCAGTCTTGAGGTTAGAGAGACTGAGATTTTTCTAACTTGTTGACATGGAACATCTGGGCAGGTGTCTGCTCCACACTTCCGTGCTATTTCTGAAGGGACAGCCAGCTGCACACCGGCTGCTAGCAACACAACTTTGAATATGATTGCATATAAGGGTGCTAGAGAACCACAGGCTTTGGAGAACTGCACACCTGGGTTGAAATTCTGGTTTTCCTGCTTTCTCTGAATCTTCGGACAGAACACTCCTCCTTTCATTGCCAAGTGGTATTCTCATTCATAAAACAGGTTAATCCCTACTATGCCATGTTGGCAAGGGAACTCAATGATATTTGATATTACATCGTCATCATTACATTTAGATAGCTAATCTAAATGCCATCAGAATTCACCAGGGAAGTGGGGATTTAACCCATTCCATGAGCCAGGTGGGGGCGAGGGAAGCGTGTTTGTGCAGGGAACGCCTGCTTTTGATGTCCCCGGGTTGCCTTCCTACAAATAATGACTGTCTTTCTGATTCTTCCCTGGTGTAGGATTGACACAGATTCCTCAGATCCAAAAGACTGAAATTTCCTTCCGACCTAATGACCCCAAGAGCTACGAGGCCTATGTGCTAAACATCGTTAGGTTCCTGGAAAAGTACAAAGATTCGGCCCAGAAGGACGACATGATTTTCGAGGATTGTGGCAGTAAGTGACTCACAGATGCACCCGGCCCCATCATTGAGAAGGACGAGTTGTCAGTTGGCTTCGTTGCTTTAGTAGTTTAAAGGCAATGCCACTGAATTCTTGTTAGAATTTACACAAGGTTTTCACCTTGCTTCAGGATGATTAAAAAGGGACAAATAATGAGCAAGGAGAAATTATGAAGGCATTTAATAAAATGCCCATTATAATAAGAATAGCTATACACAATATATATCAAATATAAAACAAAATATATGCATTGTTTTTCTGTAGCATGACTTAAATTCTGTATTCATTTCATTTTTCTCTGGCTTTTTATGTGAAGCGTGAAGAACATTTCCCAGTTGAATAAGTGCTTGTAATGGGAGGAGAATGTCCAGCCTCCAAAGACAAAACTGACAGCTTCCATCTCCTCCTTGACCATTTACCCTCTGATTGAAGGTGTACCTCCAGAAAATTCTCACCCAAACCTTCCAGCTCAAAAGCACTGACAGCCTTTTAAATTCATGTCCTTGTTGTAACATCCCTGTTTCTAAGAAAACCTGTGTGGGTCTGTGAAAAGGTTGCTGTTGGTGGTGGTGGTCTGGTTTCCTTCAGCCCTAAGTAGCTAGGCAATCCATTAGAGCAGTGGTTCTAAACCTGAGGGGTCTCTGTCCCTTAGGGGTGGCCTAAGACCCTTGGAAAACAGCTATTTACATGATTCATAACAGCAAAATTATGAAGTAGCAATGAAAATAATGTTACGATTGGGGGGGGGCGTCACCACAACATGAGGAACTGTACGATCGGGTCACAGTGCGTTAGGAAGGCTGAGAATCGCTGCCTTAGAACAAGAGAAAGACCAGCGGAGCCTCGGTCTCTGCTGATCATGAAGCAGCACTGCTGGTGAGCAGGTTAGCTTTGGGGTCGTGCACCAGCAATTGCCTTCGCTATACTAACACATCCTTACCTTTTGAAGAGAGCAGACAGCTTGTGGGAAGTCTTGTCTAACATAGACCACGTATAGCCCTGTCTTCAATGGGAATGTATAAGGAACAAGAAGTTCTTTTCTTAGTGGTGCAGAGCGAACGGTTGGTGCACTCTATAAATGTGTTTGTGCTTTTAGGTGTTCCCAGTGAACCCAAGGAACGGGGAGACATCAACCATGAGCGAGGAGAGCGAAAGGTGTGCAGGTTCAAGCTTGACTGGCTGGGGAACTGCTCCGGTCTCAATGACGAGTCTTACGGCTACAAAGAGGGGAAGCCTTGCATCATTATCAAGCTCAACCGAGTGCTGGGCTTCAAACCTAAGGCAAGTGCTGTTTTTACAGTCTCTCATCTGGGGGCCCAGCTGACATGAAAAGACAGGACATTTCAAAACATGCTTACTGGTACTTGTGAAGTGCAGTCAGTCAGTAGCATAACACCAAAATCTTTCTCCTGGATCAAGGGTGACCATCCCAGGCCCTAAAGCTGCAGATTGACTGCCACAGCCAAATTTTGGTGCCTCAAGGCCTTGGATTTTTGTGTTTCAGGATTTCATGTAGCCCAGGCTTAACTTCAGTCACTTTGTGGCCAAGGCTGACCTTGTCATCCCCATCCTCCTAACCCCATCTCCCCAGTGATGAGACTATGGTGTGTGCTCATTCACACCGTGTTCCTATTCTTAATACTCTGCTTCGTTCCCAGATTTAAAAAAAAAAAGTTATTTTTACATGTGAGGGTCTCCTGGTTGCTTGCTGTGATTCCAGGCTGCTTTTGGTTTGGGTCCTTAAAGGAGCAACAAGGGTATTTCAGAAATGCTGTCTGTTGATCAGAAAGAAGTTTTTTCCTGAATGATGATTTCACTACCAAACCAAACATATCACCTTCTCTGCCCTTTGATAATCACACAGTTTCTAACAAGTGACCATTACTTGATCAGCAAATTGCCACTGTATGATATTTTGTGAAATTCTTCACAAAGGGAAAGAAATACTGGTGTTGTCTCAGCTTTTCTAAACGGTTATTTCTCAGATTGCGAATGAAGCAACGTTGTCCTTCTGTAGGCGTGGCTTTTGTCTACAGGTTCCTCTAAGGCTGACATGAACACTGCCCCGTATTCATATATTTTAATTCTGAGGGAATTAACATCAGTACACCGAGTTAAAGCCACTTCCTTTCTGAAGCCTGGCTTTCATTTGCTCAGTTTCTCCTGCACGTCAATTTGTATCCATGATATTTGCTACCCCAAAGGAAATCAAATTAAAGGACGAATTTTCTTTTCTTTCTGTGAGATATGATATCTCTATGTAGGCAGCCCTGGCTGTCCTGGAATTCTTAAGACCAGGGTGGCCTTGAACTCACACAGAGATCCACCTGCCTGAGTGCTGGTATGAAAGGTGTGTGCTATCAAACCCAGGAGGAGTTACCTTAAAGAATACATCCAAGATCCTTTGTGCTATCAGAAGGAGGAACAAGTTGTCAATGGAAGGCTGGTTGTCTGAATGGCTGTCTGCTTGTCTTGTTGGGTCTCTTTCAAATGTTAGTGCACCTTTCAACAGATTTTTCATCTTCCCACAGAGACAAGCATGCAGTGGGAAGTATTGTGGTTGGGACCATTACCCCATGCTTGTACTTGACACTCACACGGTTAGGGTAATCTAGCATTCAGAGAAACTGGTGTGGTGTTTCTGAAGGAAGCCCGAAGCCAATTTCTGCTCTCCGGGTCATTTGCTTTTAATATTGCTCATCACACTTTCAGTGGCACGTGTTAACAGAGCCCAGCCTGGCCCACTGTGTGAGCTCTGTCTTCTACATCTGGATGTCCTGTTCTGTGATAGACATTGACTCCTTCTATATTATGGTCTCCACTTAATACACTGCTTCTTCTCATTTGTCCCTTCTACCCAAATCCCGAGCTGGTTTGTCAGTGGGATTGGTTTTTTGTTAGAGACTGCTGTATCTCATTATTTCCATTGGTGTACCTGGTTCTGTCTTTTCCGAGGACAGATTCTGACAACCTCTTAGATCAATAAGTGTTTCTTATTCCAAGTTTTCAAGGCAGAAACATTGGTAGCAGAAAGCCTCCTCAAAGAGTCAAATCTAGACACTATTTTCTTATATTCCTCAGCAAGTAATGCCAAAATATGAATTTCTAACTGATATGCAGACCTTCAAAACAGCTACTCATTAGACTCTCTGTGTGTGTGATGCATGTTCTATGTCGTGTGTGTGTGTGTGTGTGTGTGAGAGAGAGAGATGCACGTTCTATGTCTTGTGTGTGTGTGTGTGAGAGAGAGAGAGAGAGAGATGCATGTTCTATGTGTGTGTGTGTGAGAGAGAGAGAGAGAGAGATGCACGTTCTATGTCTTGTGTGTGTGTGTGTGAGAGAGAGAGAGATGCATGTTCTATGTCTTGTGTGTGTGTGTGTGAGAGAGAGAGAGAGAGAGATGCATGTTCTATGTGTGTGTGTGTGAGAGAGAGAGAGAGATGCACGTTCTGTGTGTGTGTGTGATGCACGTTCTATGTCTTGTGTGTGTGTGTGAGAGAGAGAGAGAGAGATGCACGTTCTATGTCTTGTGTGTGTGTGATCAGAGAGAGATGCATGTTCTATGTCTTGTGTGTGTGTGTGTGAGAGAGAGAGAGAGATGCACGTTCTATGTCTTGTGTGTGTGTGTGATCAGAGAGAGAGATGCATGTTCTATGTCTTGTGTGTGTGTGAGAGAAAGAGATGCATGTTCTATGTCATGTGTGTGTGTGAGAGAGAGAGAGAGAGAGATGCACGTTCTATGTCTTGTGTGTGTGTGTGAGAGAGAGAGAGAGATGCATGTTCTATGTCGTGTGTGTGTGTGTGAGAGAGAGAGAGAGATGCACGTTCTATGTCTTGTGTGTGTGTGAGAGAGAGAGAGATGCACGTTCTATGTCGTGTGTGTGTGTGTGTGTGTGTGTGTGTGTGTGTGTGTGTGTGTGTGAGATGCACGTTCTATGTCTTATGTCCAGGCTCAGATGCAGGACTAACCTGAGTAAGCAAATGGCTGCTTTCCAGCAGTGCATATTCATCAGCCACCTTTGGAGCTAGATAGGCCAGGGATGGAGGAGGAGGGCTGGGTATTTTGCTGTAACTGTCGGGTTTTTTTCCAGCCTGCCCCCAGGTTTAGTGGATGGTGAAAGCTTGTTTGAAGACTGCATTGAGGAAAAGCACAGAGTATTTACTGATGGCTCAGTACGGAAATCCAACTCTTGCACTAGAGGTGCACTACTCTCTCTTGCACTAGAGGTGCACGACTCTATCTGTGTGGTGACTGCCGTCTTAGCAGGCACCCAGTCAGCTCCTCATCACCCTGAGTCAGGCTTACAGGAGGTTAGCGCCAGGCTGTGTCAAAGCTCGTTTGTAGCGATTGTTTCAAACAAACCAAACAATTGTCTCAGATTGACAAGGGGGACCAGGCATTTGCTTTCCTGATGTGTCTTATTATTTCAGCAGCTTATTGACAACAAGGTGAATTTGTTTGGGCTACAAATGAGTTTTATTTTTCAGGAAAAAAAAAAAAAAAAAACTATCTTTTGCTGACCGATGTGGGTTTTACTTTTAGCCTCCCAAGAATGAATCCTTGGAGACTTACCCACTGATGATGAAGTATAGCCCAAACGTCCTGCCTGTCCAGTGCACTGGCAAGGTGAGAACACATTCGGGGAATGTGGGCAGGGTGAGGAATGGGCGGGACTCCTCACAGTTAGAAGGGCAGTGTTAATACAAGAAACTGCTTTCGGGTGTTAGGCTCAAAAGATGAATCAGAATTATACAAGCTAAAGGGATGGAACTGTGGCTAACAAAACCAAGTTTGTTTACTGGCACAAGAAACACAGATATCTAAATATCTGAATTTAATGTGTAATAGAATGTGGGTTTATGGACCTGAGAGGTGAGCTAGCCCACAGCATGTGCTAAATTCTGGGGCCAACTTTCTTCTCTCTTTTTAAATAAATGCCAAAAATGAGTGCTATGGTACTAAGCCAAGATGGATGTAAGAAATGAGAGGAGGCAACTGTGTAAGTCTTTGGAGAGAATATTGCTGAAGACACTGTCCATAAAGAGACCGTATCCACCAGAACAAGCCAGGGGTTCCTCTCACTATCGGCTTCCTACAAGGCTGAGCCGGCTTAGAGGAACACTTCCTTGGCCTTCTCCTCAGTGCCTCCATTTGCACAAGAGTCCCCTTTTGGGATGCTTCTCGGCTCTTCTGGGCTAGACCTGACCTTCATCCTGTGGTGTCATCCATCCATGTCACCCAGTGCTTGACGGGCTTAGCTTCTGAGAGGCTTGAGGTAGGCACACCACAGGGTGGGCTGTTTTCCTCTACTGCAGTTCAGTTTATGATGGGGTTGAGAGTCTTGCTCGTAAAAACAAGATGAGACCCACAATGTGTGTGTGTGCCCTTAAAATTAAATTGCGTGTCCTTTTGGTTTCCAGCGAGATGAAGATAAGGATAAAGTCGGAAACATAGAGTACTTTGGAATGGGTGGATATTATGGCTTTCCTCTGCAGTATTACCCCTACTATGGGAAACTCCTGCAGCCTAAGTACCTGCAGCCCCTGCTGGCCGTACAGTTCACCAACCTCACCTTGGACACTGAAATCCGCGTTGAGTGTAAGGCGTATGGTGAGAACATTGGGTACAGTGAGAAAGACCGGTTTCAGGGACGCTTTGATGTAAAAATTGAAATTAAGAGCTGATCACAAGCACAAGTCTTTCCCACTAGCCATTTAATAAGTTAAAAAAAGATACACAAACCTACTAGTCTTGAACAAACTGTCATACGTATGGGACCTACACTTAATCTCTATGCTTTACACTAGCTTCTGCATTTAATAGGTTAGAATGTAAATTTAAAGTGTAGCAATAGCAACAAAATATTTATTCTACTGTAAATGACAAAAGAAAAATAAAAATTGAGCCTTGGGACGTGCCCATTTTTACTGTAAATTAGATTCCATAACTGACTGGTAGTGAGCAGTGTTCTGGCCCCTAAGTATTGCCGCCGTGTCTATTTTATTTAGTGTACAGTAAGTACTGTAGGTGCGCACTCTGGTCATTTTTCAAGCCATGTTTTATCATATCTGTTTTCTACTTTCCGTGAGCAAGGTTTGCTGTCCAAGGTGTAAATACTCACTGGGAATAAAACTGGCATGGTACTTTTCCTTTCTTTCTTATTTTCTTGGCTCTGAAATCGCAAAGGTAACGGCCCGTCAATGAGCGTTTTAACACACTCCATAGTCTTTTCCTGTGGTATCAGGTCTTTATTATTATTATTATTTTTCTTTATTTCCTGGGGCTGGGGGGTGGGCTGTCATGGGGGAACTGCCCTTTAAATTTTAAGTGACACTACAAACAAACAAAGGTGATGGTTTGTGTTGTGCTCCGTGCTGAATGCTGTCTCGCCATCTCTCCCCTTGTCCTCCAGTGTGTTCTGAAGCTATGTATGAGATCTGGACCTGCCCGTCACTGGCTGGTGATGGGACTAGTTAATTTGCTTAGTCCGTTTCCTTTTCCTTCTTTCCTTTCTCTGGAGGCATCATGTGCTGGTGCTGTGTCTTTATGAATGTTTTAACCATTTTCATGGTGGAAGAATTTTATATTTATGCAGTTGTACAATTTTATTTTTTCTGCAAGAAAAAGTGTAATGTATGAAATAAAACCAAAGTCACTTGTTTGAAAATAAAATCTTTATTTTGAACTTTATAAAAAGCAATGCAGTACCCCATAGACTGGTGTTAAATGTTGTCTACAGTGCAAATCCATGTTCTAGCATATGTAATAATTGCCAGGAGTACAGTGCTCTTGTTGATCTTGTGTCAGTCAGGTTAACACAACGGACAATAAAAGAATGAACACATTCCTCATGTGTGTGACTCACTTGTCTGAGCGTCTCAGTCTGTGTTGTCTTTACTCTGTACGACTAATTATCCAAGATCTTGAAGAAATACTGGACCTGGAGGGCAAGCACAGATTGTCATTAGCTACATACAGGTCTGGGCTCTTCCACCTGCCACCTGTGAGAGGGTGGAGGGCCCAAGGGACCTAGATGCACACCCCTTCCCCAAGAGATGACGAGTTAACAAGGGGCAAAAGGAATGCTGAGGCTTGGTTTTGAGAAGTGTTTTACGGTGCTGTTCCACTCAATGAACACACGAAATCTTGACTCCCGAGACAATAACCACAGCTCAACAAAGCGTGTTGGCCGAGTGTGTGTGTGTGTGTGTGTGTGTGTGTGTGTGTATAAATGTTAAATGTTTCTATCAGTTAAAAAAATAATGTTAGGTTTGAGACTCAGTAACTTAAAAAGCACACATCTTGCTCTGGTTCAGGATTTAGTCTAAGTACTTACGTGGCCATATTTAATAATTAGTCTTAGTGTCAGAAAAGAAAAAAAATTACTTTCTGAACATTTTTTTTTTTTTTTTTTTTTTTTTTTGGTGTGATGGAGTTGAAGATTTGGTATTGCCAACATGGGGACATGCAAATTAAAATGATGGTGACATTGGACCTGGAAGTCTTGCAGAAGGCCCGGGTAACTATGGCTCCACTAGCATTCCTTCCTACCTTCAGGCTACTGAGAATGCAGGACCACGCCAGCTGGCTCTGAAAGACTAGAGCTAATTTACAAACACTAGTCACAGAGTTGGTTCCCACCTATTCCATACTAAAAATCCCCATTTTTTTCCCTCTAGGTGTGGCTCACCACACCTGTGATCCCAGAACTCAATGGTCACAGAATAAGACTTTGTCTCACTGTATGCAGCCACAAATTATGCGATGACAGATGAATAGCAGAAGAACAGTTCCTGGACCTAACAGGAAGTAACAAAAGACAGCTGTGTTGAACAGCCCAGTTGCTGAACTTCACGCGTTTTAGGAATTCTCTTTCTAGCAAAATTTATAAATGGTATCGTCCATATTAAAGTGGGTTTTTCAAAAAATCAGCTGTATATTTATATAGAATAGAGGTGTCACTCCAGTGAAGAAGATGGTTTATTTTATTGAGACAGCTTGTTTTGAGATCAGGTCTCACTATGTAGCCTTGTGATAGGTAGGTGCTGGGATTGGGTGTGTGCCACCAAGCCTTGATACAGCTCATCTGTTTTTAGGCTGTGAATGAATTATGTTCATGATGTTTGAATAAGAAGGGGAGTGGAGTGGGAGTCTCATCAAAGAATTTTAAACTGGAGGACCATTTACAGTTTTGAAGTTATTCAAGGGTCCCAGTCTTGGTGAGACAAACCTATTGGTTTCACAGACCCTGTGTCCCCAATACTCTAGAACTACCGCACAGGCACACACCAATTTACCTACTACTTCCTTCAAAATTCTTTCCAAATCTTGTTTCCCACAACCTCTGGCACTCCCCACCCAGGATGCTCAGGACTGTACAGGCTAGGAGCCTTGTGAATGTTGTTTACATTCTTTGACTTAACATACACTTGACTGCCCATTACATACCTGCTTTGTCAAGCAGCCGTTCATCTAGAACTAGGTCAAGCTTCCAAAGCGTAAGCCACTCCGCAGTGACACATAGTACGAACGCCATACTCAAGGCATTTTCCTTCCATACACTCAATGTGGGTTTTTTCTCATGTTCACACTTGAGGATTTTTTTTGTTCATGTTCACATTCGTGTATTCTAACCACTTCTTGGGTGTGTGCAGAGAGAGCCATCACCTACCTCCTATATATAGCATGATTGTTACCCTGTTTGTCTAGATCCAGCCAGGCAGACACAGGCAGAAGGGAATGAGGTTTTTCAAAGGCAGTGTTAATCAAAGATAGGCTGGCATTGAAATAATGAGAAGGCTCTTTCTGTCCGTCATGGCCCCTGACGTGTTAGCATGTCCTAGTCCCAGGTTAATAATAAATGGAGGTAGGCCATGAGCGTGGCCTTAGTGAGCGTATTATGTAATTAGAATTTAATGATCTTTACTTTCATTGTATTGATTATCTTCAGCTAAGAATAAGAGTAGTTTTCCATCTATGGCCTTAACATAAACACTCATGTAGAGTAGTAAATATATTTAAAGGAAAATACTACAAAAATATCAAGTAGTAGTAAACTGTGGCAGAAATCTCGAAAGTGAAACTGGTGTCTGAAAGTGGGAGAGAAGCCAGTGTTTCAGTTGTGTACCTGTTTGGGAAAAACTGAATTTGAACTCCATTGATTCTAGAACAATAGCATGTTCTGTCTGCTCCAGCTGTCCTTATTACCAGATGACTGCCCAACTTTAAATTAAAAATGTTATCAGTGACCACAGACAAAAGCCCAGTTATTAGAATCTCTCTAACCCAGCAGTAGCTCAAACTGGCCCTTAAAGGATTAGTAACACTTTCCATTATGTGTGTATATTGCCTACGGTAGAGAATCAAATGGGGTTACCTTGAAAGTCCAGGGCTGAAGACCCTCTACATACAGAAAAAGACTATCCAAGGAATGCTTTCAAACAAGTAAGTAAAGAGATTGGGGTTTCAAATTCAACAGAGGAAACCTGGCTCTATCTTCTGTAAGAGGGGGGCTAGCACGGTGTTTTTATTCCTGAGCTCCTCACTGGGAAACGAGATGAAGAAATAACTGACTGGCAGCTCCCGTTAGCATCACATTCTACTCAATGAAAGACAAGCACAGCTGCAGCACCAGTCTAGTATCTTCATTTCTCTCTGAGTCCATGCCATAAAGGGGGTGGCATGGGTGATCTGGCACTCAGGCACAGCTCCTGATACGGTTTTATTGGGTCTGTCTTTTGGGTTAAGTGTTGCTGACTGATTTTATTTTCATGACTGGAACATACTATCTGTCAATGCCCCTTGGTGTCCATAACTAGTATAGGAATCTATAGTCATTAAATTGGTAGTGGTGGGGTGGGCACAGACCAGCCCTGCAGAGAGGACTCAGGAGCTAGTTTTCATACGGAGCCACGGCAGCCACCAGGGAACGCAGAGGCAGGGAACGCTAAGATCAATGCAGGATTTGAATCACTGAGCTACACAGAGAACCTGCGCCAGCTCCGCCTATTTCCTGACTTCTTCACTTTAAGAAAATCTGCAGTTTGTTGTTCTTCTGGCATCTCTGACCCCCTCAAGCCGATCTAAGAGGACAAACAACAAGGAAGGGGCAGAGTGGCGCTCTGAGGCCGGGAACCTCAGCCTAACTGCACTCCGCCTGCTGCCACCAGCCAGAGGCTCTGGGGCCCATGGCCATTTTTCCCTTACGCTAAGTACATGCCACCGTGTGTGACATCTTTGATACAGACACTGACAACGTGCAGACTAATCTGAAAGCAGCAAACAGGTGGGACAGTTGTAGAAAGAAGTTCCCTATGTGGGGGGGGGGGATCAGAACTCCTTGACTTTCCTTATACATCATCAGCTCAAGAATTCCCCTCTGGCATTGATCCAAGATGAGTTCCAGCTCCATGAATTCCTTCACAACTCACAGTCCTTGGGAAACTTAATAGTGACTTTCAACTCATCCTGATCTAGAATCAGCAGAGACAAGCCTCCCTGGGCATGTCTGTGAGAGATTATCAAGGTTAGGTTAACTGAGGTGGAGAAAGCATCCCCCCACCCACACACACACACACATCTGAGCCGCAGTACTCTCCTGGCTCAGTCCTGACTGTTGAGAGACAGTGATCCAAGTGCAAGCATTCCTGGCTTGCTGCTGCCTGACTAGAGATGCAACATGACCCTGCTTCCAGCTTCCGCCACCATTGCTCCCCTACCTTGAGGAACAGTGCCCTTGAACTGGGAGTCCAAATAAACCCTCTGCTCTTTACGTGATGACATAATCGCTCTTGTTAAACATCATATCCCAACATGAGAAAAGTAGCTAATCCAGTCATTATTAAGAAAGCTAAGCAGTGTTATTCCGTGGTATTTTCCAGTGCAGGCAGCCTGCCTGGGAAGTGTGACAGCAGTGGGATACCTGGGTACTGAGGGGCACACACTGAAGGAGCTTATGTCTCCTCAGGGGATGTCAGACGGCATCTTTGCCCACGCCCGCGATTCTCTGTCCCCTTCATTACAACTGTCAATGCATGCAATATACACACACTGACGGCTCTCATGCAACTAGGCTTTGGATTCAGTCATATCCTAACAGTAAATTTAAAGAAAAAAATTGAGACATGGGTACTCTGTTTAGTCCAAGTTAACTGAATTAACTTAATTAAGTTAACAGCTGATTGAATAGTCCAAACTGGACAAACACCAGAATCACAGAAATTAAGAAATGAAGGAGTGCCGGGCAGCGGTGGCGCAGGCCTTTAGTCCCAGCACTTGGGAGGCAGAGGCAGGTGGATTTCTGAGTTCAAGGCCAGCCTGGTCTACAGAGTGAGTTCCAGGACAGCCAGGGCTACACAGAGAAACCCTGTCTCGAAAAACAAAAACAAAACAAACAAACAAACAAAAAAGAAATGAAGGAAACCTGAATTGTGTACAGTCCCATCATTTAGATCGACCTCTCCTTTCTATGCCCTTTCGTCCCCTAAAACTGAGTAGCAGAAAGTACTGAAGTTTAACAGCTTTACTTCGCTGAGATCAATACCAGAATTAAGGAAAAACAGAGGAAAAGGAAACCTACGGTGATCACGAAAGCTTGTACCAAGTTCGAGTTTATGCCAGTTTCTTCCCTTCATTCACAACATCTCCTGTACACTGCTGTGTTCAGTTCTATGTTAAATCCTAAGAACGAAACTAATAACGCAATACGCAAGGATCCGAGTCTCACAGACGCTACATTACAGTAAGAAGACAAAATCAAACAGCAACAATGACTTTTTTTGAAATATCTAATATATGCTATTAATACTCTCTCACAAATATGTTGAAAGCTTGTTTGTAGCATATGTGGACTAGGGAAATATAATAATAAAAGTAATTAAGGAGACTCTGGAGAAGCTAGAAATTCACGGATCTTTGAAAAATTAGGAGAAGTATCAAAGCCAATGAGCACTGGAGAGTGTGCGTATGGACCAGCATGACCCTAGAAGGAGAACAAGTTTGTGTGGTCAAGAGGGGCAAATAAGATACCATCACAACTGTAATCCAGAAAGCACACAGGACAGGAACAAGACTGGGATCAGTGGCACAGGAGCCTGACTGCACCATGCAGGAGTTCTGACTTCATTATAACTATATAGAAGTGTTTTAGGGATGAGTACCCTGGCTGTGGCAGGACAGCAGAAACTGGTCAACCTGCCCCAAGAGGGGCAGGCTGGCACCGAGTCCCTGTTTCCTAGATCAGTGCTTGTCCCACTGTCAACATGTCAGCAGACTAATAAGCCAAGGGCTGTAAGCTTCCAATTATCTTCTGCCATCTTCTCAAGTCTCACAAACAAAATAAAGGACCACAAAACTTCTATACAGAGCCAAGAAACGTAGTTCACACAGTCTCTAGTCCTTTCGGCTCTGCCAGTATGGCTAGAAACCAGCTGCTGGCCTACCTACACGCACCGCTGTGTCTTAGAGCTCGCACATGCATAGGCAGGCAGTGGGCCGTACGTGGCTAACTGCCTGGAGCTTGCCAACCCCTCATCTAAATCAGGTTATGTTGAATTAACACAGATCCTCTGCTGGTGATGACATACAAGTTTCCCAGTCACTGAATAGGAAAATCAGAGTAGTTATACACAGGAGGAGATACTTAATGTCATAATGGTCACTTACCCTTATATTTACTAACAATACTCTAAAAATTATTAGTAAATAATAACCCCCAGGAGCCAATTTTAGGGTAACAGTTATTGATGGTTCTTAGTGAAGTCAAATGTATATTTTTATCAAATGTATATCTGGTACTTAATAAATACTAAGGATAATGCTAGTTGAACTAACTAAAAAGGATAAAGAATGTTATAGGTTTCTTATTTTTAGAAAGTTTCCCATCATTTAAAAATCGTATCTGTTTACTGTATGGGTATGTGTATGTCATGCACTCCTGGAGAGGTCAGGGGACCATTTGGAAGAGTCAGGTGAGTCACCACGTGAGTCTGAGTGCCACTGAACCCAGTCATCAGGCTCAGTGGCAAGGACCATTACCATGCCTCTGAGCAATCGTTCTACTCCTCCTTACTTCACTAATTCTACCTCATTTATTTATGTGTCATTATAAGAGAACTGCCTGAATAGAAAATGGTCCCAAACCCACTTTGACATCAACTATTGCACAGAAACATCAACTACAGCTCGAGGAGAACAGGGACAGGGAATATGGCACTAGTGGACCTAATTCTTTACTCTGCTCCTCATTTGATAGCCTCTTCTCCCCAGTCTCTGATAACACTCTTTAAATATTCTCAGTCCTGTGAGATCAACTTGTTTAGACTTCACATAGCACTGGTCTTTTTTTGCTTGACTTATTCTAGATCATGTAACGATCTACAGTTCCATCCACGTTACAAATGATAGCAATTCATTTGTTTTAAAGATGAAATAGTTCACACTGAGGTACCACACCAGTCCAGTCAGAATGGTCATTATTAAAAGACCAAGGATAACAAAGTTGTGTGAACGTTGTGGAGAAAGGGAGGGTGGGGACAGCACCGTGGGGCGGGTGCAAATTTGTACAGCCATGATGGCACACAGTGTGGAAGTTCCTTGGCAAACTAAAAACGGAAGCATCATGTGATACAGAGAGCTCCCTAGTGGGAATACAGCCAGAGGAATGAAAACCACTCTTAAGAGACATCTATGCTCTCTACTGCCTTATTCACAATGGCCTAGAAAAGGACACCAGTTAATTGTCTGCCCATTAATGAACAGGTGAGGAAAATGCATTGCACACTCACAGTGGGTTTCATTTCATTTTCCTTCAGAGGAAGAACTTGGATGAACTGGGCTCAGGGCATACCTCAGCTATTAGTCTGTTCTGCAGCTCCCCTGATGCTAAGTTGAGTCCTGTTTCTGGCTAAAGTCATCATGACTTCTATTGTGAGGTACTGTCATGGCTGAATCACACTTCCTTCTTCCCCTCTCAAAGTTCATTTGCTGAAGTGGCTCCTCCCCTGAGCACTTCACAGTGTGGTGGTGTTTGGAGACTGGGTCTTTGTAGAAGTAATTAGATACCTCCACTAAGGTGGGCCTTACTCAGAGAGGATGGTGTAATTATGAGGAGGCTGAGACACAGCCTGGTTCACAGAAGACTAGATACCCATGACTCTCTGCTAGCCAAGGAGAGGCATCTTTGGAAGACAGCATCTAAGAAATGGTGCAGGTATAACTGGGTAGTCACACATACACATGGCAACAAGCTTCGAGTTCTCAGCCTATGTTAGAATCCACGCCAAATGTGTCAGAGAGTTGAAGCTTTAAAAGTGACAGGGGGAAACGAGGGACAAAGACGTTGTCAAGAAATTGATACAGGTGAGTACTTTCTGGACAGACCCCAGTTGCTCAAGAAACAGCATCAAGATTGAGAAACGAGCAAGAAAGCATCTGTGAGCACAGGAGGCAACTGAGGGGAGAAAACCTGTAGAATGAGCCAATCTGCCAGCTGCACATCTGACAGAGGATTCACACGGAGAATATATAAAAGATGAAGAAAGCTAAACACCAAGACTATGAGCAACTCGATCAATAAATGTTCAACATCAGTAACCACTAGAGACGGAACTAAAACCTGCTCTGAGACTCCATCACATCCTCGTGAGAATGGTTTTCATCAAGGAAACAAGAAGACGCTGGGGAGGATGCAGACCCATGGGAATCCTTCCACTCTGGACAGTAGGAATGTAAAGTACTCCAACCACTGCGGAATCAGTAAGAAGCTTCTCCAAAACCAGACAGCAGACCTCTCAAAGGATGCAGCTCTACACCTTGGTGTTTACCCATAGTGCTTTTAAGGAAACACTTCAGGATCCTTGTTCATCCGTGTTTACTGTTGCATCATCCACAACAGCTAAATTACAGAACCAACCTAGGTGTCCGTAACAGAGGGATGGATAAAGAAACTGATTTTATATATGCAACAGATTTTTTTTCATTGGTAAGAAGGAAACTATGTTGTTTGTAGAAAATTGGGTGCAATTAGGCATAATCACATTAAATGAATCAAGCCAGTCTCAGAGAGACAACTGTTGTATGGTTCCTCTCATTTGTGTGTCCTGGACTTTACATAAAATCATGTATGTACAGATGGCATGAAAGTAGAAGCCAAATTACCTGGAGGCGAGCAGAAACGGGGAGAAGAAAGGAAGAGAGGCAGTGGAGAGAATGTGCTTAGAGCACAGTATGTATTTTCATGAGTATATGTAACTTTGTGTACTACAACTTTAAAAATGAAAAAAAATAAATAAATAAACTAATGGCACTGTGTCTGCTATCCAGCCTACAGCACTCTTATGAACAATAGCCATGAACCCAGCTGGTATGAAAACAATTAAAGTAAACAAGAGAAGCCGGTGAATTGTGGGTGGCAAAGAAGATAAAAAAGAAAACTGCGCTGGTCATTTACTTGAAGAGGAGCCAAAGGGGAAAACTCCAGGAAGGAGACAGGACTCAGCACTTAGGGAGCCGGGCCTACGATGGTCAGTTGGAAAATATCTTGATAGGTAAGATACTAATCTGTGGACGTATAAAATCAGAAAAAAAATAATGTTTCTAGTAACCTATACTTGTAATACAAGACCTTGTGTATACTGAGACTGGAAGATTTTAAGTTCTAAGCCAGACTGAGCTACATAGTGAGACTCTTGCCTCAAAGGGGGGGGGGAATAAAAATAAAAATAAAAATAAAAATAAAAATAAAAATAAAAGCAATACTTCTAAACCAATGCTAAAAGATAGCAGACTCCATCATCAGGACCCTTCATCTTTTGAAGAGTCTCAACTATCTCTACAATAAAAACGAAAAGTAAGACACCCCATTCTTCGGGGCCTACTCCTTCAATTTTTCAAATGCCAACCGTGATGCCAACATTGAAGATTTGTTACTTTTAATCTGTGTGAGATACAGCTATGGTTAATGTAATGTCCAGCTACTGTATGGAAGTGGGCTAGGTATAGCACTCACTGCCTGGTGTATGTAAAATTACACCTTCATCAATCATTTTCCTGGGATAACAGAAATCTCTTCAGCCTTCTACTATAAGAGTATCAACTTTTGATAAATGGCCTGTTTGTATAATAAGTCAAAACAACAAAAATAATCTGAGGAAATGAATTGTTTTGGTCAAGAACATTATTTATGTTGTAATAATTTTTAAAAGAGTTACAGTTACCTCTTTGCACCTTCCCGAGATACTTCCTGTGTTTGTGACACACAGGAGCTCAGCAGCAGACCAACTTACTGGATATTCCAAGTTGTAAAGTCAACCAAAAGGCATTTAAATGTAGCCAATGATTATATTAAAAGGACTTTGTTCTCATGGCCAAATAATCTCTGTGATAAGATTAGACCTTCCTGAATCTTTGATCTACACAGAGTTCTAAACTAACCTTTGAGTGAACAAGGAACATTACTGAAAGTGAGTTTAGGGGGCTGGGGAGCGCTCACTGTACAACTATGAAGATCCACATTAACCAGGTAACAGCTAAGTCGGTCTCAAGAAGCCCAGTGCTTGGGATTGTTGGCTCCCAGCTTAGCCAACAAAACTTGGAGGTCTGGATTCAGAGAGAGAGAAGGAGAGGGGGAGGGGAAGGACAGTGGGAGGGGAAGGGGGAGAGGGAGAGGGAGAGGGTTAGGGATAGGGATCTTGGCTCAACAGAATAAGGCAAAGAGGACAGAGAAGGATATTACACGCCCTCCTCTGGCTTCTGTGCATGCACAAGCATGCACAACGATACACCTATGCACATATATTACACACACACATGCAGGCACGCACGCACGCACACAGGCACGCAGACATACACAGACCCAGAGGGAAGAGCTGTACTTTACATTTTAAAATATGAAGGGTTGGAAGAACAGACTTTGTTTAGTTTTTATTTTATTTTGCTTTGCTTTTGTCAGGCTGATGACTGAACCAGCGTACCACATGTCAACTCACCCTTTACCACTGGATTCCACCAGAGAAATACATTCTTTTTTTTTTATTGGATATTATATTTATATTTCAGATTTTATCCCCTTACCCCATTCCCCCCACCACCCAGGAACTCCTTATCCCATCCCCCCTCCTCCTGCTTCTATGAGGATGTGCCCCCACCTACCCCCTACTCCCACCTCCCCACCCTTGAGTTCCCCCCTCCCCTCCCAGAGTTCAGCTTTCATGGGACCAAGGATCTCCTCTCCCACCTATGCCCAACAAGGCCATTCTCCCCTACATATACAGCTGGAGCCATGGGTCCCTCCCATGTGCTCCCAGGCTGGTGGTTTAGACCCTGGGAGCTCTGGTTGGTTGGTATTGTTGCTCTACTCATGGGGCCACAAACCCTTTCAGTTCCTTCAGTCTTCTCTCTAACTAGAGAAATACATTCTTTAATAAACAAAACCAAGCCATAAAAGTCTTAGCATTATAATGAAATCTCTTTTACATACATACATACATACATACATACACACAAACACATATACACACACAAGTATATATATTTAAATGATGTTTAAAAAAAACCACCCTTTCACAGCGTTTAAGGTTTAAAGCCTAGAGAGGTGCTGTTAAATGTGTACTATCTGAAGTCAGGGCGCTGTTGTAATCTCAGCACTGGCAACAAAACTACTCATCTATGTTCTTTTACAATTTAAAGTAACGTACTGTTCCCTTCCTTTGAGGTTTATTTAATTAGTGCAAAGAAATTTTCGAGTCCTTTAGTGATTATGTAGAATTCCACTGTGCTTCTAAGTTGGGAATAAATACTCAAAAATAATCAAATGAAATACTGTTACTGACTAGCATTTGATATTCTCTGTGGCTTTTGTCTAGACTTTATGATTAAAGTGTGCAGAGCAGAAGAATTTTTAAACTGGGCCATTGGACCTAATCTCTGAGTACATAAGGGAATAACAGTCACTAGTGCAGCATGATAGTTTCTGCATTTCTAAAATTCTAACTGCTTAAACAGGAAGAATATTTACTCATCTCCTTGGAATGCAATTAGTCATAAGATCTGTACCAGCAAAATGCTTATCACTTGAGTTGCTATCATTCCCAAAAGACTAGTGAAAATCTTCATACTGAACCATGGAGAGAAAACAATTCTTTTCTTTATTTCCAGTTGGTTATAAATCTATGTTTTCCTTAAAACTTTGTATACTTGTTTAGATGACTCTTGAATGTCAGAGGTTCAATTTTTTTTTTTAAATATTAGGTTTAATTAGAAACACCTTTGAACTAAACTAAGATTGGTGTCAATGTTCAGTATGACTTTCTCTGTGGTCCAGTCACTACACAGTACAGGAAATTCTACAGTCTGTTACTTGGTTCCATTACCATTGGATTAAAAGCTCCAATGTTTGAGTCACAAATATTCAAGAGTTTATTACTCAGATAGCATGCGGAAATCTGATTAGTAAAGAAAATGTGTTTTAATTACTAATCAGCAAGCACTTTGCCTTAGGTTAGCAATTTGCCCCACTTGAACTTGAATTCAAATGCTCTAAGCACTGGGTGTGGTCACACATACCTTCAATCTCAGCACTCAGAAGCAGAGGCAGGTGGATCTCTAAAAGTTTGAGGCAGCCTTGTCTACAGAGTAAGTTCTGGGCCAGCCAAGGCTACACAGTGAGACCTTGTTGTAAATAATAAAAGCAGAAAATATACAAACAGAAAAGCACATTGTTTTCTGGATTTTTCAGTGTCATTGAGTAAGTAAGGGCATTTTACCGGAAAAATAAATGAATCAAAAATGTCAGTTCTCTTGGCTGTAAATATTTAAATGTTTGTTTTTAATATTGACTTTGAATATAAGGATTATTTTATTTGACTGATTAGCATGTATAAAATACAGAATAAAAATGTGATCTGAGAAAAATGTATGCTACCAAGCTAAAGTAGGAGAAAGCTTCCTTACATTATCCTTTGACCTTAAAAAGCCAACCGGAATGCCTACTGCTTTTCTAGGTATATCTCATCAGCTGACAGTGTTGTGCAAACTCGTATCAGTCATTTTAAATTGACTCTTTCCTTGAGCAAAACCAAAGTGCCATCTAAGGATGTCTAGGGTCCCGAGACATGTGGAAAGCCGGCAGAAGAAAGTAGGGAGCTCGGCCTTTGCCCTACTTCTTGGTACATCGGTTGTTCATCTTAAAATGAGTGTAGACAAAGAATTGCAAATGTGTTGTCAGGAAGGCTTCTGGAAGGCAGAGGTGTATCAGACTGAGAGGATGTGAGCAGAAAAAAGGAAATTAATAAAAGAGGAGGGAATAGACAAATTGGTGATGAAACCAAGGTCCTGTCAGAGGCACTTCCTCAGCAGATGGAAAACAGTGTCAAAAGCACTGTGACATCTACAGGTTGTGCTTATCCGAGATACTAGATGCTGTCAGGCATGTTCTGTCACAAAGTGGGGGATCGAAGCTGGTGCTATCATTTTAAGTCACTGAGTCTACTAACTAAATCAAACAATGCGGGATCAGGGTAAGAGGTGTTGCCACGAGGCATGACAATGTGAGTTTGATATCTGGGGCCAACAGGTGGAAGAGAACCAACTCCTTCAAAACGTTCTTTGACCTCCATATGCATGTTGGGTATGTGTACACATGTACGTGTTTGTGTGTATATGTGTGTGCATGCACGTGTGCACATACACATATAATAAAAAATTTACAATACATAGAAACCTTTTCATTCCATATTATTATGTTGAGGGGGTTGTAAATAACGAAGTTCCCAACAAAGGTGATAATTTAGATTTAATTATATTCTATAGAATTCCTCTAGAGATAGAATCAAGTCAACTTCTTTAGGTTAATAAGCAAATTATACATAAACATTAAGTGCTATCTGTACTTTGGTGATAATAAATCAACCACAGACCTTTTCCCCATCAACAACATTTATTTACTGGACATTTTCTATATGTCAGACCCTAGGCTGCACCCCTGTGGCAGACACTAAAGTTGGATCACTGACTTGACAGTATACTTTTATTTGGTAGTTGGAAAGCTATAAACTAAATTTTCCAGATTTCCTTGCAGAGTCCACTAACTTGATTCATTTCCTCTGAGGGCCTAGGCCGCTGACAAGTATGTCAGAGAGACGCTGAATATCTGTAGTGGAAAGTGACAATGCTGACAGTTTTGCTACCAGACTGTGGCGGTGAGATGCAGGTTGGCTGGCAGTTGTGGCTGGGGTGGTAGCACAACAGCTGCCCACCTCTGGATCCAGAAGACAGCGACAAGAGTGTTGTTAACTTCCTCACTCCTGCACAGACCTTCCTCCTTTTGAGTCATTGTCTTCTTGAAAGACCTAGAGTGCATTCTGACTTTTGCATTGAACTCCACTGACTCTGCCCCTTATGACATAGCCTTGTGTAATTCTTACTGTGAAATGCCATTATTTCTATTCTGCGAGTGGGAGCGGGAGAAAGTTAGTCTGAGTAAGATAATTTGTCATGAAATTGGAAGGGGGAGAATGTGGGATTTTATATTCAGATCACCCTTCCAGATCCGTGCTGGGGATCCTCACTCCGCCTCCCTCAGACTTTACATCTCAATGAAGGCCACCGATACCTGCTTTGCATAAGATGATCTGACTTTTACTTTACCAACCCAAGACTTTAAACCTTTGCCTTTGAACTCAAGTTCAGACCTCACAACTATTACAAGCTCAGCGAACTTCTCTTGCCTCTCCTGTGTGCGCACAGACTTTGGACTTTCTCAGGAATGCTCACCTCGCACTGTTCACAGCATGGCCACGCAAGATAAGCAGTTTCAATTCTAAGAATTCAGTTTTCCCGATTCAAGTTTTAGTTAGACGATGTCTGATTACACAGCACACACAGCACTTATTCCAGTCATTGAAAAAGAACAAAATATATTTGTAGTTATAACTAAAAGAAAGAGAAAACAGTGAAGTTGGGAGTGGTGGAAAAATCCAGGGCTTCTGATTAGGGACTCTTTTCTGTATGTCAGCCACGTGACCTTAGGCTAGCTACTTCCCTCACCAGGCTACACTCTCCTCACGGGCAAAACCAACAAGGATAAACTCAGGTTCGATTTGCTCCAAAGTAAAATCCAGAACTGTTTGGGATTCAGGGAGGGAGTCTCAAATGTTGTCACCTCTTGGCATACTCAGAATATGTTAACTTTTGCACAGCACAGGACAACGCAGGAAGCAGGAGCTACTCACTGCTCATTTGTAGGGCCGGCCTCACTGTTGTCTACATGGAGATACTAATTACAAACCCATTTTATGAACTTAAATGCACAGGATGAACCGTTTCCAGTTTAATAATTTAATAATTTAATAGCTTCTGACTTGGCCCCTTATATTCCAGTTCTACATTAGCCAGAGAAATCCCTTAAAAACAAACCAACCAACCAAACAAACAAACAAACAAACACTAAAATACACAAAAATCCAGACCATCAGCAACAATGAAAGACAAATACTAACAAACAAAATGGAATAGTATCAGCCAATCATGCCAACACCAGTCACCCGACTGGTTTCCTGCTGCTGTTAGGATGAAGGTGCCCATTCTTAAAACAACTTGGTCCAGCATCCATCTTTCTAGGTCATTTCAAGCTGGTCCTTGCTTCCTCCCTGCACCAACCAGGGCCTTAGCACGGGTTGTGGTTCTCTGCTGGAGACCTTTTCTCTATTTCTTCAGCTCTCAGTTCAATTATCCTTTGCTCACAAAAAGCTTTCTTAACCTCTTACTGCCCAAGTTCTCTCTCCTAAGTGACTAGCACTGGCTTCCTCTGTTATGATGGGCTCCGTTCTGGGATGTACCTGGTTCACTCTTGAATCTTCAGGGAACTCCCTTGATGTTTAGCTAGGGTCATTAAAATAGTCAGTGAATGGGGTAGTGATTTTTGGTTTTGCTAACTAAGTCTTCCTGGTGATTTTAATTTGTTGAATTAGCACAGTTCAATGCACCAAATTTCCTGATATATGAAGGAGGGCCACGGTAATGGTTTAATTCATTTTAACTATGGACGGCAGCATCTGCCCCTTAGGACTTTTCACTGCAAATATTCTTGATAACTGTTGGGTTGTGGGTCAGGCTGAGCTCTAATAAAAGCTATGGATCATTTTCATAAGACAGTGAGTATGCGCGCGACTTTGAAAGGAGTGTGGAGGAGTTAGCTCTGAGTCTAAATGTACGAATAACTCTAAACTTCCCAAATGTGACATGAAACAAGCACACAGCTTGCTTGAGCCTTAGCCACCTTCCCTTGTTGCCCACCCTTCCCTACATAATATTATTTTAGAGTCCAATCCATGGAATCCATGGATTTCTTTAGCATACACATCATTTCCTCTGCTAGAATGGGATCCTTAAAAAAAAAAAAAAAAAAAAAAAAAATCCAGTCTTTAATACTCAGAACAAACCCTTATCCTCCAAGAATACCACCTGACTAATTTTTTTCAAGACACCATGACACCTGCTGAGGATATCAGCATTTACTGTGAGGGGGAAATGACCTATTTCAATGACGATCTTTCCTACAGATCATTAAATTCATTGGGAATGGAAACTGCCTTATTTATCCCTAGACAGGGTGGCCCTAATAAACACACACAAGGTCAAGAAGGGGCAAAGAATACAATGTAGAAGACCTAAGGGAACATATGGCTAACACCCTTTAGCTAGGAAAATACACCTGACTATGAGCCAGTGAATGTAAGTGTAAGGGTCGACAAAGGCTGTTCAGGGCCACTAAGCTCCTGGGAAAATGGCAAGCAAGTATGATGTGACAAGCTAGCAATGCTGGTGTTGCTTCTGCTACAGAAAAATTACCATGCAGGCAATGGAGCAATAGACTCTTTATTCAAACAACTTGAAGGCAAGCCTCAGAAACCTACCAGCACAAAGGGCATCAAGGAGAGGAGAGCCCCAGCGCGCTCACTGTGCGTGGCGTTTTGTAACCCTTTGCTTTGTGACTCGTAAGCAGCAGATCTTAGCTCTCAGGTAGTGATTGTAGAGTAACCACGAAGTTAATGTGCAACAAGCGAAGGGGAGGACTTTGCACAGAATTTTGGACAACGGATATTCTGAGCAAAGAGATGATTTCGAGGCTTTAAACCCGCAGGAGTGATTCATTTACTCAGGGATTAGGCAATTTGCAGTAGTACGGAAGATGCTAATAATAGGGCCAGTGGCTATCTCCCGCACACCACTCCTTATGTAACACTCTATGGGCATGTGTGATGGATTTTCCTGGTGTGCTTGGTGCAATTCGATGAGAGGGTTAGTCCACACATTTGTTCTCAGTTATTCTTTCCTGTGCTAGATTCTTCTATTGTTGGAGGCAGTGACTGTGGCCCAGGAAATGGTACAGTAGAGGTAGAGGAAGAAACATCAAAAGTCTCATTGAAAGAATGCTCTTTTTTAAAAGGTTTTAAAAAAAAAAAACAAAAAAAAAAAAAAAAACTTCATATACATTGGTGTTTTGCCTGCATGTATGTCTGTGTGAGGGAGTTGGATCCCCTGGAACTGAAGTTACAGACAGCTGTGAGCTGCCATGTGGGTTCTGGAATTGAATCTGGGTCCCCTGGACAGGTTAGGGAACAGACTCTGGACCCAAACTGCCTCGGTTCAATCTATATTATGTCATGCGCCAGACGAATGGCTTTGAGAAAGTTGTTTCAGTAACTCAGTTGTAAATGGGAGTTATCACATGTACTTCATTGGACTCTGGCACTAGCTTAGTTAATGCATATAAATTATTTAGATTAGAACAATTCTTGGCACAAGGCCAAGACTTTTTACAAGTTAGTTTACACACACACACCATATACATAAAAATGCAAAATTGGAGCTGGAGAGACAGCTCACTGATTAAGATAGTCGCTGCTACTCTTGCAGAAGACCCAAGTTCAGTTCCCAGCGTCCAGTTCAGTCACTTCACACCATCTGTAACTCCAGCTCCAGAGGATCCAACATCTCTGGCTTCTATGGGGCATTTGCAGGCACACACATCCTTACACAACCACACATACCTACACACAATTAAAATGATAGTTAAAGTTGTTAAAAAGTTCAAAGAAAAAGAAAATACAAAATCAATAATCAGATGGCATGGCAGAATACAAATAGATTCTATTGCAGGATAAAATTTTAAAAGTAGGGTCTGAAGAGGTGCCTTCATGGCTGAGAGCACTTGGTGCTCTTTCAGAGGACCCTGGTTCAGTCCCTAGCATTCACATTGTAGTTCACAACTTCTGCTCCAAGGGATATGGCAGTCTCCTTAGGCCTTCATGGGTACCATGGGTACCATGGGTAAGCAATATATTCATAAGATTAAAATAGTCACGAGACTTTAGTAAATGACTTTATCAAGTAAGCATTTTTCATTATATTTTGAAACAGATAAATAACATTTTCTTAAAGTAAATTATTCTTAATTGAAAGGCAGAGGTGCTATTGACAAGATGAGATGTCAAGATTCTGTCTGGTGGCTACCTGGGTGGTTAAATGCGTGTTCAGGTTAATCAGAGCAGCAAATCTCATTGCCGATTATTTACAGGAAGTTCCTCACATGGTATTAGTATCTTATTAGTATCTGTAATACTATTCCTCTGACTTCTTTCTAATCAGAACAAAACCAAAACTGTATTACGGACAAAAAGAGGGAGTGGCAGTAGGAGTTATAAATGAAAAAGAGGATAAATTTGATTAGGTCACCAATGTTTTAGGCTCCTTTCTAAGTTCTCCATGCAGGCCTTTAATCAGTTACGTGAGAGTTACTTATTACCTCAGAAACACTTACTTAGTCACTGACTAAGAAATGAACGGTGTGCAGACCAAAGACAAGGACTTGGGGTCAGAGTACAGAGTAGAAAGTCGTACCTTCCTCCTCAGGTTTTCAGAGCTAAGTAAATGAAGAGACTAGACAGCATGGTACTGAGTGGTGAATGATGTATCAGCTATGTTGGGCGAAGAGACACAAATAAATCCTTCCTTGATATCTGATCAAAGCCATCCAAGCCCCTACCTGAGCCGCTTCTGATATCCCTTGTCAATTGTTCTGACCATGGAAGACTCCGACAATGCTGTGGTTCTTCAGCCTCAGGTTTCTCGGAAATGACACCAGAGGGAGCATGTGTATTTGCTGGTTTTAAATAATGCTTGCCTCTGAGGTAATCTTTCAGTTACATACTTCTTTAGAGGACATACTTGTATGGCACAATGCACCTCACTTACAGAGTCCCAAGACGAGTCCGTCTTCTAGTTTCTTTCCATTGAATGGTTTTAGGTGCCTTCTTGATCCCTAATCACCTCCATTTAACTACAGAATACTTTATTTTAAGGTTGATGCAAACACTTTCATTTTCCATGAGAAGGACAAATTGAAGAGTCAGAAGGCAACCTATCCTCTCTGGACCCCAGGTATCAAAAGGAAGAGCTGCATCTTGGTGAGAGGTCACAGCTAATGGAGATAGGGTTGTCAGCATCACCCTGGATTTCATGGACCTTTGTTCACCTTTTAATCTATCATAATAAAATCTCAAGAAAATTTCATACTCACTTAAATTAGAATGTCAGCATTACTGATATTCTGAGAGGCGATCAAGGTAAAAATAGAGACAATTTGGGCTAGCGAGAGGGCTCGGCAGTCATGACTGTATATTGCTCTTCCAGAGTACTTGACTTTGATTCCCAGCACCCATGTCAGGGGGCTCACAACTGCCTGTAACTCTAGCTCTGCGGAAACTAATCTCTACACACGTGGCCTGTGCTTTTTTTTTTTAAGGATCCCATTCTAGCAGAGGAAATGATGTGTATGCACGCACAGAGACACGCACACACATGCACACATACACACATGAATACACACAAAGGCACACGATGAAGTCCTCTTTCTCATTTTTTTAAAAAAAGGATAGTGTTTGAAACCAGATTTTTGTGTGTTTTCCATTTGGTGAATGCAGAATGAGTTGTTCCTTACAGTGCAAATTATACTTGGAGTCTTACCTCAGCTGAGGTATAATTTGTAAAAAGAGGCTAAGAAGCCTGATACCTAATAGGCATGCCATAAAAGTTACAGCCATTCCTCTTCCTCCCCGGGTAAAGGCTGAGAAGGAGAGAACATCTGAGCATATGAACCACCCTCCTCAGGCTTGGGCAGAGGTCTCGGAAGCAGGTGGATGAACCAGCTGTTCATGTGTTGATGCTCTAGGGTGACAGATGTGAAGAGAGATGAATAAAAGGGTGAAGAACAATTGGGCACCAGGAGCCACACATCTGCCCCCAGGGAAGTCGCACGCTAGCACTTCTCCAAAGGCTCTTAGGCCCAATGGCCACCCTGTTTGCTGGGGCACAGCTTATCACTACCTGGGATGGCTTGGGTATATTTGGAGAGGAGAACAGAAATAAGGGAGGTTCCAAGACTAGGACATAAGCCTGGGGTCTAGGGAAGCATCCACGGATGGACCCTATCCGTATCAGCCCTGTCCTCGCGGTCATCTTCCTTTCCATCTACCTTCAGAGTCTCTTGTCATGGCTCGGCTACTGACTGAATGCCACGCTTGACACTGAGGCATTAGATGAGTGCAGCCCTACCCCAGAGCTCTCTCTAGACACACATCCCGTCTGCTGTGGCCCAGGGCTTTTTATCTTCAGTCTCCCTCTTACCAGCCTCTACTTTTAATTTTTAATATATTTTGCAATGAGGAAGGAGACTAAACAAGATCAACTGTAACTGGTACTTTTTATAAGATGTTATAAACTTGTATATTTTATTTATTTATTTTTTACCAGTAAAAGGTAATGTATGTTCCCCTGTTGATATATTTGTATTTAACAACTGAGGCTTTTCTTAAAAATGTCTTTTCTTTTGATCCTAATACATTTATTTTCCAATGGTCAAATTTAAAAATAGCAAAACGTTTAAAAATGTAAGATAACCAACATCAAATTGAGAGTATTCTTTTAAAGTAGATTGTTAAAAAGATTTTGATTTTTAGTGATCTTTGTGTGTATGTGGTGGGCATGTGGATTTGAATACAGGAGCCTATGGAGGCTGGAGTTGTGACTGGAGTTACAGACAGCTGTGAGCTAGGAATCAAACGTGGGTCCTCTGTAAGAAGAGCAGTGAGGGCTTTCAGCTGATAAACCATCTCTCCAGCCCCTGATTTAATCTACTCTTTACAGTTTACCACAAACTAACTTCCACATTGCCTCTCTTTTCTGAGGTAAGTATTAGAATTCTCATCCTAGCCTTAAAGTGAGGGCTTGAGGCACAAGAGTTTAAACAGCTTTCTTAAATATCAAGGAAGTGGCCGAGCTGGAATTTAAACCCAGATAGTCTGATTCAAGTTTCATTTGCCATATTCAAAATATGTAGCCACAGAGCTAGGCCTTAACGTAGTGTCATTACTTTTAGTGTTGATGAATGGTGAGAGCGGTGCAGTGAATGCCTGGCCCTGGGGACTGAGGAATTAACATAAAATACAAGCGACATTCTCACAGAGCACAGGCTGTGGGTAGGCTGTTATTCACAGACATGTTGGGCTTCTGGGTCCTTCAGACTCTGAACTGGATGACCAGAATGTATGTCTCCATTACTATTATCTCCTATTCTCCTTAAACTTCCATCCTTTGTTACGGGGAGCTCAACTCTATCAGGTCATTCTCTGTCCAGAGACTTTTGATGGATCCAATTTTCTACAGCCAAAGAAGCTACTGTTTGTTATTTACAGAGAGAAAAACTTTTCACCTTCACCCAAGGTGGGTTCCAAAACCCATCATGGAGATGGACATCTGTTGAGTAGTGAGTGGCCTTGGAATCTTCCCAATAAATCAAGAATTGGCTCTTGAATTGAATTTTTTTTTTTTTTTTAAATCAACCTTGGCCTTAGTTTTCTGGGGAAAAGCATTAGGTTTGAGACTCAAGGCAGATTTGGGGTTGAACTGCAGTCTTGGCCACTTATTTGTGGTGTGGTCCCAGAGGAGTCACTTCACCTAAGGGAGCTGCACTGCTTTGTAAAAACTGGAGATAATGGAACTTACAAGTGATCTAAGTCAAACTTTTAACAAACGCAGCATATTTTACTTTTATCCTTTTATCATCCATAACTTAACGTTTGTTGTTACCAGAAAACTTCCAGAGGCCCTATGAGTTCTATCTAATTTACATTTCAATATTTATCTCTCATAATTTATTAAAACAGCCCTCTGTACTTCGACCAGATTTAATAAACCCAGTGTCTTATGACAACAGGCTGTCCTGTTCTTTTAGGCACATAAAAACCAACCAAACAAACAAAAAAACAAAACCAAAAAGCTCGGTATTCCTCAAGGCCTTCTCAGTGCTGCTTCCACAGTGGAATTTCCCCGGTTCCTCCAGCCACAGCTGAGGCGCTCCCACTAAGCTCTCACGTTACTGCTGCTGACCCTTCCTCACACGCTCGCTGTCTGACCACACTCCATTCTGCAAGCACATTTATCTTGTTTTACTGAGCTACCTCCATCCAGTGAAACGACCACACATTCTCATCAACAAATGAATGAAATTCATTAAATTAAAATTAAGAAGTTATTTTTAAACTCTTTGTATTATGCTGAAGAACTCAATGTGATTTAAAAAAAAAAAAAGTTTGTGATATTTTACAAGTTTTAAAAGTAGAAAACTATGAGATTGGACCTTGACTTGTCAATTGATCAGAGCTGAATACAGAGCTTATGATATATTTGAACTTGCTCATTCTAAACATGGAAAAAAAAGACTTGATTTTCCCACATATTTGGAAAGGAGTTCAGTTGTTTATTCTTTAATTTGTACAGTTTTTAGCATGTATAAAATCCAATATTATATTCTTGTGACTTAAGAAATCTTAAGTAGTTTATACTCCCTTTTGAACTATGAAACATGATGCATCATTTCTGAATAAAGCCAAGAATGCAGAGTCCACAGTTATGTGACACTTCCATGGCTGCTGCCTGCCATTCCACAAATGGTGGCCATCCAGGACAGCTTTTCACCACTTCCCAGAGAAATGGGGAAACCAGGTCTTCTAGAGGTGTGCAGTGCCAGGCTAGGTGACATTTCCATCTGGGGAGGAGGGAAGGCTTCCTTACTTACATGGAGTTGTTGGAGCCAAGTGACCACAGAAAGCAGAAAATGTGTGGTGACTTTTTCACCTGTTTTTCATCTCTCAACACAGGACAGAGTTTCTGTTCCAGCTGCCCATGCAGAAGACAACTGCTACCACAGCCATAAAAAGTGAGCTAGCTTTGGGGAAAGCTGAAGTCAGTTAACTGAAAGGATATATTTGAGCTCACTTTTCATTATTCTACTGTTAAATACTGTCAGTCACAATATGCCATTTTAAATCAAATTGACAAGGATGCTGATTAAAAGTGATTTTCCCCAATGTCTTTACTGGTCTGTTTTGAAACTGTCCATGTTTGTGAAGTCACAAACATAAGGACATTAACAGAGAAAACATAACAGTGCGAGTGGGCAGTGTCTCAGTCGTAGAATGGTGGCTATCCAAGTGTGATGTCCTGATCCACCACAACAGTGCCAAAACAGAACTTGTTAGAAGGGCAATCGCTGTGGCTTGGCCAGATGTAGCCCACCAGAGACTGTGGAAGAGCATGGCAGGCTGTTTAAAACAGCCTCCAGGAGATTCCACACAGCTGCTTTTAGGAAGCAGTGCTGTGGGAACAGGAAAGGAACGGAGACAATGTGTGAAGATTTGTGACTTGACCTCTTAAGGTCATTTTTAGCCCTATGGTTTGGTTATGGACTTTCCATAGTTACTAACTGATTTGTTTTTCAAAAAATTTTCTAGTGTCTCCACTGATTTTTATAGGTGTCCATACATCTATATACGGAGTGATCAGTCTCATTAACCATTGTCCTTAAGATGTTCATCTTGCTTCTAAGTCACTATGGGAGGAGAGCTAATTTAAAACAAGCTAGCATCATAGCTGTACTGAGAAACTGAGAGACCACAGACCTACAGTTCTCTTTATGGCATTAGGCACTACAACAACTGCTTCAGAGTTATAAAATCAATGTTTATAGAAACTATATGAAGAAAGCAGGTGTTATAATTATTCAGGGGACGTTATTCCAGTACTTTATTACTAGAGATTCATTCTTGTTTTAGAATAAAATTCAAACTCTTACTTATCCTGAGTAAGAGAGATATCAGTGGTCTCAGTAGCACATATGAAGCTGGTGACCCCTGTCCCACTGTCTGTGCTCAGGGACAGCCATTATCATGGTTGGTTCCCACCACTCATCCTTAAGACCCAGTGTGCTCCTCATGTTGTCACTGTGACCTTCCTAAATGTCTTTTGAAAATCATTGTTTCTGAATATCCTAATGGCCACATTCATTCAGACTACCAAAAATTTTCCTGTACACCTCTACACCTAAATACCTTCTCTCTCTCTCTCTCTCCCTCTCTCTCTCTCTCTCTCTCTCTCTCTCTCTCTCTCTCACAGTTACGCCTGTTCTTTCTCCATAAAAAGGCCGTGACCTGTTCTCCATGCTATCCAGAATGCCCTAACACAGACATGACCATGCTGCCCTGTGTAGAACCTTGGGTCACTAATAGCTCTGGATAAAGTTCAGATGTCTTCACATGACTTTACAGTAACTCTTCTAACTTTTCACTTGTCACCTCCCACTTCCTGGTCAAAGCACCAGCCTCACTAGATTATTTTTAGATCCTAAGAGAAAGCTGTTTGCTCTTGTTTTTGCACATTGTGTTCCCTCTTTGACAGTGTACTAGTAAGAATCACAACTTTGCTTCCTCCAAGACAGAAACTAAACAAAGGGTAAATGGCTGGGGTCAGGATGTGGGCAGACCTGTACTAACTATGGCATGTAAATACGGGGCTGTCCAATCAGAACGGGCACCCTACACTTATATTTACTTCCAGCTAGTTCTTGAGTCACTAGGACAAGAATGTTCTCACAAAGACTTGTCTGAGTTTTAGACTTGTTTTCATCAGCTGTTGATGCATACAATGTTTAAATGCTTCTTGAATCTGATATAACAACGTTACAGAATATTTGGAGAAGAAAAACAGAGGGAAGATGCATATTTTATATTCTATAGCACAATTAATATAATTACCAGTAGAGGCTGTGGAGCAAGATCCTTGTAACCTATTTACTGCTATATTCTCAGAACAATGTGTGTGTGTGTGTGTGTGTGTGTGTGTGAGAGAGAGAGAGAGAGAGAGAGAGAGAGAGAGAGAGAGAGAGGTATAAATACGTGTGTGTGCAGTTGTGCATACCTACACACACCCATGGAGGCCAGAAGAAAATGTTTTGTGTACTTCCCATGAGGCTCCCTGCTCTGTTCCTTTAACACAGGGTTTCTCATTGAACACAGAACTTACTGATTTATTGTTAGGTTGGACACAATCCTCAACAATTCTGCCTCACCTTCCTTTCTGCCCAGCACTGGCATGACAGAAACATGCCATGTGGCTACTCATGTCTTTTCACATGGAAGCTTAGAACCCAAACTCCGGAGCTATACAGGTGCTCTTACCCATTGAGCCAGCCCCCCACCCCGCCCTGCCCCATCCATCATGCAAGGTGAGTTAAATGATAAGATCTGAGGGGAGGGTGACTGAGCCATCACCCTGGAACTCAGAGCTTCCTGAATATGCTAAATACACTACTAGAGTCCATCAGCAGCTTTAGGGACAGCGCTGGGAACAGCATTGTCTGTTTTTGCTGGAGATACTAGGTGTTTTCTCCAATGAAAGCTGGGAAGGAAATGGTTAGCTGTGATATTCCATGACCGCCAGTATCAGGGAGAGGTTAGGAATGGCCTTGAGGTGGAGTAGGGGACAGTATACCCAGTTATGTCACAAAATAAAAAGGGCATGGTTCATTTTCTTGGACAAGGAAGTAACGACTTTCTACATGGGGAACACAGCAAAATGAACTGGTCAGTGTCATATTGGAGGGGCAAGTGAAAGCGAGAAAGGCATCTGATAAGTAGAGAAGTAAACGAGTTCATCTGATTAACACTTTTGCTCTTTTCAAAGACTTCAAAGTCATACAAGTAAACTGGAAACACTGAGTGGTTATGCCAGACCGAAGGAAACTAAGAAGATGAACTATACCTCTGTTAGTTCTTAAGCTGAATGCTCACTGTGTGGTGACAGAAGAAAATGCCCTTTGTGTTAAAAATCCACAGGAAGTCCTCAGGAGTGGGGAAGTGTTGGCAGCTCACTTCAACATTTTCACGGAAACCTTTTGTGATTATCAGACTTTTAACATTTCGCAAAGACTGAAAATTTTCCCTTGCTAAGATTATATTTGTTGGTATATTACACAGCTTGTGTGTGGAGGTCAGAGGATAACTGGCTGGAGTCAGGTCATCAGGCTTGGTGGCAAGCTAAGCCATCTTGCCAGCTTCCAAAAAGTTTTACATAGACTCTCAAGGAGTAGGTCTTGGTATTGGTATTTTTAAAAACTGCCTCAATGAGTCTAATATTCACACCTTCTTAATGCTGTGACCCTTTAATACAGTTCTTCATGTTATGGTGACCCCCAACCACAAAATTATTTTCATTGCTACTTCATAACTGTAATTTTGCTACTGTTATGAATAATAATGTAAATATCTGTGTTTGGTCATAGGCAACCCCTGTGAAAGGGTCATTCAACCCCCAAAAGAGTCTCAACCCACAGGTTGAAAACTGCTGGCTTCTCCATCTTAGGTGTAGACTATAATTCAACTACACTTACATTGTTGGGCAACCATCACCATCTGTCTCCATAACCCTGTACCACCAGCCCTCTACCAACTTAGCAACAGAGCTCACTTATTTGACCAGGCTCATGGAAAGTAATACTTTTTTCCTGCTCCTTTGTTTTTGACAATTTTAGGTACCTCAGAGAGTAATCATACAATATTTCATTGTTATTGCTGTTGGCTTATTTCACTTAGCACAATGTCATCAAGCTTTATTCATGTTGCGGGGTTTGTGAGAATTCCTTCTTTATAGGGAACAGTATCCCCTCATATGTATATGCCATATTTTACTTATCTATTACTCTGGTGATGGGCATTTGAACTGCTTCTAGATTTTTAGCCATATGAATGATGCCGTTATGAACATATGGATGTCAGTACCAGCGTGAGCCCTGCTTTTGTTTTGAGAAAGGGTCTCACTATACAGTCCTGATAGGCCTTGAACTCACAGAGATCTGCCTGTCTAGCTGCCCAAGTAATAAGATTAAAAGTGTGTAGCACCAGGCCCAGCAAAGAGCTCTGATTTTAATTCTTTTGGATATACCGTTGGATCATACAGAACGTGTAGCTTTATACTTCTGAGGTACCTCTTTACCACCTTTTACATCTTATGCATTATACACATTGATTCCAATTAAAAATAACACTCTTGCTGGAGGTGGGGGTGGCAGCGGCAGCTCATGCCTTTCATCCCAGCACTCGGGAGGCAGGAAGCAGGCAGATCTCTGTGAGTTTGAGGTCACCCTTATCTACAGAGTGAGTTCCAGTACAACCAGAGCAATACAGAGAAACCCTGTCTTGAAAAACAAAACAAAGAAGGAAGGTATGAAAAAAGGGAGGGAGGGAGGGAGGGAGGGAGGGAGGGAAGGAAGGAGGAAGGGAAGGAGGGAGGGAGGGAGGGAGGGAGGGAGGGACAGAGGGATGGATGGAAGGAAGGAGAAAGGAAGGAAGAGAGGGAAAGAACATTCTTAAGGCCAAATCAAATAATTCTGCACCTCAAAAAAAATTGTTCACTGCTTCTTATTTAAACTTAATTAAATGATGACAGGCCAAAATACAGTTGTGTAAATTATTTGATTTGAAGATGTTACTTAACCTCTATGAGTCTTTACTTTGTTTTCCTGAAAAGCTTAGTAGAATTGCTGAGACAGTAGAAAATAATCACTTATACAAAGTATCATGGTAAAACTTGGCATATGAAAAGCACCAGTAAATGGTGCTATAGTATTGCATATTGTACCTCTTAAGTCTCATTAAAATATTTTTATGACTTGAATTTATAATTCAATTCTGTAGTCTCTTGATTATTAAACCCTTTAAACTATAATCTATGCCAATAAAAAGTATTAATTATTTAATGACTAGCTTTCTATATATACAGAATAGTAAAAGGTAAACTTTCACTGTTCTCAGTTTACTCCTGAGGCTGCCTGGGAACTCTGGAGACCAGGAGATTCTTCTGGCCTAATAACAGTGCCAGCTATGGGTTCCATATTGAGGAATGGGCCATAAATCCAACTAGAGAGTGGTTGGCTACTGCGTGGTGTGCCTGCCACTATTGCTTCAGTCAGTGGGCTTTCTTGACAGACCAGTAGTTACTGTAGCTGCAGGGTTCGATTCTGGGGAAAACTGTTGGTTACTTTTTATTGGCAGTGCACATATCATCTCCAAGCACTATGAGAGCTAGCCAGTAGGGATGAAACTTCCATGTCAGTACTGGCTTGATTTCTCCATGCTCTTTGTGGTATTTTATGGTAAGTTCTAGAAGGCTAACCAAGAGCTATGACAAGAGCTTTTCGTTATTGACCAATATCTCTCTACTCTTATAAGAGAATCTTCTTCTTGTGGTAAGTAGTACATGGAGTTAACACAGAGACTCACAATTGGTCAATGTGCAAAGAATCAGAGATACAGTGCTCAACTCTAAATAGGATCTCTATCTTATGCCCCTCCCTCTCAAGGCTCCTTGTAGAAGAGGGGTAGAAAGACTGTAAGAGTCAGAGGCAATGACTGACTACACTAGAACACTGCTAGTGAGAATACAGTAGGTGCACATAAAAACCCACAGTGACTGTGTCAAGAATTGTGCAAACTCAAGTCAAAAAATCTTCCCTTGAAGGGAGGTAGTACTGAGTCTTGCTCCTAGGTAAGTGGCAACTGATAGCTTTTGGGAAAAGAAGAGTTGGTTTTCTTTAATGGTGTGACTTCTAAAAGAACAACCATGCTCCAGCACATAGCCCAACACCTAGGAGTTTTAGGGCAGCACAAACTGGACTTCTATTTTTTTTTTTTTTTTCTTAAAAAGATATGTAGTTGGGTGGGTAGGGAGGTGAGGATGAGTCTGAGAACTGGGATGGTGTTTGATGTGATGAAAACACACTGTCTGAAATTCTCAAACAATTAGTACAATTTATTATTTTAAGAAAGAAATTCTTTTGTCTTACCCTCTGGAGTATCTGGGATCATAGGTGCATGCTTGAATGTATTTGATATATTGAGTATACTAGTATGAAGATATTGGATAGACAAAAGCCACCCATAATCCCAGACTATCAAACAGTTTGAGATGTGCAAGAACCATGGAGATTACTGATGAGCCTGAAGTACAGGCAGGATTCTCACCCTGCTGCGGCAGGATTCTCACCCTGCTGTGGCTTACCTCCAGGAGCCCATCCTCTGGCAGATCTGTACAATGAACAGCATTTTGAACCTTAGTTTTACCAAAAACTGCCCTGAGAGTCTCAGGTCGTAAATGCCGGGCGATTTCCTGTGAAATACACATACATATATAGTTTAAAGTTAGTCATATGTCATTATGTCATTAGCTACATAAAATATTTTATTTTATAAAATTCAAGTTATATATTGAGGGTGACAACTTTTTTTGGAAACATCATAAATATATGAAGAGTCTGACCACTGAAAATTTATATCTACTAGTGTGAATTTTTTAAACATTAAAATATGTTAGTAGGTTGGATGGTGGTGGCTACTCCTTTAATTCCAGCACTTAAGAGGTAGAAAAAGGGAGATCTCTGAGTTTGAGGCCTTCTTGGTCTACAGAGTGAGTTCCAGGATAGCCAAGGCTATACAGAGAAACACTGTCTTGAACTCCCCACCCCCAATTTTTTTAATGCTATATTACTGTACGTGTATATGTGTGTGTGTGTGTGTGTGTGTGTGTGTGTGTGTGTGTGTGTAGGGAGAGAGAGAGAGAGAGAGAGAGAGAGAGAGAGAGAGAACAATCTGTGTGAGGCAGTTCTCTCTGAGGGATGAGGAACTGATGAACTCAGGTCATTAGTCTTGAAAGCAAGCTCCTTTACCTGCTGAGCCATCTTATCTGCCCTAGTGTGGAGGATTGAATAAGAATGGCCACTATGGGCTCATATATTTGAATGCTTTGTCACCAGGAAGTAGATCTGTTTGAAAGAATTAGAAGGATTAGAGGTTGTGTGGCCTTGTTGGATGAAGTGTGTCCTTTGGGGTGGGCTTTGAGGTTTCAAAGTCCTACTCCAGGCCTAGTCCTCCTACCCGCCTTGCTTGTGGATCAGGATGTAGCTCTCCCCTATTCTGCCAGTACCACACCTGCCTGCCGCCATGTTCCCTGCCACCACACTGCTTACCATGATGATAATGGACTAACCCTAGGAAACTACAAGCAAGCTCCCAACTAAATGCTTTCTTTACGAGAGTTGTCTTGGTCACAGTGTCTCTTCAAAGCAATAAAACAGTGACTAAGATACATAGAAAGGCTTTTTCTGTAGCCCAGTATACAATGCATTATATTAGGAGACAGACAATAATTACATTTCTTTTTATCAACTGATTACTAGACCCGCATAAAATAAGATTATGTGAAAACATATTTTATAAGGATAGTAAGTATCTTAACTTTGTTTAAAACATACCAATTTTGTGGTATTGATTTAAAAATTTTAAAAACTTTAAATCAGCTTAGCATTAGCTCATCCTCAAGGAGAAAAATGGCCACAAATAGCCCATGGCCCTGGATTTACTGTGGCTCAGATAGATGTAAGAACACAAGGGAATAAAAATATTTGGGCAAAAATCCTAAGTAGGAAGTGTAGCCCTAAGTGATGGAGGAAGGTGAGGTGATGGAAAGGCAAGCCAGTGGGTTTGAGCTCAGCTGGTGGGGTAGATCAGTGCTGAGACAAGTGAAGTGGGCAGCTGAGACCACCAGCATGATAGTTCTGACATCACGTGCAAATCTCCAGGAGTGAGGAAAGGGACTGGCAATCACCAGTCTACACGTATAACCATGGCTGAAGTCAATGTGACAGCTGGAATGTTGGAAGAAAGAGAACAGTTTGCATGGCTAAGTTATAGAATGGCCATGTCTATGGATATGGAAATCAGTATGGTGCCAGGCAGGACTATGGTGCATGGATGCTGAGTAGCACTGACAGCAAGTTAAGGCTGCTTTCAAAGTTTTCACTTATTTAATTACAGCTATGTGTTGGGAGCCAACTCCTAGCAGAAAGTGGCTATCATCTTGGCAGCCATCTTGGGCCATATATTTGAAGGTTGATACTTTTCCACCCTGACAAGAGACTTGTTTTTCTAGCATGATGTTTTTGCAAATAGCCCACAACAGCTGAGCACACTCTGGTAAACATCTTGTTTTTCTCAGACATATCCTGGACTCGTTGTTTAGTGTCCCCAGCTGTAAGGCATTTGTGGTAAAGCATTTCCAGTTGCACTCCCCTGCTTGTGCTTATATACCCACAATTGCCTTTCAATAAATGAGACTTGATCAGACACCCTGTCTTGTCTCCATTCTTCACGTCTCTTCCCACTCCATCCCCACTTTCTCTCTCTTGTAGACCCTGTTGACTGAACCACGGGCCAGGTCAGCTACATGTCATCATAAGGACACACTGAATCAATGTGAGCCTATGTACTGAATGAAGGCTACAATGGAGCTGCAATTTTCTATGCACTCATGGCATTGTGGCAGTCATAATGTGGCACAATGTGCCACCCAGCTGATTGTGGTGCTACTAGTGTAAATAAACATATTCTGCCAGTCATATACAAGGGTAGGAATACAATTATGCACAGTCGGTGACACCTGATAGTAACACCGAGGGACAATGTGACCAGTTTATGTCCTTCTCATGTTAAGCCTCTGCATTCTGGGAGTATTCCTATTTATGAGATCGAGCAGCACACCAGGTTTCCCAGGGAGCAGCCTCCACTGCAAGAATTTAGGTTTTCATTTTGGATCATGTCAAAAAGGCCCTGCTAAACTGAAATGCCCTAAATGCGTGTTCCACATACGTTCAAACACACAACGTAAGATGAAACACGAAGAGTAATCTTTCCTCATCACAAGCCCCTTCCGTGATCCAGCAGACTTTCCCCAATTATTCCTAACAGATTCCTGTTCTTTCTTCTACTTATGCTCTATAGTGAAAGCCATCATGTGCTAGCATTTCTTAGTGAGCAGAAATAACTTCTAGACACAACAAGGCTACACTAAGTGCCAACAATTTCATTTAATACCATAAACAATTCTTTAGAAGGAACTTCAGTATTTATACATAAGAGGCTATGCTGAGAAAAGTGGACTCCTTAAAGAGTAATATTTATTTGCACTTGAAGTCAATAGCCTTTCAAACCACCAAGTCTCTGGCATACTCATGCCCCTGGACAATCTGGTGCCCAAGTTCCTAGGTGTTTGGTTATTTCTCATCTCTGCTTAGTTAATCCTGCAGCAGGAGGAAAAAGATTCATCTTAATGAATGCCCTCTAAGTCTACAGCAGGAAAAAAAGATCACCACACAGTATGGTGACTAGCACAAAACTAAAAACAGAGAACGAAAGGCATTTCAGAGAATGCCACTGAGCACCGAACATCTGTCCAGTTGATAAAATATGTTCATGCAAAGAATAAATTGCTCCCATAGTCAACTGCTCCCTTCAGTCTTCACTGATGCAGGAGAGAGATGCAAGAGTGAAAACCTGTCTCATCTCACCCTGTCCATGACCCACAATGCCACCTACACTGCTTCGGCGAGGGTACCAGCATCTCTATACTGTCACAGATTCTCTTCACCTGTGATCCCCTTTGATATTTAGCACTTAGGGTCACCCCCACATTCCTGAAGCTCCCCTTTACACATCCCAGGTGCCATGATCCAATCTCCTCAGGCTCCTCTTGCTACTCACAGTTCAGTCTTGGTCTTTCCCTGTCATCTTACTTTTATTTTTATTTTCTTTCTTATCTTCTGGCCCTCTCCACCCCATCACATTTAGTGCTGTCCATATCTCTTCAGATGACACTTTAGCCCCTAACTTTACTCAACAACATCCCTCAGTCATTCCATTGGAATTGTATATTCTATCTGTCCAAACAGAAGCTCATTATCTTCTCTCCCAGCCTCTCCTTTATCATGAACAGAACCACAGCTTAACCCAGAAGCCTAGGAGTAGTGCTACAGCTTCTTCTCATGCTGTATGTAGACTCGGTGGTCTACTAGCAGCCTTTTTACCTCTATTGTTAACGTTTATCTCATCTGTTTACACATATGCTCATTCTTATAATCCCTACAAACTCAAGGACAAGAGACTATAATCATTACACAGCCAACACACTAAGAGCTCATGAAAGATGCCTGGAGCATCAGTATGAATGACTTAGCATAAGAGTGAATGGATGAATCAAAGGACCAGTAATGCCCAAATTTATACTCAGGGGGACAGAGTGGAGAAACTCAGCCACTTAGTTACCAGTGGTAACTCCTTTTTGCTATATTCTCCAGAAGTGTTTATCTCAAGGAATTCAGAAGAAAATCCCTTTGCCAAATAAGTAACCACCATTTGATTCATCTATTTTGTTTCATTTTCATAAATATGTGCATCATGTGTGTGTTTGTATGCCTGTAGGAGCATCTGTGTGCCATAGTATGTATGAAGGTCAAAGGACAACTTCAGATGTCAACTGTTGCCTTATACCTTGTTTGAGATGGAGTCACACTGTTTGTCACAATGTACATTAGCCTAACTACCCCCCAAACGTCTGGGGGCTTGCCTGTCTCCGCCTCCCATCTCACCATAGCAACACTGAGATTCCAGATGCAGGCTATCATGCCTGGCTTTGCATGGAGTCTGGGGATCTGAACTCAGGTCCTTATAGTTGAGTAGAAGATAGCTCAGATCAACTTACCTATCTGGGCATTGATGACTTTGTTTATCTGAAGTTTGCAAACCAGGGCACACAGGGCTGAGAAGGAACTGAAAACCCTGAACACTAATTCCGTATCTTTGAAGGAGATCTGCTCTGGGACTTTGACTTCAATTGTCACTGACATAAAATTCCATATGGCACCCGTGTGAGATGGGAACCATCAATCAGACAATCATTAGGTTTTAAATCGAAGTGATTTTCCAGTTGTGATATTAAGACAGATTTAAATTCCCAAGAACTAGGGTGTCTTCTGGTGCAGGCACATCCTTGAGCATCAGATTGTATTACAGTAAGTAATCATTCAGTGTATTTGTTAGGCTTATCCATTATTACATTTAAAGAATACACTCTGCTAAATTGCATTAACTCATATTCTTTCTTGTCCCGCCCTTCTCTTTGTCTGTCACCTTTCCTTTCTCCTCTTCCCCCACTTTTTATTTTTTGCTGCATATCAAATCCAAGGACTCACACTTGCTAATAATAACCCACTTTATCAGTGAGCTCGATCCCATTGTTTTATTCACAGTAAAACAATGTTGAGGCTAAAATGATACAGTCACAATCTATTGGACACAGCATTGAAACCTGATATTCCAGTCACAAAATGTACCCAGGGCCTGCCTCTGGGTGTGTTCTTTGTCCCACCCACTCACAAGGACAGCCATCCATTCAACTGCATGGCCAAGCTATTCTCCCAGTCTCCAAGAACCACACCTGGCTCAGCTAAGGAGAGAAATGCTCTCTGTGTTTTCACAGAAATCAACAATTACCACACTGTAGCTGTTCTTCAGAAAGTTTAACTTTGAACTTACAGTTACTAGTTCTTACCAAAACTAGAGTCAGAAAAGCATCTGTACAGAGAAGTTAGATTAAAGGAAGAGAAGTAAAGGAAACAAAAGGAATCCATCATTTCTTTCAGAAGCATATGAGGACACATAGCAACAGTGGTGGGATCAGATACTGTTGATGTCTTTCATAACTGGGACTCACTAAGCTGATACCATCAGGTTCTTGTTGGGGCACAGGTTATCACTGAGGACAGGGAGTGCTCGCTCACACGGCACAATTCGAGATTCAGGAAGAAATTCTCTCTCAAGTTTAGGAAACATTGGGCTTTTTGTGAGCAATTTATTTGTTTTATGCCCATTGTATTTACAAGGTGGGGCTTCTGGAAGCCACTGTATCACTATCACTGAATTCCATTTTTTCTACTACCTGATGTTTTCACGGAGATTCTTACTAAAAAAGGAAGTCTGAAGTTAATGAGGACATTACTTTTTTTGTTGTTGTAAGCTAAAGATTCAAAATCAATTTTCAGTACAAATGTATGTCAGCATACATGTATCTGGCTATAATGGTGCTGTCCCTTTAAGAATTCTCTGTTGCTTTTTTTTTTTTTTTTCTTTGATTGGGTATTATATTTACATTTCAGATTTTATCCCCTTACCCAACTTCCTCCCACCACCCAGAAACCTCCTATCCCATCCCCCCTCCTCATGCTTCTATGAGGTTGTGCCCCCACCTATCCCCCGCCCCCACTACCCCTTCCTCACCCTCACAATTCCCCCCCAACACTCTGTGTTCCTTTTTCATGGGACCAAGAATCTCCTCTCCCATCTATGCCCGACAAGGCCATCCTCCCCTACATATACTGCTGGAGTCATGGGTCCCTCCCTATGTGCTCTCAGGCTGGTGGTTTAGACCCTGGGGGGCTCTGGTTGGTTGGTATTGTTGCTTTTCTCATGGGGTCACAAACCCTTTCTTCTCCTTCAGTCTTCTAACTTCTCCATTGGGAAACCCTTGATCAGAAAAAAGAAACAGGAAAATCACACCCTCATGGAAGCACAGGGAGGGGGGATGGGATGGGGGGTTCCTGGGTGGTGGTGGGAATGGGGTAAGGGGATAAAGTTTGGAATGTAAATATATCCAATAAAAAAAGGGGGGAAAAGTTGTTAGAACCAACATTTTTAATAAAATGTCAACCCTCTAAAAAATTATCTTGATACTAAAACTTGGTTTGAGAATTGTATATTGCAGAATCATCAGCCTTGGTGTATCTACTCATCAAGCAAGCTAAGCAGACCTGTTCAAACCTGTGATGTCCTGGAATTCCATCTGGATGCAGTGAAGACACAGTGTCAGAGGCTTATCAATTTACTCTCCCCTCCCAACCCCTCTTCTAATATCTCAACACTCATAATCAGCTTGAAGAAGTTAATGAAGAGTCAGCGTCCCTATTCCCTGGGCTTGGGGACTAAGGTGGTTAATATTGAGCTGTCTTTCTAGGGAAAAGTAGTGGTTTTTGTTGGAACAGGAAGAATTAGCTAGGATTCATTGCATAGCCATAACCTACTGGTAGAAATATGTATAATTATTATCAAGATGAAGTTATAATTTCTTAAATGGTACAAAATTTACTTTGATTTCAAATTTAAGGTTTTCATTGGTACAATCTTCTTATTGATATAAAAGTGAGATGAATATTGATACTCTCATGGGCATTGTGCCTGTATAACACATTTAGGAATACAAGGCTTAGACCCAGTCCTTCTTTAACTTTTTTAACTGATTTGAGATGGTTAGCCTGTGAGTTAACGGACTATAGCAAATTCATGGCTTTGAGTTTATTGTTAGGGTGTTTTCTATATTTTATTTAGAAATAGCTCAAAGAAGTTAACAGACAACAGTCCAGATTACCTTACATGGATAGTTGGTTTTCAAAACGTCAGAAGTCCACATTATTGACGTTATAAACATTTCTATATTAATGTTCATTTTGATTAGAGACCTGTCTGCTCCTGACAGCTTCCTGTCTTGGATTCTAAGAAGAAATTGAGCATCTTTGGAGTTACTCCAGTTGTGGGGAGACAGCCACTAGGCAAGAATTGCCTCTTTCCATCTACAGACAAATTACTGTCCAGAAAAGGACACACTTGCAGAATAGTTGACTGATTATATCTGCCTAGACAGAGTAATCAGCCCTTAATAATTCTGCATCACTAAGGTCTGTCAGATGATCCTGGGCCAAAAGGCTGAAGATTTTATGCTCCAATGTTCTGTAGTATAGGGACTGTCCAGATGTTCAGCGGTCTCTATAAATTGACTAAGTTTTAGAAGCTATGCTTTGTGCTTCCCATAATTTCAGTTAACTCAGTCATTCTGGATTTCTGATGGGGTTGAGAACTTATAGTCTCAAAGCCAATCCTGGCTATTTACTTTGAGAGAAAAGATCTGAGTGGATGGTTTTCAGCTGACATTCATTCTAACCAAGGAAAAAAGCCAGGTTCAGAACTAAGTGTTTTAGTTAAAAGAGATGACAGAGGTTCTGGTTAGTCAACAAAATGATGGACTGGGTATTAGGACCTCAGTGAGGTATTTGTACCTCACTGGTACAAATAGGCATAATTATGCTCTAATTGTATTTTGAGAGAAAAGTTTTATTTTAACAGGAAGGGTGATATGTAGCAGGAGCTAAGGTGGGAGGAGTACCGAGAGGAAGAGAAGGAGCAAGGAGAGGAGAAGCTAGGTGATGAGAGAGAGAAAGAGAGAGAAAGAAAGGGGGGGGGGGGGACACACATGGAGGCAGATGTTCACGTGTCTCTACCAGTCAAAGATAGTTGATATATCTGGGTTGGGTATTGGGTTACACTTCTGATTGAGCATTACCAAACTTATAAAGCCTTTAATTAACATTTTAAAAAAATTTTATAAAAGCAAAAAGGAAATGGGAGCATGGGATAGGGGTTTTCCAGGGAGGGGAAATGGGGAAAGGGGATGGCATCTGAAATGTAAATAAAATATCCAATAAAAAAAAAAAAAAAGAAAAAGAAAACCATGAATAGGACAATATGTAAATAGACAAATTATCATTAAACAAACTATGAAAAAGCTAAAAAAAAAAAAAGAATTCTGTGTTGCAGGGTCCTCTCACAATGTAATTTATGCATTCGAGCTTGGAAAGATTTATTTACCTTATATTATTAAGCCACTTAAAATAACAAGATACCTGTTTAAGCCATTTGCATTATTTATTTATTCACCATTATTGTTATTTTTTACACTACAGTATCTTATTAATAAGTGACTGCTTAGGCGGAAAAAAGCTGACTTTGGGCACATTTTCCCATAAACATATGAAAAAGCCTCCAAAAACTACAGTCACAAGGAATGCAAATGCTCACCAGTATGGAAATAATTGCACAGTTATTTTAATTCTTTTCCCTTTAATCGTCTTTCTGATTACAGTCCCTGTCACTATTTTTATTTGTAATGTTCAGTACAATGGAATGCTAATTAAATACAGTATTGAGGAAACAGTGACAAGAGAATGCACATCAGTTCAGACGCAATCCCCTCACGGCTCCTTCTGCCTCCACACCCTTCCCCATCGGAAGGCTCCTCCCCATCGCCTTTCATAGCTTGTGTTCTGTGGCTATCCCCACAGCTCTCCCTTCAACTCTCTTTATCCAATCTCACAAGTTCTTTCTGGTTTCCTGGTTTCTCTGAGCCTAGGTAGTCTTGCTTATGGAATATTCTCCACTTCTATCTCTCTCTTTTCCCTGGAAATTCCATAGTTTCATTTCTATTTAGGGCTGAATGAAATTCCGTATCATGTGTGCATGTTTTCATAATCTATTCACCCACTGATGGGCACTGGGGCTGACTGCTTCCTTGCTCCTATGAAAAGAGCAGCGGTAAACATGAATGTGCAAGCACTTCTGTAGGTTGTAGAGTTCTTTGAGTACCTGCGAGGAGCAATGTGGGTGGGTCGTAAGGGAGAGCAATGTTCAGTGCTTTCCTCGGCTGCCACGCAGCTTTCCACAGGGGCTGTCTCAGTTTATACTCCCAGCCACAGTGAAGGAGGCTCTCTTCCCCACCCCCAGCCCCCACGTCCTCTCCAGAATTTGTCCTCATTTGTTTTCTGATGATTGATAAGCTACGCTATAGAAATTCCTATCTTTAAATCAGTGCAATGATACATGGAGTTATGTAACCATTTAAAAATACAAGTGCTTCTATATTGGATTCTGCTTTCAAATGTAATTAAGGGAGAGATTTGAAATACAATAATACAATAAATTCTCAAAATGAGTTACTCCCAGTACTGGGCGAGCAGACTGCTGGCTAGCCAGCTTTTCTTTTCTTATACTCTTCTTGGTTGGTTTGACTCAAGAGCGCAGAGCACAGAATACAGTGTTTAGAAATTAAGCTCCCCGTGTAGGGGCGAAAACTTACAAGATAGATTTCTGTTTGGTGAACATTCATTCTTAATAGAAATTCATGTGTGGGCTGCTTCATGCAGGCTCTGCAGTGCCTGATGTGTTGCATGTGCCAAGAGGAGGCCAGGGCAGGGCACACTGCAGCACCCTTGCCTCCCATCACCCCAGGGTAATGAGGACTCTGAATACCGAGTCATTCTTTTGTATATTAATGTCCATTGGGAATCAGCATCCATCCTGTTACTCAGAGAAAAGGCAAAGGAAACCATGAAATAGTTTAAACTATGTGATATCACAGTTTTAGAAAGAGTAAAATGAAATACATATTAAATGAGGGGTGTTTTGTGTCAATTCAGCAACCTCCAGAAATGGATTCGAAGGCAGTAACAAGAACATGTTCAATCGTTCAGACGGAGTTCAGTCTCCATGGCTACATAGATGAATAAAGAAATAGCAATAGTGAGATACTGAGCTAAGCCCTATGCTGAACACCCACACGGCCTTTTGTTTTGTTTTACAAGACAGAGTTTCTCTGTGTAGCCTTGGCTATCCAGGAACTCTCCTTATAGACAAGGCTGGCCTTGAACTCACAGAGACCTGCCTTCCTCTGTCTCCTGAGTGCTTGGTTAAAGGCCTGCACCACCACACTTGGTTTTTGAGTTTTTAATAACAATGTTATATATTTTTGTATGTGTTGCAAACATGTGAATGTGTATGTGTATGAATGTATATGTGTGTGTGTGTGTGTGTGTGTGTCTGCTTGCACAGGGCCCATGTGTATGTATGTATACATGTGTGTGCATGCACATGGAGGCCAGAGAACAAGCTTGGGTGTTAATCTTCAAGAGTCATTATGACCACTAGTTTGTGAAGGGTCTCTTGCTAGCCCAGGAGCTGATGGAGGAGGCTATGCTGTCTCCACCTCCCTACCCCTGGAATTACAAGCCCATGGCACTACACCTAGCTTCTCTACATGAGTTCTAGGGACTGAGCTCAGGTCAAAAGCATTTTCTAATAGAGCCACTTCCCCAGCCCTGCAGAAGCATATTTAGTACTATTAGTGTAAAACTTAATTAAGCACATATTACACAATATTAGTTACTGGATGATTTAAATCTTAGTTTTATAAATATACTAGTTTAAGGACAAATTACAGTATTTATTTCTGAAAAGAAGAAAACCAAGAATAACTCAGGTAAATATGCTTCCTTCTGTCTCTGTCAGAACAGAGGTGTCTCCCTTGATTTTTGCTGTCTGATTTCACTTGCCAGGAATTTGATTCCAGGGGCAATCTGGAAACCAGGGGAGAAAGCAATACAAAAACCACTCTAAATAGCACATGGCACTTGCACTTTCTAGGAGGAAGGCAAGCCAGATAAACTGGTTGTGGGAATCAAACTCTCTTGTGGGGATGATGGCTTGCCCTAGGTCGTGCTTGGAGCTGGAGATGCCAGTTCTGGCAGCCACCGCTGCCCAGGATTTATCAAAGCAAGCAGAAAATGAGTGCAGTCCTATGAATGCTAAGACTGGCAGGGAAGGTCTTCAGTGAGCATAATCTCCTAGGACCATCTATAATGGATACTATACATGGACAGAAAACACGGCACTTCCTTCTGAACAAGGAGCGTCTCTTTTTTGGCTACTGGTAAAGCTGGACACATGCTCATTGCTGGCTGAGTCCATACGCCTACTTGAGTTCAATCAAAAGGACAAAAGGGTTTACAGGATGTATGTAAGCATCTATTGATCCTCCATCTTCAAGAGATATGTTCAGGACTCCGGCACATGCATGAAGCTTGGGCATTATGTGTTTCTCATACAGACAAACTTTTCATAAAGTTATTTTACCAAAGGAGCACAGTAAGAGGTTATTAACAAGAATAATATAGTAATTATAGTACCCTACTATAACAAAAATTATTTTTAAATGTACTAAATACTTCTAGAATTTTCCATGTATTGTTTTGGACCATGGCTGACTATGAAAAACTGAAACCACTGAAAGCAAACGTGCAGCTAAGGGAGATGGTGTGTGAATAACTCTCGACTTTGAAGTGAGACTTGTTCGTGGGTTCTAGGATTTATTTGGGAAAACTATTTGTCCTAGGAACTAGACTGCCCTGAACAAAGGCAAAAGTGGGAAGAACATGAGATAGCTCGGGTGCAAAGGCTTTTGCTTCTGAATCTGTGTCTAGAAAACTCTGAAATAAGAATTCTTTAAACACAACCTCATCTAATCTGGCATTTATCTAAAAGATAAGTCCATTTCCACTGATCAACAGGATAAATCAGGGGAAAAAGTACATAACACCTCAGTCACTCATTTATATTTATTGTTGTTTTTTAATGTGAAATGTGTTGAGCTTGAGTTTTATTTAAAATATAAGATATCTTTTTAAAGTACTTTTATGAAAAGTACAAACTTCTTTCACAGTATGAATAACTAGTCCCTAAATCATATGTGAGTGGATATTTTCATTACATTTGAATTAAGTGCTTTCAAAAATCATGCAATTAACTATATAGAAATAATGATTTTTGTTTATTAGCTGGTATTAATGAACAAAAACCAACATTCAAGATTAAAAGGGTCACATATACCTACTGGTTGCACTGGAGGGTTCTTAACGCCCTTCTCTTTGGCCTTGTAGGACTGTCTCACTGACACATCCGGAGACATCATGGCTCAGTACTAGTTACACTGATCGTAACTGAGTCAGACTCAAGCCTGGCGCTGGTGTGGTTGGCTTTTACCTTTGAGTAGACTCATAAAGAGACAGGGTCTTCTGTGTCTAAAACTGGTCATTTCCCAGGGTCTCAAAAAGGTTTAAGCACATTTTCCTTCCATCTCAATGCTCAGTCTGTTGTTCTATTCAGTGCCCCTGGGAGCTGACATTTGAAACTGACAAACAGCATGTGTGTGTTAGGAGATAAAGCCGGCACATATGCACCAGCCTCCTGGGATTCCAAAACGCTAGCGGCCCCAGCTGCTGCGGTGCCTCTGTCCCAGAGTGCACTGCTCCAGGCAAGCTTACGTTCCACCTTCTGACTGTCAGGGGGACTCGTCTGACTGGAATACGATTATTCTAAAGTCTTTTAGGGCAAAGGATACAATAGTGTTTTTATCAGTGGAGAGAAAAGTAGCTGAGCTTAGGCTTCACGCATGCTAGTCGAGGGCTCTATCATTGAGCTACACTCTCAGCCTGGAAAGATCTTAAAGAAAACAGCATTACTATTAATATTTATTGAAAAAATACGAAGAGCTGCTTAAACTAACATCCATTTTTTCATATATATATATATTAATACCAGATGTCCTGAAAATACCAGTGAAAGAAAAAAATAAAACTTCCTTTTCTTCCCCATGTTTACAGGGTGGCAGCAGGAAATGAAAATGAGGGTCCAGAACCTAACCTGTGCACAATGTTCAGATGATGGTTCTTACTACAGAGAAAACTAAACCAAAAGTCACCGAGAGTGTGAGAATGTTGCCACTGTTCACGGAGGCAGGAGCTGAGCTAGGTCTCTCCGAGAATGGCACATTCAAACACTAATCCTGCCAAGCACAAATGATGGAATGGACTATGTATCAGCGTAGACTACTGCAGATGCATCATGGATGACGTGTGGAAGGTGCACAGCTATTGCCGTACCCTGAGACTGCTTTCCTAACCAGTCTATTCTTCGTGCTACTCCTGACTCCTCTCTGCCTACAGGAGAACAGTGATTCAGAAACACAATTGTTGCTCTTCAACTGTTAAGAGAAAGACTTTCAAAGCACATTTCCTGTTCATCTTTAGTCAGGTGTCTTTTCCTGCCCCCATATCACTCCCATTCCATGGTACTTATTTTACCTGTTGGATGTCTGTCTTACCAGTGAAACAAAGACGCTGCCAGATAGTGAATTTCTGTCATTCCCTCTCTGGCACCACTGCATCCTTGGACGAGGAATGCTTGGCTTATAAATAGTACTTGGTATACGGTTGAATAAATAAAACAATAATTAAGAATGAGTTTTGGAAAGGAGCAAGTTTAGAAAATCGCCAGGATAGTTCAGAAATTAACCAAGTCCTTCCTGGTTTTTTGAAACAAGGTTTCATGTAGCTCAGGCTGGCTTGAATTCACCGTATAATGGAGGCTAGCCCTGAGCTCATGATCCTTTTTCCTCCACTTCCCCAACCATGGAGACGACAAACAAGTGCCACCATGCCTGTTGACGTTAATATTTGCAGTGTCAGCTTCCCGGAGAAAAAGTTTTGTGTTCTGCCCCCCCCCACCCCCCCATTTGTACTGTGGCGGAAGCCAGTGAGAGGCAGCAGACTGAGCAAGTTAGCACATCTTACAGACTGCTCTGTCTGTGATGTTACCAGTAGCTTTGCTTCTCTGATGGTGACTGCACACAGGTCTGTATTCAAGCTATCTGCCAGAATAGTGGGAAACATGGAGACTGAAGGGCTCAGGATGTAGCTCTCTTGAGAATTAAGAACCTTCCATATAATGACATGCTTATTCCTAACCTAAAGGACAGTCTGGCAGAGGTGCCTGACTGCAGAGAATCTGTGCAGATTTATTTATGCTCTGTCTCCTTGTGGATAAAACGAGGTAACAGTACTATCAGTGAATGACAGCATCTGAATGTCACTGAATCATTGCTGGGACTAAATCAGGTACTTTATACTCAACTGACTTATAAATCAAAAAGAATTAAAAATATATCATTTATTATAATCTCAGTAACTTTATTATCTATTATAATGGTTCACCAAATGTTTCAAACTAAATTTTCTAATTTTACCACCTTTACGCTCAGGTGATGTTATTCCTTGAACTGGAAAGGGTAGATCCTCATTTCACCTTACAGCAACGCCATTCTGAAGAATTTGCCTACTTAGAAACCCTGATATTTATTCCAAAGAAACAGAATCACTTCTTTTTAAAACAAACAAACATTGCTTCTCAGGCCTTTTGTCTAAGATCAAGTGTAAAACAAACAAACAAACAAACAAACAGTCTCTATGTCTCCCTGAAAGCACTTATCTGACTCCCATTTATTTTCCCATTGTCTGTGAGCATCTGTTTTCTTTCTTATAATGATTACAAGAAATACCTAGCAATGTCTTGGCTGTTAGATTTCAATATCTGACATGGCTCTATGCAAATTTGATTTCTGCCTGCAGAAGCTCCTAATATGAGCGGCTCCTTGAGCCACTCTGCTCTCTTCACAGATGATGCAATCCCACTGGAAGTTTTTTTTTTTCCCCTTCTTAAAAGACACCAAATAAAAAGGACGAAGATCATATACTAAAAACAGTTTCCCATGAATTTTCTGACCCACTGTGAGATTGTTTTATAAGATCAAAATAGAAGCCACAGAAACATATTGTGGCGGTTTGAGTAACAACAGCCTCTATAGGCTCATATATTTGATTGCTTAGTCATCAGGGAATGGTGCTATTTGAACAGGATTAGGAGGTGTGGCCTTGTTGGAGGAAGTGTGTCACTGGGGGTGGGCTTTGGATCAGGATGTAGCTCTCAGCTACTTCTCCAGAACCACACCCACCTGCCACCCTGCCCCAATCCTATAACAATTCCTATTGTAACACTTCCCTACTCCTTCTGTACTTCTCCACATGCTCACTTGTGCAGTGTCAGTGGGCTCCTCCTCAGCTCCCCTACCTTAACTTCAGCACCACCATCACAGGCTCCTCTGAAGGAATGAGGGCTCACCCCTAAGACAGCATTCAGCACGTCCTAACTTAACCACTCTCATAAAAATCAAGACCCAGAAAGGAAGTCACTCTTAAGCCTTTTCATCTGCTGTGTGGTAACTCATGGCACATTCCTTAAGAACTCAAAAAATAAAAAATAAAACAGTAAGGAAAAGTTAGCCAGTAGTGCTTACAGTATGTGAGGCACTGTTCTAAGAAGCATAGCCACATTAGCTAATTTAAGCATCATATAGTGTTTTTTTTTTTTTTTTTTTTCATTTTATTGGTGAAAAAACAAGGAGGAATTGCTAGGTGGCTTGGTTTCTGAGCCTTACTATAAAGCAAGCATGCATTACGTACCCTTCCTACTGCCCTTGAGCCCACAGAAGCCAGAAACAGCCATAAAAAATGTGCGAGGCCATGCTGGTGCTCTGGTGACTTCTCCAATGGCTCCCCTCTTACACAGAGTAAAGGCACAAGTCCTCCCCCAGTTCCGCTCTGACCAAAGTGTACTCCAGCTTTGGCGCTTGCAGTGCCTTCTATTTGGAAGCCCAGTGACTTTCTCTCACCTCTGCCAATTCTATAACCTTGCCACCTTTCCCACTCTTCCTCTCCTGGTAACTATTTCTTGTCCCTGCATTATTTCCCCACAGCATTTGCCACCACGGGACACAGAGTGTATTTTACTTTTTAAGGTATGTTCGTGGTCTGCTCGCTCAGGTAGTACCTTGTATGTGGGCAAGGTGATTGTTTTGTCTGTTGACTGCTGAATCTCTAGTCTCTAGAAAAGTACTGCATGTAATGAGGGTCCCACAAAAAAACTTGGCAAATGAAGAAATTCATCCACACAATTAATTAATATAATTACTACAATATAAATATGAGAGTGAGAACAGAAGTTAAGAGACTGAACAAGAAGGATTTGCTGATGTGTTACTAAGGGATATCCTTAGAGGACTGGGCCAGAGAGAAGGCAAAATTACTGCTAGGAAAGGAACAATGTGTAAAACTTCCATGGGCTAAGATAATGTTTTTTTAATTCTGGGAATCATTATTGGTACTCTATAGATCTCCTGTTCTCTAAGATTCCCAGTCTCATCGTGAACTTTCCCCAATGCCATGTGTTTAAATGTACAAATATATAAAATTAATATTCAAATATTGTAATCACATTTTGTGATACAATGTAATGCATGTACTTATTTAGATCTAATAGCAGTTTTGTAAACAACAAAAATGAAATCGCAACATCAAAACCCACAGTGGAGCAATCCCAATTACACCTTCTGGAGGCAAGATCCGAGAACCTGCCAGTCTCCAAACTAAGCCATGAAACGGAACTCCTGCAAGACTAGGAACCTAGCATAGTCATCTTCAGTATGCCCCTGCTGCAGAACCTGGCAGCTTGCACATACCGTTCACCCAAGAAATGTTCACTGAATAACCATATGTAAAGGAAGAGAATCTGTGTTTTCCTTTGTAGTACTCTCGTGCCCACGGATACCCGTGTGTTCGTTCCCCAGCTGTTCCCCAGTGAGCTCTTCCTCGTCGTTTCTGCCTGTGCTCGAGCATCCAAAGAAGAAAAGAGCTCGCTATGAAGTGACTTTAATCACATCATCTGCCACCTTTATCACCTACTTCTCCTCACATGCCACATACTCTCTGGTAAGCTGTCTTGCATCCTTAGACTGAGATATTGATGCTAAAATTCTGGGTTTCCATTTTACTTGTAAATATTTAACAGTGGGATGGCCACAATGCATGAAAATTAACTACTTATGGTGGTTAAGTGATACTCTAAAAATCCTTTGAAGCTTCTGTTTCTTTTTTCACCCAGGTTGACCTTGAACTTATGAGCTCAAACGAGCCTTGTAGCTTAGCCTGCCATGTATTCAGACTCTGCACGTACCACTTTGCCTGGCTGAAGCTTCTATCCTTATATTCATAAGTGTCAGCACAAGTTCAACAACCATTTACTGACTATATGAGAGAAGGAAACAGTGATGAAGCTTAACTTGGTTTTTTTTGTTATTTTTATTTCCCTACTTTTTTCTATTTGGTTAGCTGATCATTCACATTTTAATTTTCTCAAAACAAAAACAAAAACAAAAAGCCCCATTTGACTATCAAACAGAAAACAGAAACTAAAATTGACAAAATGGCTTTGTCCTCAGGTCAAAGGTATCTTTTCCTAGCCTCTCATGATTGACATTCAATAAATCCACAGCAGCAGCACCACTCTGCCGGTGTTCTTTACGCCATGTATCACTGTGCCATTTCTATCCTTCCTCCCTAAACTATGCACAGGCGGCCTTGCTGGCCTACCCGCGGTCCTCAGGTCTGCCCCTTTTGACCACTGGAATCCCTTTGTTTAGCCTCTTTGAATGTAATGTGTCCCAGCTATACCAAAGAAACAATTCTGTGGTAATTTTTAAAACTGAGTTACATATAAAGAATTCTTCTTTCCTGATGTAAAAAAATTATATTTTCTTATTTCCTCTACTTGGGAAAAATACTTATTTCCTCATACTTCCAAAGATGAATGTAACTGAAGACAAGGAAAGCATCCCGCTGCATAGCACAGAGAGCTCTCCGTCCTTCGCTATATTCCCTGTCCCTATGATACAGATACTCATATAGATAAAAATAAATGTCTTTAAAGAAAATTAAACTTGTTACAATAGTTACTTCATAACACAAAACAGACCAGTAGTTTACTAACTTACAGGATCAGCAGGTCCACAGAATTCTCGAAATGTCTTTGTCGGATTACTCTGTTGGATCTCTATTGCTACGCAAGGGCCGGAGCAGAGCTCTGTCACCATATCCTTTGGTATTCAAGAGAAACAAAATGATTAAGATAACTGAATATTTTACCCCTACCCCAAGTCTTTTAATTGTGCTGTTTTCCTACTATCTTCAGTCCCCAAATGGTTGGTCACCTTTGACCTCTTTCCCATCTATGTCCTGCACACAAGCTCTTTCTAAATTATGGCCACCTTTGCTTTGAAATGTTTGTCTCATCCCTTCACCTCCGCTCCTAGGACCACTCGCATTTGAAGGTACTGCTTTGCCCCCTCTGGTCACTTACGCCATTTCTAGCACATCTTCCTTTCAGACTTCCCTCTTTCCATCTGCATAGTTTCATCAAATTAATATCCCTGTTTCTCCTGCAGGGCCTTTAAAAATCTATTATGTGGTTAGCAACAAGGAATAGTGACTAGAAACTAAGAAGAAAATAGATAAACAAGTTTCCATGTATAGGACGGTGGCAGCCTGGGGAAGGGGGACCGTGTAGTAGGCCAGATAATTACTCCATCTTGCTGCATAAAACAGCCGCAGACAGGCGAGGTAGGCACAGGGCAGGTAGGAACAGACAGAAGAGCTGACATTCCCACAGCGCTGCAGAGGCCAGCTCAGTTAAGGGAGTCCAGCAGATAAGATCATCAGGCAGACAGAATACAGCAGGACTCCACACCCTACCACAGAGCTTCTTCCCCACACGTGTTTACTGCTGTTGTATCCACTTGAGCAAGGAAATGGAAGTAAGTTATTTGTCCACCAACAAATGAGTGGTTAATAAAAACTTGGTCATAGGATATTATTCAGCAAAGAAACACATAATCATGAGGTCACATGATACTGAAAAGAAAAATACATGGTCTCCACCACGTGCGGAACCTAGCCAATAACACACACATATGTAAGCAAATGTACACGTGGGCACAGCAGAACACGCAGAGGGTAATCACTAGAGCACGAGGAAGGACTGAACGCAGGCGATGGACATGCGCGCTGAGCAGATTGTTTTCTAGTTCTAACTCTGTCATAGAGTTTTCATTTTCTGTGGTGGATAAGTGTTTAACCATGTATTCACTAGTGGAGGTAAATTAGCAGGAGGCTCCACAGTTTCAAGATGGCCAAGAGAGTACATGCTTCTGTCATCCAGAGCTTGGAACACCCTCACACAGCACATGGGCTCCATATGAGGTAAAATCTCACACAGCACATGGGCTCCATATGAGGTAAAATCTCACACAGCACATGGGCTCCATATGAGGTAAAGCCTCACACAGCACATGGGCTCCATATGAGGTAAAATCTCACACAGCACATGGGCTCCATATGAGGTAAAGCCTCACACAGCACATGGGCTCCTTATGAGGTAAAGCCTCACACAGCGCATGGACTCCTTATGAGGTAAAACCTCACACAGCACATGGGCTCCTTATGAGGTAAAGCCTCACACAGCGCATGGGCTCCTTATGAGGTAAAGCCTCACACAGCGCATGAGCTCCATATGAGGTAAAATCTCACACAGCACATGGGCTCCTTATGAGGTAAAACCTCACACAGCACATGGGCTCCTTATGAGGTAAAGCCTCACACAGCACATGGGCTCCATATGAGGTAAAATCTCACACAGCACATGGGTTCCTTATGAGGTAAAGCCTCACACAGCACATGGGCTCCATATAAGGTAAAACCTTACACAGCACATGGGCTCCATATGAGGTAAAACCTCATACAGTGAATGGGCTCCTTATGAGGTAAAGCCTCACACAGCACATGGGCTCCTTATGAGGTAAAGCCTCACACAGCGCATGGGCTCCTTATGAGGTAAAGCCTCACACAGCGCATGGGCTCCTTATGAGGTAAAGCCTCACACAGCGCATGGGCTCCATATGAGGTAAAACCTCACACAACATCCAGACTCTACATCAGGTGGAGGCCTCAGAAGGGCTCTACTCCATAGCTATCTTAAATTGGCCCTGCGTAATGAGGTGGCATCTGCCCACCTTACAAAGCTTGAGAGCAAGCCTCCTCAGAGTCAAGCTGAACCAAGGCTACTTAACTGAAAGCCAGACCAAAGACTTTATAGGGAACAATCCATGTCATCACACTTCGCGCATGGCTAGTAATTACCAGGCATGAGAAGGAGGAAAATACAAGCCGCCAGCAGAAGCAACGTCAGTAAGGACATGGATCCAGCAGACAGGAGCAATGTAATGACACAAGACTGCTAATACAGCTATCATAGATGAGCTTGCATGCTCAAATTATAGGAGAAATACAAACATTCAGAGGAAAAAAATGAATAGCAGAAGACTCAAATCCAAAAATGAAACCAAAGACACTAAACTAAGCAGTGCTTTGGATGGGTGAGCAGGGCACGGCCCTGCAGGTAAATGACCTGGATGAGCAGGGCACTGCCCTGCAGGTAAACGACCTGAGGCAGGCACTTGAAACTGCTTCAGCACAAGCAAAGAAAGCCACAGGGAAGAAAAACAAAGGCCTTGTGGTTCAGTGTCACACCATTTAACATGGTGTCTTGTAAGAAAAGTCGACAAAGTATTTTAGGAAATAACTGATAAAAAGTACACCAAGTTTCTACCCATAAAGTTCTAAATCCAGCAAAGGACTATGAAGGAAAATAAAAGAGGAAAAAAGTATCAAACAGAAAACCACAACCAGCAACAAACAAACAAACAAACAAACAAAAACCTTAAAAGTTAAGGGAAAAAAAAAAAGACAGGTAAGCAAGGTCAGGTAGCGTCAAAAAGGCCTGCCAGTCTAAGGCATGGACCCAGATCTCACCGTATTTAAACAAACACACACAGACATAGAAAGAGAAAAAAGAGCTGTGAGAACCCAGTACCCAAATCCCTGTCTGTAACACGTAGTCAAAACACACTGCACACATGCATGAAATTCTCAAAAATAAACAAAACATGTTCTCAAGGGGGAGGACAGACAAACATATAAACCTACACAAAACAACAGTAGACGTAGGCAAACAGAAAGCACTTCTTTCTTTTAACTGCCTTGGATCTGTAGATTCATTGGCCTCGTAAGCCCTCATGTCTAGATGAGGGGATACAGACCTTACATAGCTTCTGGGAGACAGAGTAAGGCATGAGGATGGGGCATCCAGAAAGAGTTAAGGGCAATAGATGGGAGGATATAATCAAAATATACTGCATGCCAGTGTAGAATTCCAAAAAATTAAATATAAATATATTCAAAATAGGAAAAAGATAATTATTCAAAGAAAAGCATTAGTTTTCTTTGAGAGGACGGCCCCAGGTAAGTCAACTGCGTTAGAGCAAATGGCTTCTTACTCATTAGGATACAGGCAGCACCAACTGGCTTCAGTGGCTTATTTGTTTGTTTAGTTATTTATTTAATTTATGAGTCAAAGTCTCACTAAGTGGCCTGTGCTGGCCTGACACTTACTATGCAGATCTCCTGGCCACTGCTTCAGAGTGCTGGGGTTGAAGAAATGAGCTACCATGTTCAGAGCAGGGGTGCTTTGTTTGCTTGTTTGTTTTGAGTTTGAGAAACCAAATTGGGAGGGGGTGGGAGCTTGTGGTGGTGGTGAAATCTGGAAAGGGTTAAGGAAAGAATGGGAAAAATATAATCAAAATACACTGTATGCACATGTGAGATTCCAAAAAAATAAATAAAAATATATTTAAAAAAAACAGAATAAAGATCATTCAAAGAAAAACATTAGTGATGCATTGAAGAGTTCATCACACACACACAGAAATAAGATACATGACAAAATAACGCCTGGGATGAGGGGGAAGCTGTTAGGATTTTCACTGGATGTGAAATGGAGTAGTGAAGAACAGGGCCAGAGAAGGGCGCTTCTCAGAGTCTGGACCACTCAGTGCACCTTTTCACTCTCCTGTCAACACTGAAAAGCATTGGTAAAAATAAATACAACTTTGAGGAAGAACACCAGGTGGGTGAGTGGTCATGCCAGGCTGTGCCAGCCCTTTTCCTGACTTCAATGAGTTTGTAACACACAAGACCAAACTAAAGCAACTCATTATAGGACACATTTAAATATTAACCCAAATGCTGTCCTAATGGAAATGACAGAAGAAGAAAGGGATTCATTAAGTAATGTGATATTGAACCCTACTCGTTAGAATCCCTACATTTACCCCAAAGTGACTTTGCTATCTTTATGCATAATTCTGTTGAATTTGATATTCTGTTTCATGCTATTAAAGTACTGCCTATACATAAGGTACCAGGTTTTTAGTCAGAAGAGATATCAAACACATTTTTTGAAAAGGAGAGAAATTATCTGCCTTTCTTCATTTTTTCTTCCTTTCCTACTTTGTCTGTGCCTCTCACTTTGCGTTACCGCTGGCAGCAGACAACAGTTAGAACAGCAGATATACAGATTACTCCAAATGAGCAAAGAGCAAGGAAGACCAGACAGGGAGCAAAGAATGCCACCGAACACAGGACGTGTTTCTTTAAAAGTCGACTCAAAATGTTTTGGTCTTCCCAATTTTTAGTTTTTATGGTTTGTATATGCTCAGCCCAGGGAGTGGCACTATTCGAAGGTGTGGCCTGTTGACGTAGGTGTGTCACTGTGGGTGTGGGCTTTAAGACTCTCATTCTAGCTGCCTGGAAGTCACTATTCTGCTAGCAGACTTTGGATGAAGTAGCACTCTCAGATTCTTTTGAACCATGCCTGCCTGGATGCTGCCATGCTCCTGTCTTGATGATACTGGACTAAACCTCTGAACCGGTAAGCCAGCCCCAATTAAATGTTGTCCTTTTTAAGACTTGCCTTGGTCATGGTGTCTGTTCACACCAGTAAAACCCTAATTAAGACATTAATTAAGGAGAAAATTTTCTAAAAACTTGGTTGATTATTTTTTAAGAGTCTTTTGCTGACCTAAGCTGACAGTCAGTCATACATGGAATGACTGAATTAATGCCTACTCTCATTAGAACTTAACTTCTATCAATGTGAGTCATGTGCCTTTTATCATAAAACTATAAAGTCTATAGTAGATGTTCAGTCAGTATGTGCTGGTCCCATAATAAGAGGATCAGGTCAAACTATCATTTTTTAAGACAATAAATTTGAAGTAAGTTTGAGTGTAAATATAAATTATCAAAAACAATCATCTATCAGATAATTATTGAATTAAACAGTAATAAAAACAACAGCAATAGCAGCTCGTATTTACCCAGCACTCTCAGTGAAGAGACCACTTTACATGATTTGTTTCAATTAATTCTCATAACAATCTTCTAACATTCATCATTCTCATCTGTACATAGGCTAATACAAGCTTTAAAGGCGTAAATACCCAAGGGTCCCAGGAGCTGAACGTGGGCCTCTGAACAGCACATGTCCTCTTAACCAGTGAGCCCTCTCTTCAGTCATGTGGAGCACTTGGCCAATCACACTCATTCTTTTAAGAAATATATTTTTAGATTGTATTTGTGTCTTTTCTTTTTTGACTATAATATCCAAGCTGGCCCCGAGCTCCTGACCCTCCTGCTTCTGCCTTTTAAACATTTGGTACAGCCAGGCATCACTACCTGGTTCTTTGTCCATTCTAAAAATTAGGTTGTCATTTTGCTATTGAGTTGTGGTATTAATCCCTTATCAGATATATGGTTTATAAATCACTCTTTAAAATACTTTGAATAACTATACATTATAAGATTCCCAACACACACATTTCATTTAGTCCCATTATTTACATTTATGTTCGTACTTACATTATACTCAGATACAACGCCTTTATAGACTTCATAGAATTCTTCAACATTAGCCCGATCCATATTGAACTATGGTGAAAACAAAACAAAAGCGTAAGCTGATCAAGTGAGCTCCCTCAGCACTCGGCATTTATCATTTCCAGACACACACTTCTACTTTTTGCTATGTGTGGTCTCTTTTCCGCACACTGCTCTCAAAGACTTTATAAAGCTCAGGCTGCCCTTGAACTTGTGGCTGTTCTACCTCAGCCTCGTAAGGACTGGAATGACAGTTAGTTGCTACCATACCAGTCTCATTCTTTTAACTTCAAGATTTGAGTCCTGGATAATGTATTCTTTTTAGAAGAAAATGTTATTAAAGACCAGCTGATCAATAATAATCTTACTATTTATTTATTGAGATTGATTGAGTACTTCATGTGTGAGGCATGACTAGGTTTCATACATGTGACACCTCATACAAGTCTCACACTCCTGTGACATAAGTAGATGAGAAGCTCAGATTTATGCATGTTACTGCTAAGACGTGGAGGCACCAGGAGACCTCCCGGACTGGCCTTCTATCACTACCAGAGTCCGCCTCCACTGACCATGCTCTCATCCACTAGTCTACAACTATAGGAGTGAAACTCTATTCTTGATACAACAAAACAAGCACTGGCAATATAAAGCTGTTTATTGGTGGATGAGACACACAAGAAAATGTTACTAAGCTCAGGTCCTTCAGATCTTGTAGAGAATAGAAAGCCAAACCATACTATTGCCCTCTGAAGAATTTGAAAAATTCGCTAAAACTAGTTTGTAACAAAGCACTTAGACACATCAGCTGGACTTCTTACTAACACACAAGTGCTAGTGAGAAGTGTGTGTATAAAACACACCGTGAACAACTCACTCCTTATACCCCCATTCCTTCTTTGCTTTTCTAGTATTGCCAAGACTGGAGTCACGGAGAAACGTCAGTCTATGGTCAGCAACTCATGTCAGAAGGATAGACCGCCATGGGCAGTGTTACTATTACAGGGAGGGAATTCGGTTTGACTTAAATGCTTTATGCCGTATTCATTCAGCCTTTACCACCAGTACATCAAAATGTGACATAAAATAAACTTAATAAAGCCCACAGTGGCAAGTACCATTCTCATGGCCTAGATGAAAAACTGAGGCTAAGGATGCCTGACCAGGGCCACATGCCCAGGAAACTGTGGGCCTTCCATGATACCATCGCTGATTCTAAAGACCTACAAGTGCATTCACCAGTGTACTATAATGCCCTCAAAAATGCATCAGTGAGTACAGTTACAGAAGTAGGTGTTACGGCTTCAGTTAAGGACTTTCTGAGAATGTCTGAGCAGGCAATCCTAAGCCAGTATGGGGATGAGGCTTAAGGACCATGGTTGAGATTACATACACTAGCACTTGAGGGACAGTTTGGAAACCAAGCCCAGGCTGAGAGTGGCAAGGGAATCAGAACTCAAATTCTTCCTTTACTATTTGCTAAGAAACTTAGAACACAGAATGCTCACTGATGCACCTCACTTTGTTTGTCACTGGTAAGACTAAAGTAAAATAGTCTTTGTTCCCTACTTTTTAGCCGAAGTGCTAGGAAATGAAGAAACTCTGAAGCTTAAATCTGGTTTATCTTCTGAGTATTAGTATCTCAGCAAACGATTAAATATTTTTGTTTCATTATAAAGCTATTGAGTTCAGTCTTGTTGTTGCTGTTATTTGGTGTGTTTTGTTGTTGTTACCGTTGGGTTTGGCTGGCCTGGAACTTACCACGTACATCAGGCATGTACATGGTAGCTCAAATGCATACCCATCTCTCCTCTCCTCCAGAGTGCTGTGATAAAGGCCTAGGCCACCACATCCAGCCAGGTGAGTGAATTTGTATCTCTTTAATCTGAATAAGTCCCAATCTCAAGTGCGCAGTTAACATTTACTTACATACATTTTAAGGGTTATTAAAAACCAATTCTCCCATACAACATGGCAAAGCACTTACCATCTGTATTGCTGACATTTCAAAGCAGGCATCTCGAATAGTTATTAAAATCTTTCCCAACATTCCTAAAAATGAAGAACAAATTGGTTCAAAATATAAACTATTTGAACTACTTTAGGTTTCTAAGCAACACAAGTTTTCAACAACAATGACCTTTGTCTCTACTCCTAATAAGGAAAATGCAGCATCTCTGCAAGAGAGCCAGTGAATCACCGAACCCAGCACCACACCTCGTCATTTGATTCCCTGTAATGGCTTCAGGACTATCAGTGATGGTCCTGAGAACACTGTGTAAAGCTTTTAAGGTGGTATTTGCCTTTAAGGCCCCATAGATCTACTGATGCAAATATCATGAAAATCAAATAATTTTAAAATAACATTACCAAATGAAATGACAAGATGCTGGATTTAAGAGGAAAACAGCAAGTAACAGAGAAGGTAGGCACAGACTTCGGAGTGGGGGGGAATTATGATATATTTCATCCTTAAATCCTGAAGAAAAATGACGGGCCAAAGAGAAAAGTGTGAGCAACTCAGAAAAGAAGAACACAGATAAAGAAGAGAGATTCCACCCCAGCTGAAGGTCTGTGGAGCTAGTTTGATTCTTTCCCCACTGTGATATACACTGTGGTGGTTTGGGTAAAAATGGCCCTCAGAGGCAAGCATATGTGAATGTTTGGTTCCTTTGTCGGTGGACTGTTTAGGAAGAATGAAGAGGTGTGTGGCCTTGTAAGAGGAGGTGTGTCACTTAGCATAGACTCTGAGGTTTCAAAAGCCCACACCAGGTCCAGTCTCCGTCTGCCCCTGGCTTGAGCATCAGGGTTAAGCTCTCAGCTACCACTCCGCTACAGTATCATGTCTGCCTGTCTGTCACCACCTTTCCTTCAATGACGGAAATAGACTAAGCCTTTGAAACTGTAAGCAACCCCCTAATTAAATGCTTTCTTTTATAAATTGCTTTAGACATAGTATCTCTGCACAGCAATTTATCAATAACTAAGACATACACCACAACCTAAAGAAGCTTGGGGCAAAAAGGGCTTACTTCAGCTTACAACCTCTACTCTGTCATGAAGGGAAGTCAGGATACAAAATTCAAGGCAGGGGCCTGAAGCAGGAAGTAAATCAGAGACCAAGGAGGAAGCCTGATCATTGGCTTGCTTTCCATGGCTTGTTTAGCTAGTTAGCTTCTTCCCTCCCTCCCTCCCTCCCTCCCTCCCTCCCTCCCTCCCTCCCTCTTTCCTTCCTTCCTTCCTCTCTCCCTTCTCCTCCTCCTCTTCTTCTTTTGGCTTTTTGAATCAGGGTCTCATTATGTAGTGCTTGTTGGTTTGGAACTTGCTGTGTAGACCAGATTGGCCTCGGTTCACAGTGCTCTGTCTGCCTCTGCTTCCCTTCCTCAGTGCTGGGATTAATTAAAGGCCCCTGCCACTACTCCCTGGGTCAGCTTGCTTTCTAACACAAAAGGACCACCTGCCTAGAGGTGGCACTGCCCACAGTGAGCTGGGCCCTCTTACATCAACCAACAATCAAGAACTTGCCACACAGACTTTGCCTATAGGCCGGAGTATGGAGGCAGGTCCTCAACTGAGAGTGTCTCTTCCCAGATAGCTCACCATTTGTGTCAAGTTGACAAAAACTAACCGCATAGTCCTGGATGTCAATATGAGGAATTTGGACACAAATTCCTTCACAAATGGGTGGGGTTTTTTTGTTTTGTTTTGTTTGTTTTTTGTTTTGTTTGTAATAAAGGAAAGTTCTGTTGACTCTTAAGAGTATGGCAATAATTTTGAGATACTTTTGCTTCATATAAAACTTTTATGATATAAACATTTCTTATTGATAAATTTTGTTACTTGACAATTTATGCCTTATATAACGTATTCTGGTTACTCTATCCTGCCTACCCTCTCATTTCTCCCTCCCATCCCTATCACCACTGCCACCCCACCAGTCCCTTGCCCAGAATCACAACCCTGGTTTTGAGCTGTGACCCATTTAACCAGGGCCATCTGTATGACCATTAGATTGGAACAGTCTCTCTGTGCCTAGGGGTAGAGATACAACTGAAAGCAATGACTACACCCCCACCTGGCACTCCAACTCTACCATCGAGGGGTAGGGTCTCCAGAGCCTCTCTGCTGACGGGCCCATTCTTTTTTTTTTTTTTTTTAATGTTTATTTTATTTTAATTTTTTTGGATATTTTATTTACATTTCAGATGCCATCCCCTTTCCCCATTTCCCCTCCCTAGAAAACCCCTATCCCATGCTCCCTTTTCCTTTTTGCTTTTATACAATTTTTTTTTAAATGTTAATCAAAGGTTTTATAAGTTTGGTAATGCTCAATCAGAAGTGTAACCCAATACCCAACCTAGATATATCAACTATCTTTGACTGGTGGAGACACGTGAACATCTGCCTCCATGCCCCACCCTCTCTTTCTCTCTCTTATCACCTAGCTTCTCCTCTCTTTCTTCTCCTCTCCTTGCTCCTCTTCCTCTCGGTACTCCTTCCCCCTTAGCTCCTCCTACATATCACCCTTCCTGTTAAAATAAAACTTTCCTCTCAAAATACAATTAGAGCATAATTATGCCAATTAGTACCAGTGAGGTACAAGATAGACCTAATACCCAGTCCATCATTCTGTTGACTAACCAGAACCTCTGTCATCTCTCCTAACTAAAACACTTAGTTTTGAACCTGGCTTTTTTCTTGGCTTTAGAATGAATGTCAACTGAAAACCATCCACTCAGATCTTTTCTCTCAAAGTAAATAGCCAGGATTGGCTATGAGACTATAGGTTTTCAACCCCATCAGAAATCCAGAATGACTGAGTTAACTGAAATTATGGGAAGCAATAAGCATAGCTTCTAAAACTTAGCCAATTTATAGAGACCACTGAACACCTGAACAATCCCTATACTACAGAATATTGGAGCATCAAATCTTCAGCCTTCTGGCCCAGAATCATCTGACAGACCTTAGTGATGCAGAATTATTAAGGGCTGATTACTCTGTCTTAGTCGACTATTCTGCAAGTGTGTCCTTTTCTGGACAGTAATTTGTCTGTAGATGGAAAGAGGCAATTCTTGCCTAGTGGCTGTCTCCCCACAACTGGAGTAACTCCAAAGATGCTCAATTTCTTCTTAGAATCCAAGACAGAAAGCTGTCAGGAGCAGACAGGTCTCTAATCAAAATGAACATTAATATAGAAATGTTTGTAACGTCAATTCTATGGACTTCTGACGTTTTGAAAACCAACTATCCATGTAAGGTAATCTGGACTGTTGTCTGTTAACTCTTCTGAGCTATTTCTAAATAAAATATAGAAAACACATTGCATAGCCATAACCTATTAGTAGAAATCTGTATAATTATTATCAAGATGAAGTTATAATTTCTTAAATGGTACAAAATTTACTTTGATTTCAAATTTAAGGTTTTCATTGGTACAAGCTTCTTATTGATATAAAAGTGAGATGAATAGTGATACTCTCATGGGCATTGTGCCTGTATAACACATTTAGGAATACAAGGCTTAGACCCAGTCCTTCTTTAACTTTTTTAACTGATTTGAGATGGTCAGCCTGTGAGTTAAGGGACTATAGCAAGTTCATGGCTTTGATGGGCCTATTCTTATGCAGACCCAGTGTACACATCCTTAGCTGCTGTGAGTTGTGACAGCAGTCACTGTATGTTGCCTAGAAAATAACTAAGATTTTTCAAGTAAAAAAAAGTTTACAATTCTCTCTCCCTCTTTCTGTCTCTTACACACACTTGTGTGCACATACACATACATACCATATTCTAAGCAATCAGGATATGTACTTAGAAAGTCCAGTCACCAAACAAGAATGATGCCTTAATGTGCATTTTTATTTACTATCTGAATTGCAACCCAGTAGTGCTATTTTAATTGACTTGGGATGGGGGTTGAAAGCAGGCCAAAGGTCAACTTCTTTCTCAAATTACACACAAGTAAAGGCCTGGTGATAGCAACCACAAATCGAGAACACAGGTTTCTCTGAAGTTTGCAGATTGAAAAAAAAAAAAGGCAGTGTTCACTGCAGTTTTCAAACTTTTTGCAATCATGGACCCTGTAATTCTTAGAAATTTTTAAGATTCTAAAGAATTGTTATTTACATAGATTCTATTACCAGCATTTATTATAAATTAAAACAGAAATTTAAAAATACTTACTAATTTAAATATAACGAGTACTTTGTATGTTAACAGAAAATAATATTTTCTGAGGAAAAAGTGAATATTTACTAGTGATAAGAGAGCACGCTTTATATATTTTTAAAGTCTCTTGAACTTCAAAGTGAATGGAGGGCAGCTGGGTTCGTATATAAACTTTAGCTTTCTATCTATGATGTTGTTTTGGCTAGGCATATTTAGTTGGACAATGGTGGAGTATTTTAATAGCAATTCAAGACAAATGTCCACATTCTTTACATGACAAATGAAAGTTTCTTAAAAGGTCACTGCCAAGTATATTTTTGCCACGATATTAAACGCACTAAAAAAGTGCGTTTAATATAAAGTCTACCATATACTTTGTCCATGAGAGGTTTGTACCACACAGTGATCACCCGGGAAGCACCAGTTTGCTGCGTTATGGAGGTCTTTCAAATGCTGACACATTTTGTGCTGCCACAGCTAACAAACTGAGGATACGCCCATCACCAGCACACTGTACGTTTGCGAAGCTAAACAGCTCTAATTGGTGGATGCTGTTCTCTGAGATTTCAGTTTTCACTTACAGTCTTCACTTGGGTTTTACCTATGGCAATAGCTATTGCAAGCTGTTCTCTTTAAAAATGGTATCCGTACTTAAACTTAGGGTCTGGAGAGGTGGCTCGGTGGCTAAGACCCAGTTTCAGTTCCTAGCACCGACATGGTGGTTCACAACCATCTGTACCACTAGTTCCAGGGATCCAATTCCCGTCCAATTCTGGCCTCTGAGGGCACCAGGAACACATATGGTGTACAGACATACATACATGATAATTTAACAAATGAAAATTACATGCTTACTTAATTATAAAAAAAATTCTTTTCAAAATTAGGTATAAAAGCAAGTTGCCAAGTAAAAGTGTAACTATTAGCTTTTCTATGTCCACTCCAGTTCCCGAATAATGACATGGGGGCTTATTTATTTATGAATTAATGCCTAGACCTTAAGCCAGCTTGCTCCCAACCAGCTTACAACTCGATCACACTAACCGAGTTCTGCCACATGGCTGATTATCTCCACTCAGTTTCACACATCCAACCTCTGGACCTCAGTGGTGAATCCTCCACACCTCACTCCTTCCCAGAGATCTCTCCGCCTCAAGTCCTGACTTCCTACTCTCCTTTGCCAAAGGCCATAGACTTTTTATTTTAAACAATCAGAAGGTGCCTTAGGCAGGAAAGGAAGGACAGAGACACATCTACAGTGCACAAAAACATCACTCCAACATAAAAGTGCTATTTAATGACAAAAAAATGCATGTAGTTGATCTTAGCAGAGCTCACAGTCCGAATAACTATTATACAGGATGTGAGCTTCCCGAGACACTTTAACTCTGGAACAGAAGTTGTTCCTGTACACTTCCCATGTCTTCTCATAGAGTGGTCAGATGACCCACGTACTCCATAATATCCCTTTTGTGAGGGGCTTTTTTCCATACAAGAGCATGACAGTTTAAAGTACAATATACACTAGTATAATTTGGCATTTCACTTGATCGATTCAAAGCACTACAATACTCACTGTGCTTCTGTTTTGTGCAAATGTCAACAGACTTAAAGACAGAAGTAAACGTAACAAAGGAATGTTATATCACGCAAATGTTACACATTGTAACACTGTATTTTGATGGAGGTGTGAGGCAGTATTGCATTAGCCAATATAAAGACAAATCTAAAGTCTGTTCTATTAGAAGCCTATATTATCGATCTAGACTCCTATTAAGCTATGTTTCCTTGTGGAATGGATCATTTAAACAATAATTCTACTTACAGACAAGCAGGTAGGATGCTATGGTCCCAGTTATGATAATCACTACTGTCAAGGGCAGTCACAGTCAGGTCTAATTCCTATCAGAACATTCCCTGTGGTTTGGGTCACATGGGATTACTGCTCCCACATGTGCTATCCAGTCTGCTCAATATCTACGGATACCACCTTTTTTTTTTTTATTGAATATTTTATTTACATTTCAGATGTTATTCCCTTACCCCATCCCCCCATACCACCTTTTTATGACCACTTGCTTATGTGTGGTGATAGGTCACAGAAGCATTTAAGAAAGCAGTTTTGTGTTTAACAGCTTAGAAAGAGTCAGTAACCATGTGTCCTCTACTCCATCCTCGATAGAAAATGTCCAGATGACTGAACAAATGGCAGTCACTATGTAAATGAAGCACATGCATGCAGCAATAAAATCAAACAAAATGGTGTCCCAGGAAGCAAAGGACAAACGGGTCAAACAAAGCCGAGCATCTTAACTGGCGAGTGCTTGCACAGCGGCCGCCTTTTAAAATAGCTTGCTTACAATTCCATGAATGTCACCTCTTAAAAGTGTGACTGTCAAGTCATTCCTTTGCTGTGTTTCTCACCTGGTTTGTTTAAAAGTTTCTTTTCAGATGTCTTTCTCACAACAAGTCATGCAATAGCAGATTCTAAAAATTTATCTATTTAATCTTGCTTTTTCTGTAACTATACCCAATTTTCCTTTAAAGGGATTTCCTAGCCATTTGACTAGCAAGGGAGCTGTCAAGTTCCTATAGGACCCAATAACTACAACCTCCATGGAGAGGTCAAGAGGTGGAGCCCAGATCTAAGTAAACCGAATCAAACCTCTTTGATTCCCAGGCCATGGTAATTTAGTTAGGAACCATAATTAGCTTAAGCTACAGAGTCCTTCCTTGGGATTTTTTTTAGGGCTGGAATCGGAGAAGCCACATTTTCCACTGTGTTCACACGGTGAACCCTCTACACTTGGCAGCTCTCCTTTCTCCAAAGTACTGGAAAATTTATCTAGAAGGATGAAGAGAGAGTCAAAGGAAACAAAGACCAAGCAGTGGTAACATAGTTACCAAGTCGCTGTTTAGACTGACTAAACCCAGCACAGCCCTTTTTCTTGTACTTTTGTAAAACTGAGACAGGGACACCAACTTGGCTCTCTTGTCTTGCATCATCAGGGCCCTCCTCATGCTACCTGCTTATGTAGGAAGTAAAGTGCTGCACCCTGAGCTGGATGTGCTGAAGCTGGAAGCCAAGAATAAACATGTGACATTCTGATGCGGGCTGAGTACAGAGTGCAGAGAATGCCCCCAACCCTAACGCATGCGCAGTCAAGGGAGCGGAAGTGCTGTTAGAAGAGAAAAAGTACTCTGGAAAAAGTAGTGAAACGATTACAAGGGGAGGCCATAAAACGAGAACAAAATCTTCTGCTACCTTCAAGTTCAAAAGTTACTTTGAGGAGTATTAAATTTAATCCTTACAAATGGGCTTGCTTCAAATAAAGGAAATAAAGATTACATGGTAAAAACAGGCAAGTTAAAATTAACTGGAATCAACATAAAAGGAACAGTAAATATTTTTGGCAGGAATTAAATTGGAAGGTAAGAAACTTACATTGGGTTACATGGTCTAAGGTAGTTGAAGAGTTGTAAGATAAGCAGCCCAGCCCATTGAAGTAGCACGGTTCAGGTATAATGGGGTTCTGACATATTATTTTTAAGTTATTGAGTTATTAAGAGATTTCATGAGAGACCCTTGACCAACAACTGAATGAAACCCATTCCTGGTCCTGGAAGACTCCTTTGGTGACAAGAGATTGCTAGTTGGAACTCTGTCACTCTCATTATTAGGGGACCTCACTGGGATTGCTTTAATATATTTTAGGGAGTTACTACCTCACTAGGTTTCCTTATCATCTCTCAGCTGCTCCTCAGTTCTAGCTGTCTGCCTCTCCCTGCATTCTCTTGCTCAGCCCTGTCACCCCTCCTCTTCCCCACTTGGTCCTGCCATTTGCATCCCAATCCACCTCCAGTCCACAAATAAAATCTACTCTATCTGCCCCTCCCAGGGAGATCCGTGTGCCCTCCCTAGTTCCTTCCTCTATAACTAACCTCTCTGGGTCTACAGACTATAAGTTAGCTTTTATTTAATTAATGGCTAATATCCACGTATAAGTGAATATATACTGTGTTTGTGTTTATCTTTCTTGGTCTGGGTTCCCTCACTCAGGATGTTTTCTCCTAGTTCCATCCATTTGCCTGCAAATGTTCGATGTCGGGAGGGAGGGGTGGGGGGGGGTTGGGGGGGTGGGGGGGTTTACAGCTGAGTAACTTTTCATGTGCAAATATACCACAGTTCCTTTATCCACTCTTTTGTCCAGGGACTAGGTTGTTTCCAGTTTCTGGCTATTATGAATAGAGCAGGAAAAAAATTAATAGAGCAGCAATAAATGTGGTTGAGCAAGTGTCCTTGGGGCAGGATGAAGCATCCTTTGGTATATGTACAAGAATGGTGTGACTGGATCTCGAGGTAGATAGAGTCCCAGTGTTCTGAGAAACTTCCACATTGATTTCTAGAGTGGCTGTACACGTTTGTACTTCCCCTATCAACGGGGGAGTGTTCACCTTAGTCTACATCCTCGACAGCATGAGTTGTCACTTTTGTTATTAATGATAACCATTCAGATAGGTGTAAGATGGATCCCAAAGTAGTTTTGATTTGCATTTACCTGATAGCCACGGATGTTGAACATTTCTTTGTGTGTGTGTGTGTGTTTTTAGCCATTTGAGATTCCTCTATAGAAAATTCTGTTTAGATCTGTATCCCATTTTAAAATTGAATTATTTTTGGCTTTTTTATATCCAATTTCTTGAGTTCTTTATTTATTTTGGATATTAGTCCTCTATCGGGTATAGAGTTGGTAAAAAATCTTTTCCCACTTTGTAGGCTGCTGCTTTGTCCAAATGGTGGAGTCCTTTGCCTTACAGAAGCTCTTCAGTTTCATGAGGTCCCTTTTATTAATTGTTGGTCTTAGGGCCTGTGTTCTGTTCAGGAAGCCTTCTTCTATGCCGATGAGTTCAAGGATATTCCCCACTTTCTCTTCTATCAGGTTCAATGTATCTGGTTTCATGCTGAGGTCAATGATCCATCTGGAGTTCAGTTTTGTAAAGGGTGATAAATATGGATTGATCTGCAATCTTCTAAATGCAGACACCCAGTTTTACCAGCACTATTTTTTTTAAATGCTATCTTTTTTTCCAGTGTGTATCTTTGGGTTCTTTACTCACAAATCAGGTATCCATGAGTGTATGGGTTTATGTCTGTATCTTCAATTTTATTCCATCCATGAACATGTCTATTTTTATGCCAAACACTATGCTGTTCTTATCACCACCACTTTGGAGTACAACTAGAAATTGGGAAGGGTGAGACCTCCAGAAGTTCTTTTATTGTTCACGATTGTTTTCACTATCCTGGATTTGTTGTTTTTTCCCATGAAGTTGAGAATTGTCCTTTCAAGTTCTGTGAAGAATTGTACTGGAATTTTGATGGAGACTGCATTGAATCTGTAGATTGCTTTCGGTAAGATGGCCTTTTATTATGTTAATCCTAATGATCCATGAGCACATCAATGATGCAGAAAAGAATTTTTACAAAAAGCATGTAATACCCTTCAGAATATAAACTCAGAAAAAAAAAAAATGGGGTGGAAAACTTCATCTTGATGTGTTGTCAGAGGTTAGTTAGAACGATGTGCTGAAGCAAGAAGGAAGTGAGAGGCATCTGGATCAGAAAGGAAAAATTCTAACCAAGATTCCCATATTAAAAATGTTAATCTACAACTAAGTCACAGAAGTAATAACTGGTTTCAACCCAGTGATAGGATTCAAGATGCATGTTAAGAAGTTATAATTCATTCGTGTTTATTGTCTTGCTTGTTCCTTGACTATTTGCATCTTTTGTATTGCTAGACCCTCAACCTAGAACTGACCTTAATACATGCATGTAATCAAAATGGTATAAAAGCAAAAAGGAGGAGGGGGGATGGAATAGGGGGTTTTAGGGAGGTTCCCTAAATGGGGACATGACATCTGAAATGTAAATAAATAAAATATCCAATAAAAAGAAGTTATTATTCTCTTTAAGTTGACAAGTTTAGCATGATCTCTATCAAAATCCTAGTAAAATTTTATACAAATAAAGATACAGCTATTCTAAAACTACAAGGAAACATAACAAAAATGAGAATAGCTAAGACAGCCTCAGGAAGGAATGAAGTGGAGCCAGGCATTGTAGCACACACCTGAATCCCAGCATCTGTGAGACTGAGGTGGGAGAAGAGGAACTGCAAGGCAAGGCCAGCCCGGGCTTCAGGAGAAGTTCAAGGCCAATCTGGGACTTGGGATGACATTTTGTCAAGTGGGAAGACTCATTCTACTCAAATCTGTCATCAAGACGGTGAGTGTTGGCAGAGCAGCCGCATCCATGCACATCAGTGGAACAATAAAACTCTGAACACATGACCCCACACTTTAGGCAAAAGCAACTCAACAGAGGAGAGCTGACCTCAGCCAACTCAGCAGCACCCATGCAGGGACATGAAAAAAAAATGGCTTCCGCAGTTACTTCTCACAACACATGTACACATGGGACATCTCATGGACTTGGTGGTTCTCCTCTCATGTATGTTGTATGTCAGATACCCCTTCATACAATACTCACAGTAGTCCTATGGACTGAATGGTCTATTTTGAGACCCTAAGCTAATGGGATGTATTAGAAAATGGAGGAGCATGCATTCTTAATCTTTGGCTATAATCAAGTATAGAATTAGAAAACATACCCTTTGAGAGTGATTAGGTCATCAAGATAAAGATACACATAGAATCTTTATAAAAGAAACTTTAATAGATGGGAAAATAGTGAAAAATCCCCACAAAAAATTATATTTTATACATATAGGATTTGTTAAGGAACATTTAATCTTGATACAACCAAGAGCATATGAACTAAAAAAACAGATATGTAGATAATGTGTTAAATACTATTATTAATTTAAGACCACAGAGAAATTTTATTGCCTTTAAAATTTATATCTAGTGACATAAAAGACATAACTAATAAAATAGTAGTGTTTTAAAAATGTGATTATCATAAACCAAACAAAGGTGAAGATGATGAACATTTAGATTTATTTACAATAAAGCACAAAAGAAATCACAAGAACTGCTACATTCAACAGAAGAAATTTAATGCTAATCCAAGAAAACATGAATAACAAATAAAACTACGTGGAAATATTTGTCTTCTCTATAGAAAAGTCATGAAGCAATATCACTTCAGTGGGAATTTTCACTTGGGATATGTTTTGGAAGCCCACAGATTGGTCTGGCTGTGTCTCAGCCAGCTTCCCTTACCACTCAACAGATATCTGAAAAGTCAACTTACAAAAAATTTCTTTTGGCTCACAGTTTGGCACATTTCATTCTATGATGTGTTGCTTTTAGGTCTGTGATAAGACTACCTAGCACAGCAGAAATGCCTGACAGAGAAAAGCATTCACCTCATGGCCACAAAGCTAGAGACAAGAAGGGATAGGTCTCATCATCCGCCTCAGGGATACACCCTCGATGATCTCAAACCCCTTACCAGGCCCCACCTTCTAAGGTCACCATGAAGTATGTCATTAACACTATGAGAATTGAGAGAACACTTAGGATCCAAAATACAGTTGACTTGTTGTGGTTTATGCTACCATTCCAAAAATAAGCAAAACTTCAGTATAATTGCATTAATTTGGTAACACACATAGTTTAGATTCAGTTTAACTATTAAATTAAGAACTCATGTTGATCCATTACCTGACCATAAAATTAAACCTAGTTGTTAAGCAAGTAGGCTTACAAAACAGATCTGATTTAAGCAACACCATTAGTGACCGTCCAGTTATAGCACACTTGTAGATCTAAAATGAACATTTTCTTTACCAAGTGTCCAAGAAGGATTACTCAGAACTCACTGCAGTGCAGTGGGAGACAGGATAGGTTTAACATAGCACAGGAGGAAAGGAACAGCTAGCCAGGTTGCAATAAGATAGCAGTAAACCTGTTATTAAGACTTAAAAGATCAAGAAAAATGAAAAACAACATAGGGACCAGGGAAAGCCAGGAAAGCCAGAAATAAAGCTAGGTTCTGCATCGCAGGGACTTCCAGCTTCCTACAGGGGAGGTTCTTCCTGATCTGAGAGGTGAACTCATTAGAAACAGGAAAAACAACAATTCTCACTTGAGGATGGCTCCAAGCTTCTAGATTTTCAAGAGTGCAATAAGAAGGATGCTATATACATGAAAAACCACTGGTAGAAATTTTTTTCTTTTAGAACCAAACACCACAAAAAAAAAACAAACAAACAAAACAACAACAACAAAAAAACACCCTGAAAAGCTAACTCTAAGCCATGTAAACATTTGTCCAAATATGGGACAAAATAAATATTTTTCCTGACCTAAAATTAGTTCTGTTGTTTGTCACCTTTTCAAGAAACGTATTTTAAAAACGTCTCAAGGCTACCTGGCTTTCTGTATATGTGTGTATTTTTAAAGGACTACACAGATTTGTTTACTTTAGCTACCCAAAGTCACAGCTAAGGAGACTTGCAAAGTTAGAAACAATATTTCAAGAACATTGCTTCTTCTGTTGGTTTCAAATGGCTCTGTCATATCCAGCTTCAGGGAGGCTATATTGCCATTCATCCACAGGCTTCAAAATAGGCACATCCTTGGCTACAAATCAAATAAGTAATACCTGCCCTCGCCTGTGCAGCATGGACTATATTCACTGGTACAGAATACTTTCCCCCTAGTTCCCGGCATGGTGATGGTAGGACAGGTTGGCTGTTGGGGCTCCTCCAAGTACCGTGCCAGCATTACGTAGTATGAGCATGAGCTGGAATATTAACCAAAAATCAAGCTCTTGTGGGACATGATGGTACAGGCCTATAATCACAGACTCGGCAGAGTCTGAGGCAGGAGGACCACAAAAGAGTCACAGCTTTTCTGTCTACAGCTCAACTTACCCAACCAAGGGGAGTCACAGATGTGCAACTAGTTTTGTCTTAATTTCTCCTACTCTTTACTCTTTAATTTGGAAAGTATGAAACACATGAAATAAAAATAAAGTTGTGTATCATGAAAGTAAAATTTCCCCTACTTGAGAATTTCATTTCATAAAGGCATTCATCGCTGTGCTCGTGTCTCCCATGTTCTTCTAAAATGCTCAACCCACACACAAGCACATGTGTGTGCGTGCCACATGTTTTATGCTTTACTTAATTTCCATATATGAGTTGGAAATAAAAATAAACCTATGGTGCAGCAGAAGCATACATGTGAGGTGTAATACACAGTTTTGGAGAGAACCACCAGCGACATCCCAAGCAGCAGCTCTTGTTACAGGTCTCTCCATTGGGTAGCCTTTCTCCCTTCGGAGGAGACTGCTTGGCTTTGGAATAATCATTCCTTTATGCTTTACCACATATGCATTATTGTGTTTTATTGATACTTAAGGTAAAATGAAGGGTCAAGGAGAAAAGGAAAGAACAAGAAGGAAAGACAAACTAAGGAAAAGAAATGGAGAAGAAATGTTAAGAAGGCGAGAGCAAAGAACAAGAGACTGGAGGAGAGAAAAATAAAAAGATGTCATGAGAAAGTTCATAACTAACAGATAAGTATAAAAGGGGAATAAACAAAAAAAAGAAAAACAATTAGTCAAGTGCATGGGGATTATGGAGATGACTAAAAAAGATGCATAGAAGACAGGATAAAATATGATCAAGTAAAATATCTGTAAAAGTACAATGAAAAGACCAGAAAGGAGTGTCATCACCCGCCCATGCTTTCTGCTGCTCTGTGCTGAACTGTACTGGGTGACTGACATCCCCCAAAGGCCTTCACTTTCCTAGTTGCTTAGCAGCGGCCTCTGCTGGTCACAGTCAGCTTTGCAGTCTATGTGCTGGACTGATTGCCCCACCCTTCTGTGTCTACCAGTTTGTAGCCTCTGAGTTGGCTGTGAGGCAGGGGGTTGCTCCCAAGTGCCCTAACGTGAGGAATGCAGCCACAGCACCGAGGGCTGCACAAACACCTGAGCATTAATCATCAGGGAGGGCTGTGCTGCAGATGACAAGCATCCCCCTGGAGCCTACAATAGGCACTTGGCTCTAGAGACTGGTCTAGCTGTGGACCTTAGGCGCAGAGTCATTCTTAGCGAAGGAAGTCAGTTTCCAGGCACCGGAGGCAAGACTTTCTTTATACATGTCACTGTCTGGGATGAATGGTTTGGGGTCTGAATTTTTGGGGCTTGTCAGCAAATCGTGGAATTAGATTGAAGCTTCTGAAAGCTATAGCTTGTCTTGAGGGCAAGACTCCAGATAGTTTTCACCAGAGCTTCTTAGTCATGCCCACTGGTTTCTAACTGGAGCATTCCAAGACAAAGTGCACTGCACATGTGCTCAGCAAGCCTGTGCTGCAGCATGCCTTAGGGACATAAGCACTAGGGAAAATCACAGTCAAGTCCAAAAAGTAACATGAGAGGGACCACACAAACATCTGAATATCAGTGTGGTGGCCTCAAGGAAATAGCCCCACCCACTCATTGGGAGGAGTATTACTGCATCAGTGTGGTGGTCTCAATGAAAATGGCCCTCACAGACTCACAGGGAGGAGCACTGTTGTATCAGTGTGGTGGTCTCAAAGACCAGCCCCCACAGACTCTTAGGGAGGGGCATTATTGGAGGTGTGGCCTTGTCTGAGGAACTGTGTCACTGGGAGTTGGACTTTGAGGTTTCAAAAGCTGAAGCCAGTCTTAGTGGCTCACTGTCTCTTCTTGCTGCCTGCAGATCTAGATGTAGAACTCTTGGCTAGCTCTCTGTCATCATGTCCGCCTGCATCCCTGCCACCATGTTTCCCCGCTATGATGATAATAGATGAAACCTTTGAACTGTAAGCCAGCTCTAATGAAATGTTTTCCTTTGTAAGAGTTGCCACGGTCATGGTGTCTCTTCACAACAATAAAACCCTAAGACAATCAAGAATCACGACTGACAAAGAGCCACAAAGTGCATCAACTGGGAGAGTGGAACCTGTGCCTCAACTGGGCAGCAAAGTGAAACTGGCTCTGGTCACTCCCAAAGAGCAGGAGAGCTGCCCCTGCCCCTGCTGGTGGCAGCATTGGGTGGGCTAGCTGGGGCAGCACTGGAGAGCTTGCTCAGCTCTCTAATACACTTCCAGGCCCAGATCCAGGACTCTGAGTTGACCCACCCCCAAATCTATACCATCTGTGAACTGTTGGTACACATGAAAGGGCCAAAGCAGTTCCAAAGCAGAAGACTTTCCATGACACAGGAGGGCAACAACAGGATAACTGGGAGGAGTCCTGGATCCAGTACTAATGGTATGACAGAATTCAGAGGCCTTGAACCAGACCAATGACTCATTGCAATGAACATTTGCAAGTGAAGATGTGTGAACGGAGGGATATTCTGTGGGACATGCTATGACATATTACAGTTTCTATGATAAGATGTTTTCTATGCTTTTATTTTGTTGTAGTTGTTGTTTTATTTTCTTTTGAGGGTGGGGTTTGCAAGGGTGAAGAGTGAATTCGAAAAGGTCGGGATGTAAGATGTTCCCAACCTTTCACAAAAATATTAATTAAAAAAAAAAAACCAAGCAAACATAGAAGAAGCATCTTGGAGCTGGGGATGGAGCGATTGTGCCACTACTGATAGTGTTCTTCAAACTTTGGTGTCTGCAACCACCTGAGTCTGTGGACCATGCCTACTCACAGGCCTTAACCTTTTACTTTTCTCCATCAGATTAGCACCTTCTCAGCCTGCTCAGTAGCTCTAGAGTAGGGCTGAGACGTGCATTGAAGGTGTCCGAGTTGTCTCTGTGAATGCGCTGTTTGAGAATAACTAAACTGAAAACTTGACAGTGGGCAATACCCTCATTTCCCCCAGAAATCTGTCTCACTCGGAGGCAGGCCTTATGAAATTTGATACACAACGGAATAACACTAGTTTATTCCCTGACATATGTCAGTAACTACCACAGATGGTAAGCGGAGCATGAAGGTCAGTTTTCAGTTATTCCTTTAATGGAGAAGCGTCTCTGTGATACTTCAGATTTATGATAATTTCACAGTAGAATGGTATCCAAAACATTCTGTTCTGCCCACGTACTCTCTCTAACACACTTACTCTTCAGCACAGCAGCTATTCAATGTAAATAACCACAAAGTATCATTTGTGGCTACACATGTCTCTTAGTGAGGCTGTGAGAAAATCCAGCTTTATGGAAATAAAGAGGCGGAGCTGGAACAACATCAGGGATTGTCAGGACAGGTTCTCCAGTCACACTGCAATTTAAACTTAATAGCTCTCTAAGTATAAATGCTAGATACAATGCCATCTAATTTTTTTGTTTAAACTTCCTTTATGTATACAAACTTTTAAGAAGTATTTTATATATTTAACCTTGAAGATTTTTAACATTTGTCTGTGGTATGTGTGTGCATGTATATGTGAATGCATGTGTGTTTGTGTGTGCATGTATATGTGACTGCATGTGTGTTTGTGTGTGCATGCATATGTAAATGCATGTGTGTTTGTGTGTACATGTATATGTGAATGTGTTTGTATGTGCAGGTATATGTGAATGCATACATGTTTGTGTGTACATGTATATGTGAACGCATGTGTGTTTGTATGTGCAGGTATATGTGAATGCATGTGTATTTATGTGTGAAGATATATGTGAACGCATGTGTGTTTGTATGTGCAGGTATATGTGAATGCATGTGTATTTATGTGTGAAGATATATGTGAATGCATGCATGTTTGTGTGTGCAGGTATATGTGAATGCATATGTGTTTGTGTGTGCAGGTTTATGTGAATGCATGTGTGTTTGTATATGCAGGTATATGTGAATACATATGTTATTTATGTGTGAAGATATATGTGAATGCATGCATGTTTGTGAGTGCAGGTATATGTGAATGCATATGTGTTTGTGTGTGCAGGTATATGTGAATGCATGTGTGTTTGTATATGCAGGTATATGTGAATACATATGTTATTTATGTGTGAAGATATATGTGAATGCATGCATGTTTGTGTGTGCAGGTATATATGAATACCTGTGTATTTATGTGTGAAGATATATGTGAATGCATGCATGTTTGTGTGTGCAGGTATATGTGAATGCATGCGTGTTTGTGTGTGCAGGTATATGTGAATGCATGCGTGTTTGTGTGCAGGTATATGTGAATGCATGCATGTTTGTGTGTGCAGGTATATGTGAATGCATATATGTTTGTGTGTGCATGTATATGTGAATGCATGCATGTTTGTGTGTGCATGTATATGTGAAGGCATGAGTGTTTGGTGTACATGCATGTGGAGGCCAGAGGCTGACACTGGGTGTCTTCCTCTTCCACCTTATATTTTGTACTTAGTTTACTATAAGGTTATTTCACTTTATATGTATGAGTATTTTGATTGCATGTCCATATATCTGTGTACCACATGTACATGCCTGGTGCCTGTGGAGGGCAGAAAAGGTCACTGGATCTTTTATAACTAGAATTGCAGACAGTTGTGGGCCACTATGTGGGTGCTGGAAATCAATCCCACGGCCTCTGTAAAGCTAAGTGCCCCTAACCACTGAGCCATCTCTTTAACCCTTCTACCTTAATTTTTGAGACAGGGTCTCTCACTGAATCTGGAGCTTACCTTGGCTAAGGCTAGTCAGCAAATTCGGGGAATTCACCTGTCTCTGTCGGTCCCCTCCCCCAACACTGGGGTTGGAGATGGGTCTTTGTTTGTTTGTTTGTTTCTTTAATGTGGGTGCTAGAGATCCCAACAAGGACCCTCAATAAAGTGCACACAAACTGACTGAGGTCACCCCGGGTCACTCAATTTTTTTTTTTTTTTTTTTTTTGGTCTGGTAAACATTTGTAAAAGAAATTTCAATAATCCCGTTCTCTCACTTTTTACTGTGTCTTAGGATTCAAGGCTCACTCCCACTCAGACACTGATGAGAAGCAATCTGACATGCACTTGACTAGTCAGCTATTCAATGGTTCAGTTCTAGATATATGAAGAAACTTCTAGAAGAGGATTAATGCCAACGTTACCCAGGTCTCCAACGACAGAGCGCCATCTCCCTCGCTAGTTTCCCAGGCTATTCTACCAGAGGGCTGATCATCTATGAGAGGGGAAATCTTCAACCGTTTTAGAGCTGATGGTAACTAAGGTGCACATGACACAGACTGAAGAAAAATAGATCTCAAAGACCTTGCAGCAGACAGAAGGTGTGCCCATCCATGTTTATCTGAGCACTGCCTGGCGCCGGTTCCCGATCTTCTCTTAGCCCTGTGCACGAGAGCCTGTGTAACCACAGTGAGGAACAGACCTTCCTTCCTCCCTCCCATATGCTCTGTTCTGCAGACTGCTTCCTCCCTTTCCTCTTCCAACCAGGAGCAAGGCCAGGCCCTATAGAGGTGGGATCCAGGGATTTGCCATACATGACATTTTATTATTTAGTTTATTAAGAAATATTTGAAAAATGGGAAAATAGGAAAAAGCACAGTCTGCTATCAAAAGACTAGGAATGATGCATGCTCAAAAGATTAAAATGTCCAAATTCTGACGTATAGTTACAATAGGGTCTTATGAGGAAGGAGTAGAAAATGTAAAAAACACGCTTACTGATGACAAGCCTCTGAAAATCCAGGCTCCTGAGTGACATGGGAAATGATGGGAGGACTTAATGTTTATAAAAAATGCTGGAAGTGACTGCATGAGCTGAGAGCCAGCCTGCATCCTGCGATCCTGCATATTTGTGCATCTTTTTTACGCCAGAAAACCTGTGGATCAAAGCCCTTAATTACTCTTTTAAAGTTCTTTATTTCTAAGCCACCACCAAGTCCACATCTCTGTCTTGACACTTAACACACACAGCTGGCCTCTGGGTGTGAACGGGGAGCAAGGCATTCACTCTAGTTACTTCACCAGAGCTGTTTTCATGGTAGTTGTGGCAGCATGGCTGGTTTGTGGTAAGGAAGGCTGGCAGCAATTTGAGCAAATTGGGACTAAGTAGGTCAGATGCTGGTGTACTTGAAATCAGTCTCGAAGCTTCTGGTACAGACAGATGCCATTCATTTCATTACCTTACCATTCTTTAGAGTACTCTGAACTCAAGTGAGATGAATTTTAAGCTGGATCTTATTTAAGCATTAGACTCAATCGGAAGATTTACATTTTAGATCAAATAAAACTATAAGTAAGATGGTGGACTAAATGCTGACCTGCTGAAGTGCCACGTACAAAAGAGGGGAGGAAGAACCTCAGAAACCCGCAAAAGGGTGACAGGGCAGGTCAAAGGCACAGAAAAACAGAGAAGCATCTCAATAAATGAGGCCACACCAGCTGCACAGCACCCGCCTGGCATGAGGAGAACTTAAGTCAGGCAGAGGCCGTGTGGAGAGCCTGCAGGGTGAGAGACAGTCATACATGGACCAGCTCTGCCTCACTCCCAGATGACTGAATGGAGCCACACACGCTTAAGGACTTTGGGTATCCTGCAGAGGGATTATCAACTGACAGTACACACACTTGTGAGCAACAACTAATCATTTTTAAAACACTAAGTTGGAGGGTGGCTTGTTGTAAAGAAATACATAGTTAAAATACTACCAATATGGGTTTCAAAATATATTTGGGCTTCTAAATAGATGAGATGGCCTCTGAAATTACTATTAGTAGCTAACATTTTATCACAGTACAAACTGTGCTCAGGATGTCACTTATTTTAAATTAGGCAGGAAGTATATTTTATCACCTCTACTAAACGGATGGGGAAAGGCAGGCTTTAAGGAACTCAGGGATTATTTCTAAGATCAGCAATTCACGGCAAAGCCACAGAGGGGTAACAGTCACTTCAAGAATTAGACACTACAAACCAAGGCAGGATTCCACAACGCTCTTCCTGCCGCTTTCTACACTCATAAGTTTTCTCATTCAGGTGTGTACAGATCTTCTGTGTGCAACATGCATCGCAGGCTCTGAAGGGACCCTAAGGTTCCTGTGTCTGAGACATCACAGTTGTTAGGTGCTGACTGCTGCCTAGCAACAGATGACATCACACTTGTTAGGTGCTGACTGCTGCCTAGCAACAGATGTCACTTTATCTCTAGTCAGGAGTTAGAGTACCTCTGACTTCAAACGATAGCAGACTTTCCATTTCTCTGTCTTTAATAGAAAGGATGACCGTGAAGGCAGATAATTAAGTATGGACTGAATCTACTCAGTTCTTCAGCTGTGAGCAGTACCAATCAACTGAGCAACCAAATAGGCTAAAAGCACACACACATCCTCTAAGTGTCCAAAAGGGACGCACCGAGCAAAACCAGGTTCATAAGCTGAGAACTTGATTCGGGGAGTTCAAGACAACAAAGATTATAACTAGAACTTCACACTTGGAATATATGCATTTTGTATTACATAAGTTAAAGAAGTTAATATAAAAATAAAAATAAAAAATACATGAGTTAACATTCTCACAATGGGAGATTTCAGCAGATGTTTAAAGTATGCTAATTTCCTTCTATTTCAGTTCAAGTCTGGAGTGAATAAGTTTAAGTTTCATAAATAAAATTTAGAGTAAAGTATACATGCTAAAATTTGGCATAACAAAGTATATAACTTATGGGAAAGGTTCTATGGAAGACAGAGTAATTAATATTTACAGTTCTTTCCATCACATGGTATACGTTACAGCTTCTTCTGCTGAATAACCTAACAACAACCACAGACAAAGCAGAACTTGGTAGCTATGGCTGACCTCCAACAAAACGGTGTATTCACAAAACCAGTCAGTCAGCCCAATATAGACAAAGTTGTCGGCTAATTGTTGACAAGCTAATAATGGGCAGATGATCATCCTGAAATGCTTGCCTCGGATTATTATATAATCTGCGACAAGTGTGCCCCATTAGCAAGGCTGTGGTGGACGTGATTTTAAGAAAGATTCCTGCTATTAATATGCTTTTCCCATTATTATTGTTATTATACATATGCTACTATCACTAAGCAATAGCACTCCCCTTTGTAGCAGATCTCTGCAGATCCACAAAGATGTACTGTCTTGTAGTGATGCTATATAGACAAATAGATGACTTAAGTCTTAATGATGATCCTATAAGAATTCCTAAAATTATATCAGTGATTATTAAGCTCTTTTATAACAGGACTGCTATTAAGTCCCTCAGGCATAGTCAAAACTGCAAAGAGAACTCTGCCAGTCTCCTGAGTGTTATCAGTTAATTGTCCCAAGAGAGATAGTAACTGGACCTTCTCCTGCTCAGAGCACATTCCAAGAGGTCATAAAACAATTAGCCTAGGTTACTAGAGGGAATCCACAATTTATTATAGGTACCAGGACAGAAGAGAAAATATTACCTGGGTTTATCTATACAAAACTTCACTAATTTCTTAAGTTATATTTTCAAACTTTCTGCGAACCTCTGGAGCTAGACAGGTGATGAATGTCTAGCTAGATACTTACTCCTAATGAATATTCATGTAAACATTCTGTGTTGTAAACTTCTATTTCAATTTATGAATTGAATTTTGGTGTGAACTTGTGATGAACCTTGTAACATGTGACCATGTACTCTGAAAGATGTATAAGTTCTGAGAACAAAGAGATGAGAGTTCAGTTAGAATGGTGAGTTAGACTAGTCAGTTAGTTAGACCCCATCGCCCTTTCCTTTCCCTCTGCCTAGAATTTTTCTCCCTTAGGTTTTTTACTTTGTTAGAATCTTTTCTTCTTCCCCACTCAGGACCTTTCCACGTTTCCCCTCAGATAGCTTTCATAGGATACTTTTTACACTTAATAAACTCTGTAGTAACTTTTCTAAAGTATCTTTTCTTCCTTTGACCCAGCAGCAAGTTAGAGCCCAGCAGTTCCTGCTGAGCTATAACAAAGGCCACGTTGCCTAATCCTCTGCTGTTAGGCTATAAGTGTTAATCACCCTAGCCTGCAGTCTCTTACCCTCAGAAGAAGTTTTTAGGATAGTACAAGGCTATTTACTTAACTCCTTGCTGGTCTTAAGGCCAGAATGCTGACTGCAGGTCAGCTACAGTAGCTTAGAGGCTGCCTTGAGAAGAACCAGAGGGAGGAGGAGAAGAAAGAAGAAGCAGCTGCATCTCTCTCTCCCCCTCTCCCCCCCCCCACAAGCTGGGGGCGAGGGGGTTGGCCCCCCGCACAAAGTGCTGTTTATTGATTTCCCCTAAAAAATTATGTGTATATGTGTGTATCTTTGTGTGCAGAGCACAAGTGAGTACAAGGCTATGCAGAAGCCAGAGGTGTGAGATCCCTCTGGATTAAGCTGCAGGTACATGTGAACCACCCAACATGTATGCTGGACTCTAGAAAAGCAGTACAGGCCCTTTCCTTCACTGTTGAACCATTTCTTCAGGCCCTATGTATTATTTTTAAATTCCTGATCTATGACTTTAAAACGAGCTCATGAACAAAGGGAAGGGGGACAATACAAAGACTGTTTGTGTGGTAGAGAGCAAGACTTTCAGAGCAAGTGGAAAAATAAGCTTCAAGGAAATGAATTCAAACAGATCAATAATTGCAATAAATATTAATAAATTAAATTCAAATACTATAAGACTACTTGATTCAACTTAAAAAGAGTCAATGTTATTTATATTGAATATATATGAAAAAGATATAAATATCTTCTAAGTTCAAAAACAACAATGAGAATAAAGTAAAATGCTATATAATTAGCAATTAATAATTATATAATTAACAATAGTCATACATAATGACTCAAGTACACAAAAAAGCAGTTAAAAGAAAAAATCAAATAGAACAATAAGATATTAATAATTTTTAAAGCCCAATTATTCTAGAGACCACAGATTCTCTGATGACATTTGCATACTAAAAGAAATTCCTAAATAACATACAGCCTAAATTATAATGAAAAGTAGAAAACTGTCCCCAAAAAAGTTCTATCTTGTGGGAGAGGCATACAATGATCATTAGCCAACAACCAACATGTAGTACCGACAGTGAGTGGTATTTACACACATACTATAGAGGAGCAAACTGTACACACTAAGCACTGTCTTACAGGTAGTTTAATGTACTTGGTGGGACATCTGATAGAAACTTCACCTGTCTAACTCTTTCACAAAGAAGACAGAACTGCAAATCTGACCTAAGTAAGCATGTCTCAAGCCTTTTTGTTATTGTTTCAACCAAGTTAAATTTAAAATGCTTCAACTAAATCCTTCTACACTAAAAGTGTCCACACCTTCTTGACAGCTTCCCAGAAGCTGAATGCCACAAAGGAAATTGAATATAAAAAGCCAGGAGCCTAACTAATAAAGCAATCAGCCCCAAAGGAGGAGACGGAATAGACAGAGTGTGTCTAGCAGAGGGCTCTTGGTCTACTCTCTTGGCAATCAAAACCATCTTGAGAAGGAAAAAGCATTATTTTGGCTTGCAGGATGCACACCACCATCCAGGGAAACTGGGGCAGGAACAAAAGCAGAGAGCACAGAGAAGGCTGCTCTCTGCCTTGCTCCCTGGCTTGCTCAGCTCCCTTTCTTTTACAGCTCAGATCCACCCGCCTAGGGATGGTACTGCCCACAGTGGGCTAGGCGCTCCTACAACACTTAGCAATTAAGAAAATGTCCCACAGAGACAGTTCTTCAGGTGAGATCCTTTCTTCCTATTTACATTTATGTCCCATTGACAACTGAGGCCAAACTATAACAACATGCTTTAAATGTAAAATTATTGTTCTAATTTAACTAGAAAATTTTAGTAAGGTGGTCTAGTTTATAATTTCCATGAACTAGCTCATTATTTATCTTTATATTGGACATACCAGTATCAATTTCTCCAAAATTTGTCATAAACTGTGAATATTTTTCACCAAGTTAAGATGTCACTTATTAAGATCATCATTCATATGAATTATTATACAATTATTATTTGTCTATTTATAGCTTTGATCCCTTGATTTGAATATTCGTGATACAAATAATCTCAGCTGTGGCACGAAATGGTTCTACTTTTGAGATGTACCTATCATTTCTGATTCTTAGATTCCATACCTGATAGTATGGTCACAATCCAATAGCATCAGAAGATTAGAATATGAAAGCACCTCAGCTGAGGACTGAATCTGAAGCTTTGTGCACAGGCAAGCTACTCCATCCTGAGCTGCATCCCCAGTCCTGATGTTCACTATTTCTAAATAACTCCATAATGTACACCAATCTCCAGGAGCCATTAACTCTGATCCTTTCTCAACTGTTACAATACACTGGCATTCCTGGGATGCTTCCTAATTAACGAATCCCTAAGAGCATTTCAAGTTCCTAGGAAAGCCGGGTGACCATGACTTAGAGGAAGGAAAACACACCCACACCTATTGCCCTGCACCTCAGTGTGAAACTTAAAACTCTAAAAGTGCTAGAAGAAGATGCAGGAAGTGCCCTACAGGAGTGGTATGGGAAAGGACTGCCTGAAAAGCATTCCATTTGTTCAGGACTTAAGGCCAACAACTGATAAATGGAACCTGATGAAACAAAAAAACAAACGAAAGACAAAAACATACAAACAAAAAAGCTTCTGTATAGCTAAGAAAACAATCAACCAAGGGAAGAGGAAGCCCACAAAATGGGCGAGCACTCTGCAGCTACACATCTGGCAGAGGAATATCCAGAATACACAGGGACTAAAAAAGAGCAAAGAAAACAAATGACCCAGTTGAAAAACCAAAGTTCGCAGATCTGAACAGAGAGCTTTCAAAAGAACAAAGAAAAATAGCCAAGAAATATCTTTAAAAGTGTTCAACATTCTCATTAGTTGGGGAAATGCAAACTAAAACCGTTTTGAGATATTTTATCTTTTCCCAAACAGAATGGATAAGATCAGAAAAACAACTGACAACAAGTGTTGGCAAGGATGCCAGGGCTTGCAAACAGGCACAGCCATGATGAAAGTTGGTGTGGAGAATTCCCAAAAAGGTAAACGTAGATCTACCACATGTCCCAATAAAATCACTCACAGGCATACACCCAATGGACCTGGTGTCTTACTCCACAGGTACTGGCTCAGCTATGTCCAACATCACTATAGAGTATGACAGCTAGGAATTGTAAACAACATAAATATCCTTCAACTGATGGATGAGTAATAAAGATGTGGTGTGCAAACACTATGAAATACTATTTAATTATAATGAACAATGAAATCATAAAAGTTGCAGGTAAAAGAGGAAACTGAAACTATTCTACTAAGTGGATGACTCAGGCTTAGGAAGACAAACACTGTACATTTCCTCTCATCTGTGGATCCTAGCTCTGATTCTTTAGATGTGACTATACAACCTGGAGTAATGGTAGAAACCAGGAAAGTAAAGAGATCAGAGGAGCAGACGAGGAACGTTCTAGAGAGGGAGAAAGACGGGCATAGGTACTACACACACACACACACACACACACACACACACACACACACACACACACACACACACACACACACGGGGGGGGGGCAGAGAGGGAGAGAGCTGGAGAGAGTGACTGTAAATGAGGTAATGACCCTCCCCTAAGGAGTTATAGGCTCTCTAACAAAACCTCCAGTGTTAGGTATCTGGAAACCTCCCTTCAAGTTACTGATCAAGCTCAAGAGACTCCAAAACAACATATGCTATCACCATTTACCATGGCTGCCTCCCAGAACCTGAAGGTAAGACCCTAGTGCTGAAGATACTACATACTTCAGACACAGAATTTGGAGGAACAGAGCTGGAACTGACCTGGAAGCCTCCTTGAAGACTAGTTCTTAAAGTACTCAAAGATGCTATGCAAGCTACCAAGGGAGAACGCAATTAACAGCTTTACACAGCTCTAAAGCCCACAAACCACAATGACCAGCCCAATAAGCTATTCTAAAGGGAGTTAAATATAGTGCACTTATATGAAGTTTAAAGAATCAAATTTTAAAAGTTCCAAAACTTAAAAATTCAGAAAATATTAAAAGTACACACTAAGCACTGTCTTACAGGTAGTTTAATGTACTTGGTGGGACATCTGATAGAAACTTCACCTGTCTAACTCTTTCACACAGAAGACAGAACTGCAAATCTGATCTAAGTAAGCATGTCTCAAGCCTTTTTGTTATTGTTTCAACCAAGTTAAATTTAAAATGCTTCAACTAAATCCTTCTACACTAAAAGTGTCCACACCTTCTTGACAGCTTCCCAGAAGCTGAATGCCACAAAGGAAATTGAATTTAAAAAGCCAAGAGCCTAACTAATAATGCAATCAGCCCCAAAGAAGGAGACGGAATAGACAGAGTGTGTCTAGCAGGGCTCTTGGTCTACTCTCTTGGCAATCAAAACCATCTTGAGAAGGAAAAAGCATTATTTTGGCTTACAGGATGCACGCCAACTGTGAATATTTTTCACCATGTTAAGATGTCACTTATTAAGATCATCATTTATACTCTCCATGTAAATACTAAAACACTAAAAGAAGTTCTAAGAAAACCCAGATTTACAAGTGATAAGATGTTCCCGCTGCCAGACTGCATAGGTCAGGCATCACCAGAGCCAATTCTGGCACCAAAGTTAAAAACCGTTAATGTTCTAATAAATGCTTAGCATACACAAAGAAAACTCAACAGTGTTTTCCATATTTATTTCAAAAAATACTAAAACTGCTTTGAAATATTCTCATTAAAACTAAAGTAATTTTACAACCCAAACCACATCAAAATACACACTATAGGGTTCTTTATTAGGAATTTTGACACAGTTCCACAGAATCATGGAATATATAAACTTCAAGGTTGAGACAAAGCTTGAAACACCTTGATTTGACTAAAGAAGCAAAATTCAGAATAAACTATATCATGATCTATGTAATAAAACAGTCTAATGCATGAATCTGTTATAAGAATGGAAATGTTCTAAGAAATTTTCAGTCTTAATTAAGACATCTTAATATTTTTTAAAGCAAAATTGTTCAGTCAATCCATGTGCAAATCCAGTTTAGTTATCTCCTCCTGCCTGTCACCAATCACAATAGGAAACCAGAGAGCAGCAAGCCCATGGCTAGTAGGTCATAGGCCCTCAAGGGGAACCAATACTGTTGTTTTGTTAAACAGACACGTGTCAAACCGCCTTCTAAGTAATTATGTTTATACCCATAGGTTTGGGCTGCTCTCCACTTTGGAGGAGAGAAGCTTCCTCAGTGAGCAGCAGTGTGTGCATTCATGCTGCTCATAACCTGTCAAAATGGTGAGGAGCAGTGACTTGTGAGTTTCTAGTTTTTCTTTCTTTCTTTCTTTTTTTTTTTTAAAGACTCATTTGTTTTATGTATATGAGCACACTGTGGCTGTCCTCAGACACACCAGAAGAGGGCATCAGATCCCATTACAGATGGTTGTGAGCCACCATGTGGTTGCTGGGAATTGAACTCAGGACCTCTGGAAGAGCAGTCAGTGTTCCTAACCCCCGAGCCATCTCTCCAGCCCAAGTTTCTAGCCTTAATTGGGACATCTATATCAACCTTCCCATTCACACTCCTGCAAAAGGTCAAGGGGCTCAAGAAGAGTGGGAAGAAAGAATGTATGCCCTGAAGCATGGGGAGAAGGACTGTGAAAAGCTGTCATATGGACTCAACACAGCTGTGACACTCATGACCTCATTGTAGTTGTGGTCATCCACACAAGGAGAGTCAATATTCTAGTAGGCATCACTAATTGGATTCACTGGATGGGGGGTGGGTGAGAGGGAAAACGAGAGTGAGAAACAGAAGGGGAATTGGAAGAAAGGAAGGAGAAAAAGAAGGAAGGAAAGAAGGAAGGAAGGAAGGAAGGAAGGAAGGAAGGAAGGAAGGAAGGAAGGAAGGAAGGAAGAAGAAGGCGTGAGAGTGAGAAAGGTAGGTTGGGAGCTATCTAGGGGAAGTGGAAGTGAGGAGTTGAGGGTAGATATGTTCAAGCTACATGGTATGAATGATACAAACTGTTAACGAATAAATAAAAGAAAGTAGCTGCTGAATTAGTTCCCTTTAAGCAACAACCCCCCTTTATGAACTGAATTTAGACATAGGCTTTAACTAAGAAAAAAAAGAAAAACTGAAGTCCCTTTTTCCTTAAACAATGATAGGAATCTTACTTTTTCCCCTGTGGATGGTGGGTTTTGGTAGCATTTTAAACTGCTCTCTTACTAGGGAAAAGTTCAACTGTAGATGAAAATTAAGCTCATGCATGGTATTGCGGTGGCATTTCTAGTAAAGGGTACTAACCACAGCAGCAACAATGTCTGAGACACACAGTGGTACTAACCACAACAGCACAATGTCTGAGACACACCATTCTTAACAAGTGTTGGGTATTGTCCTAAGTACCTTTCATATAGAGTAAGAGTTTAATCCTTGGTCACCCAAGAGGTCTATCATCATTTTATAAATATGTGAACAAAACACAAAAAGACAAAATAATTGATCATATATATATATATATATATATGGATATATACATATATATGGATTGTAATCAACAGAACAGTATTCAAGGAACATAATCAGATTTCAGAATAAAATTATCTACCTATATCTCTATTTACAGTTAACCTTTAGAGACTGACTGAAATGATTTAAGTCTGATAAAAATTATATATGTAACATAGATTTCATTTTGATACCTGTCAATTATATAATTATAAAATTATATATAATTTGTTACATTCATCTGTGTAATTATGTTATACAGTTACGTTTTTCTAACTTCCCTGTATTTTATAACTATTCATTTTATTGACAGAATTAAATTAACTACATATAAATAATACTGAGAACATATAAACATGATTTTGAAATTAAGAATGAAAAATCCAAAACCAAACATTCACCTGGTTTTACTTTCTTTTCAGTTCTGAGCTCTGAGATGAAAAATGTATCTCAATCTAGATAAAAAGGACCATAAAACCTCAAACACACTTTTCTCCTCACAATGTATTTAAAGAAACAAAAACGAAAACAAAAAATAAAACAAAAGCCCAACAGAAGTTTCTCCTTTGCCTAGCACTCTTAGAAGTGAGGGGAGGAATTACTGTAACCTCGTAGATTAAATGTAGGAGTAAGAATTAACAGTGCTTCCATACACATGACTACTATTTATGCCCAGAAATTCTTACCCTGAAAGATAAGGATGAAAGTCAGTAAAAGACTTCAATTGTGCACACCAGGAACTCCCCCAAACTCACTTATCCCAACAATAGACTACTCAAACAGACACGGTTTCCCTTACAGTTCCCTCCAACTGGCCAAACAACTTACTTATCAGCAACTGTACACTCAAAGTATGGAGTTGTGATTCCAATCCACTGTGTGACAACACCACCTAAAGGTGGTGAATGAACTCTGCACAACCTCCATCTCTGATGAAGAACCCTTCCTAGACAGCATTTTCTAATGGCTGCTCGCAGATCTGGTCTACGAGGACCGCATCAAGGCTATGCTCTTCCTTACCGCAGCCAGAGCTTGGGGATCAGGTACCCAGGGAATTCCGGAGGAAGGCAGCACATTGCCCGTTCCATCTCAGTCCTTCTCTAACTAGTAACTACCTTTAAATTTCTTAGTCTCTGCCTAGAGTAACCATGGGTAAAAATCAAATATAGCGGCGTATGGGATTATTACAGAAAGAGACAATTGTAAACAAAATGATGAGGGCTACAAGAAATTTGACATTAGACTTCAACCTTCAAACTTCATTATTGCCACAGTGAATTGGACTGATCATAAATTTCAAAATGATCACAAAGTCTCAGTGTAATCCAAGCTTAGGGATAAAAGAAAAAAGGGGCTTAAAAACTCTAAAACGTCAAAGTTCATACTGGCAACTGAGAAGACTTTTTTAAAATTTTTTTCTTAATTAATTTTATATCCTAAAGTTTTTAAGCTTGAAAAGGAGCTGAGAATGTGGTGCAGAGGCAGAGCCCTTATCTAATTTGAGCAAAGCCCTGGGTTTCATTGCTAGGACCACAGAAAAAAGACAGGTAAGTTTTTTAAAATGGCTCTAACAAAAATTACTTAATTGTGTATAAGTAAAAAATTATCTATGAGTGTAATAAAACTGAGCATTTTGATATCACTAATGTATATATTTTATTAGCTATCACTTATGTTTATCTATGTGACAAGTTATACAGCTAATGTTTATTCTAAAGCTAACATTTATTCTAATCTTGCATTATTTTACTTTAACCTCACATTTTTTTTCTTTATAAAATATTAAAACAGGAGATGAGGATTTAGTTCAATGTGCTTGCCTAGCAAGTGGAAGGCCATGTGTGGACCTCAGAATTAAATCACATAAATATCTAACTGAATAAAACAAATTAAGATGCTGATATTTAGCAATTTAAGTCAGTATTTGTTTCCTCACATTCAAACAGGTGTTATGTTTGTACATGTATATGCATATGTAAAATCTATGAAAAATAGAATTTTACATAGAATCCATACATATTGTGGTGGTTTGAATATGCTTGGCCCATGGGAAGTAGCACTATTAGGAGGTGTGGCCTTGTTGGAATAGGTGTGGCCTTGTTGGAGGAAGTGTGTCACTGTGTAGGTGGGTTTTTCGGGTTCCTCGGGCTCAAGCTCCACCCACTGTGAAAAAAGGCCTTCTCCTGGCTGCTTGCAGAAGACATAGTCTCCTTTTGGATGCCTTCAGATCAAGATGAAGAACTCTCGGCTCCTCCAGTACCATGTCTGCCTTCATGCTCCCATGTTTCTTGCTATGATAATGGAGTGAACCTCTGAAACTGTAAGCCAGTCTCAATTAAATGTTTGCCTTTATAAGAGTTGCCTTGGTCATAGTATCGATTCATAGCAATAAAACCCTGACTAAGATACATACCTACCACTCCCAGGTAAAAAAATAATTATGTACATGTACTTGTGTATATATGCACATCATAGATATATATATGCAAATAGCCTTGGGGATATATATGTTATATTACATATATGTGTATGTGCATGTATACATATGCATATAGACCTATACATATATCCCTGAGCAAGAAAAATAAGTATAACATTAACCAGCAGTTTACAGGGAACACAAGAATAAAGTAATAAATTTGATATGAAATTTTAGACTACATTTCATTATTACCACAGAGGCTTTTGGCCATCTAGACTGCTAACATTTCCTGTGAAATCTTACCAACCACATGCTGAGAAAATGTAAATTAGAAAAGATGAGATTTGAGCAGAACATGGTAGCACATGCCTGTAAGGCCAGCATTCTGAGTGGAAAGAAAGATCAGGAATTCAAGATTATCCTCAGCTATAGAATAAGTTTCAGGCTAGCCTTGGTAAAAATGAAACCCTATCTCAAACAAACAAACACACAACAGGAACAGAAGATAATCTGGACTCCGGGCTTCCTACTCTACATTAAGAATAATAGTCTCCTAACCTCATGGGATTTCAGCTTGCTTATCTAGAAAAGAATGATAACTCTACCTACATGGTGAACTTGCTCTGCTGATTCAAAAAGATGTTAAGGTCTTGACCAGCCTGCTATCTGACAGTGTCGCAACTAACATAAGTGCTTATTACCCATCATGCATGGAAATGCCCCATAATTATGTTCCTAAAGACCAGTATGATAGATAATAAAGTACTTTCTAAATAATTAAAGATGTATTAATTATGCAACAAGATATTTAAGGTTCATATCCTTCTAGAAATGTAGCCAGAGGAATTGATTAGAATACCATCAAATATTTATATAGAAAGATATTCTTTACTTTTTCCTGTTATTGAAAATAAGATTCACTTCTCATACAATATATCCTGATTCCCCTCCCTCAACCCTTCTCAGTTCCTCTCCACTTCCCCTCCTATCTGGATACACTCCTTTCTATCTCTCATTAGAAAATTAACTGAAACAGATCAGTATCCTTACTTTATACAAATGATAAACAGGCTGAGAAAGAAATTAGGGAAACAACACCCTCCACAATAGTCACAAACAATATAAAATATTTTGGTATAACTCTAACCAAGCAAGTGAAAGAGCTGTATGACAAGAACTTCACATCACTGAAGGAAGAAATCAAAGACCCCCATCCTATCCCCCCCTGCTTCTATGAGGGTGTTCCCCCACCCACCTACCCACTCCCTCCTCACTGCCCTAGAATTCTCCTATGCTGAAGCATTAAATCGTCACAGGACCAAGGGCCTCCCCTCCCATTGATGCCAGATAAGGTCATGGGAAAACCAGGAAGGAGGATAACACTTGAAATGTAAATAAATAAAATAACCAATAAGAAAACAAAAGAAATCAAAGACCTCAGAAGATGGAAGTATCTCCCATGCTCATGGATTGGTAGAATTAACATAGTGAAAATGGCCATCTTACCAAAAGCAATCTACAAATTCAATGCAATTCCCATCAAAATTCCAACACAATTCTTAACAGACATTGAAAGAACAACTCTCACCTTCATACAGAAAAAAAAAAAAAAAAAAACCCAGGATAGTTCAAACAATTCTCAATAATAAAAGATCTTCTCAGGGAATTACCATCCCAGACCTCAAGCTGTACTACAGAGCAATAGTGATAAAGACTGCATGGTATTGGTACAGAGGCAGACAGGTGGATCAATGGAATAGAATCGAAGACCCAGAAATAAACCCTCACATCTATGGACACTAATGGACACTTGATCTAAGAAGCCAAAACTATAAAGTGGAAAAAAGGAAGCATCTTCAATAAATGGTGCTGGTCTAACTGGTGGTCTGTATGTAGGAGAATGAAATTAGATCCACATTTATCTCCTTGCACAAAGCTCAAGTCCAAGTGGATCAAAGACCTCAACATAAAACCAGATACACTGAATCTAATAGAAGAGAAAGTCAGAAAGAGCCTCAAATCCACTGGTACAGGAAAATTTCCTGAAAAGATCATTGATGACTCTGGCTCTAAGATCAACAATTGACAAATGGAACCTCAGGAAATTGAAAAGCTTCTGTAAGGCAAAGGACACCGTTAACAGGACAAATCAGCAACCGACAGATTGGGAAAAAAATCTTCACCAGCCCTACATCCGATCGAAGCTAATACCCAAAATATAAAAAGACCTCAAGAAGTTAACCTCCAAAAAACTCCAAATTACCCAATTTAAAAATGGAGTACAGAGCTAAAAAGAGAATTCTCAACAGAGGAATCTAGAATGGTCAAGAAGCACTTAAGAAATGTTTAACATCCTCAGTCATCAGGGAAGTGCAAATCAAAATGACCCTGAGAGTCCATCTTATACCAATCAGAATAGCTAAGATCAAAAACTCAGGTGACAGCAGATGCTGGTGAGGATGTGGAGAAAGAGGAACACTCCTCCACTGCTGGTGGGATTGCAAGCTGGTACAACCACTCTGGAAACTAATCTGGAGATTCCTCAGAAAATTGGAAATAGTTCTACCTGAAGACCCAGCTATACTACTACTGGGTATATACCCAAAAGATGTTCAACGTATACCAAGAACACATGGCCCACTATGTTCATAGCAGCCTTATTTATAATAGTCAGAAGCTGGAAACAACCCAGATGTCCCTCAACGGAAGAATGGATACAGAAAATATGGTACGTTTATTTACACAATGGAGTACTACTCAGCTATTAAACACAATGACTTCATGAAATTTGTAGGCAAACGGATGGAACTAGAAAAATATCATCTTGAGTGAGGTAACCCAGACCCAAAAGGACACACATGGTTTGTACTCACTGATAAGTAAATATCAGCCAAAAAAATACAGAATACCCAGGATACAACTAATAGACCCAAAGAAGTTAAACAAGCAGGAAGACCCAAAGAAGTTAAACAAGCAGGAAGGCCCAAGTGAGGATGCTTCAATCTCATTTAGAAAGGGAAACAAAATAATCGCAGAAGGCAGAGAGAGGGAGGAACCTGGGTGGGAGAGGGGTGGGGGAGAGGAAAAAGGAAACAGGATCAAATATGAAGGGGTGAGCAGAAGAGAAGCCCAGAGGGCCTGGAGAATGAATGGAAATATGCAGATTCTGTGAATAGGAGGTGGTGGTGGGGGGGCATCTAGAAAGGTGAGAGAATCTCAGGACTCAATGGGTGTGACCTTAGCCAAAATGCCCAAGAGTGGGGAGACGGAACTCGAAGAGTCCACTTCCAGTAGATAGACAAAACCTCAAGTGTGGGTTACCAACCCACAGTCAAAATTTTTGAGCCAGAAGTATTCCCATCTAAAAGAACTGCAAAGACAAAAATGGAGAAGAGACTGAATGAAAGGCTGTCCAGTGTCCAGTCCAACTTGGGATCCATCTCATGGTGGGAAGTGAGGTGGGGGGCAGACACCAAGGTCTGACACTACTACTGATACTATGACATGTTTACAGACAGGAGCCTGGCATGGCTGTCTTCTGAGAGGCCCTACCAGCAGCTGACTGAAACAGATGCAAATACTTACACCCAACCATTGGACTGAAGTTGGGGACCACTATGGAGGAATGAGGGGAAGGAGCTGAAGGGAAGAATGACCCCATAGGAAGATCAGCAGTCTCAAAAACCGGGACCCTTGGGAGATCCCAAAGACTGAGCAGGCAGCATACATGGGCCAGTCCGAGGCCCCCAGCACATATATACCCAAGGATGGCCTAATCTGGCCTTGGTGGGAGAAGATGCCCCTAATTCTCAAAAGACCTGAGGCCCAAGGGAGGGAAAAGACCTGGTGGGGAGGGGGGGGGAGAGTATCCTCTCTGAAACAGGGGGAGGAGGAACTGGATGAAGAACTGATGGGGGCGAAGTACTGGGGGAAATGGCTGGAATACAAATAAATAAAAATTAATTAAAAAGAAAGAAAAGAACAGGCTTCTAAGCGATAACAACAAAACATAACAAAATAACAGGACAGAACAAAACCCATCTCATCAAAGTTGAACAAGGCAAACCAACAGAAGGAGAAGAGCACAAAAGAAAAAGCAACTTATTGTTAATAATAAAAAAAGAACCCAAATATCACACATGATTGCTATGAAATATTCAATCAATCTTTAGAATATTCATGAAGCCTCAAAGGTCAGAAATGCTCACAATAATTAAATTATAGCAACTGAATATAGACACACATCTCAGCTACACTGTACTCACATGTATCATATATGAATATACATGCGCACGTACGTGCACACACACACACATACACATACACACACACACACACACACACACACGCGCGCGCGCGCACGCAGAAAAAAACATACCAAACTATTAACAGTAACAATTTTGATAGAAAGCAGTTCTTATTCTTTGCAACAAGGCCTTGCTATATAGTCCAGTCTGGCCTCCAACTCACTATGTAGCTCAGGATGACTTAAAGGCACAACTGTCCTGTCTCAGACTTCTGAGTGCTCAGCTTCCAGATGTGTGCCACTGTGCCTGGCTTAGGTAAATTGTTATTGTCTCATGTACAAACATGTATGTGTATGCAATTTTCAAGTTTTTCTACTATATGTATGCTTAGAACACATGAAAACTCCACTCTATTGTATACACTACTCAGTATATTCCATTTTCCAAGGAGTATTTTTAGATTATTTTTATTATTTCTAAAACAACTTGGAATAGCTGATGGAGATGCACACAACAGACTCACACAGATGGAGAAACAGATAAAATTAAGAAATAAACTTGTACATTTTAGTGTACATACTAGTGTATACGTGTGCATATCACATATGTCTATGAAGGTGTGTAGATACACATTTATATAATATAGATATTCATTTCTATCAAAGAACTGTTTCAGATACAGAAGACTAGAGGGAGTATCTCCAACTCTCTCAATAAAGACATGCTCTAGTTGTAATAAACATGTATGCCTGGTTCCCTCAAGGACAGAAGAGGGCATCAGATCCCTTGGAACTGGAGTTGTGGATGGTTGTGAGCCACCATGTGGATGCTGGGAACCAAGCCCAGGCCCTCTGCAAAAACAGTAATTACTCTTAACTGTTGAGCCACCTCTCCAGCAGTATACACAGTGCTTTAAGTAAGGCTCTGGAGGTGGTACCTAAGTGAAGTGAGCGAGCCTCAGTTATGTGGTTGGAAAGACAGAAGATCTGAAGCACAGAAGCAAGATCTGTTCATAGCATAACTAGCACAGCTACGACCAGGAGCCCAAGGAACAGCTACTACCAATGCAGAGATACCAAAATAAAGACAGGAATTGAGACAGATTTCCCCTTAGATATAGCTTTGAGTCGTATGCCTTCAAAGAAAAACACCTGAAATATTAAAGTAGACTTTAACGTCATCATGCAAAACACAGCAAGAAGACAAATATTAGCAAAATAAGCTATTCCATTACAAAACATCTACGACACAGCCCTTACCTTCACTGATAGCATGGGGCTTAATAATGCAACAGGTGCAGTTGGTAAATTTAGCAGTGTTTGCTGGTCCACAGCCTCCACTTGAAGGAAAAAACAGTTCCATTTCCTAAAGACAGAGGAAGATGAGGAAAAGAATTTGACACAAATGATCTCTTATCTGAAACTTGTAGACTGTTTCTGGAGATACACAATTACACTTAAAGTTTCATGACAAAGTCTTTGCTTCAAATTTCCTGAATGTGAATTTATAAAAACTGAGTAACTTAGCTCTGCTTCAGCGTTACGATCAGAGAGTATTAATTGAAGCAATACAACGTCATTGTGTGACCTCTATTATAAGTGACAAGATCTCAACAAATTCTGAGGATTAGGAAAAAAAAAGTATGAAGCTCCTACTTTCCCCAAAATAAGTTTATAAACATAGATATAATATAAAGTTTAAAATATAAAAAAAATAAAATTAAAACAAGAATATCCCTACAGAACAGAGACATTAATGTTTAGGAGTCTGAGAACTACAGTTAATTAACCATAATTTACAATAGTTCTATTATAAATCAAAATAAGCAATATAATATAGAATATGGCTTGATTCACACAGTGGTTACTTACTTTGCCAATGGCTCATACCAACAAGTCATAAATCTGAACCACAAAGACATTCACATTAATCAGTTCTTTAATAACTTAAATGCTGCCCTAAGCTTTTAGCAATATTCTGTCCACGATGTTCTCCATAAAAACCTCTGTTCCACGCTCCAGCATCTGCCACTGAGCAAAGGACTCCCAAATATGCTCACCTCTACAAAGCTTTTCCCGACACCCCCATCAGCACCATGTATCTGCCACAGCAGTGACTATTCAAGGACCTGCCGTCTACCACATTATACAACTGAAGAAAAGAACCAACTTGCAGAGCTTGCTAGCTTCCAAACCCTAGAACAAAACCTGCCTCCGAGTACGTATGTTCTTTTAGCTAAAATTATATTGGAAAGATCAAACCTGCCATTCCACAGGCAGAGGCAAGAGGCTAGTACAAGTCCCCATGGCCAATAGAACAAGTTCCAGGCCAGCTATGGTTACGTAGTGAGACCTTGATTCAAATTTACAATTAAAAAAAAAAGATAACAGATATGTTAATATGCTATACTATAAATTTTATATTTTATTAGACTACATTAGGAAATTAGAATAAATATAGAAAAATAGGCTTCACGGGGACGTTTTCATAGAAGTGCACACACACTGTGATCTTACCTAATCCCACGTTACTCTCTCTTACTTTTCCCTCTGTCCTCCTCCATCCTCTTCTCTAATGGTCTTCCTTCTACTTTTATGTGTAAACATTTTTAAAAACATAAGCAAGCAGAAGGAGGAGAATTTACTCAAATACTGTATATATTTGAGTAAGCCTGTTAGCAGAACACTTAAAAATTAATTAACTATTATTATTGACTATTAATCTGCTGTCACTATAAATTAATTTCTATAATTTTATATAAATAGATTCATACATTGGTATGCTATTTTCTCTAGCTTCTTTCACTCAGCAAAAATATTCTGAGCTTTCCTTCCTATAACACATTCTTTTCCCTTTCTTTTTTCTTTTTGACAAATCAGGTTCCATGGATGGCTACATGGTGGTTTGTTCATTCGTCCATCTGCTGGGCGCCTGCGACATTGCTAACATGGACTATTACAAATAATAAGCGTCCAAGCTTCTCACAGGAGACTTCTTAAGACCTAGATTTCTTCCTTTCTTTTTTAAAGAAAGAAACTTTTTTGCTCTGAAATTTTTATTACATGTCTGTATGTCTATCTGTGTATATGTGCAGTGTGTATGTGCATGGGCAGAGGCCAGAGAACAACACAGTAGGACACTGGGCTTTGCTACAAGTGCCTTTACCCACTGAGCTACCCTGCCAGCCCAAGACCTCGGGTTCTTGCTTCTTCATGTATGCTGCATGTTCCAGGTCTAGTCACCTACTTCGCTCACACCACTGCTTGATCTGAATTACAAATAAACTACTCAGATGACACATTCTCTTGGAATATCTACTATAGATCCATAAACTAGTATCCTTAATTGAATTAAGTCACAAACTTAAGAGGCAACAAATGTCAGATTTTGAGAAAACTGCACTCAACAACTGTGACCAACAGGACTAATTTTAAAAGGAGGTGTGGCTTTGAAACACTACCTTATCCTAGGAAAACGTCACCAGTTGTTTTCCCACTACTACATTAGATGTTCCAAACCTCCCAACGTCCTCAGTAGGAGGAGCATGAAACAATTTCCCAAACAAAACAGGAGGAAAATATTTCTCAAAACAACTTACTCTGGCAGCAGATGCAAAAGTGTCAGGGCCGTGAGCTGCATTTCTTATGCCATCTGTCCCAAAGAGGGCTCGGATGCTTCCCGGGGCATCTGAACGTGCTAGCCCAGAGTTTGCGGGTCCCAGCAACCTCTTCCACTCAGATATGGCATCGTCTCTTAAGATCTCCATGGCAATAACAGGCCCACTTGTGAGAAACTGGATCAGTTCGCTGGGAAGCAGGGAAAAGCCCGAGTTACTTCTCTACCACAATCTAAATGTCTGCTAGACAATGAAGATTGTCAGGACATCAGTAAGTTCCAGGACTAGCATGCTGTGATCTCCATTTCTGGGCACAGGGAAGTAGGTGAATATGAGCAATCCACAGGAATAGAGTGCCGCCTTACAGCGACTGCGTTTGCTACAAAATCATTTCAGATGATATGACAAGGTCACTTCTGTTTGCAAGGGGAGGGAACACTTGTTGAATTAGGATGATTTTGTCAACTTAAAATGCATATCCTTGATCTGATCTTTCCCTACTGCTCTAAGAAGGACAAAGGTGATTCCATTTTATTTTCCTATGGTTTACCACAGCAGTCAAGTAGAATGTTACAACAAAGTGACACGCATGGCATTTCATAACATTCTCAAGAAGAACTTATTTAATTTTGTAGTGTGTAACTACTGGAATGCAGAGACTGACAACTCTAAATCAATGTGATAAAAAGAATGTCAACAGGCCTTCAAAACCAGGCCTTTATTAGGAGAAAACCTGCCCTGGGTGATGATATCTCAGTGATGGACCAGACACACAGGCTTTTATTGAAATTTATGTCTGAGTCCCAGCTCCCTGGGAATGAAAACTGACACTTCATTTTATTTTTCCATTTCTTCATGTGCACATGATGCAATGATAAATGATAAATTTATGCAATGATAAATTTAACTTAAAATAAGTGACGTCCCAGCCTCTTACCATCAGTTTTGCAGAGGCAAAACTGAGAGGACAGGGCCTTCTCAGAGAAAGGAAGACATGTACAGGCCTTCCAAGGCCTATTGCCTTATAACTGCATAGCATATAGCTTCTGAGCCCTTCCTTAATCCCTCCAGTTCACTTAGAAGAACATTTCCAAGAAATAACATGTAGAAGGAAGTGTCTCTATCCAATATGCTAAGAGGACAAGACCTCCTCAAACTTCTGCTAGGCTTTAGCAGCCAAAACCAAAACAAAAAAGAGAAGGAAGGAAGGAATTAATTAATTTAATTATCTAAATATAATATATTAATTAATAATATTATAATTATTAATTATATAATTGATATTATTAATATTATAATAATATGTAATATATTATTATTTATAATTGCCCACATATCAGAATCTAAGCCATAAAATAAGATCCAACTTCAAACTCTTTAATCTAGTATCCAATTACTACAGAATTCTCTAATGAGTGTGGCATGTGACAGCTGAGGGAGCTACTGAGAAGATATTGATCATGACTGACTTCCAGTTACCGCGCATCTAGTCATTTGTTAAGTTTCAGTGCCACAGAACCAGCTAATTCATTCCTTAAAACTTTCTGTACATGAATTATATAGACAATATTAAACTAGGAGCTGTGATTTAGTGTTATAAAGATATACAAAGACTGAGGCATCCCCACTTGGTCTTCCTTCTTTATGAGCTTCATGTGGTCTGTGAGTTGAGTCTTCACTATTCCAAGCTTTTGGGCTAACATCGGCTTATCAGTGAGTAAATACCAATGTGTGTTCTTTTGTGATTGGGTTAACTCACTCAGGATGATAATTTCTAGTTCCATTCATTTACTTAAGAATTTCTCGAATTCATTATTTTTAATAGCTGAGTAATACTCCATTGTGTAAATGTACCACATTTTTTGTATCCATTCCTCTGTTGAGGGACATCTGGGTTCTTTCCAGCTTCTGCCTCAGTCCTACTCAGAAGGAGTAACAAAAATACTCAAGGGAGCAAATATGGAAACAAAATGTGGGACAGAAACTGAAGGAGGGGCCATCTGGAGACCATTCCAACCTGGGTATCCATCCCATGTACAGTCACCTAAGCTAAACACTGATGTGGATGGCTGGAAGTACATGCTGACAAGAACCTGATATAGCTGTCTCCTTAGAGGTCTGCCAGAGCCTGAAATATACAGAGGCAGATGATCACAGTTAACCACTGATCTGATCAAGGGTTTCCCAATGGAGAAGTTAGAGAGAAGACTGAAGGAGCAGAAAGGGTTTGTGACCCCATGACGAGAGCAACAATACCAACCAACCAGAGCTCCCCAAGGTCTAAACCACCAGCCTGGGAGCACATAGGGAGGGACCCATGACTCTAGCTATATATGTAGGGGAGGATGGCCTTTTCGGACATAGGTGGAAGAGGAGATTCTTGGTCCCATGGAGGACAAACACCAAGTGGGGGGGAATGTGAGGGTGGGGAGGTGGGAGTGGGGGATGTAGGCGGGGGCACAGCCTCATAGAAGTATGAGGAGGGGAGAAGGGATAGGAGGTTTCTGGGTGGTGGGGGGAAGTGGGGTAAGGGGATAAAATCAGAAATGTAAATACCCAATTTTTAAAAAAAGACATACAAAGAACCTAAAATAAAGAATAATTGCCAAAAAATGTATATGATAATTCTAACAAAGTTTAGGAATATTTTACAATATATGATTAAGCCATAATACAACAATTTTATTATATAAACGTTCCTCTTTTAAAAGTTAATCTTTTATGTGTGATATCAAATAAAATGTTGACCCCAGCAGATTGGCTAAAATTTCATTTGTCTTTCTTAGAAGTTTGTCACTCATTTATCAGTGACAATGAGGATGCACAGTATTCACTTTAAATACATCCAAAGTACTTAAAATAGAGTTCAATTTCTAACATTTCTAGCCATTTCCAAAGGAACAAAATACATATCCTTATTTAGTTCTCTGCTTTGTCCATACAAGATAGCAAAATAAAGACCTTAAAGGCACAACAAAATTGACAACATAAAATATAATTACAAACATGATCTTTTAATTCAATGAAATATAAAACGATGTTTCCTAAGACACATAAGTCACCCATTTGTTTCTGATTAAGGATTAAAGTACTGAGTGGTGGATATAAAAAGTCTTATCTAGCCAGGCAGTGGTGGCACAAGCCTTTAATCCCAGCACTTAGGTGGCAGAGGCAGGCAGATTTCTGAGTTCAAGGCCAGCCTGGTCTACAGAGTGAGTTCCAGGACAGCCAGGGCTACAAAGAGAAAGCCTGTCTCCAAAAAAACCAAAAAACCAAAAAAAAAAAAAAAAAAAAAAAATATATAAAGAACAATTTTAGTCCCCAAGCTGAGTACCTACTTATAAAAAGGCCTTGAGTGATGGTCAGCATGAAAGTCTGCTGCTTCTTTCCTATAAGATAATAAAAGTTAAAATTTATAAAAATAGTTATTTTAGCTTACATTAATAAACTAAAGATTAAAACACACACATATGATCTGTATATAAACTAATTAATGTTTTTTCCACCAAATAGCATATTTCAAGTAATGGTCCTAGGTATGGTAAGATATAAAATTAAAGAAAGAGGATATTTTTACTTCTGTATTAATGTTACACTTCATCCATCTTCTGTTTGACTAGCATCTCATTGTATCCTAATACAATGTTATCTATCAGATCAGTAAGTGTTTGTTAACAAGTTACATAAAACATAGACATCTTCTAATTCAAAAATCAGAATTAATTTTAAGCTTTAGAATTTATGCTACAGCTTATTTCATTTTTTATTGCCTAGGGCCTCACTCATGCTAGGAGGGGGCTCTGCTGCTGAGCCATATCCCAAGCCCTGCAGTTTATAATTTACTAGTTGTTGCTTAATTCTTAGTTAGATATCTTCAAGGAAAGGATCTACGTATTTGTAATTGTTGATTGCTTGACAAATTATACATATTAAATATACATATCCACTGAAAGTATATATACAGACAATAAAAAGATATTATAATCTACACTGGAAGCTTAAAATCTAAAAACAGCTTTCTTCTGTCCCACCAAAATCGTAACTGCACGGCTTTCTTAGTGGGTTGAAAAGATTTTACACTGTGTAACAACTATATATAAACACCAACTATTTTTTTAAATGTTAATTTATTTTAAATGTCGAGGGTTTAGCCTGCATGTCTGTTTAGCACATGCACAAAGTACCTGTTGTGCTCAGGAGGAAAGTGTCAGATAACCTAGTTACAGATGGTTGTCTACCACCATGTGGGTGCTGGGAACTGAACTGGGGTCCTCTGGAAGAGCAGCTAGTACTTTTCTCTGCTGAGCCATCTCTTCAGTCCCTCAACTATTTTTTAAAATCGCAAATAAACTAAAAGTGTTCACTAGCAAAGCCCCACAACCTTTTAGACTTGAAAACTAATTTTGTATACAATGCTTTTAAGAGCTTATCCATGGCTAGGGAGGCCACAGACCATTGTGGAAGCCTATCTTTAGCTAAATTGACATGGTGTCAAACTGTCTTCTACGCAACTGTTTGTACCCACAGACAAATGCTGCTCTCAAGAACCTTACTCATGTAAGCCTCTTCCCAGAGAACAGCAATCAACACAAAGATTCAAGGACGCTCAAGGTATCGAGAGAGGGAGACAGTTAAGTACTGAGCCCTAAGGATCACTCAGCCCTAATGCTGAGTGCGAAGCCCTAAACAAGATACTTATACCATCCCCTCTAAGGCTCAGGGACAACCATAGAAGCAAGGGTGGAAAGAGGGTAAGAGATGGAAGACTGGGAGGAAGGCTGCAAAATGTAATACTCTGCTGGGCTTCACACAGGCATCACAGGCATGAGCTCAGCTGCTGTGGCTGCCTACACTGGACCTGAGCAAGACTGGATGATCAATGGTAGCACAAGTAATTTGTTAGTAAGAATTGCATACTCCGCTCTACTTTCCTACTGCTGGATGCTTCATTTGTTGTTTACAGTAGCATCATCTCTAAACAGTGCTAAGTTGTCTGACATGACAGCTATGATGTCACTAGGTAATGAGTTCCCATCTCCATTGGAACGCTGTAAGACTACCATCATAGACCAGTCTTATCATTGACCAAATGTTGATATGTGCCGTGTCACTTCACTTATTTCTGTCCTACCTTGAGTCAGACTCTGGCACTGAAAAAAGACATACTTCTCTCTTCTTTGCTTGGTATTGTGACTGTTCGTTTACTATTCCCCTTTGTCCCGGGATCACAATTATTTTTGCGATAGAAAAGGCTTCCTAGGGTAAGTCTTCTTTTCATCAAATTCTTTCAGAAATATCTCACTAGGTTAGGTCATATCGCTGTTTGGAGAAGTAAACAGGCATCATACTGGGGTCCCATTAGGATGAGTAAGATGTAAGTGAGCATCTCCAAATGCATCCCTTTGGGCAACCACAACTAATAGAAATCATTGGATGGTCGCACCCTCCGCTATCTTCATACCGTACACTCTTACACTGAGGAGGAGACCGAGTCAAAAACTGCTGTTATGAAAGCGGAAGAGTATGGGCGTCACCACAGCTAGATGAGGGTGAGGAATCTGGTTCTAGTGCTTCCAGCTTGGGCCTGGTTTAGCTGATTATCTATCGTCTGGCTTTTGTCACCATGATGTTCTGTATTTGCCATCCAGTGAAAGGATTTTTGTTGTTGATCTTGTTCTGAGGGCTTGTTGTTTGTTTGGTCTTTGTTTTTGTTTATTTAAAGACTAAAGGGAAAGATAAGTGACATTGTATAATTGAAAACGATCGACATGTTACCTTGTCAGCGTCATCATGCGGAGTTTGGTTATAGTGAACCCGCTTTTGTTTATCATCTCAATGATTTCGCCGGCCTTTGACACTGCATCTGGTTTGATCAGGGCTAAAGTTCTGTAAAGAAATAAAGAATGGATTTGAAAATAAAATCAGTCCTATAGTTTTTATTTAGGATTCCCAGCAGTCATTTCCTTCACAAACATATCAGACCATTGACATCCAAATTAAGAGTATAGGGAAGTGTGTTGAAGATGATATCTTAAAAACTTCACTATTTTTAAAAAAAAATCAAAATTAGCTAAACCTTATTTTTAAAAAGCAAGAGGCTGGGTATGGTGGCACACCATTTATTTAATTCTAGTACCTAGTGGGCAGAAGAGGTAGTTCTCTCTTGTGAGTTTGAGGCCAGCCTGGTCTACATTGAGAGTTCCAGGCTAGCCAAGAATGTATAGCAAGACTCTAATCTATTAAAAAAATAATAATAAAATACAGTAAAATAAAATCAGAGGAAATGGTGGAGGAAGAGAAGAATGTGGGTAGGAAAGAACACTTAAGTTGTTTTTTTTTTTTTTATTTTTAATTTTAATTACATTTCTTTAATTTGCGTGTGTGTGTGTGTGTGTGTGTGTGTGTGTGTGTGTGTGTATTTATGTGTGAGGGTATGAGCATTCTAAAGCCTGTGAATGGAAGCCAAAAGACAATCAGTAAAAGTCAGTTCTCTTTTATCATATGGATGTCTGGGCTATAACTCAGTCCTCTGTCTCAGTGGCAGGTGTCTTTACCTGTTGAGCTATCTCATCAGCCCTAAAGTAATGTGAGTGTGTGTGTGAGTGTGTGTGTATGAGTGTGTGTGAGTGTGTGTGTGTGTGTGTGTGTGTGTGTTTTAAATACCCAAATTAGAAAACACAGGTGCTTTAAATGTCTATATATTATAGGATATTTTTATATATAGAACTAATCTGCAAGAAATTGCATTAAATATACTAGGAATTTAGTGTCTGTTCTCTAATAACTAAAACTTAATGCATGCCATGTTTTCAGTTCAGCAATGACCCATAAGTACTTATTAATTCTTCTACTGTGTCTCTTAGTCATGGCCAAGTTAAAACACAAAAACCCAGAGGTTCTCTCACCTAACAACACATGTGAACATCAAATGCCATGACAGCCTTTCAACATGAGACACACTTTCTTCCAAAGGCGCCACCCTGAACCTGCACTCAGTCTTGCCAGCTCCGGAAGTCCCCTCCTTGCTTACACTGAAATAAGCATTCTACACATCGGGGGGCAGATTCAAGAGAAAACAATATGAAAACCAGGATGTTAAATTAACCTCTCAACAGACAGTGAGAAACAGATTGGTCAGCCTTGCATTCACCAAAGCAGACAGGATGCAGATTTCTAGAATGCAACAATCCTCCCAGAGCCATGCAGACAAACATCTCTTAAATGTTTCAGGCTCTAAGCAAAACTGCAGCAACCTTGTCTGTGAGAAGACAACTAGCAGTCTGCCATAAAACAACATCCTAGACAACAGTTCGGACCCTGTGCAGGGGGCATGTCATTTCTGTGCAGTAGGCCGGAAGGAGTAGACGTGATCTTTTATGAAAATGTTCCAATATGTATGCATGTTTGTTCTAAGTATATAACAATCCACTTTAAACAACAATTTGTGATTTCTGTTACGTTCTCTTTGCAAGCATAAAGTATGTGCTCAGTTCATGGATGAAGGACTACAGTCTAAAGAGGATCCTTCTACTGAAAACTTTTAAAACATGGGTAATACTTATTGAAGGAAAGGAAGGAAGGTAGAGAGACCTGGACAGACAAAGGGAGGAAGGAAGGAAACAGGCAAGGAAGGAATTTTGCTATAACCTTGAATTTTCAACTCTCCTGTTTCTGATTCCTGAGGGTTAGATATACAGACATGTTCTACCATGCCAAGCACCTTTAAGATAAAATTCTTAAGGTAGAAATGGGTTGACTAGATAGTAAACAGCTATCAAGAAAATCTAAAATATGGAATCTCAGGAAAGGTAAGAATCAAAGTTGCTTTTGACTTGCTAACATGGCCTCTGGCAATCTGAATTTTAATATGTTCTGCAGTACTTGAGGAAGAAATAGATTTTAACAGATGATAAACCCTAAAATAATTTGGGACCAAATTCTACAACTTCAGGGTAAGCCAGAAGGCACATGTTCACATCATAGATTCAGAACTAAAAAAGAATGTTTAACTTTGGTTTTAAATGTTGTGTGTGTGTGTGTGTGTGTGTGTGTGTGTGTGTGTGTGTGTGTGTGTACTGGTGCGTGCACATGTGCAAGCACATCATGGCATACATTCGAAAATCAGAGAACAATCTGAGAGGCTAAGTTCTTTCCTTTCACCATATGGTTCCCAGGAATCAAGTTCAAGTCATAAATCTTGGCAGCTGGCACCTTTATCCACTGAGCCAACTTCTCAGCCCTTGAGCCTGGATAATGCTCACACAAACCGGCCGTTCCTCTAGGAAACAGGCAGAAGCAAATGGTTTGTCCTCAGGAGCTAAGTAAGTTTATTCTGTCCCTCAAGTAACTCAACATAAACACAGCACATCCATCTTTCACATTTGTGCAGTTCTCCCAAACATACGCTCACAATAATCACAACATACAGATAACATGAGAGAGAGAGAGAGAGAGAGAGAGAACCAACATAAGAAAGAAGCAGAAGAGACACCAAAGAAGAGATAAGGACCTATAAACCTATAAATACTTCAGATGCTGGCACTATAAGTTTTGAAACAATTTAGAGGAGAAATGGAGACTAGATAAACTGAAAAGATCATAAGAAGATAACAACAGCTGATAAATGTAGAAGTTGCTGGGGAAGGTAAGTTGATAACATATGACCCCTGTCTGGATGTGGGGTTACAATGAAGATGGGGTTCAGTAAGTCGTGAATCACCTACATCTGTGAGTGAGTGGAGGCTGAGAAATCAGAAGGTTATTAGCAAAAGAGAACTCCATTTTGAATTTGTTAATTGTTAAAAAAAACCTGTGAAAAATCCAGGTGGAAATGTACAGGAAATAGATGACCGTATGGTTTTGCAGCTGAGGTGGAATGTAATGTATTCAACGGGAGAAGTGAGGGCCCAGGGACAGGACTGTGTTAATGATGAATATCTGTGGTAAACAAACATGTAATTATTTGGATGTACTTAAACATTCAAAAGAGATTTAGGTCTTTTAAAAAAGACATCTTTAAACATCTTTTTAAGCACAGATACCACTTTAAAGGCATCTTGGAATACTTATGCTCTTTTTCAAGGCACTGGACACATAAAATCAGGTCAAATTCCTAGACTCAGAAATGTATTTAAAACACCCAAATGGCTGATATTATTTACTATCCATTTGCAATTAGAAATGAATCAGAAAAGAAAATGGTGAAATAATTTGTCAGTGGACTATACACTACTACATGCATTAAGATCAACTATATTTACAAAGGCCCAATACTTCAAATATTTATTAGTCCCTGTGGTGGTTTGAATAGGTATGGGGACCATGGACTCATGTGTTTGAATGCTTGGCCTATGGAGAGGAGCACTATTAGGAGGTGTGGTCTTGTTGGAGGAAGTGTGTCACTATGGGGATGGGCTTTGAGGTCTCTTATGCTCAAGCTCTATCTAGTGTGGAGCACAGTCACCTTCTGCTGCCTAGGGCCAAGATGTAGAACTCTCAGCTCGTACTCCAGCACCACGTCTGCCTGGACGCTGGCATGCTTCCTACCATGATGATGATGATGGACTAAAGAAACCTCTGAAACTATAAGCCAACCCAATTAAATGTTTTTCTTTATAGGAGTTGCCTTGGTCATAGTGTCTGTTCACAGCAATGAAGTCCTAAGACAGAAGTTGGCACCAGGAATGGGGTATTGCTGTGACAGACCTGACCATGTTTTAGGAAGCCTGTGAAAGGACTTTGGGACTTGGGGCTAGAAAAGCCATTGAATGTCAAGACCTCAATGGGATGCTTTGTGGGAGCTTGAAAGAAAAGACGGTTGAGAGCAGTGCAGAAGCCAGAGGTCTGGCTTGTGACATTTCAGAGGGAAGATAAAAGGCTCTATCAGGACCATCTGCAATTCTGATTTAAGATTCTGTGGTTCTTGTTAGCTGGGGCTGAAGAATCAGCTGTGATTAATAAGAGACCAGAACCACTCAAATGAAACCTTTGTGATATTGGGATGATTGATGCTAGTTAGCTGGACCTAAGAAATTAGCAGTGATTAATAAGAGACCAGCATCAGTAAGGAGAAATCTTCTGGAACATGTTCCCTGATAATCAGCACAGAGAATCTGTGTTCCAGAAGTGGCCACAGTTGTATCTTACAATGTCACCTGGACTTGGTAATGCGTAAGAGTCACCCAGGTGATACTGGTTTTGAAGGCGTGAAGGGGACATGGAGAGAAGCTGATGCTTGGCACTGTGAGAGGCCTGGAGAGGTTACTGGTGAAGGTGCAGCCTCAGTTGCAGCTGACAGCCTAGGACTGAAGGGGTCATGCAAAAAATTTGAGGCTTGGCACCATGAAGAGAGCTTATGAGAGGCTATTGGTGAAAGAGCAGCCTGGTTGGAGGAGAAGACCCCAGCAGTGTTGGTGATGCCAGTTCCATGGGATGACCACTAACAGCAGTAGCACTGGATGGAGCCAGCCTAGAAGACAGAGCTCTATGGGCTACAGAGAGCAGTTAGAGAAGTAACCCAAGCCCTTTGGAGGAGTCTAGAAGATTGTGAGGAGGTCCTAGGTATTAGACGGCTGGAATTTGATTTTGATTTGATTGTGATTGTACCCTGATTTTCTCCTCTTGAAATTAATTTATTGAAGACTACAATTAAGGGACTTTGAATTTTAAAAGACACTGGATTTTAAGAGATTAGCTGTTTTAAAGGGATGGAAATTTTAATGTTTCAATGCATAAAGACTGTGGGAGTTTTAAAGTTAGAGATCTTGGGAGTGAATAAGAAAAGAAGGGTTGTGGCTTAATTGGAATGTGTTTGTGTGTCAAGTTGACAAGGGCTTAGCTGGACTGGCTGATTTTGTGTGTCAACTTGATACAAGTAAGAGTCATCAGAGAGGAAGGAGCCTTAGTTGAGGAAATGCCTCCATGAGATCCACTGTAAGGCATTTTCTCAATTAGTGATCTGTGGGGGAGGACCTAGCCCATTGTGGGTGGTGCCATCCCTGGACTGGTAGTCCTGGGTCTATTAGAAAGCAGACTAAGCAAGCCACGTGAAACAAGCCAGTAAGCAGCACTACTTCTCAATGGCCTCTGCATCAGCTCCTGCCTCCAGGATCCTATCCTGTTTGAGTTTCTGTCCTGACTTCCTTCAGTGATGAAAAGCAATATGGAAATGTAAGCCAAATAAACCCTTTCCTCCCCTGCTTGCTTTTTGATCATGGAGTTCCTGGCCTGTTCCTCATGGCTTGCTCAGCCTGTTTTTCATCGGCCCAGGGTGGCACCACCCACAATGAGCTTGACATTCCCACGTGGATCACTAATTGAGAAAATGCTTTAGAGTCCTGTCTACAACTTGATCTTAAGGAGCCATTTTCTTAATTGAAGTTCCCTCCTCTCAGATGACTTCATATAAAGTTTATACAAAACTAGCCAGGACACTGGTGTATATCATTGTCCACAATAAATGAAAGCTATAGATAGTTACTACTTATAAAAGGGATTATAGAGGCTGGAGATATGGCTCAGTTGGTGAAATGCTTGCCACAAAAAGTGTGAAAGCCTGAGTTTTGGAACCCATGCTAAAAACTGAGCATGGCTATAGACATAACGTTATTATGCACTGTGGGAACACTACCCTGGTTTTACTCAAATGCTGATCTCTGTGCCCCCATATGCAACTGCACTCCTTACTCCAAGAATCTCCTGCCTCAATGCTGTGTAAACAGTGCTCTCCAATTATTCCCTGATTGGCCAATAAAAAAGCTAATTAATTAGCCAATAACTGATTAGGGGAGAGAATATTGATGGCCTTCCTCCCAGCCAGGGGAGCAAGGAAGGAGAGAGAGGAATAGTGAATTTGCCATGTAGGTGGAAATTAACCTGGCACTTACAATGTGTAAAGAGATTTGCCCAGTGTTGCAGAAGACACAAAAATGAATAAGACAGGATAAGAAGAATCAACCCCAGGTCCTAGCCAGTCTTCTGTGTTTAAATTCTCATGTCCTTTTATTTTTCAGGAATTAAAATTTATCTTAGTTTTCTTAAAAAAATGTATAAATGCAAAAAGGAAAAGGGGGCATGGGATAGGGGTTTTCTAAGGGGGGGGGAATGGGGAAACGGGATGGTATCTGAAGTGTAAATGAAAGATCTAATAAAAAAAATTTATCTTAGTTATTGCACAGAGCAATGAGCTTCACTGTTCCATTTTCATAATGTACATTGTTGAACTTCGCTCATCTACCAGCCTTACCCACTCCCATCCTCTCCCACCTCTAGTCAGTCCCCTTCAGATGAGGCTTCTGTCCCACCCTGCCCCAGCCCCTCCTGCCAGGGAGCTGCCACAGTGGAGCAGTGTGCTATGCCCTCTTTCCCACTGGGTTGTCTTTTTTGTTTGCCCACACTTTATAGCTAACATAATTTTTTTTTAAAAAAAATTGTTTTTTTTAGCTAGTATATAAAATAATGTGACTCATGGTGACATTTTTGTTATAGTCTGTTCTTTTCACACTCCTCCCCCCCTCCCCAATCCTGACTCATTTGTTAGTCTCTTTCCCTTCCCCCAATAATCTGTCAGCTTTTATGACATCTATATTTTATTACAATTTTTCATTCCCCAACTCCCCACTCTCTTTAGACTTCTCTCCTCCATGGTCCCCTTTCTACACTCTATCTATCTATCTATCTATCTATCTATCTATCTATCCACCCACCAATTATCTATCCATTATCCATATTCAACATATTAAAAAAGACACTTGATATCTATCAGTAGGTTGGCTTCTTTCACTTAACGTAATGATCTCCAGTTCTATCCATTTTCTTGCAGTGTTAGAATTTCACTCTCTAGTTGAATTAAATTCCCCAGAGCACACTATTTCTTGCTTTGTGATTTCTGATGTTCTCCTAATCTCTCTCTCCTTGGAGCAGGGTCTATTCTCTATTATCTTGTCTTGTCTCCTCTGCTACATTGCCCTGAGCTTCTCATCATCATCTCACCCGAAGTTTCTAGAACTTCCATTCTTAACTTGAACAGTCTTTAAGCTTTATTATTATTATTATTTAATTTTTTTTTTTTTTTGAGACAGAGTCACAAGTAACCCAAGCTGGCCTTAGACTCCCTATGTAAACTGATATGACCTTGAACTTCTGATCGTCCTACCTCCACTTCCCCAGTGCTGGCATGACAGATATGTGCCTCCACCTCCAGTTTTATGCAGGGCTAGGGCTCAAACCCAGGCCTTCAGGGCTTCATCTGTGCTACACAAACACTGTACCAACTGAGCTGCTTCCCAGCATGCATTACTCCATTTCTATTAATCAAATATACTCCCTATTTCTTCTTCATATCTATTGTTACCATAATAATTCAGATCATTACTTTAGCAATTAAACTTTTATAAGTTTTAACCATCAACTTACTCAAGCAGGATAATAAATAGTTGTTCTCAACTTAAGACAGAATTTCCCACCTTTGTATCTTTCTTTATACTCACTCCTTTGACTAGCATTTCTCCCCAGTTTATCTAATTGGGTGATAATTCAGTTCAGTTTTATCAAAATTGAACAAACCCACAAAGCCTTCATTTTTGCAAGAACTAACTTCATCATCTCCTGGGTTTACAGTGACTCATGCATCATTACATCCCCTCTCCCCAACATCATGCTTACCTTTAGGAAGAAAACCTTATGCTCAAATAGTCTTAGGTTTTAGTGGGAAATATAAAAAAAAGATAGCAAGTCTAAGAGCTTTATCTCTGCCACCCACCCATCCAAATAGTCACCACCTAAGACTACAGATACTACATCATTATTCTAATCAGGAACAAGTCCTAGAATCAGCACCTAAATACTTTTTAGATGTTACAAAATTATATTGAGTCACAGGAAAAACTATGTTGTGAAAATATGATTGAGAGAGGAAATCAGAAGTTAGTGGACAAAGTCACAGGCAATGTTTCAATGGAAAAAGATGGCATGACTGTTCTTACTTCTCCTTCCTGCTGCCCAGCTGGCGGGCTGTGTATTGGTCCCCGTAGTCAATCAACACCAGCTGTCGAGAAAACACATTGACTTTGTTGCCTATAAATAAATCTTCCAAGCGCAGGTCCTCATACTTGGTCCTCTTTAAGAAGGTGCGACGATTCTTTACGTCATGCTAGAAACAAACACAGTAAGAATACTTATGAAGACCATATGCCTACAGAGAACAGAAACAGTTTCCAAATTATGTTACAAAAATCTATATTCTATTACTTTTTAACTACACATATAAATTATATTTTATACTGTAAATATTTGTTTCCAAATCCAATGTGGTGATAAAGGTTTGTAATTAAAATATGTATTTTAAGATATCCTGTATAGACCTTTACTAGCCAAGTTACTTCAGTAACTCAGCATCTATGGATGACAGAGACAGATTCTCATATTTCTTTTTACATACACAATCCAATACCAAAAAAGCTCACTAAAAACTTTAAGTGATGTGTATTTATGTGTGTCTCCCTCTCTGTGGGTATGTACATGTGAGTGCAGGTGCAGAAGACCGTGTTGGCTTGCCAGCAGCTAGAGTTACAGTTGCTGTGAGCTGCTCAGTGTAGGTGCTAGGCACCAAACTTGGGACCTACAAGAGCAGCCAGCACTCTTAACTGAGCCTTCTCTAGGCCCTCCATCCCCAAATAGGCTGGATTTTTAAAGCGATTACCAATGAAGGGATGCAAAAAAAAAGGGACCCTCTTAGAGCCTCTTAAATTTGACTTTTTATACAGATACCAATAATTTTATGACTTTAATAACCATTTATCTATAACCACTTCTCAAATATTGATTTATCCAAAACACCAGTTGTCCTACTTCATCTATACATATCTATCTACTTCTATGTGTGTGTGTTATACGCATGCTTACATACGTGTGCATATTTAGGTGTGCATCCCTACATACATATATGAGAGAGCCATAGGAGGTTGTCTGATGTCTTCCTCGGGCATTTCCCACCTTATTCTCTTGACACAGGCTCTCTCACTGAACCTGACATTTGCTTTGAGTTAGGCCAGCTGGCCAGGGAGCTCCAGGGAGTTCCTGTCTCTGTTACTCTGGGTTGGAGTTCTCACAGGGAACAAGGCCCAATTATCATGCAGGTAGTTGCTTAAGACTCAAGCTCAGAACTTCACACTTTTGCAGCCAGTATTATTTCCAACTAAGAGATCTTTCTAGGCCTGTTTGTTTGTCAGGCTAACTTCTAACTTGAGAATTCTGCCTCAGCCTCCTAAGTGTTGAAATTATAGTCAAATGTCACCATGCTTAAGCTGTTCTTATATTTTTAATATAAACTCTTGCAAAAATACTTTGGTTAGAAATTTGCAACAAGCCTGGTGTGAAGGTGCACATTTATAACCCCAGTTGAAATAAGACCAGATTGCAAGTGAGCAGCCAGACTGGATTATGTATTTAAAATCTGTCTACCACATAACTCAGAAAAAAAAAAAAAAAAAAAAAAAAAAAAAAAAGGCACAAAGTTATCTTCCTGTAATGGCATATTTTCTTGGTGCTTTACTAAAAAAGAAATTTACTTTACTAAAAATTTACTTTACTAAAAAGAAATCCAATAAAATATATCTACAGATAGTGGTTGGTTACTCCCACGACTCTGCATTAGCGTTACCCTGCAGACTGGTCACTGTGTGCATGAATGTGTGTGTTTCAGGGTCTTCACGTGTTTCTTGTACTTTTCTTTGGATTCTTCTGTTTGTTTTGTCATATTCTGGTTTGTTTTTATTTTATTATTTTTAGATGCTTGTTTGTATTCTAATGAAAAAGAGAGAGAAAGAACGTAGTGGGGAAGACCCAAGAGGAGTTAGGAGAGGGGAAACTGTAATCGAAATCTATTGTATGGAAAAAAAATATATTTTCAATTAAAAAAAGAAAAAATACATCTTCAAATGCAATTTCAGAATCAACCACACAAAGGCAGCCTTATTCTCCCCATCCCGTAGGAGATAATTTTGCTAACTTTTAAGCAAACAGAGGTTATCAGTCAGTGTGCGAGCTCCCATGTATGAGTGGACTTCCATCATACGAATGGAAGCCTAAGGTGAACTTCAGGTCTTGTTCTCAGGAGCCTTACTTGCATTTGCTTGCTCTGTTTTGCTCTGTTTTGCTCTGTTTGGGGGAGTTGGTTTGGTTTGGTTTGGTTTGGTTTGGTTTGCAGACAAGATCTCTCAACATAGCCCTGCCTAGCCGAGACCTTATTATATATTTTTGGTTTTGGTTTTGTCTTACTTTGCCTTTTTTCGTATTTTTTTTGGGGGGGGGTTGTTTGTTAATTTGTTTGTTTGTTTTTGAGACAGGGTTTCTCAGTATAGCCCAGGCTGTCCTGGAACTTCCTTTGTAGACCAGGCTGGCCTCAAATTTAGAGATCCAGCAGCCTTTGCCTCCTGAATATCAGATTAAAGATGTGTACCACCACACCTGGCTCACCTTGTAATCTGAGACGAAACCTCCCAGGCTTACCCGAGGCTTAGGCATTCAGATAGACCATCTAGCCAGCAAATCCAAGGTCTCTACTTGCACAGCGCTGGGAATACACATAGGCAGCACCAGGCTTGCCTTTTTACCTGGCTGCTGAGGATCAGGTTCTCATGCTTACGTGGCACGCACCTGACCGACTGAGCCATCTTTCTAGCCCTCATTTACCATTTCAACAGATCCATCTACGGGGTAAAACAGAAGTTCATAGCGTCGGAGCAGTGAAGCATTTGGATCATACCACTCTGCAATGAAAGCAAATCGCTCACTCTGATTCTGTGAAGAAAAACAAATAATTTGATCACTATCGTATAAGCACTCTTGTGTAAGTCATACAAAATAAGGGTTTGCAAATATTTACATACAAACAAATCTTTGCTATTATACTCAATTTATTCTTTTCCTAGAAATCTGTCCTGCTAGTTTCTGATTAGATACACTCACGTATTTCAAAGGAGAGTCTAATCATCTTTTCAAGGCAATTCAACATTCTTAATTCAGTCAGCAGTCTTTGGAACATGAGCTCCTGATCTGATTACTTTAACAATTCATAGTTGGTCTGCAGTCAAGTTTACTTCAAAATTATCAACAAGCTTCTAGGACACTCCATTGCTAGAAGTTTTAATATCTTAAATTTGGGAGTTTAGCAAGTGTAGACTATTGCACTAATGTGTAAACGTCTCTTCTCTCAGTAATTTCACAGCAGGATCATTTTGTAAAAACAGCAGGGGAAAGCGTACACCTCTGTGAAACAGATTCGAGACAGGCCTCTGTTCATTCCTCTCTGATAAGTAAGCACCAAAGAGAAAAACCCACAAGATGATTTCTACTGTTTCCAAAAGGTTCAAACACTCCTAAGCTCTCAGGTATGAACTCTTAAGAGTTTTGACCTAGAGTTTACAATAGAAACTACAGACAGAGATGTATCCTGTGTATCATCTATAAAATGTAGCCAGTTTCTTCTATAACAATGACTTGCCTCAGTGAAACACATACACACACACACACACACACACACACACACACACACACACAATCAAGGAATTGCTACTCACAGATGCAGAAAAACAATTCCTAAGTCATACATACTGTTTCCTTCATGAGGTAAGAAGGTATTCAAACTTGGCTTAAAATCTGCATCTGATTTCCTTTTGTAGTGCACACATTGTCCCTTCTTGGGTTTCACATGCACTTGGGGATTTGAGGGTGGTACATCTAAGTACAAGTTAGGCTTCACTAAAGGTTTGCATGTCCCTTCCAAACACGTTTCCAAAAGTTAATTTCCACTGTGACAGGAGTGAACTTTAAGAGATGTTCACAGGTTGATATTTAGTTAACTAATACCTCAGTGCTCCATTGGGAGTGAGTTGTTACAAAAGGAAGAGCCACTCATCCCCTATGACTATCCACAAAGATGCCTGTGGCACATTCCGTGAAATCTCAACCCCCCAGAACAATGAGCCAAATGTATTTTATTTTCTTTTTAAGTTACCCAGTCTCACCTATTCTGTTAAAACAACAGATATTAAGAGAGCTTGATCTCTCTGTCTCTGTCTCTGTCTCTCTCTGTCTCTCTGTCTCTCTGTCTCTCTGTCTCTCTGTCTCTCTCTCTCTCTCTCTCTCTCTCTCTCTCTCACACACACACACACACTCCCAGAGTATTCTCATTTTCAAAAATTTTTAAATTTTACTTTTCAATTTAATTGAGCCACGTCTATCAAAAAACAAAAACAAAAACATAATTTCTCCTTTTCTAAGTGATAGCAATTTTGTTCAAACATTTCTTTTCATAGATAAAGAAACTGAGTTCCAGATGATACACATGACCAGCATAACATCACAAAGCTTGTCATGTGACTGAACCAAACCCAGAAGCTGCTCGCTGCATTCTCTGATCTGGCCTTGTAGGTGAACTCCAGGAGAAACTGACTCTCACAGGACACCCAGACAGCCACCTTCAGTTAGTTCCATAATGTGCCCAAGGATTACAGGAATAATCTTATCCCATCTTCACTGAAATTTCAGTTTCTCTCAGAAATACTTTTATAGAGAATATTCAAACATTACATTATATTTTAAAAATCCTGTTTTTAAAAAATTGTTTTGGTTTTGGTAGTGGTGAGATGAAATTCAGGCTCACTCACTAGCTAAACCCAAGACTGTTTCTTAAAGAGGCTAAATCAGAAGCGGGGTGGATATGGAACACTGTGCTCCTACATAACACCATCTCCTCATTAGTCAGAGCAGCTGGGATCACTCAAGCATCATAAGGAGGCCTGTTGATGTTCCCTCACAGAAGGAGCATGGGAGGAGGGACATCAGACCTTCCTCTGAGATTCCAGCTACTTCCTGAGCACCCCCCTTCCCAGTTGTATATAATTATGCCCCATGAGCATAAGACCCTGGGAGGCTGTGGGCTACAGTCACACATAGCAGCAGGTAAACTGAAGGAGGCTCTGTCTATGCATCTGGGGGACACTCCGACAATCATAGAATTCTATCTAATAATTAGGTAGCAATTTTCTTTTTAAATTGTATAATTCCATTGGTTATATAATGATTTGTTTTACAAAACTTTGAATTTACAAAATAGGCAAGGCATTTCATATTGAAAAACATCAATAATAACACTAATCAATATGAAACTCCTATTAACAAATTATAGCTATGAGAAATTATGAGAAATTAACTACTGTGTTTTGGTTTTGCACAAAAATCAACCATGTTATGAAAATAGCAAAGTCTTCACATTCACATAATTAATGTAATTTTGTTTTATGGATTTTAAATTGAAATTTACTGTTTAGAGACAGGGCCTCATATAGCTTAAGTCATATAGCCAAGAGTGGGACGACTGACAGTTTCTGCTCTACCTTTTAAGTGCTAGAGTTACACAAAGATGCCAACAGGCCCAGCACCAACTTTAAAGTCATGTTATACACTACACTTATTATCTGTGTATTTGCCTAAAACAGAGAGCCTAATGCCACATAGCTACTCTAAAACTAAAAATTAATTACAACTAGGTTTGCAGGGCCAAACAGGAACCTAAGAACTCTATCAAGGCTTATGACAAAACGACTTACATATTTTATTTAAAAGGAATATGCACAGCATTTCAGTCCAAGGATTTCTGGTATCAAACATAAAGCAAGCAAAATTCTTTTCAAATAAATTGCTGGATTTTCCATTTAATGGCTCACTAGTGAAGTAAATCTTAAGGAATTGCTGCATTACAAATGGTCTATTTTTATAATTTTTAATTAAATATTACATCATTCTTCTTCCTCCAACCGCTCCCAACGGCTCTCAAATTTTATCCTATTTCCTTTAATTATTATTTTTACATATACACATCTATGATAAATACAAGCTGCCAGGTTCATCCAGTGTTACTTGTCTCTATATGATTTCAGGGTTGACCACCTGGCATTGGATAACCAATTAGGAGGCTCATCCCCATGGAAGATTAATTCCCTCTCTTAAGTTAGCCATTATAAATTACAACATTTCTCAAGACAAGCTGTGCTAATATATTTTTCTGATACAACAAAACCCCTAATTAAAATTCCTTATGCTTTTCCAAGACCTGATATTCTGGTGAAGCCTCAAGAGGGCAGAGCAAAATTCAAAATAAGGAGTAAGATTAGCAACATACTGACATCACTCTTAGGGACCAAAACCTCAAAAATGCAATCAAGGGAGGACAAAACCGAGGGAGTGTTGGGCCTAACACGAGGTCTAATCTCCATTCCACCTTCACCCTTCACCTTGATGAACAGGCCCTAGAGAGATTTACATACTAATGAGGTACCTGAAGGCCAGAGGTGGAGCTGATTAAACATTCCTCCCTAGCCCCTCCCCCCTCCTCCCCTCCCTATTCAACTCAGGTCCACCCGGGGTTTTGTGGGGTATGCATCCAGATCCATCCACCAGCCGCCATGTCAATAAACCGGTTTTGGAAACCCAAGGACTTCCTCGTGTGTTGGGGCCCCGACGCCATGGGGAACCGTGAGGAACTGTGGGGAGGGCTTTAGTTAATGAGCAGCCCAGCCAAACTTCCAGCTGGAGGAACCCAGAGTGTTCCCAGCCGACTACCCACAGCATGGCGGGAGGAACCCTGGGTTCCCCAGCCATATTTTCTCCTACAAGGGAGGTGGGGAGGGAGGTTATTATTGTTTTGGGATGAGGGTACCAACTACCAGAACCTTTCATAAGTCATCGAGGTCTACTGCTTATATGTGGTTGCTTTTATTAGGGTACTTAGTGCTCTATAAACTACTATTATTTTAGCAAATCTCTTAAAGTCCTTTTTTTTTCCCCATGAGACTCACTGAGAGTCACACGGGGAAACCAGGGCAGGATTTGAACTCAGAAAGTCGAGACATGTCCGCCCTCTGGTGTCTTAAAGTCTTATTTATTTCTCCAAGTGATTAGAAACAAATATTATATTTAAGTGTGGGGGTGGAGGTAGAATGAAATCAATTAACACTATGGCAGTTGATTCTATATGTATGCAGCTAATAATCCTCAAAACATACATGTAGTTTCGGCTTCTTCCTACATTCTACCCACGTGAAAACACAGGTTCAATCTTACTGGGTCAAACAGCTAGTCATAGCCAGACTTGGACTTTCAAACAAAGTTGTGTCTGATGCCAAAAATCAATATTTTGTCCAGATACCAAAAGCCCTGAATCAAAAAAAGAAAAACAGGATGAAGAGTTCTGATGGGCCAACAGAAGAACGGGGAAGAAGAGTCTGCCTACTCGGTACTCTGGAGAAAACAGGACACGACTGTAAGAAGAAGTCAGCCATCACTAACTATGGACCATCAGTTTGGCCTTCATCCTAGGAAAAGCGGCTCTGACCTGTTCTTACTTTCAATGTTTCTGGCAATGTTATTTAAGACACAAAAAGGAATCCGAATCCACACACTACAGAAATACCTGATCTGTCAGGAGTGATGACACAAGCCTTTAATCCCAGCAGTTAGGAGGCATGAAGGTGTCTGTGGTTAGAAGCTAGCTTTGTCTACATAGCAAGTTCCAAGTCAGCCAAAGCCATGCAACCACACCTTGTCTCAGAAAGCAAAACAGAAAACAAGTAAGCAAACAAATAAAAGCCCTTGACTATCGCGTTTATTGTGGCATCATTTACAGCAGCCAAGAGACAGAATCAGTCTAGTGTCCCTCAACCAATAAATCAATAAACAAAAAGAAGTATGAATACACAGGAAGTTTTATTCAGCCACAGAGAAGAGTAAAATTATGTTGCTTGGTGGGTGAGACTGTAGACCATCACATAACGGAAAACAAGCCAGAACCAGAAAAACGAACATTGCATTTTTTTTCATTCTTATGTGGAACTTAGATATTCTCTCCCCCACTCCCCCCTCTCTCTCTCTCAAAGAAGGGAACTATTTAGGAACAAAAAGAACAGCAAGGCAAAAAGAAAGACAAAAAAGACAACGGGAATGAATTAGTTAAAGAACATGATGTGTTTGATTTAAAAAAAAAAAGTCCTTATATGAAGCCAGTAAGTGAGACTTAGTTGAAGTGCTAAAAAGGCATACAAAAAAAGAGCAAACAAATATAACAGTTAGTAGCAAGGTGTAGCAATGTGAATTCAAAACTACAGCAGATGTTTGGAAATGTCTTTATTTCATCTTCAAGAATTTACTGGCACAGAATTCTGTGACATAGCCCTAATAGTTACAATGGAATGTATCCAGAGGAACAATACTTGGGAATTCTTGTCCTTAAACTAGTAACTGAGAGCACTATCCTAACTAACCTGCTTTTCAAAAAAAAAATTCATCCATTAACACTCACTGAAATCACATACCTGTCATCTAATGTATGCCTGGTGCAGTGCCTGAGAGCAGGGAGGCGGGAAACGTTAACACTGCTGCTTGCACATTTAATGATTATATATGCTATGCGCAAAAGGTCATTGTTCAAAGAGAAATACCGAGAGCTATTTACACACAAATATGACAGATTGGGCATCCAGGATAGGAAGTGAAAATGCTTATAAAGTTGACTAAGATGGCTGAAGGAGCTTACACTTAACCAAGAAAAGATGCACTGCTAGCATTTAAAATTATTTTAAAAGTCAAAAATGACAAAAGTTACGAATTTCTTGAACATTCTCAAAAAGTTTTCACTACCTCCCAATAATGTCAGCAACTCTGAGCCCTCATGATATATGACGTGGCACTGTATGTTTTTGCCATATGTTATTACACAATCCTTATGATAACCCTAAGCTGTCATTATCCAGAATAAAAAAACTACACACAGCAAATTACTGATGAAGTGTCAGATAAGATGACCTATCCTAAGCCAATAATCCGGGAAGTACTGGATCTGCTGAAGGAAGAGCAAAGGCATCAATATTTCTATCTCTTAGTTTTATGCTAGTTCATTAGTGTTTTATTACTACAGATGAGTTAGAATACAATATACTAATAATATATACAAATAACTTTACACATAATTCCAACTAAGCACAGTTTTCCAGTAGAAATGTGAGATCAAAATAGTTTAGAGAGCAAATGGATCGTTTTGCCTCCACATCAACTTTTCTTATAAGAACTCAATGTCAACTTCACCTCTTTCTGTTTAAATACAGACCATAGCTAACTGGATACTCAATTCATGTAATCATTATCTATTCCAAAATATGGATCAACTTCATCTTTTACACATAATTCTATGGCAAATCCCATGAACTCTATGATGCAATTCCTGCAGTTAAGACATCAGAACCATGATACCCCCACATGTAGTAAACCCTTACAGCCCACAATGTAAGAAGCCAGAGTGTGAAGGAGCAGCACTGTCAGTCAAGCACTGGCCTGAGACTTCATTTTATCTACACAGCAGGACGATTTTTCCTTTACAGATGACTCCTTCCACAGCCTGGGAACAACCGTGAAGCTAGGCAGTTAGATTCAAAACACTTGCTCCTAACCACGGTCCTTAAGAATGGTGAAATGCCTGGAGCACATAAGGAGCTCGGCAGCAAGGTCTGATGAACTGAGTTTCAGTGCCAGGACCCACACACAGAAAGAGAAATGACTCTAGAGAGCGGTTCTCTGACCTATACAGTACACACATGCACACACTTACATTTCAGTTCCAGCAACTACACACTGTCACCTTAATCCTCCAATAGAGCAAAAACAGCAACCCAGCAACATAAATTTGGCTATGTTCTCAGACACAAGTCTAACAACACTGAATGTGTACATATTTTATTACATATTAGCATTGCATTGCTGTATTTCAAGTTAGCAAGACATAAATGTCTCTTGTTTATATCATACCCAAATGGATAAATATGCTACATCACGGAGCAATGTCTTGAACTGACTAAAAATAGGATTCTCAGAATCCGAATATTTGGAATCAACACTAGCTCTTTATCTGACTTAACAAATAAATATCAGCTACCGTGTGCCTTCATTAAACTCTGAGGCAATAAAAGTTACAATTCAACAGGCTATTAAACTAGTGTGAGCCTCTCATCTGTGCCAGTAACCGCCCTGAACAGCTTTACTCAGCTGCATCTGAAGTTGAGGCACCAGAGACCTGCCCACTCCAGCCAGCTGATTCCAGTAAGGGAGAGTAAAAAGTGGGTGCCGAAGAACAAATTTCATGTTGCTCTGAACATTCTGAGAACATAGTGAATCATTAAAAATTTATTAGCAGGCACAGTCAGTGGCTAAGCCAGCAGTTCCTACCTTAGATACAACACAATAAGCCCAGGGAATGGAAACACGGCAACCAAGCCAGAGTTTAAGCAAATAAATTGTTTTATACTTGGCCTTTACAAGATGCTCTCCTAAAATCTAAACCTTGGGGTAGCCAAGGAGAAAGTGCTCCAATTCAGGACCAGTTTGCATTTTTAAACAAAAGCACTACAGCAATACCCTGAAGGCAGAGGCAGGAAGAGCACAAGTTCAAAGCCAGCCTGGGCTCCACAGGGAGTTCCAGGCCAGCCTGGGCTACCTATCTACTAAGACAACTGTCTCAAAAAGACAGAAAACCAAACCAACCCAAAAACTCAGTATACAAGCTTGTGGTGTGTTTCTCCCAACTGTGATGCTAAGGAATGCTCACACTTCTTAAAGAGTAGAGGGGAGAAAAGCAAAAGAACCAGGGCCACAGTGAGCACCCATCTAGAAAGGGGTTTTGTTTTCAAATCGTTTTCTTCTTGAGCCCCAACTTTAAAAAAAAAATCTCTTGACTTCTGAGATCACTTAATACAGACTTGTATTAAGGAAAGCTCTTTGAAAATCAAAGGCAAACCTGCCTCAGACATCTTAAAGCAAACACGATTGCTGCCAAATCTTCCCACACCAACGCCAGCCCATCGGGAGTCGGGATTTCTGGACTTGTGATTCAGTTTTCACAGAGGCACAGATATCAAAGGGACATGAACAATGAGAGAAAAGAAGTGCAAACAAGTGACTTGGCAAGGGCTCTGTGACTTGTTACACAGCTCTACAAGGACCCTTGTTCCCTTGTGGGACAGACAAATTTCCCACAGTATAGCACTGGCTTGTCATCTGGTATGCTAGTACAATTAAAATTCTCTTTATAACCAGATTATAAGCTTCTAGAAGATAGTGACTATCATTTCTTTTCAAAGTTCTTATTGGCATGTGTAGTTCTGAGACCTTTGAAACATCAAAAAAAAAAAAAAAAAAAAAAAAACCTAAATTAAAGATCCAAAGAAGGAAATACATGTACCATAGACAGATCTTGGTAAAATGGCAAAATCAAATATTCAATATTCTAAAAGGCTCAAAAAATTTTGTTATGTTTTTCTGGAAAGAATCTAAAGATCCCCCTCCGACCCAGACCCCTTGCCTATGTTCCCTGTAGCACCTTACAGAACACAGCTGACATGGTGTTAGGTAAAACCAGGGCAAAGATTACCCTTAGGGAATGCTTGACATCAGCTAAGCTCAAAACTAAGAAGAAATGGATTTGAGACAAAACAAAACTGCTGGCTCTAAATATATGTAGCACAATAATTCTAAAGTAATTATATACTATTTATATTCAATATTCAATTACAGAATTGACTACAGTTCAGCCACAAACCATGTGAGAGCAGAGAAAATACCAATAGAAATGCTGTCTAAGCTTTGCAACTGTCAGGGTCACAAGCACACTGGGGAAAAGCTATGCCTCTCTTTAACCACCACACCACTAGGCCTGGAAACGGATGTGCTGGACATTTTCCATTCATCCCTCCGGATCCTCTGTCAGAGCCTGCAGTCAGCCCTGGGCCTGGGCAGAGAGTGGCCTTCATGAACTTTACCGCAGACTCCTTTACGTTTCATCTTTCACATGGACCTGCTGGGAGGAGACAATGGCCGGATCAGGGAGGAATGCTGGGGTAAGATGTTTGCTTTCCCAGCTCCCAGTCAGATCCCGCTTATAGCTGAGCTCCACTGAAGCCATAGCTCTTGTCAGACAGCCCTCCGCTCTAGCCCATCTCTGGCAGTTCTCTCTGCTCTTGCCAGTCCCTCCTCCTGCTGCCTGCAGCTCCTTGTCAGTTTCTCTAACTCTGTCCCTACTTCGCCACTCAGCCCTTATTCGGCTTCTTCCCCGCAGATGTCCACACCTGTGTCCAGCTAGGATCTACAAGTGGTACTTCAGAAGCGCCCCCTGCTTCACATTTGCAGTTCTAGAACATTTCACCGGCAAGAGGATGGCACTCTGGGTGACTTGTGACTTTGATGTCATATTCAAGAAAGCTTTGCTTGACACAATACAGCAGAGATGTAGACCTAGGCTTCATTGTAAGAGATTCCTGATTTGGGGTTTTATATTTGGGTCTATGATCTTTCTTTGAGCTACTTAAGATAAGAGTCTAAATTGATCCTTGTCATGCAAATATTCAATTATTACAGCAGTAACTTGCAAATACCACTTTTTCCCTCACTGAATGGTGCTGGTATTTTTGTTAAAATCAATTTATTGCCAAGAGTTTACCTCTGGGCTCTGAACGCCGTTCCACTCATCATGAAGCCTACCTATCCCTGGGCTGCATCACACTGTCTAAAACAGAAACTTTATACCTTTTTCATTTGGGAAAGGCAAATCTTCCATCTTCCTGTTTTTAAGCAATTATCTTGGCTAGAATTCAGGAGACGACTCAGTTGGTAAAACACGTAACATGCAAGCATGGAAAGCTGACTCCAGTTCCTAGAGCACATGTAAAATAACTGGGTGTGGCAGCACATACCCCCGTAACCCTAGCGCTTGGGAGGTAGAGACGGGCAGATAGATCTCTGGGGCTCACTAGTCAACCAACCAACCTTTCAGTGAGCTCCAGGTTCAGTGAAAGACACTAACTCAAAAGATAAGATGGGACATAAATGAGACAGACACCCAGTGCTGACCTCCAGCCTCCTCCCATCCATCCACTCATGCACACATACACACTGCCTTGGCTAATCTCAGGACTTCATGTCACCATCTCAAATGTAGAATGAGCTTGTCAGTTTCTGCAAAAATAGCCTCTGGGAGTTTAACAGGGAGCGCACTCAGTCTGTTTACCCCAGTGGAATATCAAGTCTTCTAGTGCACGAATATGGAGTGCCTCCATTTCAACCAAACCCTACGATGACGTCTGTCTTCTAACTACCTATCTGCAATGGCCTCCCACATCCGTCACTGTTTCGGACTTTACCCTAGACACATAATTCTTTGTATGCACCCAAGAGCCTTCCCACTGCCGGTCTTACCTACTTCCTGGAAAGTTTCCCTCCAACATCTCCATGGCTCATTCTTCCTCATCCCCAACCTTGCTCCACTTTCATCTTCTTCTCTATGAGAGAGACCTTGGCCTCTCTCGGAATCCTATCCACCAGCTGGGGCGCTCACTGCTCACAGCAGCCATCACTCAGTTTCCCTAAGCATTTACTGTCTTCATGCAACAGAAGCTTACTGCCGAGCTCCCTCCCCTGCTAAAACGTCCGTTTGGTTCAAGGCTGCATCTGAAAGGACTACGTGTATAGTATATGTGTAGTATAGTATATAGTTGTATACAGAAAATGCAGCAGAATACTTTTTGAGTAAATATATGAATAACTTTGATAAGCAGTACATATCCATTGGTAGTCACAAAGGAAAGCTAGGCATTCTTAAAGGTTGGACTTATTTCATTTGCTAATAAATATGAATGACTTCTCTTTGTCAGCACTACAACAGACACGCAGAATGTTCAAAATGGACAGAACTCTATTAATATAGACCATACTACTCACTTTCATCTCATACTTTGCATAGAATGGAAAACAGATAATACAATACTTGTCATAATAAATGCTCTAAGGACAAGGGAATAGGTATATGTGATAAATTTTAGGTATAAGAGATAAGGAACCCACATTAACTAGGAGAGACAGTTAAGATCTCTCTAAGACAATATCAGAACCAGGACAAGGAGAAGCCAGTTATGCAGAGACCTAGGAGAGAAATATTCCTGGGAGATAAAAGGTACAGAGCTATGATGGGGAAGGCAGGGTTTGGCAAGTTCAAGAAACAAAAAGGAACCACAACCTGAAGCTGGTGTAGAGATAGCAGATACACTGGGAGGAGATCCTGTCTCCACTGTGCCACCTAAACCGACCTTGACACCTTTAGCAAGTTCAATCCTTCCTAGGCTATGCTTTTATTCATTTTTCTCTCTAGGGGTTGGCAGCATAGATAAGCAGTGTCATTGACAAAGGTGTCTAACATCTGTGCACACAGAGAAGGCTGTGCTCTTCTCAGAACCTTGTTTCCATTGGCTAGAAAATATGTCTGCATGAGGGCACCTGCAGCTCCTCCCCAACCCTGCAGAGCCCGCTGCAAGAATGCACTCGGCAAGACACAGCCTAAGGTGTGGGAACAAAGGAAGACAGATTTGACAAGCAGGTTGGTTCTGGGATGGTGTTTTTTCCTCTTTCATGTGCTACATGCTGCAGAAACCAAATGCATGCATGCACTTGCATGCACTGAAACAGCCACCAATGGGCATTAGCCACAAGTCACTCCAGAGTCTATTTGCATTTTTGTCAGGAGCAAAGGGCGTCTGAATATTCATTCCTGGAGAAGATGGTGTGTTGATGGTGAGCTGACAGGGATCAAGCGGCTATGAACACAGGCACCCTTGTACCGGGATAAAAGCCTGTGTGTGCCAGCATGCATCAACAACACCGACTGCCAGAGTCTGCCTGAAGACATACTTATTAGGACAGAGTTTTCTTTCATGCACTTGCCTAGATAGCTTCGCACAAGTCAGATATCATTTAATGTTGTAGCTTTACTTTTTTTTGTAAGACAAGCAGCATTTTCAAGTTTAATCCAACAGAAAAATTCATCATTCACTTTGATGTTTTTTAACTTTAACTTTATGAGAAATAAGCAGTGGTTCTGCACACTCCTGATGCACACAATGGTGGCATCTGAAAGGTAAACCAGTAAAGCACCAATGAAATTAATAAACACTGAGGAAGAGCCAGAAAGGACCGCCAGCCTGAAAGAATGCCATCGAGTAATGGAGGAGCGCCACCTAGTGCTCACTGCAGCTACAACATGTCACCAAAGCTGGGTCGGTCACACAACCACTCTACATGCTCACCAATTTAGTCCCGCGATTGTGAGCTAAATCATAGCAAATCTGCAAAAGTTCTAGTCAAGCAGCACCATGTGAGTCGGAAATTTTTGTAAAAACCAGTATGTTTCACTCTATCTTCTAGAAATTGAAGGTTTGAAAACAAAGCTAACGTGTCATTCGTTGTACAGCTACATGAAAGCTGCAGAGTCATTCCCTAGAATTAAAGAAAATAAAACGTGAAACATCTTCACCCTAACTATGGCTAGAAATTACACAGAACTGTAAATTAAAAAAAATAAAAATGCAACCTGGTCTACACTGTGGAGCCTCATCATCAAGAGTGTTCACCCAATTGGGACATTACCACACAAAGGGCAGCAGGGAAGTACTCAGTAGCTGACACACAGGAACTGTGAAGAGCACCAGGCTTCCCTCCCGTTCCGATTCCTAAGGGAAAGAATTGTCTTTGGCTCTACTCTACCATCTCCATGCCAAGTCAGGCCAACAACGTCTAATCCCTCATTAAGAGGGGGACCTAATCTGATTTTTTTGTCATCTCCCCAGGTTATTCCCGAGCAAGTTTGAAGCCTTGTTTTTTAGCCACTGGTAAAATTATCAGGCTCAACACCTACTGTAATGGAGGGTGACTAACAGATGACTCTCCTCAGCTGCCCCTAACACCGAAGTCAATTATATGAGAGGAAAGCAATTTAAAAATAAATGTTCTATTAGCAACCTCAAGAATAACTTCCTTGTGGCATAAAGACTGAGTGTGTGTGTACGTGTGCATGTATGTGTATGTACATGTGTGTGTATGTGTGAAGTTTTTTCAGCTTTTGTATTCATCTTATCAAGCTCCTTGAAAGGTCTCTGAAGTTACATAAATTTAATTAAACCTCTTTTGAAGATGTGGATTTTTAAAATTTGCCCTCAGAAGAATTTAGCTATAATCCACAGAGACAGTAACTAGCATAGTCTTTAAGCAAAGAGTTGCAGAGAACAGGGAGTAAGCATGGTCTACCACACTCTTCTCAGTCCTCCAAGAGCCAGGAGCCAGGGCGTACAGGGCAGTGCCCGATGCCTGTGGTCAGAAATGGGTGCAACGCTACCAGCGCTGCCTCCTGGGAGTCTCAGGTCTAGAAAGGGCAGAGGGATCTTGGAGAGGGCAGGGGTGACTGGCAGGGGCAGACACAGCTACTTCCTTCTCAGACTCAGCCACTTCTCAGTTTTCCCTCTGGGGCGTTGGTGTCTCTCTCTCCCTCTTTTGTACTTTGGGTATTTTTCTATAGGTATAGACAGAGGACATTAAAGATTGAAAGAGGAACAGAAAGGGGGAAGAGCCAGGAGAGAAGGATGGTAACATAACAGAAGCGGGCACTTGCCAGCATGGAGCTGATTAACGCTTTTTAAAAATTGGAATATAACTACATAACTTTGCCCTTCCTCTCCTCTCGCTAATCCCTGCCATATCCCACCCTGCAAATTCATGGCCCTTTTCTTTAATCACTATCATACACATACACACATACATATATACAAATATATATATATATATATATATATATATATATATATGCACACACAGATGTATACGTTATATATATATATATATATATATATATATACACACACATATACCCTATATATGCAACCTGCTAAGTCTACTTAGTGTTGTTTGGATGTATTTTTACTTATTTATGTATTTTTATTTATTTATTTATTTATTTATTTATTTTTCTAGGGTTGGCTAAAGCTTTTAACTCCTTCCCTTCATGAGGAACTAGAACTAATTAAGGACGGGTCAGCTGGGTATACACAGGGAAGTGTACACAAGCCAGTGGGAGGGCAGACAGCAAGAATGCTACAATGAGACATATGGCCTCAAAGCCCGTCTCAGCTTACTTATCTTTAAATTTGAGGATTAGGCTAGATTAGCAGATCATGAACATGTTTTTTAAAAATAGCAATCAAGTATATGAATTATAGTTTCCACTAGAACCAACACACACACAAACACACACACACAAACACACACACACAAACACACACACACACACACACACACACACACACACACTACCACCACCATCACAACAGCAGAAAAAAAAAGGAACTTCTATGAAATGATTATTATCCTCAATGTGTACATAAATCAATACACTTTTGAGATTTCATTTCATTTTATTCTGTGTATGGATGTTTTGCCTACATGATGTGTGTCTCTGTAGCACAAGCAATGCCTGTGAAGATCAGAAGAGGGTGTCAGATCCCTCAGAGCTGGAGTTAGCGGTGGCTGTCAGCTGCCATGTGGTGCTTGGAAATGAACCCATTTCCTCTGGCAGGGCAGCCTGTGCTCTTAACTGACAGCCATCACTCCGCCCCCCTGCATTCTTTTATACAGGCCTACTGCTATCCACAATTTACAGTCTACTTCGAATTAGGTGACAATTGGTCTCAGTTTCAGAATCATCGGAATTAGAAAAACCCAAGGTATCTTGCAGTCCTAACGAACTACACCGCTGTGCCACACTGGGTCTCACTGCTCCGAGGTCCAGCACTTCCTCAATCCACTGCTATCCTGTTCCTCAGGATGGCTGCGTCTGACTGGCCTGGACACCCTAGAGCGCTAAGTCAACCTTCCCAATACTGCAACCCCTTAATACAGGTTCATGTTGTGGTGACCCCCAACCAGAACATCGTTTTCATTGTTACATCGTAACTGTAATTTTGCTACTGTTATTAATTGTAATGTAAATATTTTGGGAGACAGAGGTTTGCCAAAGGGGTCAGAACCCACAGGTTGAGAACCACTGTCTTAGATGACCCCTCTCACCCACCCTGTAATTGTTTTAATTTTTGTCATTATAATATAATCACACTAAACCCCCCCCCCTTCCCGCTCCTCCCACCAGACCATTGTGTATACCACTCCCTTGCTTTCTTTCAAATTCATGGCATCCTTTTCTTTAATCAATGTTATGCATACACACACAACCTGCTCAGCCATATGTTACTACCCCAGGATCTCTACACAGACAATTCTCTCTGACCAGCCCATTCTCCTTCGAGGGACTGGGAAGGGGCTTCCTTGACTATCCAGTACCAGCCCTTTCTATATTCCTCACTCCACAACCTTACAAGGTATTTCCTTTCTCATGGTTAGTAATACCTGATGTCATATCATATCCTTTTCCCTCTAAAATTGTGTATCTCTTCAAACTGAGCTGTTTTAGTTCCTTAGGGGTTTGAAGGTTGGCTAGAACAGTGAGTAGCACACAGTAGAAATTTAACAGTGACTGGGCATGGATGAAGCAAGACTTCTCTCAGAACAAACATCCGCTGCTTCTGATCTAGAATTTTAGTTTTTCACAGTACCAGGTAGGCCCGACAGGAAATCATTTTCTGCCATGTTTTCTAGCAATGACTAGCGCGGATACACGGAGAAAGTCAACTTGCTTCCTTTCCTCTCCACTATCTTTTCGCAGCACTCTTCTTTAGCTGTCCATCCTCTCTCTCCAACTGTGCGGAATTACCCTCTCTGTGCATATCATACCACCCTCCAGAGACACGGGGGATTACTTAAAACTCCTAACTGAAATAAAAGAGAAAAACTACAAAATTTCAAGAATGATCCTTATTTTTGAGATGCCTGCCACTTTGTAATGTTTTTGTCAGACACTAAGATGAAAAGAGATGGACAGGAAGCAGGATGCTGCTTCAGAAGGGTGGGCAGGGCTACCGCGCCTCCCACTGAGGCGCCATCTGAGCACAGGGATAGAAGAAAAGCAGGAGCTTTTCAGGTAGAGGAAAGAACAGGTGACTGGAGTGCATTTGAGTCTAGAACCACAGACTGGGCCTCAAAAAAAAAAAGAGTATGTTTATCGAGAGAGATTTTAGACAGATGGATGAATAGATGGATGGATGGATGGATGGATGGATGGATGGATAGATACAGATGATATGCAAAATACAAAGTTTTTATTTTTATGCTCACTCATAACTCATAAAAAAGGATTCAATGAGAAAAACTAACACTGATAGAAAAGAGAGAAATAAAGTCTGTTTAAGCACTTCAGTATACAGATAACAAGCTGAACTCTAACACTGATCCATAACAACATGGTATCCTACTGTCTCCAGATGCCTTCTGGTAAATTTAGGGACTGATGTTGGCATTAAAATGCACAAGCTTCACTTTGAATTTATATGAATATTTATTCATATGTTAAAGAAAGCATAAAGCTCACTGAATAAAAGGAACACAAAAAAGCTATAATGTTAGCTAATTTTGTTATTTTTAATTACCATTTCTTAGGTTGGGGATTTGGTAGTAGATACTTTGTCTAGCAAGCAGAAGGCCCTGGGTTTGGTCTTCATCATTGGGAAAAAAAAAAAAAACAATAAACAAAAATTAACATTATCTCATAGTGATTAGTCTTTCCTCTGTGTTCCTCAATTTTTGAAACTTCTCTTAATACTTGTCAATGTGTCTACTACATGTGCCTAACAGCCAGGGGTTACCAAACAAAAGTCTCATAACAGATGTGGGATACTTCCGTTTATGCTGTTGGTCGGAGAGATCCCAGGGGCTCCCTACACAATACCGGCTCTTGTAACTCCTCTTGGTGTTCACCAGAATCCGTCGGTAAGGCTATATTGCTGAAGACACTACACACCTTGGGTGCAAGATATGGAGAAACCAAACTGGAAATTCTTCCCTGCTGACCAGCTTTCATACTGCCCGAGGATGGAACGCCTGCTGCTGGGGAAGAAAAGGCATCAGTAACCATCGATGTCCACATGATGAGCCCATGAACTACAATACCAACCCGCAGGCAAGATGTGCTTATCACTGCAGCAATGGCCCAAGCGTAAGGAGGAAAACCAAGTACTCTGATCCGTTTCCAGGCCTGCCTACTAAGAGGGAATTCATGCCTGGCACTGTAAACCCCGTTAAGACCCATGGGGAAGGAGGTTTAACAACCAACTGGGGAACTTATTACTGCTGGTAAGCTAACCTGACAGTGCCAAGTTGTCTTCTATAGCCTTATATGTATATCCACAGACAAATGCTACTCTCGTTCTGAATCGAAGAAATATTTCTTATAATGAGCATTGGTGAATGCAGACATGTTCAGGACACTGAGAATACGTGACTGTGGAGTGCTCCACCCTAAATGTGACATTCATACGACTGGCTGCAGAGGGGCAGAGAGAATGTAAAAGCCCCAGTACCGTGAGAAGTGCTATGAAACACTGTCATGAGCATGACTCCATCAATGGAATCATAATCTCACATCAAAATGGGATTGAACAAGACTGGGTCAAATGGCAACCATACGTGAGGTAGGGGTTCGAGTGGCACTCCTTCTCCCTGGTGCACTGTGGTCTACTGATGGATTCTGGAGGAGAGCCAGATGTTGCCTTCAGTTACTTACCCACTGATGAGACCACCAAGCTCTAATGGACAGCTACAAATCCCTAGTCACATAGGTGAATCTTGTTCAACTCAGTGGGTCAGAAAACAAAACAAAAAGGCATAAATGAAGAAAAGGGACTAAGGGGACTAGTAACTGTAGTAGGTGGGAGATAAAAGAAGGTGAACATGACAGTAATCAGGAAGATATAGATATGTATATATATGTATATATATGTATACATATATATATTATATATATATTTGCCAAAAAACTAAAAGATGAACAGTAGCAATAACTAAGATTAATATGCTTAGAATATATAAAGCATTAAGGTAAGTATCATATCACTTAATTATAACAGTATCTCTGTAATAAGGCTACAAACAAGAAAACTGGATTCCTTTTTTAGTGTTCATTAAAATAAGACTCAAAAGACTCACACGATGAGCTCCTTAAAGAAAGCGATCTGTATGCTTTCTGCTTTTAAAAAGTTAGGGTTATGTTTTTATCTCATGTGTGTATTACACTGTAAGGAGCCTATGCCCTGTGTCCATGTCTAATGTTTCAAGAAGCATTTCAGGTTTGAAATTTCTAATGTTTCAAGTTTGTATTTCAGTGGCATGTATTATATCCTATGTATAAAGGATATTGTAAAACAAAACAAATCAAAAACCTCATGAAGCTCCCAGTAGCTCTAAAGCTAGAGGTAACTGGGTATATTATGGAAGCCACTCTCCCTTCGCATAAAACCACAATTATGAAAGGTATTTAGATATCAAAGGGGTTTGTCTTTTAAATTTTGGATGTGCATGGTAAAATGTAGTAAGTTACTTAACAAAACAATGATTGCCACAAACAACAGAGGTGAACTTGCCACTAGACGGAGGGATTGTCATTTTTTGCAAAGCCATATTTCTGAACCCAAGTAGCAAGAAATGGATGAGGTCTGAACACTCTTGATGTATATTCACGATCAAATGTCACTGAAAATTAAAGCCAAGAACTACAAGCCACAGAAGCAAATACTGGCAATTAATCCATTTAAACTGAGTAGAAATCCATGGCTATCAGATGTGAGGCCTGATAAAATCAGGCCTGTTTAGCTGCCCTGGCCCCCAAAATCAAATGTGTTCTTTTAAAATATATTTCAATTAATTCTATGACAATTTCATACAACATATATTGTACATACATACACACACACACACACACACACACACACACACAAAACATATATTCTCCATTTCCCCCTCTAGCTCCTCCCAGATCAACACCCCCCCCCCCAGCTCCCAGCCCTCTCAGCCTCAGCTCCCTTTTCTTTTCGTAGCACACCAAGTCCAATTTGTGGCACCCATTCACTAGTGGGTGTGTGGCCATCCACGGACCCTCTGGGCTCTTAAAACTGAACTCAAGACTCCCCCTAGTTCTTATCCTCTCCTCTCTTTTCTCTGGCCTCTCACTACTTCCACCAGGAAAATGAATCTGTAAGAGAACTTGAAGAACAATTAATTTAATATACAAAAGTAAATTTCTCAATAGTAAAAGTACTCAAGAATCCTGGCAACTTTAAATAGCGATTTCTGAAGCTTATTTTAGATAAAAAAAAAAATCTCATTCCTTTTACCCCAACTATTTCCCCTTCTCCTTAGGAAGCAATCTAGTTATATGAAAACAATATATTCCATATATATAGTACATTCCAGTTTATGAATTACTTTTATAGACATTCACTATTCCATCCTCATAAGAGTCCTAAGGTAATCAGAATAAAAAGCAGCTTTCTGACTTCATGGATGAGAAGACGAGGGCCCTAAAATACCACAGTGCCTGCCTAACTGGTAAGTGCTCAGGCCAGGAGAGCAACAGAGATTGGGAAACTCAGGTTCTGGCTCCACAGCAGGGGCTGCCACAAGCAGCAACAAGCCGCCGCTTCCAACTAGAAAAAAGAGGACTAGCCATCTGTATGAGTAAGGGTGTCTGAAGCCAGCTTTTGGTGTCCTCACCATATACAGGTAATACACTTCAAATTCCAACACTTCATGAGAGATATAAAAAAAAAATACAGGTAAATATTAGCAATTACTTTCAGTTATGAAACATGCAGGAATTTGTGATCTTTCTCAACATTCTAAGAAAAGCAAGGGCCTTTCTTAGTAAAAGATCCAGTCTATTGTCAGATGTTTATATGTACAGATGTACAGACCCAACAGTTCTGTTTATCACTGGCTGGTTTTGTGTTATTAACTTGACACAAGCTGGAGTTATCACAGAGTAAGAAGCCTCTCCCTTCAGCAAATGCCTCCATGAGATCCAACTGTAAGACATTTTCTCAATTAGTGATCAAGGGTGAGAGGGCCCATTGGGTGGTGCCATCCCTGGGCTGATAGTCCTGGGTTCTACAAGACAGCAAGCTGAGCAAGCCAGGGGAAGCAAGCCAGTAAGTAACATCCCTCCATGGCCTCTGCATCAGCTCCTGCTTCCTGACCTGCTTGAGTTCCTGTCCTGACTTCCTTTGGTGATCAACAGCAATGTGGAAGTGTAAGCTGAGTAAACCCTTTCCTCCCCAACTTGCTTTTTGGTCATGATGTTTTGTGCCAAAATAGAAATCCTAACTAAGACAGTGACAAAAGTAGTTTTCTACTCTCTCTCTCTCTCTGTCTCTCTCTCTGTCTCTCTGTCTCTGCCTCTCTCTCTCTCTCTCTCTCTCTCTCTCTCTCTCTCTCACACACACATATTTAATTTAATTCATTAGGTCTATGGATAAGGATTAAATTAAGCTTAAATTCATCTGAGAGGCCTACAGCCATTACACATGCGTACAGAAGCACATGTACAGAATAGAGAAACAACTGCAAGGTGAGTCAGTCAAGATGACAGTCAGTAGCAGCAGCAGGCCAGTCTCAGTACCAGGAAACAAGACGTGAGGTGAAGGGGACACTGCAATGCTGTAATGTCCTACATATGACTAACAGAGCATCTTTAAATAGCCACAGGTTTAAAATGAAGTCACTTAGGCCGTTTGCAGAAGCAACGGAGGATACCTCTTCGGAAGTAAAGAATATTTCTAGAGAGTAATTCGCTGCTGCAGCATCAAAAAGGCAATATAAAAGCCTTGGAGAAAACTGCACCTCATCAACACCCATGGAAGTTACTATGGAAACTAAAAACAGCCAGAAAAGGACAACCAAAACCTGCATGCCCAGAATTCCACTCTTCATGCCCTAAGACCAAGTTTTGATTTTGATGAATCATGAGTCACAGTAAGAAATGTAGTTGCATAATAATCAGCATACACCACACACACACACACACAAGAACAGATCAAATGCTAACTAACTTCACGCCACAAATGGATACAATAGACGGGAGAAAGGGACATCAAGAGCAAAACAGATGAATGGTCACTTCTTTAAAGTAGAAATACGAGGCTACAGAATGGATGAAATCATTGATTATTTGGAATCCGATACTAAATGCATTGCCTCTTAGATTCTGTCAAGTGCCTAGAAAGGAGAAAAGAGGGAGGAGACAGGGTTTGTAAAGGTTTGTAATAGTCTCTACAGGAAAAAGGACCAGATTGGATAACAAAAAGGACAGTTGAGCATCTGTGAGAAAACCTGGAATGTGGAGATGTCTCTTGCTAAATCACAGCTATACCCATCTGAAGGCAACATCTTGCTACGTCCAGTTCACCACACACAAGTACTGCGATGACTACAGATGAGTTAACTAGAACTCTGCACTGGGGCAGTGGGTGCATTAAAATCATCGAAAGGCTTATGAAAATGCAAATTACCAAGCCCCATTCCTAGTCAGTCATAATTTATGGTGGTATTGGTGAATGCTAGAAGCTCTCCAAGCAATCCTGAAAGCCATACCTGCTAAAACACAGAGATCTGGAAAGTATGAAATGAACTAGAAGCTGAGCCAGCAGACATCTATTACCAGGCGGTCCTGGTAGGAGATGCAAGGCAGAACTCCACCGCTTGGGAGAACAGACTCCAGTATTCAGGGAGATTCAGATCCAGGTTAGTGTTGAGACAGCACCACGTCGATATGGGCCTGCAAGCTTGAAAAATGAAAAAGATGAACAATGCAAACTTAGAAACTGTTTATTCGAAATAACGTCTCATCGGGTTTTCTTCAATTCCAAATCACCCCCATTTACTTTCTGTTGCATTACTCTCTGGATAGAGGTCTTAGTGGCGCTAAAACGGAAATTAGGGTGCTGCAAGAAAAGGGTAGAGCAGAGAGAGATAGAAGGAACTGCTTCTAGCGAGATAAGGAGGTGAAGAAAGGCGGGATGCCTGATCGCCCAAAGACTTGGACGTTCAGTAACCAGGGTCTCGGAGGTTTTCGGAGAGCCTCCGGTAGCACTCACCATAGTTTGTGGATCTCAGCACAGGAAATAGGTATCTGTACACAGGAAGACAACACCACCACCAAAGATCCGGTTACTCTGGCAACGCAAGCCCCGCCTTCCTCCAGCCTCTGCCAGAGACTCCGCCTCGAAGCTGCTTCATCTCCATTGGCTGGGAGTAGTTAGGCCCCGCCCACTCACTCAAAGACCCACCCATTGCCTCATCTCCTGGGGCAACGCGTTCCAACGTGTTCACTTCCGTCTGGTTGGTAGTGACCCGGAAGTTTAAGCCTTTATACCGCTTGCTTTATATATCGGTACATTTTTTTAAAAAGTAGATATTTTCCACTTTTCGCTTTCTGAGTAGAGCCTGTATTTCTTTCATAGTAGATCCTGTATTTCTTTATTGTACACACAGCACGAAGTGTTGGTTGGTCCTTGTCCTTCAGAAGAGCATTCCGGAAATGAAACCCTGACTAATAGGAAGTGATTAGAGTGAGCGAGTAGCTAGGTGCCAGGAAGGCTTGGGCGGGTTGGCTTCCGAATGCCACAGGAGTTTACAAGTTAGCCGGCTGCTGAGTGAGTGAAGAGCCTGAGCGGTGAACATCAGAGGTAAATCCTGGAGTCGACCCGTGTGCCAGACGCGGTTGGAAGAGGGTAGTCTGGGTTGGACGTCGGCGGCCGTTGGTTTTGGATTTAAAGGTTGTTCTGGGAAGAGGCTTCTGACAGGGACAAACTTGGTCTCCTCTCCTTGGGAATGAGGCTGACAGTCTTAATGCTTCCACGCCCTCGCCTTTTAAACTTGGCACCCAGGCCTCCCCACACCTTCACCCGGTGTTTCTTAGACAAGGACACTGGCTATTCGGCATCACAAGGTCCCAGCTAAGTTTCTCACTTTTAAATCTCTGTTCGCTTTTGGATACAGTTTCAGGATGCATTCCCAGGGCAAGGATTTGTGATGTTCAGGAAGTTAGACCGTGTACTGAATCGTATATATCAGAGAACAGTCGGCTTTTAGGATGTGTGGTCACCTGTTCTACAGTCTAGACTCCAGAGAGCACTTAAACCTATGCCTGGTTTTCCAGTATGTAACAGGTATACATTAACCCCTGTCAAAAGGAATAATGAAGAACGTGGGTACCAAAGGCAGAGACAATTAAAACATACCTTTTAAAGTAGAAGCATTCACTGAATATATTGTCATTGCTTTGATTCTTTCATATGTATACATTTCTAGGTCCTCGGTGAAAGTCTTGGATTGTATTTTCATTACAGAAAAAATGACTACCCTTAAAAGTTTTGAAAACAAAGGTGAGTCTTTCTGTTTTGATAATAATTGGTTTGTTTGGGTTTTATGTTCGTTTGTTTGTTTTTCTGATTGGTTGCTTTTTTTTGTTTTGTTTTGAGGGGGGTTGTTTTGGGGGGTTTATTTTGGAGTGGGAGAGCGGGATTCAAAACAGGGTTTCTCTGTATAGCCCCAGCTGCCCTAGAACTCACTGGCCTTGAACTCAAAGAGATCCACCTTGATTATCTAGTAAGGCAGGTAATACAACTGTCTGTTTTATTTTTACTATAAAATGTAACTGTTGTTAGTGAAAAAAAGATGTTTGTGCTACATGGATCGAGAAAGAGAATACCTGCATTTGATGTTGTCACTTGTCTACATCCCTTAGCTGCCTCGGGAGAGCAATGTGATCTTTAGTAAAGCAACAGAACTTTCTCTCAAGCCTGTGAGTAGCACTGCCAGCACAGGAGGGGCGACCATCACTGCTAGGGCTCATCTCAAACCTAACACAGGCAGTTTCATTACAAAGTTAAAGCAGTAGACTTCTGTATTAAAAAATATAGCTATGCCAGGCGGTGTTGGCGCACGCCTTTAATCCCAGCACTTGGGAGGCAGAGGCAGGCGGATTTCTGAGTTCGAGACCAGCCTGGTCTACAGAGTGAGTTCCAGGACAGCCAGGGCTATACGGAGAAACCCTGTCTCAAAAAAACAAACAAATAAATAAATAAATAAATAAATAATATAGCTATGACAGTTTAGAAACAGATGGCCTGGGACATTTAAATAATAAGGATGGGTGAAAATGATTCTATGAGCAAATGAATTGGAAATGCTGGGTTGAATTGGTTATACAAGCATTTCTTAGTACTGTCAGGAAACCAGTATATACTGTGAAACACCAGAGGCTACGCATCATGCACAAGTGTGCACAGACATTTGACCAAGCAGTTGTTTATCCAGAGCCTATAGAGCAGAGGTTCTCAATATGTGGGTCATAACCCCACATATCAGATATTTGCATTTCATATATACATAACAGTAGCAAAATTATAGTTATGAAGTAGTAACACAATGTAGTGTTGGGGTCACCACAACCTGGGGACCTGTATAAAAGGGTCTCAGCATTTGGAAGGTCGAAAACCATTGGACTAGAGGAAAGGTCACCTTCATATGATTGTCTATAGCATATTTTTCTAATGTAATAGCTAAACTTTACCAAGTGATAATGGTGACACTGAAAAGAACACTAAAGTTGGGTCTTGTGGCACAGGCTTGTAATTCCAGCTACTTGGGAGGCTGAGACAGGAGGATCACAAGTTCATACTTGTTTGGGCTACAGAGTCAGTTCAAGGCTAGCATAGGCAACCTAGGGAGATCCTGTCTCAAAATGTAAAATGAGGGCTGGGATAAAGCTTTGTGCTAGACTGCTTGCTGTGCTTGGACCTAGCTTCATTCCCAGCTGCTGCCTCATGTATGGCAAAAGAATACTGTCTTAAAATTTACTGAGAGACATCCTCAGTTTGCCAGTTTATTGTTTAATTTGCATATGTTCCAGAGAGTCTGTCAGACTATAGCATAAAGGAGCTATGAATTAATGTTTTAATGTAGAAGGGAAAGCTGAGTTGTTTTAGAAGTTGTTTCCTAAAGGTTTAAATGAAGTTTAGGTATGTGTTCATAGAGTAATAAACTTATTAATTAAACATTTGCTTTTCTTCTTTATCCATGCACATTTTCTTAGCTGGTAAAATGAGCTTGTAAAAGTATCTGTAACTAAAGGAGCTTCCAGTAGTCCAGCCTGGAAGAGACTCAGATCATTCTGAAATACTATAGCACTTAGAGTATTCTCCAGCCCCAGGGATAGAAGGATGGTGAAGCCCGTCATGGGGCTAGGGTTGTACCACACCTAGTAGTGGAAACTTAGTATTATTTTGGATCATGAGTTTGATGCTCTGCCTTGCCCAGTCATGTGACTTAAAAGTACTTCTACTCACACATTTACACTGTCATTAATAAGGGAAATATTTGTTCAGTGATGGCCTCTAATCATGCTCTTTTCCTTCCAGAATCTAAAACAAACATTGGTAAATTGTGACCCTCAGACCACTTTAAAAAGTTTGCAATCAGTTTGATGATTATATACAGTGACTGAATCCATGTAAATCAGGTGTTACCTGAATAAAATAGATTCTGTTTTTCTTATTACCTACTTAACCAAAAATGGTTTTGTTTTCTCATGTAAGTGCCTAGAAACTTTCTTCAGTTTTACTTAATCATTCTAAAGCCTATAGTCTTCCCCCACCGGCCCTTACCAAGTTGTTCACCAGCCCCCGTGTAGAAAGTAGACTAATGACCTTGCTGGTTCTTCACCTTTCATCAGTCAAGGGAAAGCCAGGATGGAAAAGCCACAAACCTTCCATATGTTTTAACTGATCAGTCCATGATCACAGGTGAAAAGAAGGGAGTGATCAGGGATGCGTGTGGCTCCGTCAAGGATGGAGAACCAGGACTGGTGGTTTGCTTCGCTCAGTGTTATTCATAATTCCAGAGCTGGCGCCAGAGGTTTTTGTCTTCTCACTTGAAAGATGTAATTATTCATGACTGTGTCCTGAATTGCCTAGTACATATGTAATAAAGGGTTCTCTGTGTGTCACAGGGAAAAGGGGAATTATGAAAGGTAAGAAAATGCAAAGCCCCAGCTGTGCCTGCTCACCAGTACATTAGCAAGAGCTGGTGATTTACTTCTGGCAGCCATGAGTTCCTAGTAAAAAGGCCAGTTTAAATAAAGTTAAGAGTAAATTGGAATTAAAAGTTGGTATACTTCTTGACTGGAATTTTGTTTTGTTTGAAAAGAAGTATCTGTCAAGTACACATTTGTTTCTTTGCCTTCCAACAGACTTTGTGATTTGTCCTCAAATTTCTATTATTTGGAGTTCCTTTCTTTAATTTTTTTCTTTATAAAAGCATTATTTAAACTCCTAGGTCAACTATGTTATGACTTGCCTAGGAATCCATTTTGACTTAAGCTATAACTAAGTATCCCACCTGCTTCTTACTGGCCCAGCTCAGTGGGCTGGGACGGAGTTACTTTAGGGGTGATTATTTTTGTTTTTGTTAACTTATACTTAATACATAATTCTACACTCTTAAATACCAGAAGTAGACAACAAACCACAGATAAGATAAAATTAGACAAGCCTATTAAGAATATGAAAACTAGTCAACCATAGTGCTGTGTGAAAAGGCAGAGGCAGGAAGAATCCAGACTGAGGGTGTCAGGACTGCATGTCAGCTTTGTGGCCAGCTTCAATTACATAGTAAGGCCCTGTCTACACACACACACACACACACACACTTCTTTATTTTTAATCTATGAAATGAAAATGTCTTATATTCCAGTGACATCATTTTAACACTATCATAAGAAAAAGTCAGAATTTTACCAGGTGCCATAGTTGTTATAAGCCTCTTCCCAGCAGCCTGGCTGGTTTCTGTTTCTTTCAGGCAGCTGGTCTAATCTCCTCAGAGATCTTTGCAGCTAGGCTCCTTAGAGTGACTGTAGGCCTTCATTGTTTACTAGAGGAATGGAGGGGCCTAGTGAATCTTGTCATTTTCTGGGACTTCCTGGAGCTGTTTTGGGTTGTTTACTTCTGGCTTAAGGAGCTTCCCTGCAAGAGGGAGTATTTCAGTCTGGGAGGAAACTGGTACATGACAGGTAGTCTTGGTGGCTTTTTTACCATTTCTTTTGGCAATTGTCCTCCATTTAACATCCTTGTTAGGCATCCTTACTTCGACCCCAATCCGAGGAGCAGGAGATGGAATGGAAACGGAGGAGCCCACTAAGTCTGTTGAAGTCACCCATGGAGTCCAACCCGTAAATCAACATGTCATTCCAAGTCCACGTAAGAAAGTCCCCTCAGACAGCCCAGGTGTTCTTCAGCTGGGGAAGATTCTTAATGAAAGAACAGTGGAAGTTGAAGCTGTCAGAATATTTGTTCCCAAAGCTGCTATCACTCATGACATCCCCACCAAGAACACAAAGGTGAAGTCCTTAGGACATCACAGAGAAGAACTCCACAATCAGCCAGAGGCGCTCACAGACCCGAGGAAGGAACTCGCAGAGGTAAAGAAGGTTTTGGAAAAGCTCAAGAATTCTGAAAGGAGGCTACTTCAGGACAAAGAAGGCCTTTCAAATCAGCTCCGTGTACAGACAGAGGTGAGCGCAGCCCGCAGCTTCAGTGAGCTCTGTCTGATCGTTACCTCTGGGCCTTGTAATCCCATGCTAGCAAACCACATTTTCTCAGAAATGTCGTCTGTCATAGGTTGTCATTTCTCTAAATATTTCCTCTTCTAATTTTTCCTTCTGCCATAGGGCCTCTAGAAAGAGTTTATGATGGGAACGCATACTGTGAATGTGAGAGAAGTGGAGGTGCTAGGAGCTTTAGACATGACTGTCTCTCAGTTAGAAAAGTAGGTTACGTTTATAAACTGACTAAGTCAATCTTTGCCATCAACAGCTTAGCAGTCCTTGTTTTAAGAATTCATTCCTGATACTTGGGGGTGGGAAGTGAAATAAGTTACTGGGTCTTCATTAAAAATCAATAAGATTCTATAGTGTTCAGTTGTTACTTTAATCTTTGCAGCTTAAGAAAATTGCTTTAACCCTCCCTTGTTTCTGTTTAACCTTTACATCTTTGCATTGTTGTTGCTGTTGTTAGTGTGTGTTGGTGTTAATGTGTGCTGTATATGGAAGGTGAAGGGACTCTGGCCAGCTTGAGCATGGTGAACATGGCTCCAGCAGGCCTTGCCCTTCTCCTGCATTGCCTCTGCTTTGCTAAAAACTGTTAGATTACATTTCTAAAGCTAGACACTAAAGTCCCTCTCCTTATTTGAACATGTCCTCCTCCTGAGGCTGACTACCAAGGTCCAGCTATCAGTGCCCCCTTTGGCTTACCTAATTACTATGCCCAATCACAATTAAATACATCATGCTAGCATGGGGTTTGCCCATGTAACTTTATAAACCACCATTTTCTTATGTGCCACGTGTGTCTCCTCTCTACCCAGAGACAGTCCTTTGTCTCCCTCCAAGACAAATACTCAACTCCCTCTCCCTTGTTCCCTTCTTCTCCCTTGTCCCCTGTCTCCTGTCTTTGTCTCTTATTTCCTGCCCTTTGTCCTTCTGGGGCAAATAAATCTTTGTGCTGAGAACTTGGTCTTGGGGTCCTGAGCCTTACTTTTCCTAACAGAGGGAGTCATTCTTCTTCACAAGTGTGGAGGTCAGAAGAACTTGCATGGAACGCACTTGAGTTCAAGGGTTACACTCAGTTCAGGTTGACAGGCCTTCATAGTGAGCTCTACCCACTGAACCATCTCTGTAGCCCAAAAGTACATCTCTTTGCAAGAAGATTTTGTTTGTAACATAATGACTAGTGGTTCTTATCAAGGGAAACTTCATGAATTTAATGTTTTAATAGACTTCATTAATTTCTAAGTACAAAATAATATATACTTATTTGTAAACATTTTAGAAGATTCAGAAAGAAGAGACTAGGAAAATGGCTTAGTGGGTAAGAATGCTGACTGTCAAGTGTAGAGACCTGAGTTCAGATCTCCAACACCTATGTAAAAAGCCTGTCATAGCCAAACACACCTCTCCTGTCAGTTCGAGACTGTTGGGGTGGAGGCCTAGACAAGATTGCTAGTGCTTACTAGCCTCCAGCCTGCCTATGTTTCAGTGACGGACCCGGTCTCAAGAAAGTCAGGTATAGGGACACTGATGTCCTCTCTGGCCTCCACATGTGTGTGTACATACACACACACACACACACACACACACACACACACACACCATTTTTAAAAGATTAAAAAGAAAATTCAGAAAGATAATAAAAATGGTAACACCTATAATTACATTATCTAGATATAAGTACATAACTGCCCATATAAGTTCATCTTGTCTTAGTTATGGTATTTTTTTTCTTAATTTATTTCTTTTTGTTGAAAATAGATTTCTGTTTTGCATAATATATCCTAATTTCAGCTTCCCCTCCCTGTACTCCTCCCATCCTCCTCCCCTCCCTTTCGCATCTCTGTCCACCCCTTTTCTATCTTCTCATTAGAAAACAAACAAGCCTTTAAGGAATAAGAATAAAATATAAGACGAAAACTAGCACATTGGAATAGGATCTAAAGGACACAGAAATAAATTGTCATAAATTTGGCTACATTCAAATCTGTGACATTTCTTAAGCTTGGCTGTCTTCTTCATCCTAGATAAATCGTGAGTTAAAAAAGTTGCTCGTGGCTTCTGTTGGGGATGACCCGCAGTATCACTTTGAACGTCTAGCCCGAGAGAAGAACCAACTCATCTTAGAAAATGAAGCACTAGGTCGGAACACAGCCCAGCTTTCTGAACAGCTGGAACGGATGTCAATACAGTGTGATGTTTGGAGAAGTAAATTCCTTGCAAGCAGGTATTCTTCTGTTAGAAATAGTATCTTCTTCCCCATTGTTTTTCTGTCTGTTACCATTTTGATGCATAAAACAAAGTAATAGTGAAAATTTCTGACTTAAGATTGTCAGAGTGCCTCATACATTACTTGATGAGTAGCACTCCCCCTCTGGAGGGCCATGCAGTCCCCTAGAGAGGTGATACATGGTCCCCCTTTATTCTAGAATCACTCTTACTACAGGAGACAAAACACAGCTGTAAAATTAAATACCGAAATATTGTGGTCAGAAAAAGCAAAATAGACCTCACCCTCCCCTTTCTTCTCCTGCTCTCCTGTACCCTCCTCTCACTCCTCCCCCCTCCCTCCTACTAGAAAGAACCACCTGATTCCTACTTCCTAGGACAGTCTTCTCCACCCAGGGTGTCTGTGCTTTTAGCTCCTTTATCCGTGTAAAGAGCTTCTCAAGCTCCTTTCCCCACACATGAGAGAAAGCTGTGTCGTCTATGGACTATCTGATGAGGCAAATGTTGACTCATGCAAAAAGCCACAAAGCTGTAGAGTCCAGGCCTGAGCACGAAGCTCTGCTGTGTATTTTGGTTCCTCATCTGTTCATCCTCTCTCCACTCCACTCCACTTTTCACGGGCCTTAAAATTTGCCTCATCAAATACTTAAAAAGTATCTTCTGGAGAAAATAAAAAGCAGGGTGTAGAAAGTTTTGTGATAAATGTTTGCTTCTAGTAAACACATTCCATGTATTTATTTTTCACACACTCATGTTGAAATATGCTAAATTTATTTTTTTGAAAAATAAGAAACTTGTCTATATAAAAGGAGAATGAGCCTACTTAGCAGGGGGAAAGACTACTTTGTTTTATAGAAACTTTTCAGTATTTTGCTGAGAGGAAAATATAATTGAGTAGTAAGAAAAATCACCTATTTTTCTTTCCCTTTCTGTTTCTTATAGTTAGAAGTGGCCACTTAGTAATTGTAAACTGAAACATTTAGAGTAACATTGGTAAATTCAAGTTACTTTATAGAAAGTTAAGTACAGCTCTGTCATTTCAGAATATTTCCACTGCTCCTGCTTCATAAGTGCTGCATGTTAAAGTGTTCTCACTTAAAATGCTGGATTGTAAAACAGTCTGAGCGGGTTCAGTCTTGTCGTCAGCTTTGGAAACTTAACAATCACAAAAAAGCAGTAGATTAACTTCTGTGTGCTGTGTTACCATGGGAGAACTGGATATGAGTTTTCATCTTTTTCAGGGTTATGGCAGATGAATTAACAAACTTCAGGGTAGTTTTACAGCGTCAGAACCGAGATGCCCAGAGTGCTATACAAGATCTCCTGAGTGAACGAGAACAGTTTCGTCAGGAAATGATCTCTACCCAGAAGTAAGGCACTTGTTCTCATTTCCAAACTCCTCTCTTGTCTCCTGTGGGTTTTGCTATTATGAAAGGTTTTGTTTGAGTGAGTGTTTAAGTGTGGCCATATTTGTTAACATGCCGACTGTATATTGTAAGTCTCACTTTAAAATAGATGCTCTGAGAAGAAGAAACCCTAAAAACAGAAAGGATGAAGGATGGTGCTATATCCTACATTGCTAATAGGGAAAAGAATGATTACATCCTTAAGTGAGGGTGTTCTGCCTTTAAAAGCAGTTCCTGAGTGTGATTATGGTGGTTTGTCTAGTTTGTGTCTTAGTCATGACCATGGCAACTCTTATAAAGGAAACATTGAATTGAGGCTGGCTTACAGTCTCAGAGGTTTAGTCCATTATTGTCATTCAAGAATCATGGGAACATGCAGGCAGACATGGAGAAGGAGCTGAGAGTTCTACATCTTGATCCTCAGGCAGCAGGAGACTATGTGCCACACTGGCTGGGCATAGCTTGAGCTTCTAAGACAAAGCCCACATCCACAGTGACACACTTCCTCCAACAAGGCCTCCAGCAACCTCCTAATAGTGCCACTGTCTATGGACCAAGCATTCAAACACGAGTCTTTGGGGGCCATACCTATTCAGACCGCAACACCAAGTGACATACTTGTTTTTCCTATGGGAGAGCTTTTTGAAGTCTTTTTGTAGTATTAGAACATGTCTGCATATCTTTACATTCCAGTACTAACAAGCTTAAATCTTTAAAGATGATAATAATAATAAATAAATAAATGGGCAGTGTTCCTTAAAAGGACTTTGTATTTTTATGTAGCTGAATAATTAGCAATCAATTGTATGGGAAATTATAAGAATAAAGCATAATATATCAAAGTATGGACATTTTTTAGAAACAATTAAGGCAGTGCTTCAAGGGAAATGCTTGTTTGAGGGTGGCCATGATGGGGCATACCTATAATTCAGGACTTCGGAGGCTGAGGCTGAAGTACCTGAATTCCAGGCCAGTCTGGGCAATACAGTAAGATCATATCTTTAAGGAGATAAAAAGGGAAGTTTATTTGGGACATGAGAAAAGTCTCATTAGTAATTTAAGTCACTACATCAAGAAGTAAAAAAAACAACCAAACAAACAAATTCAACCCAAACTAAACAGAAGTGAGAAGGAATACTAATGATGATAGCTAAAACAATCTTTTGATGATCCTTTTTTAAAAAGATAACCTGAAGAAATGTCCAGCGTGAAGTGGCAGTTACAAAGCCTGCGTGGGTCTGTGCTGAGTCCTCATACACGCTGTGGTTGTTTAGTTTAGGGTTTTTGTGGAACTCCTAACAATGGGAGTGGAGGTGTCTCTGAGTCTTTTGCCTATTCTTGGGATCCCTTTCCTCCTACTGACTTGCCTCATTCTGCCTTGATAAAAGGGTTTGTGCTTAGTCTTACTGCATCTTATTATACTGTGTCTACTTGATGATACCACTGGGAGGCCTGGTGTTTTCTGAAGGGAAACAGAAGAGCAGTGGATCTGGGGGAGAGGGGAGGTGGTGGTGGGGAAACTAGGTAGAGAGGAGGTAGGGGAGGTTGTGGTTGGTATGCATTATATAAGAGAAGAAAAGATAAATAAGAGAAAAGAAAAAAAGAAATGCCTAACCAGTAAACTAAAGAAAGATGGCACCTGTTAAGTGTTAGGAATGAAAGCCTGCACACAATAGATTGAGTAGACATAGCAAAGACAGTAAGGGAATGTTATTGATACCTCTAGCCAATCAAGTCAATGATTTAGATAAGCTCCGTAAAGGCATTACTAAGTTTACTTAAGGGCAAGCATAGGAGGCTGGAGAGGTGGTGCAGCAGTTAAGAGTGCGTACTACACTTGCAGAGCATCTGAGGTTAGTTCTCAGCACCACACTAGACAGCTTAGCACTTGCAACTTCAGCTGCAGGAGATCTGATACCCTCTTCTAGCCTCTGTGGGCACCTACACACTCTCTCTCTCTCTCTCTCTCTCTCTCTCTCTCTCTCTCTCTCTCTCTCGCACACACACACACACACACACACACACACACACACACACTAATTTTAAAATAAAATAAAGCAATTAAACTTGTAGTTAAAAACCAACATGTGAAGGAAATTCTAGCCCAGATGGATCCACCAAATGCTAATAAACTTCTAAAGAAGAAAGAAACACAATTGTGCACAAATTCTTCTAGAGCATAGAAGGAAAGGGAATAATTTTCAGATCATTTTTGGGGCAAGCATTATAACAAACTAGAGACATAAGCAAAAACCTGTAGACTTTCTCTCTTTAATGAACATAGATAGAAAAATTCTTACTAGAATGTTAGCAAATCGAATTTAACAATACAGAAAATCATTTATACATAATGACCAAGCAGAGTTAACTACAGATAATGGAGATGGACTTAACATTCAGACATCAACAAGTGCTAAAACTCTGAAATACACTAGTATCTGTAATTTCTATACCAATATATGATTACACTAAACTATACTGCTTGATTCATGGTTTTCAGGTAACAACGTAGTAGATTAACAAGTATCTTCTGTCCTATAACCTATGTGACCAGATGTCCTGAACTTTGAAATATGAGCAAAGATGTTAAATGACTTCTGAAATATGTTGCTCACTTATTTTCTCTTACTGGTTCTTATATTTTGTCTTTTTATCAGTGTCCATTCATGTGTGTTCTGTGCAGGTTTTTGGAAGAACTCTTGGTCTCCTTACAGTGGGGGAGAGAGCAGACATACTCCCCGAACACACAGCCCCACAGCACAACAGACCTAGCACTCACCAACCACGAGCTGGCAGAAGCAATACATGCTCATCTGTTGGGGAATGTTGGCATTAGCCATCAAAAGAAGATTCCAGCAACAGTAGAATTCTGCAGTACCCCAGCTGAGAAAATGGCAGAAAAGGTAACATTTTTCTCTTCCATGCACTGTGGAACGTGTTCTCTGAGCTGCAAGATTTTATTCACCTCTTACTGAAAACTATGTGTTATGCTTGGCATTCAGAGTTTTGAAATGAAGATCTTGAATTTGTTTTCTGTGTTAATAAGCTTGTGGTCCTAGAGAAAATTCCTCCTCTGACTCTTAAATTTCCAAATGTCACTAGTCTATTCTAAGGAGAAAAATATAATAGTTTTAAAAGAAATTAGCTATCAGATCATTTTTTATTCATTTTCTTATAAAAGTATTCTGTAGGAATTTTATCTTAGTAAATTATAGGTCACATCAGAAGTGATCTAAGATTATTTAATTTCTACATATAGATGGGAGAGACACTGAGTACTACAGAACCAAATAGACCGAGTACTTATTGCCCTCGCAGAACTCAGGCCTGTGTAGGCGACCTGTCACACTGTCACATACCAAGTTTACCTCCATTAAGACCTCCGTACCCAACTCCCGTACTCCATAAGCCTGTTATTAACTAGAACTCTTCTGCTATTAAGTGTTAACTACTGCTCTGTGTGACCTGTGACCACAGGCTCGTCTTAGCTCGCTCTCATTCATCATGGTTACTTTTCTGTGTTTCCCCATTGGCCACATCATTAGTGTAATTCCTTTGAGCTGCACATCTTTTCCCCTGTCTGATTAGCTTGCTTTCCTGGCTTCTCTTTTTCTCTGTCTTTGCTAGTTATCATTCCTAAGTACCTGTCCCCATATCCTTCTCCCAGCTACCCAGAATCCAAAGTTTATGTCAGTTTAACTATTTCTTTTCTTGTGGTACTTCTTAGATTACTACTTCCTGTTCAGCATATGACTTTGATTCCTAATTCATATACATTTCTCTCCCAGGAAAAAGTATCCCTTACTTAGCTTTTATATTATTATTTTGTAATTCTCCCTCTAAAATTACTTAAAGGCTGGAGAATATGTCTTACTATGTTTCTTCATGAGCTAGTATAATGTTGCACATAGTAGGTGCTCAGCTACTTACTAAAAGGGTCAGAACCTAAAAAGTAAACTACTCAAAGCTTGTTTGTTCTTTCCTACTATGTCTTTGTTGGGAAGTTACACCATGATGTACTCAGTTATCGTCAGTATCTTTGAGGGTGGTTGGCTTTTTCCCTCTTCAACAAACACTTCTCTGCCTTGGTTTCTGTGACTGACCTCCACTTCCGTGTCTTCTCTGCTCTCTGCCTCATTGTGCAATATTGGGTGTGCTTCAGACCTGGTCTAGACCTACTTGTTCTTCTGCTGCCTTACTCATCACACTCCCTCACGGAACAAGACTGACAGCCTCTTCTCATGCGTACTTCACGACCTTCCAGCCTGATTCCTTCAGGAGCTGATCTTTCAGAGATAAATGCAACAACTTAGTCTCTGCTCTTCCTCCATCTGCTTTAATGCCACCTATTTCCATCCTCCATGCTGGGTCGCAGGATCTCCGCAAGGCTTAAAACCCTTCCCCGTCATTTTCAGGCTAAAATTTAAAAGGCTTTCTGCCATATCTCAGTCTCCCACAGAATTCCCTTAGCATTTTATTTTTTACTTTAAACACTCATAACATCATAGCATATGCCATACTTGGAAACCATTCTTTTCCCCTCAAAGTTTACAAGAAACATTACTTTCTGTCTTTGCTTGTCATCCAACATTTAACTAAGGTCCATAAAAATAAAAGGTCTGAACGCTGAATTTTAAAAGTATAGTTAGCAAATGGAAGTCCTAAAGTAGTATGGTAGCTTTTACATAAGGCCAAGATGTTTTAAACAGGAGCTAGGGCGGCTTGGATATGCTGTTAACTTCGAAGAGGGAACAGTCTGCAGAGAGTGTGAGGCCAGGGAGGAAGCCTGGGAGCACTGTTGAGTAGTGCGACTGTAGGAAAGGGAGCCAGAGCCTGCCCTTCCCTGCTGCTTCTGTCAGAGGAGCTCACCAGTCGCAGTACCTGCCACCTTCAAAACATGACGCTGCTAACATGATTAGTTTGAGAATCTGAACTTGAGAAATAAGAGATGGAAACCAAAAGGTTCTTCTTGTCCTGTTGTTCAACTCAAGGCCTCCCCTCCTGCTTTGAGTCTCAGTAGAGGAAACAGGAGAAGCCAGGACCAAGGAAGAAATGAGAGAACAAAGTATTGTGAACATAGTTGTTAGCATAAAATATTATCTATAATTGAAAAAGAGAGAAATGAAGGGCCATCTATTTTACCATAAATAACAGCATTTCTACAGAAGAATGGTGGTCTAATCATTGTAAACAATTGAATGAAACGGAGGAGACAGGCAGGGAGTGCTTTTTGGCTAAAACTGAAAAATTGATATCATATGATGTAGAATTGATAAAACTTAATTTTTCTGGTTTTTTTCCTTGTATAGATATCTATAAAAGAGTATTAGTTTATAATTACTAAATTATAATGTTATAACTAGGCATCATTGCTAAAATAGCATTTTGGAAAAAAGGGTAAATTCAAATTCATTCAGATATTTTTTTATGCCAGCTCCATAGAACTCCATGAAACTATAGGTAGTGACGTACTGGTGAAACTCAAGGCCTTCACAGCACGTGCTGCGTCCACCTGATGTGACCTCTCATTTGTCTTAGGTTCTGCGGATTTTGGATCCAGTTGCCTGTACAGAAAGCTCTCCAGACAACCCATTTGCTGAATCTTCACCAACCACATTACTCACTACAAAGAAAAATATTGGACGTTTCCATCCCTATACGAGATATGAAAATATCACTTTCAATTGCTGCAATCACTGCCGGGGAGAGCTCATTGCTCTTTAGTGTGTAGTCTGTTGAGGCATGCTTAGTACCCCACAATCATTATTTGGGAGCCCGGATTATTAAGATGCTAGAAATAAAATCAATTCATCTTTATATAATACATACCCATAAAACTATTTCATATACTGGATTCCAGATTATTTTTCTTAACAAATATCTCAGGGTAAGAAAGTGAAGCTTTGTAGATATATTTAAAGTACAAAATACTTCCCAGTACATAGTATTTATGCTAAAAACAAAAAAGATTTTATAACTTTCTTTAGGCCCTATTATTATTCTGTGTTATATATTTTATATAAACTATGAACAGGTTTCATTATGGTGCATAAAACAAAAGCAGGCAAACTACAGCCATGCGTTGTAAAGAGATGTGGTCATGTCCATCCTTTACCACTGTCTAGGCTGCTTGACTGTACAGCAGCAGAGTCTAGTGTGGCTAGCAAAGTCCATCCCTTTATAGAGCAAGTCTTCTAGTGTAGCTGGGGAACAGGAAAAAGGGAGTTACAGTCCCTTTATGGTCACATTGTAGGTATACAGGAGGCCTTCAGAATCACTGAGGTAAAGGGGTAATCTTTCTAAACAATATATTATAAAAATAAAAAAGTATTTTAGAGCTACAGCAAATACTTCAACAAGTGTTTCATGCTGTTTGGTTTTGACAGGGTGTTCTGTCTTTGCACGGTTACAGTTTGACAAAGGAAACAGATTCATAAGTACCAACTCATGTTGGTGTGTTCAGAACAACGGGAGAACTAGTTTGCTAATAGAATGAAAGAAAATGATCTTCTAGGGGAAAAATGTAATCCATCAATTTATATATATTATTAAATATATTGTTGTATAGCATATCATAAGATGCTCATTTATTTACCTTTAAATATTCACAAAAATCTTCATTTAATAAAATACCAAATTTTACAAATTAGTTGGAACAGTGCCTACCAGAGAAATCTTCAAAAGGCAGATCTGGTCAGATCAAAGTGGACTTCAGTGTGAGAACCTACTGCTTTTGTCTGATTCATCTGAGCCATCTTTATAGCTTTCATTGGCAATAAAGTTCCTATTTCTTTGTGGTCATTCCCTTTTCCTTTCAGAATAACATACTTTGGCTTCAGTCTTCATGGGGCTTTTACTGATTATGCTGGTTTGTTGCCTTTTCCCTTCTTAGAAATGGAAGTTTTCATGACATGGAATTTGACTATGATTTCTTGTGTATAACAACAAAAGCACAAGAAGTGAAAACATGGATTTCACCTAAATTTAAAACCTTTATGGTTTGAGGTACACAGCAGCTCTAAGAATGGGAGAAAAAAATGAGTAAATTATACATCTGAGAAATGGCCAGAAGACACAAAGAACTGCAATTCAACAACCAAAAAACCTACCCAGTTAGAAGTGGGCAGAGGCTGAAGAGATACCTCCGTCTATAGAATACTGCCCATAACATGAGACCCCAAGCCCAGCTCTCCAAGCACTCACAGAAAACACTGCGTGCAGCAGTGTACATCTGTAATCCCAGCCAGCACACTTGGAGCAGAAGCAGGTGAGTGGAGTTCATTGACCAGTCTCCAGCTGAATTGAGCTCCAGGGTAAGTTGGAAATCCTGTCTCAAACATTAAGGTGGAGAGTGATAAAGGCCTAGTATCTAAGCCTCTGTCCTTGGCAGGCATGTGCACACATTCTGTGTGTGCCATACATATTTGGAAAAATGAGCAAGTTATTAAATAGTTACCTAAAATATGTGTATATATTTGTATATACACACGAATAGCAAACAAGCTTACCAGAAGATTGTCAGCATCAGTGATGCGTGAAGTGCAGTCATTACCACTTTCTCTAGGTAGGATAACTATTAACAAAATAGGGTGTCTATTAACAAAGAAGCAAGATGGCAACTGTAGACAAGCCTGAAGAAACCAGTAGATGGGTAAAACAGCTTTCACTGAAGATAGCACACAAGTTCAAGAAGAAAAAAAAATCTTGCCTGATCCATCATTCTAGGTGTATAGCCAAGAGAACTTAGGCACTGTCATAGATTTTTTTTTGTCATAGATTTTGTTTGTATACCTGTTTTTGTAGCAGTATCATTCATGGTTGCTAAAAGTTAAATATAATCTTAATCAATGATTAAGCAAATAAAATTATATGACAAGAAATACATTCAATCTCTAAAATGCACACTTGGTGCATGCTATTTACATAAATATTACATGAACTAGGTTAGATACAAATGGACAAATACTGGTACCAGGGTCTGGAGAAGGGCAGGGATGGGTATTTAAAAAACTAAAGAACATTCATATTTTTTTCAATAATGAGTGGGAAATATTACAAAGTGACTCATATTGGATGCCTATATGTCTTTCTGATCAGAAATAAAAACAAAAAGAATCCATAAAGTTAGAGGGGATATAGCAAAGGGAGTTGAGGATGCATCAGAGGAGTTAGGTGGGAGGTAGGTGTAGATACTATGTATGGAATTCTCAGTGGACAAGTAACCAAAAAATACAATAAAATTTAAATAACTGACTTAGACAATTCTTTCTCCCAAGATCGTTCACAGGAGGCCAACAGTCACACATCTGGTTATTAGGACCATGCAAATCAGTTAAGGAGCTGTGTGATGGCGTAGAAATGGGGATCATGACTGAAACTGTTAAAATGGTGTGCGTTGAGGGGAACACTGACAAACTGTATAAGCATTCTGTACACTGCATTCCTGTCTGAGGCGTATATCCAAGAGAAAACATACTTAAATAGTTGTACAAATATGACTTTCCCAGCAGCTCTGTTCACCATGTCCAAATAACAAAAATGGCCCAGGTGATGAGCGTATGCACAGAGCCCCACCCAAATGTAACATATTTTCTTCCATAAAAAAGGAGTTAAATACTGACACATGCTATGTTGTGCCTGAGCTTCCAAAGCTCTATGTTAAGTGGAAGAAGCCACATATAAAAGACCATGTTTTCAATTCTCTGAAATGTCTAGAAGAGGCAAATCCCTAGACATAGCATCTACTCAGAGGAAGCGTCAGAGCTAGAGACATTGGAAGTGACTGGTTCTGGGAGTGATGGAAGAATCTTGGAACCACAAGGAGAGTTGGGGCTGTGTAATGTATGAATAAGCTAACTGCAGCTGGATTGTGGGTGTAGGAGAATTAGTTTTATATTCTGAAGTCACCTCAGCAAAATTAGAGAGAGTGGGGAGCCACCATTTTTTGTCATACTTTCCCAGCTATCTTACAACTATACTATCACACATTTATTGGTTTTTTTTTTTTTTTTGTTTTGTTTTTTTTTTTTTGGCATTTAGAAGTATTGCTTCACTGTCCCATTCTAATGCCCTGCTTCCTCTTCCCCCCAGACCCAACGCTAAGATTCCCTCCATTCCCTTAAAAGTTAAAACATTTGCTCCAGATGGGGACAGGTGGGACTTTGAATTTTTTCACAAATGTCTTCACTTATGAATCAAGTATTTGGATACCCTGCATATTCTGAATTCAGTTTTGCTTCTAAATCATTTAACAATTCTAAATTGAGTATTACACAATGTGCACTTGGATATCAAAACCAATTGTAATGAACTATAAGACCATTTGAGTGCTACAAAAGTTAAGACAGGCACAGAGCGTAGTGGTCCACACCTGCAATCCTGGCACATGAGGCAGAGGCAGGAGGATTGTTAAATTCAAGGCCAACCTAGGCTACATAGAAAGACCCCCATATCACAAAAACAAAACTAACAAACACAAGACTAAACTCTTCTCTCTGCATTTTCCAATTCTTACAAAATACATGTTAGATTTTCTGTAAATAAACTCACATATATGTAATATATTACTATGAATTTATATATCTTTAGACATAAAGAAGTCATAGGATTGTATTATATAAAACATTTACAATGATAATTTTAAAACAGGTCTAAAACTATCAGGGATTTTTTTTTTCCATCCAAAAAGCCCAGGGCTAGATGGTTTTATTGCAGAATTCTTTTTTTTTATTTTATCTTATATTTTATTTACATTTAAGATGCCATCCCCTTTCCACATTTCCCCTCCCTAGGACACCCCTGTCCCATGCCCCCCCTTTCCTTTTTGCTTTTATACGATTTTTTTAAATGTTAATCAAAGGATTTATAAGTTTGGTAATGCTCAATCAGAAGTGTAACCCAATACCCAACCTAGATATAAAAACTATCTTTGACTGGTGGAGACATGTGAACATCTGCCTTCATGCCCCCTCTCTCTTTCTCTCTCTCATCACCTAGCTTCTCCTCTTCTTCATCTTCTCTCCTTACTCCATCTCTTCCTCTCAGTACTCCTTCCCACTTAGCTCCTCCTACATATCACTCTTCCTGTTAAAGTAAAACTTTCTCTCAAAATACAATTAGAGCATACTTATTCCTAATTGTACCAGTGAGGTACAAGATAGTCCTAATACCCAGTCCATCATTTTGTTGACTAACCAGAACCTCTGTCATCTCTTCTAACTAAAACACTTACTTTTGATCCTGGCTTTTTTGGCTTTAGAATGAATGTCAGCTGAAAACCATCTACTCAGATCTTTTCTCTCAAAGTCAATAGCCAGGATTGGCTATGAGACTATAGGTCTTCAACCCCATCAGAAATCCAGAATGACTGAGTTAACTGAAGTTATGGGAAGCACTAAACATAACTTCTAAAACTTAGCCAATTTATAGAGACCACTGAACACCTGAAAAGCCCCTATACTACTGAATGTTGGAGCATCAAATCTTCAGCCTTCTGGCCCAGAATCATCTGACAGATCTTAGTGATGCAGGATTATTGAGGGCTGATTACTCTGTCTAGGCAGATATAATCAGTAGACTATTCTGCATGTGTGTCCTTTTCTGGACAGTAATTTGTCTGTAGCTGGAGAGAGGCAATTCTTGCCTAGTGGCTGTCACCACACAACTGGAGTAACTCCAAGGATGCTCAATTTCTTCTTAGAATCCACGACAGGAAGCTGTCAGGAGCAGACAGGTCTCTAATCAAAATGAACATTAATATATAAATATTTGTAGCGTCAGTTCTATGGACTTCTGATGTTTTGAAAACCAACTATCCATGTAAGGTAACCTGGACTGTTGTCTGTTCACTCCTCTCAGCTATTTCTAAATAAAATACGGAAAACACCCTAACAATAAACTCAAAACCATGAATTTGCTATAGTCCCTTAACTCATAGGTTAACCGTCCCAAATCAGTTAAAAAAGGGCTGGGTCTAGGCATTGTATTCCTAAATGTGTTATACAGGCACAATGCCCATGAGAGTATCAATATTCATCTCATTTTTATATTAATAAAAGGCTCGTACCAATGAAAACCTTAAATTTGAAATCAAAGTAAATTTTGTACCATTTAAGAAATTTTAACTTCATCTTGATAATAATTATACAGATTTTCTACCAATAGGTTATGGCTATGCAGTAAGTCCTAGCTAATCCCCCCTGTTCCAACAAAACCACTACTTTTCCCTAGAAAGACAGACCATTATTAACCACATTAGTCCCCAAGCTCAGGGAATAGGGGCACTGACTCTTCTTTAACTTCTTCAAGCTGATTACGGGTGTTGAGATTTTAGAAGAGGGGTGGGGGGAAGAATAAGTTGATAAGCCTCTGATGCTGTGTCTTCACTGGATCCAGATGGAATTCCAGGACATCGGAGGTTTGGGCAGGTCTGCTCAGTATGCTTGATGAGTAGATACACCAAGGCTGTGTATTCTGCAATATACAAATCTCAGAACAAGTTTTAGTATCAAGAAAAAAAAAATTTCCCCCCCCAGGGGGCTGACATGTTTTTTTAAAGATGTTGGTTCTGACAACTTTTTTTTCACTTGTTAAAATTGGTTGTAGTATTTACGTTTCAGATTTTATCCCCTTACCCTACTTCCTCCCACCACCCAGAAACCTCCTATCCCATCCCCCTCATGCTTCTATGAGGCAGTGACCGCACATACACCCCCTCACTATCCCCTCCCTGCCCTCACATCCCCCCCCCACTCTGTGTTCATTTTTTTATGGGACCAAGAAACTCCTCTCCCACCTATGTCCGACAAGGCCATCCTCCCCTACATATACCTCTGGAGTCTTGGGTCCCTCCCTATGTGTTCCCAGGCTGGTGGTTTAGACCCTGGGGGGGCTCTGGTTGTTTGTTATTGTTGCTTTCCACCTGGGGTCACTAACCCTTTCTGCTCCTTCAGTCCTCTCACTAAGTTCTCCATTGGGAAACCCCTGATCATATCAGTGGTTAACTGTGAGCATAGTCCTCTGAGTGTGCTAGTCTTTGGCAGACCTCTAAGGAGACAGCTATATCATGTTCCTCACATTATGCACTTCCAGCCATCCACAACAGAGTTTAGCTTAGGTGGCTGTACATGGGGTGAATACCCAGGTGGAATGGTCTCCTGATGGCCCTTCCTTCAGTTTCTGTTCCATGTTTTGTTTCCCTATTTGCTCCCTTGAGCATTTTTGTTTCTCGTTCTAAGTAGAACTGAGGCATCCCCTCTTGGTCTTCCTTCTTCATGAGCTTCATGTGGTCTGCTGGTTGAGTCTTCGCTAATCCAAGCTTTTGGGCTAACATCCGTGGAGATATGTTTGTGTAGCTACCTTCTTTTACGGTTTTTGGAAGATTAATTTCTTGCTTTTTCTAGGTTGTAGTTTCCCTCCTTGTGTTGGAGTTTTCCACCAATTATTCTTTGAAGTGCTGGATTTGTGTTGAGATACTGTGTAAATTTGGATTTGTCATGGAATATTTTGGTTTCTCCATCAATAATGATTGAGAGTTTTGCTGGGTATAGTAGTCTGGGCTGGCATTTGTGTTCTCTTAGGGTCTGTATGATATCGGCTCAGGATCTTCTGGCTTTTATGGTCTCTGGTGAGAAGTCTGGTGTAATTCTTATAGGTCTGCCTTTATATGTTACTTTGCCTTTTTCCCTTACTGCTTTTAGTATTTTTTCTTTGTTTTGTACATTTGATGTTTTGACTATTATATGGCGGGAAGTATTTCTTTTCTGGTCTAAACTATTTGGAGTTCTGTAGGCTTCTTGTATATTTATGGACATCTCTTTCTTTAGGTTAGGGAAGTTTTCCTCTATAATTTTGTTGAGAATATTTACTGGTCCTTTAAGTTGGGAGTCGTCCCCCTCATCTATACCTATTATCCTTAGGTTTGGCCTTCTCATTGTGTCTTTCATTTCTTGTATATTTTGGGTTAGTAGCTTTTTGTATTTTGCATTTTCTTTGACAGTTGTGTCAATGTTTTCCATGGTATCTTCTGCACATGAGATTATCTCTTCCATCTCTTGTATTCTGTTGGTGACACTTGTGTCTATGACTCCTGATCTTTTTTTTAGGTTTTCTATCTCCAGGGTATTGTCCCTTTGTGATTTCTTTATTGTTTCTATTTCCATTTTTAGATCCTGCATGGTTTTGTTTAATTCCTTCTCCCGTTTGGTTGCATTTTCTTGCAATTCCTTAAGGGATTTTTGTGTTTCCTCTTTAAGGATTTCTGTCTACCAGTTCTTTGAGAACTATCTCCTTAAGTTCTTTGAGAGTGTTATTTATGTCTTTCTTAAAGCCCTCTATCATCATCATGAGAAGTGATTTTAATTCTGAATCCTGCTTTTCTGGTGTGATGGGGTGTTCAGGGATTGCTCTGATGGGAGAGCTGGGTTCTGATGATGCCATGTAACTTTGGTTTCTGTTGCTTATGTTCTTGCGCTTGCCTTTTGCCATCTGGTTAACTCTAGTGCTGCCTGTACTTGCTGTCTCTGATTGAAGCCTGTCTTTCCAGTTATCTAGCTTGTGTCTGATCTCCTAGGGGTCCAGATGTCTCTGTGATCTTTTCCAGCTGCACTGATTACAGTGGTACCTCTAGGATGCCTCAGGATATGGTGCCTCCAAGGTAGCATCCAGCTAGGTGTCTGCTGTTCTAGGTGCAGTGTCTCCTCTAGAATATCTCAGGATATGTTGTCTGACACTCTTGAGTTCAGTTGTTCCTCTGTGGCTCTGGGTTGAGTGGACCTTCCAGTATGTCTCAGGTGGAATCCGGGGTCCACACAACAGCAGACCTGGCAGAGGTCTGATCCAGGCCTCAGATCCGAGAACTAGTTTCTAAGACACTGTCCAAGTTAGAGCACCTGGGATCCTTGCTTCCTCTGGGTTCTTGGAGGTTGGGGACAGAGCTGGCACCCAAGATCTGCTCAGTGCTCTGGCCCAGACCGGAAGGAACCAGTGTTCCGGGCCGGGAGTGACTTCCTGGGTCCTTGTGGGTCCCAGTTACTCCCTGTTTACGTCTGGCCCTGCTGTCTGCTTACCTAAGATACTGCCTGAGTTAGAGCGCCTGGGATCCCCGCTTCCTCTGGGTTCTTGGAGGTTGGGGGCAGAGCTGCCACCCAAGATCTGCTCAGTGCTCTGGCCTATCGGGGACTTTTATGCACAAAATAGAATTAAGTGTAGAAAAGCTATATCATCTTTCCATGGTACTAACAGGTGATATTTGTTCTACACTATTTAGGATACCACCATTAAAATTCAACTTTGACAAGTAGAATTTCGGTTAAAGCCTTGATAGAGACTTAAGTCATTCCTCAAGCCTTCTGAAACATTCTTCTGAAAGTTGTATTACATTATTTTGCAGTGGGGATGTGGGTTATGCATTCCACTGTGCATTGAGGAGGTCCGAGGACAGCTTTGTGGGAGCTTGTTCTCTTTCTGCCCTGTGGAACCCAGGGTCTGAACTTAGGTCATCCGACTTGGTGGCAAGTGCCTTTACCACAGACATCTCACTGTGCCTCTACTGCAGTAGTTTAAATGATCATGGAAGTATAAAAAGAGATGTATGCCTTTCTTGTGGCCTTCTGGGTAGAAATGTTAACAAAGTAACTTAGAGGTAGAACAGTTTCCTCGTTGATGAGTTTGAGGCACTGACTACAAGATGACACCACACATTCAACACTGTGAGAGACATTTATTTTGTGTTTGTGCGAAAACAACATAAATTCAGCATCACCAAAAGGCAAATCCAACTCCCACAGTTTGGAGTATTATCAAGACAAGGGGCCGATGGGAAACAACACACACAATTCTGGTGACAGCAGCTTCCAGTGAAGTCTTTCCTAGGCGGCTTCAGTTGTAGTGGTCGGTGAAGCGGAAAGCCTTGGCTTCCGGCACGCCGTACAGGCTACTCTGTAGTTGTTTAGAGCGACGTGCTTCCAGTCGGAGCTGCCGGGCTCTCTCTTTGACAGCCTGCTGCTCAGCTATTTTCTCTATCTGTTTCCTTCTGAGCCATCTGTAGGAAGAGCATGATCAGATTGGTGAGTCTCATATACTAAACTTCTCATCTACAAGTGTAGAAAACTAACATTTCTGCAATAAAATGGGGTCAAAACACAATTGTTAAAGAATCAACTAAATGTTTATAGGCTTATTTCCCAGGCTCATTCAAAAAAGCAGTTTACACCTGGGATCAAATGCTTGAAATCAGGGTTATCTGTGGTATAACTGACAACTTGCTTGAATCAGTAGTAATCTAACTTACATGAGTTACAAGTCCCATCTCTTTTCCAAAATAATAATTTTCTAAGCAAATAACTATTTGCTATATTCCAAATAAGTTATTCCTTGAAATTAGCATGTAAAACATAAGTTCAGTTAAAAACATTAGTAAGATGCAAAACTGCCTCAAGCTTCTTGGCAGAGAAACTCTAGAGCCTGTGCCTCTGGGTAAATAAAACGTCCCTTCCTTAAAATGCAAATGGAGTCTAAGCATGAAAGGGATGAAGGAAATCTAAGCATCAAAAGGAAATTAAGGAAGACTCCTTGCTTAGTTAAAAATAACACAGGAACTAACTTTATATACATCTATCTGGTGTATATGGGGGATATATATATGTCAACCCAAACAACTATTAGAATAATAAGAAACTCATACTTTCGGGGTCCTGAATTGCATTTTTCTTTATGCAAATTAATTACCTGTTATGAAACTTTAGGAACAATATGATCACAATGTATATTTTTATTGTAAATATATTTGCAAAGAAGTATTTAGAAGACAGGCATTCTAGTGCTAATAGTCATGATTAGATTTTTGGATGATGAAAATATAAATTTGCATTTTACTTTTATAATAAAAGATTGACATAGGAAAAGGATGAGGGAGACAGGGAGGGAGGAAAGGAGGGAGGGAGGGAAGAAATTCACACAAGTGGAATCAACCTTTATTCTCCAACCTTCCTGAAGGCTAAAGCTTGATGTGGGGTCTGTATGCTTAGGCCCAGTGAGGTACAGATATTAACAGGGATGGGGTGAGCTTTTGAACATTTCAAGCCCCGCCTTAACCTACTGTCGAAAGGCTCTCTCACGGCCCTCTGTTCCTCTCAGGAAGAACAAACACTCCTCTTGCTTTCTGAGTTCCTCCGTCTTCCTTTCTTTCATCTGTTCCTCATGCTTTTTCTTAAGCCATAATCGAAAAGCCTGTTGTGGGTCTCTGTTCACTTGCTGAGTGGAAAAAGAGAGAGAGACTTGCTTAATTCAGAGGAACTAGAGCTGCTGCTTGAAGCTCCACAAGAACCGAGTCCCAGCCAGTGGGTTCACACCGCCCTCATGGCCTGCATTCCGAGCACTCAACCCAAATGCACTTCCCATTCCTCCACCAACACTATAGGCTTCTGTAAGGAAGCTTTCCTCCTACTGAGGAAAATGGTGGTGGTGGTGGGGGGGGGGTGTGTGCTCGGCAGCACTTAGCTGGCATGCTCAGCGTCCTGAGAGCCACCTCCAGCACCACCCCAGTACAAATCAATTAACGGAGAAAGTAACAGCTGTGGTTTTCAAAGTTGAACTCTTGGACAAATCAAATATATTTTTCCCCAAAGATACAAGCATATAAAACAAAGAATGGAAAGAGTTGAGGGCTTTAGAGTAGTTCCTGACAGTTCCATGGAGCATACTCTATAACTATGTAATTCACTGTGTTAGTTACCTTTTCCTTAAACCCTAAGTTTTTTAGTTAACAGTATCCATCAGCAGAGACTCGACTGGTGGGTACATCTTCAAAACTATTACTGGGACTGGAGAAGTGGCTCAGTGGTTAAGAGCACTGGCCATTCTTTCTGAGGACCCAGGTTTGGCTCCCAGCACCCACATGGCAGCTTAAACCACCTGTATCTCCAGTTCCAGTGTCTCCACGGGCACTGCACACATGTGGTGAATAGACAGACATGTAAACAAAACACCCATACACATAAAAATAAATATTTAAAAAATAAAACTATAATTATTGCCAGATGCACACAAACACTCATGATTTTGCATACCTTTTTCTATAGCATTTATCACTCCATAACTAACATTTTATTCCCTATTTTGGAAATTCTTACGATTTATTTTTTATTTATTTGTGTGTGTGTGTGTGTGTGTGTGTGTGTGTGTGTGTGGTGTACCTGCACATATGTATAGGTGTCTGTGAAGCAAGAAAGGCATTAGCTTCCCTAGGTGGCTGTGAGTCACCTGGCCTGGGTGCTGGGAACCCCGCTCTGGTCCTCTGCAGCACTGGTTACTGTTGAGCCATCTCCCCACCCTCTATAGAGTGTCTCTAAGACAGAGTGTCCGTATTTGGATTGAAACGGTATTCCTGTGTATGGGACAGCGCATGTCACCTAATAAGCAGCAGATAAACTGTTATGTTAGACACGTGACAACTTTAACCAGTATGTTTATATGTCATGGTCATCTGTAGGATCAACTGACTAGTCACAGCCTTTCCTGATTTTTTTTCAACTGGGATACTGAAAGTTTTGCTCTAACAAAATAAATCCTAAAAATAGCAATAATATTTGTAATAATTTTGAAATTCCTAACTAGGATTTCATGCAATTTTTGTTAAAAGTAATTTTTAGAAATCTCTTTTTTGTTCTCAGTTATGTGTGTTTGTACATATGTGTGTACGTGTGTGCATATGTGTAGTGCATCAGTCGCCTTGTAAGGCACAAGCAACCATAATGCACAGGTTGGTGCTGAGGACTGAACCTAAGGTCTCTGAGAGAGCAACTGGTGTTCTTAGCTACTGAGTTCCCTCTTCAGTCCTGATAAAAATAAACTCTGAGTGGCCGCACTGGCCAGGGAGGAAGGAGGGCTAGCTGCAGATCTGCACCTCTCCATCAGTAAATCCAAATCCAATCCCCCAGGCTCATCCCAGGTTTGTAGCAGCCCAGCTGTTAATGCTTCCCCGTTCTCAGCCCCATTTCCAGAGCATCACACAGGCTCTTCTCCTACAGCAGCCTCCATCAGCACCTTTCCCCTGTCTCAGCCACCACCTCCCACAGGCATTCCTTGGGAGCCCATCAGCTGTGCCAGCCAGGGAAGCAACAGGCAATCTTCAGATCTTCACTCTCCCTCCCCTCCTCTAGATCCAATGGCCCAGTCTCATCTCTAGCTCTGTAGTAGACCAACTGTGATGCCTCTCCTCCCTCTTTGGCCTTCCTGAGTACTAGGCGCACGTGCGGCAGGCATACATTCCTGCAGACACACATACACATAAGAAGAATAAAGAATGCAGACCAGCAGAGTTCACTGGAGAAGGGAAATGAGACGGGACCTGAAGTTCTTCTACCCGTGCCAGGGAACACTGGCACCCCTCTTAATAGACCAGGGAACTCTTTAAACCTCATAGTTCAGGAATCTGCTGAAGGCTTCACCACATGCTTATGGGTTAGCCCACTCTAGCCTCTCCTTCCCCACTTCCTACTCTTGAGATGGAACAGGAAGTTCCAAGTCCTAATCATGACTTGGTGTCTAGAGGTCAGTTCTCATCCAGACTCAGGGAAGCCACAGGCATGAGGCTTCCCTGTCAGCAACTGAAACCAAAGACCAAAATCTACAACAGAAGCCCTACTGAGCATTCGTACTCTTCCGGTTCTACACAGGATTTTAGGGGAGCTCTGGGCCAGGAACTAAGGACAGAAACCAGTATTTGTATCTTTCTTATTGTATCACAAACACACATCTATACTCACATACAAGCATGGGTATTACTGATCTGAAGACAAACGGAGGCGACAAGTCACACACAGCAAAACTAATCTGTGGCAAATATGTCACTCATACTGTTGTAGGAACTAGAAGTTTTAAACTTGGGAGGTTGATTGACAAGAATTTCACTTTGAACACTCAAAAGTCTTGAATCCTACTCCCAAAAAACATTCTTATGGAGTCTTAATGTTCCTCATTATAATGTACAGCTTTGTTGAATCACCAGTACGGCACAATATTGAAACCTATCTAATTCTACATGAGGAACGAGTTAATTAACAGAGGGATAGAAGTTAGGTAGTTAAAAGTATTATCTAACAACAAAGGCCTAGAAAGATGTCCATGATAAGAGAAAGCAACAGACTGAACTTCTGAAAATACATATGTAAAAGTTAAATTAAATAAAATGATGTTCTGGATGACTCCATTTTTGTCTATGTGTATTCATGTCCATGGAGCCAGAGTTACAGGAGATTATGAACCACCCAGTGTGGGTGACGGGAACCAAACTTGAGCATTCTAAAAGAGCAGCCAGGGCTCCTAAAAGCTGAGCCACCCCAGTCCCTGTATTTCAATTTTAAAAAATGTGGTGGCACTGGAGAGATGATACAGTACTTAAGAGCAGTGGCTGCTCTCCCAGAGGACCCTGGTTGAATTCCCAGAACCCACATGGCAGCTCATGGCTGTCTGTAATCCATCTCCAGGGGATCTGATGTCCTTTTCTGACCCCTCAGGTACCAGACACACATGGTGCACAACATACTTAGAGGCAGAACACTCATACACATAAATAAATCAATTAATATTTGGCATTCTAAATCTGAAAGATTTTACTTATGATTTCTATCTACTCTAAAGTGGCTCCAGTCTGTCAGTTTGTAAGCAGAAATTGTGCATGTTTTTCCACTTTGAATATTAAGATTAAAACACCTTGAAAATATGAACTAATAATTTCTATTTTCTGTGCTAGGAAAGTTTGACTATAACTAGAATCATCTGATTTTGGTCAGTTTGAAGACACTAGAGTCATGCACGTGGCACCTTCTGCAGGGGCGAGTTGGGTCATGTTTTCCTTCTGTAAAAAAGATGACCCTCCAGTGGTTAAGAGCACTGCTGCTCTTCCAGAGGTCCTGAGTTCAATTCCCAGCAACCACATGGTGGCTCACAACCATCTGTAATGGGATCTGATGCCCTCTTCTGGTGTGTGTCTGAAGAAATCGACAGTGTACTTACTCACACATAAAATAATCTCAAAGAAAGGAAGGAAGGAAGGAAGAAAGGAAGGAAGGAAGGAAGGAAGGAAGGAAGGAAGGAAGGAAGGAAGGGAGCCTCTGTATGCGGTGAGCTTGCTTCTGAGAGCACAGTCCACTTACTCTGCTGCTCATGTCTTCGATCTGCTTTGCTCGCTGAACTCTCCGCATTTCTATGACCTGCTCTCTTTTCTTCTGCAGCCATGCTTTAAACACCATCTCGTTTTCCTTTTTCTTCTCGTTCTCTTCCTCTAGTTTGCGCTGTTCTTCCTAGTGGGAGGAGAAAGGGTATAGCGGGAAATTCATGAAGCTGGGTATAAGTCAGGAAGATGTATTTTGACTTCTGAAATTAGGATTCCCTGCTTTAAAACTTTCCAAATGAAAATTGCTCCACTTTCAAATACAGGGGTCAGGTATGGGGCTCTAATTAGCTTAAGAGGGAGAACGGAGTACTTTGGAGCAGGTAAGCCAGAGAAGTGTATAGTTACATGGTGTTCATTGCTTGCCATTGGGAACCATGTGTATCTTTTGTCTACTCTTAGGTTACTCTTGGTACCAATTAATTAAATTACAACAATGCAGACAACATCAATTTCAAGAAGCACTATAATTTGCTTGAGCATTTTTCCATTATTGTTAAATTAGTTTGTGATGATGGTACTGCAGTTATGAAGAAAAATATTTCACTCATTTAGAAATGTGTGGGAGCTGGGCAGTGGTAGCGCACACCTTTAATCCCAGCACTTGGGAGGCAGAGGCAGGCGGATTTCTGAGTTCGAGGCCAGCCTGGTCTACAGAGTGAGTTCCAGGACAGCCAGAGCTACACAGAGAAACCCTGTCTAGAAAAAAAAAAAAAAAAAAAGTCTAGCAACGTATGGGAAATCCGTGTGGAAGATACAGAATATGGCCTGTGCCTTGTTTTAAAAGCCAGTTAAGTGATGCTAGGGATGGAGCTCAGGATGCTGGAGGAGCACTCACTTAGGACCTTCCTGCTTACCTCAGAACAGCACGATACTAAGATTAAAGCAGTAACCGAATACATAAAATATTTAAGCTTAACAAATAAAAAAGAAATGGTGTACAGAGACCAAAATTTCTTCTATCCTCATCAGAGTCTGCTGATGACGACAGAAGAGTTAGCTGTAATTTTATAGGGGTTTTGAATTTTTTATTAAAATGTTTTTCAGGTTATTTATGCTTATAAGCCAGCATTTGCTATCAGAAGCACACCTAGTGACTTGGCTAAATATTTTAAAAGATGAAATTGTATCTTAATTATTCAGCTACCATTATAAAAGGAAGTTATCTAAACTTGAAGAAAGTTGCTTACATCCATTCTGCAGAACTGTAAGGTAGTCACTGGTAGTCAAAAAATGGAGCATAGTGGGACAGCAGGAAGCTACATGTTAGTTGTGAGCCAGACTCTGATCATACTGCATCAGCTTGGGCAAGCCATTTGACCTCTTCCTCAATGCTCTCATCATTTGAGATTTCAGAGGGATTTAGAGAATTTCAGCATGGATATTAGGCTCTACTCCCCTCTCCCCAGTAGAGGTGGCAGAACCAAGAACTTTGGGCATTCTAGGCTACCAATGAGCTGCTGCCTCAGCAAGCTCCACCCTCAATCCATAACTGCAATCCCCAAAACCAAGGTCTTATAGACACAGAAGATATATGAGGTACACACAACTACAGCAATGGGGATGCAAGCTTACCTGTTGCCTGTACTTCCTAAGATTTGAGTCTTGCCTATCTCATAGCACGTGCTTTCAAGTCTCACATTTAAGGTGACAGTGTCATGTTTGAGATCAGTCTGGGTCTAACACAGAGCTTCTACTATCTTTTGTGATGTCTACAAGAAAGGACCAAGGTAATGGCAGTGCCCTACCTCTCAACATTTACCCCAGTGATTTAACAACATGAAAGTCAGTAAGAGGCAACAACTTGTGGTATTTTGAACCATTCCTGTCTTGTGACATTGATCAAACCTGAAATAAACTGTTCTTTCCACATCCGTTCCACCTGCCTTCTTACCTCCCTCTTCAGCTTTTCGCGCTTTCGTTCTAGCTGTTTCTGGAGTTCCTTCTGTCGTGGTGACAGACAGTATGTTGAGGTCACTGGAGAGACACCTGCTGACTGTATCCTGTGACTGGATCTCCTGGCTTTTTTATTTAGATCTGAGTTGGCAGCAGAGCTTGGACGATTCTTGGGGTTGGGTGGTAGCTGAGGGACTTGAGCCAATGGCTCTCCTCCTGAAGAGAGAGGCAGAACAAGAACCTTTGCCTCAGACTCTTCTTTCTTGATGCCACTGACAGATGGGTTGGGAGGCCTGAGTGCCAACTGTGAGGATTCATGTTCTGTACTGTTAGCACTGCTAATGGGGGGCAGGAAGCCCTGGCTTTCAATGTCCTGTAGATTCATAAGTTCAAACTTGCCATCTCTCTCCACCAGTATCTTCCTATCGTTTTCTTCACAGCTGCCATCAGTAATTGACACGAGCACACTCTCTTGTCCTAAGTCACCAGAAATACATAGTTGTGACAGTTTCCCAGACATATTGGTCTCATTTTCTAAGACAGCTTTACAAGTATCACTGTCTTCTAATGGTGGGACTTCCAGATCAACTAATTTGTCTTTGAACTTTAGTTTTCGCTCCCTCTTATTGTTCACAGGTTCCTGAGTCTGTAGAAGCTTATTAGCCTCGATAATTTTCTCCATAATGTATTTCCGTACTTCTTCATCTTCTTCGTCCTCCAGGTCTTTCTGGGTTTCTGGTTTGGAATCCTGGAAGGAGTTCTCACTGTCTGAGTCTGATATGGGATCCAAAGGCTGAATACTTGGGACAGAAATGAAATCATTTCTTCTGGGCAAGGCTTCATCCTTTGGAGGTTTATCTGGATCAGAGAGCTGTTGGCCAAGTTCTGTTTCTGTTTCCTTCTCTTTTAATTCCTGGTCAAGATCGTCTTCCTTATTGCAAGCCATCTTTAAAAACAAACAAACACATGAGAGTTTACTCTCCAGTACAATTCTACTATTTACTTGGGGGACAAGTGAAATAGATTGCTTTTTGTGTTCATGTGGTTTATTTTATACACAGGGCAATTTAGGTGCTTCTGGCCTACACTTTACTCCTAACATTACAGCCCATATTTCTGAGCTCCTCTGAGAAATACAGGGGAAACAGTGAGTCCTCATTACTCATCACTCGGACTCTACAGCCCTGCACTCCACAGCTTGAGCTACTGCAGCTGCAAGACCTTGGTTCAGCTTCACCTCTCTGGAAATCTCTGCCTCCACTCATGCTGGGTACTCCCTGGGTACATGAAACTCTCCTCTTACGGCCGCCTAGGGAAAACTTCACTGTTGTCATTTTTTTTTTCAAATATTCTACTGCATTTTTTTCCCTCTACCATGTAACAAGCCAAGATGGAGTTAAATTTGTAAAACCCACTGCCTTCGCTTCCTCAAATTCCTTCTGTTCAACTCCCTGGAATCTAAATAACTATTCTTACTACTTTTCTTCTAAAGTCACCTCAGTCAACATCCCAGGCATATTCCTTGTTACTCCCTCACTTATTCACACTAATGTCTGCACGCACAAACTATAGATGAATATATGCACTGTGTATGTGTATGTGTATGTGAGTGTGTGTGTGCATGTGTGTGTGTAACAGGAAGAGCCAGGAAAGGGTCATATTTCCTGATTTCTCCTCCATATATCTGATTATTAGCACATGATCCTGGTTAATTACAGCTCAGATCAGCCCTTTATTTTTTCCCTATCTTCACTACTCTGAAGTGTTAATTTTGTCTTAAGGTTTCAACTATTAACTGGTAGATTATATTTTTAAAGGATTTATTTATACTAAAAGTATAAACCTGGGGCTGAAGAGATGACTCAGTGGTTAAGAGCACTGGCTGTTCTTCCAGAGGTGCTGAGTTCAATTCCCAGCAACCACATGGTGGCTTACAACCATTTGTAATGAGATCCAATGCCCTCTTCTGGTGTGTCTGAAGATAGTGATAGTGTACTCACATACATAAAATAAATAAATAAATCTTTTTTTTTTTTTTTTTTTTTTTTGGTCTTTTGAGACAGGGTTTCTCTGTGTAGTCCTGGCTGTCCTGATACTCTGTAGATCAGGCTGGCCTCGAACTCAGAAATCCGCCTGACTCTGCCTCCCAAGTAGTCACACGGGAAGAGGGAGAAACAGCGGGATTCGAACTCCCTGGGTAGAAGGGCACAGCTGCCCTCTGGAGGCAGCCACCCAAGGCGTGCACCACTGCTGGCTTGCTAACAAATAAATCTTAAAAAGAGTTTAAACCTATGATTTTTAAAAAAAGTTTTCAACTTGGATGCACTAAATCATGTTCTTTACTCAGATTAAAATTTTATTATCATTTGAGCTATGTTAAATGCTTTTTAATTTCCATCCTGTCATTCACCCAAACATTAAAACATACTGTTTTAAACATCCAGTGTCCAAGACAAGGATAACAGCATTTGTTCAATACACAAAAGAAAATGCTGTAAAGTTTAGACAAGACAGCAGGAGTGAAAACCTTCACTGCTGCAACATGTTTTTCTGATGTAAAGGCAAAACATTCTATTGCTGTAATTTCCTTGTGTCCTATTGACATAATTACCATGCATGCTGTTGGTACTGTACACATACCTCTATTACGCTGCCATTACTTTTTTCTTTATCATTGATCAACCACTCCAAATCCTTCTCAAAGTCATCTTCATATTCTCCACTCTCTTTTGAATCAATATCCTTATCTTCATCCATTTTTCCACTTATCAATCAATAATGCTATATGATTTTAAAGATAAAGGTTATGTTAAGCCACTTTAGAGGCAGAATGAGCACTGAGACCTGCATTGCAAAGTAAGCTAATTACCACATAGAAACATGTAAGAGGAAGTGTTCAGAGTAGACATGTTAGTGCATACCCGCCCGTGGCAATGCATTTCCATAGCAGACAGTCCTAACAACCCTTCTACCTACCCCCAACCCTCCCAACCCTAATCTATGAGATCTCTAAGTTAGTAAGAAGATGGAGCGTGGAACAGGATTTTTCTCCATGCCCTAGCAATTAGTAAAAGTCTTCAACAGACGATGAAGTTTATGCCCTGTTCATAAATGTTAGTTTTCAGCTATTTGGATAAATAAGGAGTCAGTTAACTGGATAGTAATCATTACTAAAATATTCATTGTATTCTTTCCAGACATTCTTTTAAGCTAAAAATATAAAACAGGCCTTCTTGACAGATGCAAATGTTGGGCTTCAATAACTTATCAATTAGAAGTTATTTCGAGGCGACTTGGATAAACCAACATCTACCTTCAAGACATACTAGATTACTTACACTGACTGCCTACCCACCACTGAAAACAATTACACTGTGAATGACACAGGATAAAATAAAACTTGCTATACAAAAGGCATATGAAGACCACAGTGCTTTTCACACTCATTATCCTATGGTATCATTAGCTCTGTTCTCAAAGAAGGGATACTGAAATTAAGATGTTTAACTTGCTGCTAGAAGGAAACTTTTCTAGAACTAACTCCCCGATGTTTTCCCAGAGTCTTACAGCAAACATAATCCTGAGCTCATCATAAGTATGAAATAGTTCATACTCCTGAGCTCATACATGAAAACTCCAGTAAATACATGTCATTACTTACAAAAATATCAACTATACGGAAGCTAAAATGCTAAGTCCAAAACCACAGCCAATAACAAATAAAAATATATCAGATATATTAGGCGCTATTAAAATCACACAAATAGAAGTTTTAAAAAGGCATGCATAAAATAAATGAAAAATAAATGAAAGTCAGATCACATCTGAAGTGTAATTGAATTTCTATAACTCCAAAAAAAAAAAAAAAGAAACATCCCCACTGGTTCTAGTGTAAACAAACAACATATACACTTGTTGCCAAGTCCCTTAAGCCTTTCAAATGAGTCACAGGATATTTAACCCTTCAGCTTCCTAACCATCATCACCAGGGCACTGTCCACATGACGCACATGTCAACACACTAGAATGAAATGGTATCTTCCACAAACCAAATTTCTTAGCATTTCCTATTTTATTGCTGTGATTTTTTTTTTTTTTTTGCACATTTAAAATGTAAAGCTTATCATCAATAAAAAAAAAAAAAACTACGCCAGTGGTTCTGGCTAGATCAATAGTAAACTGCAGTGGCAGAAACTAGTTCCTTCCTCTTAAGTGTGTAAAAATTCCTGAGTGTCCGAAGACCTTCCAGTGTGGGTCCAAATCACATGCATAGGTGCACACTATATTGGTAACGTTCTCACAAGATTAAAAATATTTAATAATACTTTAACTTGATACTTCTATTCCACCCTTACCATATATAATCTTTTAAACAATAATTTGTCGAAACACCAAGAACCAAAAGAATAAGCAGTAAAGAGAAAGCCTTTCCATATAAAAACAAGCACTTAGAAAAAAAAAAACAACTTAGTTTAAAAAGTAATTAAGCAAATTTCCACAACGTTATGAAACTATCAGGTCCATCCTTCCTGCTGCATTCCGATAAGTCTGTGGTGTTATGAAATACTTTTTAAAAATTACCATCTGTTACAAGTTCTGATAGGAATATTTAACAAAATTAGGTAAAAATTTGGATTCGTACTGAATATCTTAAACACCAACTGAACGGATAGACTTCTAAGTGTGGAAGCTAACATTTCAGGAGTAATTTCTTTTCTTCCACGCAAGCTACCTTTCACATTCCTAAACTCTGAGAAGGGAAATGGTAGGACAAAAACTCGTAGCGTCTAAGCCGTCCTCTGAGGCGTTCTCCTTGTGCATGGTGAAGTGACGGAGATCCTGGGGCTTATCCCTAGAGGACGGCTCGCTTCACCCACCTCCCTCCCACCTCACCCAGACGTTTATCCTCCCCTTGCTCCTGCCACCTGTCTGCGCGTCCTTCCCTCCTCTCCCGCTAAGTCCCCTCCTGCCTGTGGAAGATGCAGTGGCTGGGGTCACAGAGATGGCCGCAGGAGCTCTCTTCTCCTTTTCTAAGCTCTGACAACGAGGCAACGGTGACACCCCGGGCCTGCTCCAGAAGCAGCGGGCACCCGGGTGCCATGGCAACAGCGCGTCTCTGCGGTCTTCTTCCGGGCTTCCCACTACAGGGGAGTGCTAGGATCGCGCGCAGGCGCAGAACGGATCCCCGCGAACACCTGCGACTCACGTCCGGGCCAGCGTTTCCAAGATCCTGCAGGCACACGTTCCCTTTGGTTTTCACTCTGCCTTAGCGCCCGTGTGGGCTTTGTATACCTTTCGCCAGATTTTTTTTTTTTTTGAGTTTTTTTTTTCGAGACAGGGTTTCTCTGTGTATCCCTGGCTGTCCTGGAACTCACTCTGTAGACCAGGCTGGCCTCGAACTCAGAAATCCGCCTGCCTCTGCCTCCCAAGTGCTGGGATTAAAGGCGTGTGCCACCACTGCCTGGCGCCAGATTTTTTTTGTTGTTGTTGTTGCCAAAACTTACAATAAAAGTGCATTTCTGTGTTCATTTTCCTCAAGTGAATATTAAAAGATAGCAAATTGTTAATTGCTGTTTCGACCCACAGCTTTAAAGAAATTCTAGTCAAAATTTTATTTACAGAAAGGAGTTATGAAATAAAATAGAACTTTAGTTCCAGCATTCAAACCTGTCAAAAGAGGCAACTATAGTTTCCCCATAACTTCCCTAAGTATCTTTATGGATAAAAGGAAAATAAGATAATATTCAGATTGTGGTGATAGAAGGCCAGCTATGAAGGAGCTCACAGAGTGTAAATAGAAGGGTACGTGAACAATATAACATAGGTGCAAATTCATCTAAAAAAAAGGATGGATTGAGGATATATATATATATATATATTCCAGAGATTACTTTTGAAAAATAGTATGAATTGTGGGAGACAGGCTGGACATTATATATGGAGATGTGGAGATGATAGCCTGTGAGAAGACAGAGGCATCAACTTGTTTTATTGACTCAAAATATACCAGATAGGGTGCAGCATAAATCAAAACCTTATGCCTCCTTGCCCATCACCCATTAGCAGTTACAAGCATAACGTAGAATCTAAAAATGTGATCTAGGGATAAACATTATCATTTCTCATTTCCTTGCAAAAGTATTCATGGCATTCACTCCTATGAAACTGGAGTTCCCTTTCAAGTGGAGACTGGGTTTTACACATTTACAAGTCTCCAGCCATATAGCTGTTTAAATGTGTGATGGAGAGTTTTTGGGTTCCCAGCACTAACGGGTCTTTAAAATGAACTAACTGTAAAGCTTACAAGCTTTGTGAGGATTAGGAGGCTTACTGAAGGAAGTGGGGTTTTGATAATCAGAGATGAGAGAGGAAAATACCTGGAGAACAGGGCGTTTTAGAAAGTTCATGATTGGATCAATAGAATAATGAGAAATGTCATGACTGTTCAAGACTTAAATTCAGGGGAGGAAGGAATGATAGTGGGATTGTGACACACTTTATAATTTCACATCTTGTAGGTAAGGATACCAACTCCTCCATCTGCAGGCACGTCATTTAATGTCCTCTCTCCAGTGAGCTGAGTGAGCATAGGCTACCCATGACTGATCAGAAGAAGCAAACGAAGGATGTGTAAGCACTGGTGCAAAGACCTCACAGACGTGCCCAGAGCTGTGCTCTCCTCACTTCCTAACCATGTCTCAGTCCAATCAAGCTGACAATGTTACCCATCCAATATGTCAAATTTGTTAAATTATATTGTGTATTAGAAATATTTTATACCTAGGTATAGATAAAATAAAAATGGACCTAATTTAAAAACAACAAACATAGTTTTTATATTTACCTTTGTGAGTCACACCAGATGGGAGGACTTAAGTTTGCCTCTGATCCACAGCAGGGGGACAAATCTGCTTCTAGCTCAAATGCCAGCAATGCATTTCTTAAAACAAATGCTCTAAGGAAAAAGGTATTTCCGTGTAATTACTTCCACATGGTAGCAGATTTGCTCTGAACGTGTTTCATCTGTTCAGCACTATTGACTGCAGGTCCCAGCCTCGAAGGGCAGAAGATGAAAGGGATTTCTTGCTGAGAGGCTCCGACTTACTTATATATGATTAGCAGTCCTGTGATCAACCCTTAACTGTGGAAGAGGATTTAATAGGAATGAATCCCCATAGCAAAGCAACAAAATTCATTTACTTCAGTTTGTCATTTGAGAAAGCAACAAACATAATGTGCTTTTAATTATTGAGTTTATAAGTTGAGTTTTATCATCTAGTAATTCCCCTCTGAAAATAAGTATCCATGTGGTTGAATGTGAGTGCCAGTTACTAAGCTAGCATTTAGCTTTTTTTTTTTTTTTTCTGTGTGCATTTTATAGCAGACATGGCTTTTTGTTGATGTTTGGACAAGATTATTTAACATGAAAAGCAAAATAGTAATTAATTAAAAAGCAAAGAAGTTAGCTTACTAAGATGTATGTTCATTTTTGATTAGTGATGAGACACTGTCTGCTAGTTAGTATCACAAGAGTGAAAGCTAACACACCCTCTGAGCCAGTGTTCATTTTGTTTGGTTACAATAAATATTCTTGTAAGTTCATAGTCTGTCTATGCATGGCCCCTTATACTCTTTAATGTTGATGGCACCTTATAAAGATGACTTTTTTGTTTATTGACAATTATGAATTACTATAAAATTTTCATGCTCTTAAATGTGTATTTGACACACACCCCAAATCTGAGCCTACATGAAATGACATCCTCAGTTCAGTGAGTCCCTATCATAGATAAGAAGGGGCTGAAATGCTGACACTAAGAATCTGTTTTCTGGGACTGCGTTTCAAATTCAACAATTTGGTGTAAGAGAGTATGAAAGGTAAGGTAAAGACGTGGGCCCTGTGACCAGAAAGATAAACTTACAGGCTTGTTAGAAAAACACCTCTTGTATTAGTGGTTTTTTTTTTTTTTTTTTTTTTTTTTTTTTTTTTTTTTTGAGATAGGGTTTTCCTGTGTAGCTCTGGCTGTCTTGGAACTCACTCTGTAGACCAAGCCGGAACTCAGAGCCACTTTCCTCTGCCTCCTATGTGTGGGATAAAAGGCATGTGCTGCTCCCACCACCCAGCTTTTAAAGTGATTTTTCAGTTTTCTCTATTAATAAGAGAATCAAGTGATTTAAGGAGAGCTTTCAACTCTCTCTCTCTCTCTCTCTCTCTCTCTCTCTCTCTCTCTCTCTCTCTCTCTCTCTCTCTCTCTGTATGTGTTTTGCTGGGGATCACATCCAGGGCTTCATATACACTAGGTGAGGGCTTTACCACTAACATATACACTCCCATTTTTTACTGTTTTGAAACAAGGTCTCTCTATGTACACCTGGTTGGCCTGGAACTCACTCAGTAGACCATACTGGCCTCGAACACATAGAGTTCTGCATGCCTCTTTGTCCTGAGTGCTAAGATTAAAGATGCATGGCACCCAGCAACTTTTTCTTTTTTCAGAACAAAGGCATGGACAGACTCCTTCTGGTGGTTTCATACAACAATATTAGTTTTTTTTTTTAAGCGTGAAAATACTGTCATACTTTCCTGAGAATATTAATTTTCAAAGTGTGTTCAAATGATGTGTTAAAAATTGATTTAAAATTCTTCTAGTCAGTGTTTTCATGCCTTCTACAACAATCCAAAAGCCGTAGTGACTACAACATATATCTTCCTTCTTTGGGTCATCAAGTTTATTAAACTTATTATAAAGCTTATATGTAATGCCTTTGGCTGCTATGATGTTTTGGCTGATAATGATAATGGGCGCACCTTATCTTTTGTATCCAAATGTAAAGACTAAGTATTCCAAGACTACAGAAAGCCACCCGAAAGGCTCCTGACAGGAACCAGATGTGTGAGTCCCTCCCCATTCTGTGATAGAATGCATATCAGAGCAGCAAATCCCGGATGTTTTGAAGAGAGAGAGAAGGGAGTTAAGGTGGCTGTCCCTCCTTCTCTCTTCTTCCTTTGAGAGGGCAGAGGTAATGCAGGGCAGGACAAATTAATACTTTTCAAGACTACCCCATTTCCTACTTGTAGGCTAAACAATCTCTGGGCAATACAGATAAATGAGCAAGTTATACATTTTATACACAAGAGTAAGTTAAACATATGAATGAATAACTTGACCACACCCAAGCTGATGCATTAAGATGACATGGAAAGATAAGAAAAATTGTGATAGCATTTCTTAACGGTGAGGGACAAAAGTAAGAATTGGGGCTGACTTAAAGCCAATTTTAGCTTTTGTAAATGAGGAGATGAAATGGCCATTCACTGAAAGCCAGAAGCAGAATCAGTGACTGGAAATCAGAACTGCTTTTTGGCTTTATCCTGGTTATTTTAGGAAATCAAACAAAGATGGAACTAGGTAGTTGGGTATCCTGGAATTCAGAGAGGTAAAGACAATATGTGTAATTTTTGGAGAGTTCAAGTTACTGGAACAGATGAGGATAAAACTCAAGGCGGGGAGCAGGGGAAGTGTAGTGAGAAGAGAGGAGGCAGACAGAGCCCAGGCTCTTCTCTCAGTTGGGTAGGTGCTCAGAAGGGAAGAAAGGACCTTTGAGGAGATTCAGGAGACAGCAGAGATGTGGAGTGAAACTCAGAAGAGGCTCCAGAAGTCAGGAACGGGAAATGCCAGTATTCAAGGGATGCTCTCAAATATAAAGGCTGCACAATTGTGGAGAGCTCTTGGTGTCACTTCAAGGATATCAGCAAGAATTTGACATTGGCCTAGGACAAGGAAGTAGGCTCAAGATCTTTGTTGTTGTTTTTGGTTTTGTTTGTTTGTTTGTTTGCTTTCTTGAGACAGGGTTTCTCTGTGTAGCCCTGGCTGTCCTGGAACTCACTCTGTAGACCAGGCTGGCCTCGAACTCAGAAATCCGCCTGCCTCTGCCTCCCAAGTGCTGGGATTAAAGGCGTGTGCCACCACTGTCTGGCCTAGGCTCAAGATCTTGATCTTGATAAGTCTCTGAATATTACGTGGCCTTTGTTTGTGCATTATTTGTTCCTTAGCTACTTTATGCCTGTTTGCTCTTAACTATTTTGTTTATGCCTTGTTTGTTCCTTGACTACTTTGTCCTTGACTTAGAATTGACCCTACTCTTTGCATGTACCTAGAATGGTATAAAAGCAGACTGAAAAAAAGTAAACCCACTTCAGCACTGGCTGGGGTCATGTTATAATGTTGTCTAATTGTCTTTTATTTTAATCCTCACTTCCTCCTTCGAGACCCTGTTGGCTCACTGCGCTAGCTTGGTCACACACAACAGAAATGAAAGTAAGGCGACAGTCTACAAAAAGAGACACAGGCTTTGTGAATTATGCTTCCTATAAGAATTTAATTCCTAGGAGGTAGTTGTGCTCACCGTCAATCCCAGCACCCAGGTGGCAGAGGCAGGTAGATCTCTGAGTTCGAGGCCATCCTGGTATATACAGCAAGTTCTAGGACAGCCAGGGCGACACAGAGAAGCCTTGTCTCAAAAAAACAAAACAAAACAACTCAAAAACAATTATTTATGTGTTCATTTATTTATCTGTTTATTTATATGGGGTGTGGTGTGTGGATCTCAGAGAACAACTTGTAGAAGTTCCTTCTCTCCTTCCACCATGTGGGTCCCTGGCATCAAACTCTGGTCATCAGGCTTGACAGCAAGTGGTCTTTCAGCTCCTCTTCTGAAAGGGTATTAACATCCAGAATGTATACAGAACTCAAAATAAAGTAAACAACTCGGGGGGTGGGGAATCTAATCTACAAATGTGATGATCTGAGAATTCTAAAAGGAAAATGTACATATAAATGGGCAGTAAACATACAGCCCCCCTCCAAACACAATAAGCCAAAACAAAGACAGGTTTAGTAGTTTAATTATCAGGAAAATGTAAACTAAAAGAACATTGACGGTCCATTTTACCCCAGGCAGGTTTGGCTGCCATCCAGAAAAACAAAACAAATAGGATTCGGTGGAGAGAATGGAAAAACCCTGAAACAGTTAGTGAGAATTACTAATTAATAACTAGTGTACCTCTGTGAAAATCAGTGTAGAGTTACAAACAAAAGAAAAACAAAATTGAAAAACAAAAAAAACAACAAAACCCCTCTGAAACAGAAGCATCAAAGGTCCAGAGGTATCATTCCTCTGCATATATAACCCAGCTCATCCATGTCAGCACACTTTAAAGATATCCACACAGCCGCTTTTTTGCCATGGTACTTTTATTAGTAACAGCCATGATACAGAATGCGCCTGACGTTAATCAATAGATGAGAGAGTAAAGAAAACGTGGCAGATAGTCACAATGAGGTTCTATTCAGGCAAAGAGAGAAACAGAATTACATTATTTGCAGGAAAAGGGGGTGGAACTGGAGGTCACCGTAGTAGTAGAATAAGCCTGACTCAGGAAGACAAACATGACAGTTAATAGATTTCCTCTCATTTGTGGAATCTAGACGTAAGTAGAGGACAAAACCATGAAAGTGTATGGGGCCTATTTGGAGGAATAAAGGACCAATGTCTGGGGGGATGGGAAACAATAATGGAGGGGAGGTGAACATGACAAAGCTCATGGGATGCTTGTGTGAAAATGTCAGTGTCCAATTTATGTCTGCTAACACAAAGACGTACAGGCTAACTTTGGAAAGGAGAGCTGCTCAGCTGGGTCAGACGATGCTGCCAGGTCAGATATAACAAGAACCAAGTCCACGGTTCTGTAGTAATCTCAGTGGAACAGTGGATATGCAGAGGGGAGGAGAGTGGGCACTGTGGACAGTGCTTTCCAGGGAGCTGTATGAGGGGAATGGAGATCTGCACTCAGATCCTAAAGAACCTGAGAGACAATACAAGCATTTAAGTGTAGAACTGTATGGAAACAGAAAACTACACATTTCTGAGCACTCCGTTAGGGACGAATGCAGTTACTCTTGAGTGTAGTTTCTGTTTTTAATTTTCATTTATTTTTAGACTAAATAGATAGTTAATGAGAAACAAGTATGAGAAAGGACTGATGTTTGAGAAAGAAAGAAACGCTATGGGATTGGAGAATCAGCAGACGATCACTCTTTTACAAGAGATACCAGCCATAGCCAAGGACTAAACTTGGCTGTTTAAGGTGTTCACATTAGTAAAGAGGCTTGGTTTCCATTATGATTGTTTGGATGTTTCTGAAATAATTAGCCACAGTCTGGTCATCAGTGACCTGAAACACCCAGGAGCAAGCCAGTATTTCTGCAATGTAGCTCTGAAGGAATTTTTAAAATAAGCTTCTGGACCTTTTGTACAACTCTTTTTTGGTCTAATATGCAAACACAGGGTCCTCAGGCCCCTCTTTGGCAGATGGAGAGGACAGAATCTTACTCCCCTTTCTGTTGTTTCCTCTGTGTTTTGACACAGCAAGGAGCTTCAAAGACAAAGAACAGGGCCCGACCTTGGAAAAGCTGCTTCCAAATTCACTTCTCTTGGTTTTCACCTCACCCTTTCCTACCCGCAGTCCACATCTCTCCCTTTTCATTTCTGTCCCAGAAGCTCTCCCCTGGCTCTTTGAGGCACTAATAGTAGGTATTTAAGGCCATAAAGTTGTCCCTCCATGCACATAGCATCCCTGAGGAAACGTTACTTTGGTCATAATCTCACAAACTCCAAGAGAAAAGCACCACCGTCTGCCACTCTGAAGAGGCTTGTTAAGGGAGTTTAGAGTTACCTGCAGGGTTTCTTCACTCTGGCACTTGTAGGATGTACATAGTCTCTCAATCACCTGACTCGACTTGCTGCGCTTGAGGCCTCCTATTTCTGTGGAACTAAGTCACATGTTCTTGAAACAATTTCAAACTGGCAGCGAATGTTTTTCATTCTCGGCCTGTCTTTTGCTTCAAAACCAAGCCCTTTATCCCTGGTTTAATATCCACAGCCTGCTTACTGGCTTTCCTTCTTTGACTTCTTTCATTTTGGATATGGTCTCATTCTGTACCCGTGGAGGGCCTAGAACTCACTGCATAAACCAGCTGGCTATGAACTTGTGGCCACTTTCTTGCCTCTCAGCAACCTCCCAAATGGTGAGGTCATTCATGGTCACGCACCAGCATGCTCACTAACACAGCTGTATCTCTTTCTGGTTTTGAAGACATGACTTTGGGTAAGCATGAAATGACTTACACCTCAGGCAATGGGCCTAAAATGCAGGGAAAATATCTGTATGGGTAAACTGGGGATCCAAAGCTGATCAAGAACTGTCAGAGCTGGAAGCTTTTTAAGCCCATTGATGGTTGTTGGGCTAATTTCTCAGTCTCTGGACACAGCTTCTTGGCCTTGTAAGCAGAAGACACAACCAAGATGTCTCTCTCTGTGTCAGATTTGTTTGGTCCAAGTGCTGGACCTGTGAGTGTGTTCCACATTTCAGTCAGTACTCTAAGAACATCTGAGGAAAGCCTGTTTTTGCTGTCATTCTGGAGGGAATATTGACACTCAAGTCATGAACTTTGGTTCTGGGGGAGAAGGGAGGGAGGCTATGCAAGTCTATTAAACAGGTGAGCAAACTTCGGAACTTTAAATATCTGAGCAGAGGGATTTTTGTTTTGTTTTGAAATTGATTCCTCTTGGGGTTTTTAGCAGTTTAGAAATGTCTGTGTCATCCCCTATACCCCAGACTGACTTATTTTAAAGGAAGAAAATTTAGAAGATATGACTTCAGAGGGTACCATGCATGGGCTCATACTATGTAGGTTTAAAATATTAGAGGTGCATACCCAATATTCACCAAAGGTCTCCTTCACTCAAACATTTCATGTGGGTTTTGGAAGAGTTTCAGAAAACTCAATTTGACTCATCCCTGGGGCTTTATTAATAGACTCACCAAAGCTGAGCTGCCCTGCCTGAGCTGCCTGCCCTGCCTGAGCTGTCTGGCTGGAGGCCTCTTGCTTTGGTAAGTAGTTAGCACGAGCCCCTAGTGAATAGGCACAGGATAGACTGACTCCACTCCATGCCAAATGGCATGCTCTGGTCTCCAGCTGCTGGCCTGGACTACAGAGACTTGGTGAGACTCATTTGAGGAGTGTCTCACTTCCCCCACAGGATCTGGATCCCCATGTTGCTCACTTCTCTGCCAGCTGCCCATTTCCTCTTGTAGATGTGTCCAAATCCTCAGTGTATTACGTGACATGCACTCTTCCCTCTACTGGGCTGCTTTGAGCCAAGTCTGCCTTCTTCCACCCTTGTCCCTGCTGCATATTCCATAATGGGACGCGACGACTGATTTACAGGGCTAGGGAGGGAATCAGAACTGGCTTAGTGTCTCCATTTCAGGATGTATAATTTAGGGGTGGTGGTGGTGGGAATATGTAAACTTCCTAAGCCACTTTTAAATATGAGTACACACGGTAGAATGCTAATTTACCAACCTAAAATCGCTCGTTTTTCCCTATTTCTACTGCTGTAAATCAAGAAGGGCCTTCCTTACCTACATGGGACCAACTACAAAGACAGTTCAAGCAGCAACCATAATAGTTAGCTACTCAAACATTTACTCTGTTCGCTCTGTGGGATTACATTTCTTGCAGGTGGACTTCCTTATTACTCATCATCCCATCTCCAGCAAACCTGATCAAAAAGGCAGTGAAGATATACTGGAAGAAATTACAGGGACAGACAGCTAAAGCTCAAATACTTGCATGAAAGCCCCCCTGTCCCTTAGTGATAGCGTAGAAGGAAAGCATTCCTTTGGCTGCTGTACGATGAGCCTAATGTGGTGCAGAGGCTGATTTGGTTTCTAGTACACAATAAAAGATGACTCTTCAACTGGAGCAATGAAAGTGCTTCTCTGGGCATTAGAATATTTTGGTATGGAATAAAGAGGCTCTGGAGTTTCCAAACAAGACTTCCAGCCCTAGCTTTAATTTCCCTAACTGAAAATGTGTAGTTGCTAGCAAAGGGACTGAACACTGTTCTAGCTTCTGAAGAGAAGAAAGACATGAGAGATGTAGGAAAACCAATGTTGCAGACAGTGCCAGCAAGGGGGGCTTCAGGGAAGAGTGCAGGGGAGAGGGCAAAGGAGGCCACAGAGAAGGGGAGGAGTTAACAGGCTGACTGCTGGTTTAGCTGGGAAGGTGAGAGGCACACTTTAAATGAATGTTGTCCAGGAAAGGCTGTTAGGAGATTTACAGACATAAAGCTCCTTTAGAAGATGAACTCAAAATAATTTTGAGTGAAAAGGGAAAATATACTGTAGAATATTTATTTAATAAAAATAGTTTTATAGTCTATACAGATCGAATAAAAAGTACAACAGATTATTTTCACTTCTCCGTAAAAGTGCATACAGTACAGCACATTGGGTTCTGCGTTCTACAAATATGGCCTCGTAGTAATATGTGAACACAGTCTTGGTTTAGACAGGTAAAGAAGGACCAGATTGGGTGCCACAAACAGTGAGCTAAATTCCAAGGAAATATTGCTTTGGTAACATGAACAATTAGATTGTACCATAATACATGTTATTTTAAAAAATAAAATAAAATTAATCAATCACAACGTTTCTCCTTGTTTCTGAGCAACCAACTTCTATAGAGCCACAAGAAACGGTGGGAGGAGGGAGAAAATGTAAGACGGGAGACTGCTACTCTGACCATAGTTCTCCATCCCTTAGTGTTCTTCTCTTTTCCCTAGCTGCAAAGGAAGATGCATGGAAATGACCTATATCATTCTCATTTCTTCCATTAGTCTTCCCAGTGCTGGTTGAACCAGGGTCTTCTTCTACACACTCACTAAGCTTCAGTTTTGCAATCTTAGTATTAATAATACTGTTTAGCTATTTTGGTCTTAAGAAGTCACCACGCTAGTGAAAGGCACTGACCTAGATCGTTGCACAAGACAACCAAGTTGGCTTTGAAACAGTTTTCACGTCTCACAAATATTAGCATACAGACATCACTCTTTCAAGTAATGAGGAAATTAAGTATCTCTCAAGATGATCTAACCTTAGGGACAAAGGCAGGTCTAAGGTCCAAAATGCAGGCATCAAGTCTATCCTAGTTCCAACCCCAATAAAATCATTAAGAAGAGGCTCAGTTTATTAAAAATAAAAGAAAAAAATAGGCCGTGGAATAATCCAGTTCCGACTGACATCTTCATCTTGGATGAGAAAGCCAAGACAATGAGAGGCATATGGGAATGATATTGTCTCAAAGGAAAAGAGTTCGTTTTGTGTTGGTAATAAAAGGGTACGCAAATATAAAATGGGCTCCCTGTATCTCTAACTATAAATGACCTTTTCAGTTGCAATTAAGAGTCCTTCATACCAAAGTATTAAAGACAAGCAAACCTACCTGGTTAGCCCTCCTCAGTTATCAACAGGCTTTAAAATTTGCCTTTTCTAATGAAATGAGCTTCTCTGGGAAGCATATGAATAATGCAAAAATGTACTTCTAAAGAACGTTTCCAAAAACATACCACAGTCAAAATGGGAAGCACTAACAGTCATACAATGAAATTTTAAAATAAAATCAGACAGAACACCCCTTAAAGGACAGAACGTTGAACCCGAGCAGATATTGCCAGCGAGGAACGACTGCCATCTGTAGACACACACACACACACACACACACACACACGTGCACAAGTAACACTGAAATCAGAATGCGGCTGGATGAGGCAAGTGCTCGGAGAACGCACGTATCGTGACCTGTACTATCCTGTGGCTTCTGAAGCCTTGGTCCCACCAGGCCACAGGTCTGGGTGAGTGACAAATATGACTAAAACCATCACACTCACATGCTCATGAAGGAAAGAGCAGACGTGCTACTTGATTACTCGCTTTTCCAAAATCAAGTTCTGTGGGAGTTTTTTTTTAAATTAGAAAAAGTCATTCTTAAATGAATGCGCATAAACAATTCATGAACAGAAAGCTTCAGCTCTGGCTTCTCTCAACACTATTACACTAACTCCAAGAATGCAAGGTGTTAGTTGAGGCTCTGAAGCCATAAGATACACATTCATAAATAGTTATCTGAACCATAAAGAGTTTGAATACATCCAGGCGGTTACTGTGCAGCGCCCTTGCTTGGAAGCAGCAGCACTTCGGGAGCACGTTAGGAAGTGGTGGCTTGAGGGCTGGAGTTGGGATCTTCCCGCTTTCTGCATTTCTTTATAATACTGACTATGCCATTAGCCAGGAAAACCACAGAGATGACTGCAAAGTAACTGGCATAAATCAGGAACTGCAAGAGAGAAAAGTAGTCACTCATAAAATTATCAAGAGATGGATTGTATGTAAACATACTCTACACAGTGACTCCAGAATGGATGAAAGTAGACATTCTGTGAACATTTGCATTAATGTTTTCTCAATGGGTCATATGTTGAGAACCTTAATACTTACCAGCCTTAAATATTTGGTATTTTGGTGAAGACTGGCCTTATAAAAAGGAGGAAGGGGACTTAAAGAGCTCTGAGGGAGCACGAAGCCATACAGTACTTCAGGGTTATACATTAAGAATGAGGGGCGGAGAGATGGCTCTGCAGCTGAGAGCATGGCTGTCCTTCTAGAGGGCCTGAGTTCAGGCCCCAGCTCCCATATTGTAACCAAAGGCATCTGTAACTCTAGTTCTAGGGACCAAACATCCCACAGTTGACAAGGATCTTTAGGACCTCATCAAAAAGACAACTGTCTCAACATCCTCCACAGAAAGGACCTAAGAATGGGGACATGGCAGAAGGAAGGGTGGATCTGTTCAGAATGTTTGAATTTGTTTTCATAAAATATGTTCCACTTCTGCCACCCCGATCAGGTAAACTACTTTCAGTGTCAATGAAGACATCTCACCTGAGTAGTAATACATAAGCCAAGGCCCCTGGCATCTACCACAATCAGAGTGAGCAGAGTCTGCAATGCCAGGGCAATGAAGGTGTTCACACCAAACACAAGGGCGTAACGTTCCATGCTGAGGTTTGCAGCAATCTGAAAACTTTCAAAAGAAAAACAGTGACTAGAGTACCTTTGCCTCCCCCTGAACTGTTAGACATTTTCACTTTAAACATGAACATAACCCCTTCCTTTACTGCTAACTCCCTTTCCAAAATGTGAAACATGCTTTGTTGCTGCGTGATATAAATCTTATTCAAACATATGAAAACAGAGGGATAAAAATACAAGAGAACAAACAACTCTTCCCTAAATACTTCCTGGGGAGATGCACAATAACTAGAATACAGTGCTTCCTCCCACTTGCCTCCATTAAATAGAAATTTTAATTTTCTTGGTTTGCAAAAAAATCTAAGTTTCTCTTGCCCATAACTTTTCCTAATACTTCTGAGTTAAAATACATACGTTGCTATGGTGATGAGTACCATGTAGATGATTCTGAAGACAACATAGGATGCATAGCACACCCAGATGCTCTTCACAGTGTCCATGATATACACTGCAGCAGCAATCAGGAGAGAACACAGGAATAACGTCATTTCTCCCCAAGTTGACCAAGATAGCTTTATATAACCAACTGCAAACACAGCACTAGCACCTATAAAACAAAAAAGGATTCTAGTTATTGACTATAGAAACTCTATTTCAATACATTAAAAATTCAGCTCAGATTATTATGTATTAATGACTTGCAACGTGTAAATTAGGAAACTTGAGAATAAGGAGTTCCTTGAAACTTAAGCAGAGGAATTTTGAACTTGATGGAATAGCATGCTGCCACTGAGATGGGCCTGAATCAGCACGTCTGGCAAGTAGACAGCAAAGAGGACACAGGCCCGGGGATGCTGCTACAGAAATAAGTATTAGGCTAGAGTCACAGAAAATTACTGCATCTGATTTGGCAACATGGCTGAGTGAGCCATCTCTGCTTCAGACCAAGAAGCAATCTAGTATATGCAAAATGGCTTCTCTTCCCTTGAGTGACCTTATGACAGTGGTGACAGCTATAATATGGGAGTGCTTTCTGGGTCTCAGCCACAATTTGTTTAGTACTTAGAGCTGTTATGTAGAATCTTCCAACAACCTTATGAAGTAGGGCAACAAATCAGAAAGGAACAGAACGCCTTATCAAGGACAGAGGCTCTGAAGCCACCACGGCAGAGTTCCAACCTGTACTTCGTTAGCTACCATTTATTGATTTTAGGTAAAGTATCAACATGTCCAAAGGTTCCAATTGTAAAGTGACAGCAATAATTGTAATTATCTCAGGAATTCTGAAATACAACTAATATACCTATTGTCTACAGAACAGTGTTGGGTACATATTAGCACCCAAGAGACATAAGCTACTGTCATAAACGACAGTATGCTGCTACTCAAAATCTCAATAAACACAGGCGAGTGGAACGTGGTAAGAGAAGAAAAGCAAACATCTTGAAAATCAGTACATTCCATTTCCAAGAATGTGTCTGTCAGTCAAAGGCCCCTACCACTTGATTACATCCAAATTTTCTCCTAGTAAGAAAATCAGAGCTCCAAATAAGCCATTCCTTTGGGCTCCTTCAGAGCTGGGAGAAGGGATCCCTGTTGGCTTAACTACTTACCCAGCAAGGTTGAAACGGCCTCCACACCACCATTGTAGATGTCAGCATTCTGAGAAGGCATCACCTTCTCCCACAATCCCTGTGCATAGTTCACCACCTGGAAATAGCCGCAGGTGGACAGGGCCCACCACACGGACCAGCAGAGCAGAGGGCGGGAGGAGTAGCACATCAAGAAGTCATTCCACAGGACTTTGAACACCCGCAGCCGGTCTGGCCGGGGCTCCTCCTGCACAGCAAACAGAAACAGAGCTGGAACACGGGGTAGGGACGCTGCAGACCACTGTGCAAGCTCAGTTGTCTATTTCAGAGATTTTTTTTTCCCTTTGTAAAAACCAAGTGCTTATTTTATTCAAGTAAAAACGTCTATATTTGAAAGGAACAACAGAACAGGTTAGCAAGAACAAGAGCCCTGAAGCTACTCTGAGTTTGGGTCCTGGCTTCACTGTTTACATTTACACAGTTTCAGGCAAATTATTAACTATCTTCAGTAAAATACACACACACACACACACACTCATATCTATACTTATTAGCAATTAGGTTTATATTCTCTTGAGTAGACAGGAAAGATTATTTACAAACTCATAGATGACATTTACAGCAAAGGGACAAATTTGTTTGCTATCTGCGCTTAGTGGTGACATCAGTACCAACGACTGTGTATGAAATGCCCACTCGGTATGCTTATCTGAGAGCTTTATATTACCCCATTTATAATCAAAATATAGACACACCAATAAGGAAGTAAAAGTCTGCAGATTGAATTAACTTGCCCCGGAAGTACTAGAAGCAGAGTTTGGAGTAATTTTTTTCTTTAAAACATTACACTCGGCTGGCTGCACTATTAAATGCTACAGGAGAAACATTAACATGCACACCGGGGTTGCTTACTCAAAGGAAAACTGTCTGCAAAGTCCTTTCATATTGAGAGAATTGTGAAGAATGAATGACATGGCAATCTGTACCTCACAGAGGGTTCGATTTGAATTTTGTTTTATTTTACTCTGAGACACTGTGATGTAGCCCAGGCTGTCCTTGCCCTTGAAGTCTTTCAGCCTCAGTTTTTAGAATAAGGAATACCAGACCAGTGCTACTATACCAGATGAAATTTTACTTTTTTTTTTTTCAGTGCTAGGAGTTAAGCCTAGGGCCTCACACTGTTAGGCCAGTGGTTTCCCACCAAGCCTAACTTTAGCCTTCCTGAAAAGAAAAAACAAATCACTGGCTTTGGTGGCTCCTCCCTCAATGTCGGTCCCCTTTGCTCTGAAGCAATAGGCTATCTCTAAGAAGAACCCAATACATGAGGTAAGTCTAAGGCAAGTGGACCATCACTCCGAGTCCTACTTAACTTCCTCTTTCTGAGAAGTCACGGTAAACCACCCACCTACTCTTAAATTAACGTCACAACTGTGATTTAATTTGGTTATATGTTTTGCTAGCTTAAATGGCTCTGCAATCCTTGATGATATCTAAAGCCTGGCTTCCCTTCATGCTTTCTGTAGGAAAACAGCAGTCAATGTGGTGGCCAAAGCACTAGCCAGCCACCGGGGTATCAGCTGCAGAGCCTGGGATGTTAGGAAACCAATGTCAGGAAGCTAATTTCTCCCACACTACAGCTAACCTCAGTCTGACAATGTAATTCAGTGAAAGCCCTTATGAGGTAAAGCGGGAAGTGACTCTCACATGTGCTCAAGTGTTATGTGCAAGTGTGTGTAAGTTACTGATCCTGGATCCCAATCTTACCTCTATAAGAAGAGGATAGACGAGATCCAGTCCTTCTGACTGTTCTATGCCCTGTTGGGAGATCGCTTCTAGTGAAAATTTTCATAGCTTTAACATGTACTTTTGTTGGGGTCTTTTGAGACATCCGCACAATTTAACCCAGGTTGACATGGAACCTGCCATTTTCCTGCCTCAGCCTTGGAGTGCTGTGACATTAAGTGTATACCACCACATCCAGTTGAAATACTGACATTTTGGTTACTGATAAATAATAAAGTTCATATTAGTATAGAATAGCTATTGAAACTGTAACTCAACTTGGCAATAAGCTATATTTAATAGGCAGTGACTTGAACTTAAAAAGTTAATAAAATAAATAACAGAGTATAGTGTTGTCCTAGAAAGTTTTTGGTTTTGTTGTATATAGACCTACAAAAGTTATACACACATTTGTATGTAGTGGCTGCTTTGAAAAAAATGCCCTTTTCTATATACTTCTTAGAGTCCAAAGCCATTAAATCCTACTGCTCTAGACAGACTTTGTAACTATAACTTTTGTTACTATTTAAAGTATATACTTTTTAACCATTAGGTATATTCAGGTTTGCCAAAGCCACTGTAACACACTTGAAACCAACCAGAAGAGTACATATATTTTCCCTACTACCCAAGATCTAACAAATGAACAGACCTCTCAACCAACCCTCTGCTGACTCTCCAGTGCCACTTAACAAATTATGCCAGAATCAACATTTCTTCAATACTTAATCCCTGTTTTTTTGACTAAAGATGGTGCCCTGAGTAGTCAGAGGTGTGTTCCATGACAGGCGTATCCCAGTCTGTACAGGAGGACTAAGGCTCCTTGAGACAGAATTTCAACTAGTTCACTGGGCGAGGCTTTTATAGGCTGGGAAGAAACTATTAGGTTGAGTTTAGGTAGAATCAAGCGATTCATAGTAGTTCTGCATTTTCATTCAGTTTTAGATTCCCTAAGCAAGACAGGAATGTTAATAGGCTTATGGCCAAGTAACATTCCAGGAAAACCCAACTGCTTCTACATAGCTGGAATGCTTCTTGTCCTTGTCTCTCACACCCTATAACCTGAGAGGAACAACAACAAACACACACACAACTTTTACATAAAAAAATAAACTGGGAGTTACCTCACCTTTCTAGTTACAAAGAATGGGTGGATTGTTTTAAATGCTGGACTCCTCTTTTCTAAGAAAGGGCTTTAAATCCTGTCTTGGTTTGTCTGCTATTCTCTTCTTATCATTCATTCACTGCCTTTCCACCACAAAACAACAAAGTATCATTTGAAATAAGTAACATGCATTGCTTCTAGCCCAGAAAAGGAAAATAATTCTGCATCTTTAAATACTTTGAGCTTTGATTCAGAAGCTACAAGTACACATCAATCACCAAGTGAATCATCTCAAGTGCTCACTAGCGAACCTTTTCTAAGTGCTTTCTTTGTGTCTACCAAGCAGTAGGGATACAAAAATGGAGACGCAGCCCCAAGACATTTCTGACATAATGCATAATAAATGTTACGCCAGTGTGATTCTGAGGATCACGCACTCTAGGGAAGAATACATTCATTATCCAGTATAGAAATCAGTTGCATCTTAATGAATGAGTGGCCCAGTGAAATGGGCTAGCCCGTCTGGTTCACTACCATTAGCCAATGCACAGAAGAGCAACCGCAAATTTAAGGCTGAACTCACCGGTCCTTCCACCGGAGGCTCATCTAAATTTAGAGGAATTTTTGACTCAATGTCCTCCCATCCAGGAAGATGGTTAGATGCTGGGGTATCAGTAACGATTCCACCATTTTGTACCTTGATGCCATTCACTCCATGACAGGAGGAAGGAATGTGGTGAAAGAAGAGGCTCTTCTGTGGCATAGGCAGAAACCAGGCCACAGCAAAAGCCACAGAAACACAGGTGAGGGAGATGACGTTCAAGCTGAACAGTGACCAGCCCATCACGGAGACGAGGATCTGCCCTAGGACAGAGCCCACAGTAAAGCCCACCAAGGTGGCACTTCTACAGTAACTTGTGACTCTCTGGTACATGCCCAGGTCAACCACAGTGTAGATATAGGAGTAGTAGGCGATCTCAGTGGCTGTGGCGATGCCATAAAAGAATTCCAAGAACTGAATGGCCAGCAGTCCTTGGGCATAGAGCAGCATGAACCATGTAACAATAAGGCTGAGTCCCTGCAGCAGAATGACAGGCTTGTAACGGAGGTAGTCTGTGGCGAGGAACACGGGAAATAGCAGCAACAGGTAAGAGTATGTCCATACTGGATAAATTTCATTGAAGACCTGATAGGAAAAAAGTAAAAGCCTGTTAATGATCAACAGACCCAACAAGCCATAAAAATGTATTCTTACAAAACAGCCTACCAACACTCCCTTATTACCCAGACAAACACTGACTATAGTAAGTTCAGGTAACTTCTGGAATAGCCTTTTCTATCCCCTCGTCATAATAAAATCCTTTCCATGCATCAAGGATCTTGCTCTGTGGCCCAGGCTGGAATCAAAAGCATTACATAGAGCAAACTAATCTGGGACTTTGGACCTCCTATGTCAGTCTTCCAAGTGCTGAGATTACAGGTACTTTCTATCTTACTCATGCCTAGCACCTTTAAGGTTTCTGAGAGGTGGATCCAGCATTCATCTGTATAACTTAACAGCCATCATACTGTCTGGAAGACAGAAGGACCAATAATGTTTTAGAAATTAAATCACTGTTGATTCTTATCTCTACAATTTATGCATTGACGAAGCAGCTCTCCGTTGGCAATAGGATTATAGGCAGATCTGTGTCCTTACTTATTGGTAACATGACCTAAAGTGTAAGTGTTTGGTGTTTTATTTTTCTTCCCCAAATTAAAAAGTAATTTGTATAGTTGTACATATTTATGAGATACAGTGTATCTTGGTACATGTATACACTGTAATACCCAACTCAGGATATTTAGGTAATTTATCATGTCAAACATTTATTATAACTTTATAATAGGTACACAAGAATCCTTGCTTTAGATATTTTGATTTATAGGATGTAAGGTTAACTGAAACTTATTGCTATTTCTTTTTTGTGCACAATTTAAAATTGAGACTCTAAACATAATCCTCAAAATGCATTTTAAATGAGAAAGATTGCATTTGGAACTCCAGTCCCATTACTTGTGTAATTAAGAGCTGTTTCTCAACTTAGAATGGGTAAGTGCCAATAAACTTGCTATCAGTTGAACATTAAAAAATGTATTTGGGGTTGGAGAGACAGTTCAGTTTAATGTAAACACGGGGGCCTGAGTTCAGATCCCCACTACTCATGTGAAAAGCTGTTATCTCAGCACTTGGGGTGCGGGGGGGAGGCAGGAGGGTGCCTGGGGTTTGCTGGCCAGTGAGCTAACATAGGCAATTTGATGAGCTACAGGTTTAGTGAGGGATTCTGTATCAGAAAAATAAAGGAGAGTGATTGAGGAAGACATCCTGTTTGCATCAGGTTAAATGTATCATCCTCTCATTTCTGAAAGCATAAATGCACATCACAAAGTGTCTTTAAAAAGTATTTAGTGTACACCCCCCGCCCCCAAGAACCTCATCATTTAGCAGCACAGTACCCTGTAGAGTATCTGTTATTTCCTTCATGAATGAATGGCCGAAAGGGAGCCCTGACTCACTGCCACTGCCCAGTATTGCCACAAAATGTCATTGCTAGCAGCGGAAAAGGTCAATCCAGATTGTGGCACATTCAGTGAGTGCTGTGCTAACAGTATCACAGAGCAGAGCAAGGTGAGCTCCAGAGCTCTGAGAGGAGCTTGTGGACAGGTAAGATTTTCAGCCCCCTTCCAATTCATCCTTACCATCAGCACAAGGGGACAAAACCTGTACTATGGGACTGTCTGCTGCAAGGATTAAATGCATAACCAATTACTTACTTACTTTTCCATAGCTCTGAAAACTAGAAGACTGAATTAAAAAATGGTTCCTGGACTACATGAACTAGCACCAGTTCAACTGTGAGCCTCATTCTCCTGGTAACAGTGAGCACTGAAAAATTCCTTCTTTTACAAGGAGCTCACCATCCAGCAATGTACTCAAGGGTTATAGCAGTCAGTTTAGGGTGTTTCTGTTTTGTTGTTGCTCTGGGGTTTGGGGATGGGGGGTCCTAGTGATGCAGTTGTGACGACTGATCTGGAACTTGCTATGTACACCAGAGGGACCTCAAAAAGAGTGGCCTGCATGATCACAGGAACTGTTGAAGGGATTCTTTGTCAAAGTGTACAAATTCTAACAAGTGACAAAAAAAGCATTCTGTGTCCCCTAGCAAGGCAATCTTGAGAAAGCGGTGAGGTGGCTGGGGGTGAGGGAGAAGCAAGAAGCCTTCCCTATGGATATTATCAGTTGTGTTCCAATGAGCAACTCTCTATAGCCCTGTTCTCCCAGATACTACCCTCCCTCTGGTCTCTAAAGTTTGACTGTCTCCTGTGTGACTCGGGATGTTTCTGTGTCTTCATAGTTCCCTTTCCATGTCTTTCCTTACCACAAAACTACTGGTCAATAAACCTTCCCTTAAAAGGTATTCTTCACTGAAACTATGGTCTAGCTGCACAATGAGCTGTTACTGGATCAAACAGAAGAATGAAGCCGGGTCACCTACAACAACATGGGTGGAAGCAGAAGCTGTATTTTAAGTTAAGTTATCCAGACACAGAAAGACAAAATGTTACATGGAAGCTAAAACAAGCCAATATAAATACTGAACAAAGATTACCTCAGGTTTCATGCGAGCATAGTTGAGACAGTCGTTCCACTATGCTCTGGAATGGCTGTACTCAACCAAAACTGATTATATATTTTATGAGTTTATAAATAACTGGAAGGGAGCAGCTCAAGGGCTCCAAATCTAGGGAAATGGTGGAGAGGTGAATGCTACTTGTTCTGACTTGATCTCGGAATCCCGTATGCATGTGCTGAAGCTGTTACAGTAACAAATGGATACATACAATTACTATGTTACTAAAACGTTTTAAGATGTTCTCTATCACTTCCTTCAGCATCCCATCTTCTTTTGTTCCAGAGTTTTGCTCAACTGTTCAGTCTAGTAAACCTTTGTTTAGACATGGAACTTTCAGCAGTAGCTGTCCTTAATTGATCGACACCATTCCATTGCGTAAGTCCCATCCTTTATCAATTTAAAGGGCGTGGTGGGGCATGCCTGTAGACTGAGGCAGGAGGGCCATTAAGTAGTTCAAGGCCAGTTTGGTAACATAGTGTGGCCTTGTTTTATAATGAATAAATAAATAACTCTCATGAGGTTAATGCTACACTAACACAAACCCACAATTTGGATAATTAAGGATGAGGGAAAGTAATACTACCAGGCTTACGAGATCAACTAAGTATGACAAGAGATGGGGCAGGTGAAACACGGGAAACCAGATGGGCTATCTCTAACTTCCTCTAATTAAGAGATCTGTGTTTACTCCTACAAGGAATATCAAACAAGGAAAACAGAACCAGAAACCTCCTCTCCCACTATCAGCACCATAGCAGCACACCATATACAGTGCTGTGAACTTTACCTCACTTATTTCCAGTTAATCCAAACAGGCCTAAGAGGTAAATGCTCTACCATCTCTATTTTACAAGAAGGAAACTTGGTGTTAGAGAATGATGGGTTATACAGTTAGGACTGGCAGAGAAATGATCCCAACCAGATATTCCCAGCCCATCACACCAAAACATCTACTTTCTTCAATTATAAAACTGTTATAGATTCTGAATGCCCTAAGTTTCCTTCTATTGCCTGCAGAAGTTTTCCCATCTCTATAGAGGTACCATGACAGGGACTCCTCAGAGACAGAGATCACATAGTATGGAGAAGTAGATCTCAAATTCTTTTAAAACATTTCTAGTCGGGAAGTCTTAACACCAGAAAATCTTCCTTTAATAGATATTTTGTCTCTTGAAGAACAACTTCTCACAAAAATATACAAATTTACAAATGACATACCCTTATTAACTTCCCATTAGCTAGCTTCTTGTCTCAGGTAAAATCTACCATGTGATTTGTTCTATCCAAAGTGCCTTTCACAACTTTGGGCAGAACTTGTTTGTGTACATTTTCTTCTGGGATATATGCCACAGGAAAGTATGTTGTTCAGTTTTAAACCAATTCACATTTTGACTTTAGAAAACCAGGTCAATAGTTCTGATACCATACTTGACGAGCACAAATTTACATAACACTACTTAATCTATATAGAGATAAAAATAGAATGAATGACCCTTTAGTTCCAGGGGTTTTGAACCAAGTAAGAAACATGCACATACACAGATTTAAAACTGGAAACTGAAAACATGGTGAGCCCAGAAAGATAAAGAAGATATGAAAAGAACACAGATAGATAGACAGACACACAGACAGACAGACACACACATACACACACACACAAAGCAATGACTATCCCAAGCAGAGATCATATATTTGAGTGTTGGACTACACACATACGTTGGTGAATATGCTAGATTTAGGACTGGCATATGAAGGAAGCCTGGATGTACTAAAAGGGCAAAAAGAATCTGCAAGGCTCAGAGTATCAAGCGGAGTATGTTGAATGGTTTTATAAGTCAAAGAAAAGCAGTTAACATCAAAACCGCATGCTAACAAGAAAAGAGGAAATCACTTTTCAGAGATAAGGACTCTATTGGCTATGGCAATAAACACTTGCAATCCCAGACAGGCTGAGGCAGGAGGATCACAAGTTTGGGAATACTCTGGGCAACTTTATAAGAACACCCCTAAAAAATGGTCAATGGGACTAGAGATGGCTCAGTGGTTAGAAGCATCAGCTACCCTTCCAAAGGACTGGGGTTCAGTTCTCAGCACCTATGTCACTTGGTTCATATCCACCCATAAACCCTGCAACAGGGGATCTGACATCCTCTTCTGGCCTTCACAGGCTCCCGTCCATACATGGCAAATACTCACAGTCATGCACATAAATACAAAATTAAAAAATAAATAAAAGTCTGTAAATGTAGCTCAGTAGTATAGCAGTTTTATAGCATGCAAAAGGAGCCCTGGATTCAGTTCCTAGCATAATAAATAAATAAATAAATAAATAAATAACCCTTATTAATGTTTGGCTTTTAATGATTGGGACATAGTCCAATTAGAACCTGCCTCAATCTTTTAAAGTGGTAACAGTCTACAAAATAATCCTTAGAATGGAAATAGAGAGAAGAAATTTTGCCCTTGGGTCTTAGGCACTCAGCACTATTTATGATGATCTAGGTTGGCACTTCTGACATCTTCAAGGGGAAAATACAAACTTCAGTACAAATGTCACTGACTATAACCTGGGATCTACTTTGCTTAAAAATCATGCAATGTTTTATTTAACTGTCCATTGCTGAAAGCAAGTGCTCATTCATGAGGGACAACAGTGGTTCTATTTCAGCTACTAGGTTTTTGGTTTTCTTTTGTTTTTAATGTGGGATTCTCAACCTGGAAAGAAGGGCTAACCTAGCATTTTAGCAAAGACTCCAAGGTCCCACATCCCAGACGACTAGATTTCTCTTCAAATCCCTTTGCCTCGACTACTTGGCACTAAGAGAAGCATCCTTGAGTTGCCATACTCCTATACTCCCCATATTTAAGGCCTGCTGAGAAGGCAGAACATGCCAGAGTGCAGCCAGTACACAGCAGCTCTTGACTGAGGTCCTCTAACAAAACATATCAACTTTCAAGTATCAACACCAAGGGCACATTTCTCCTCCCATGCTTCCGTCAGGCAAGTACATACACTGTGCAGATCACAGAGCAGTCTGTATGTAACCTTTATCTGCTCACATGCTGAGTCATGTCTGCCTCGGTGTCTACACTTCAGGTTCAGTGGTTGTTCTGGGTCCCCAAAATCGCACTCTTGTATAGCCACAATGTAATTTTCTTCTCGGAAAACCATTCTGATCAGAAGTCTTTATCTTTTTACTGCTGGCTTTAACCAGTACCAAAATACACACGGATAATGAATAACTGTGAAATGATCCATAAGACTAGGAAGCATGATGTAACAGGCAGAAGTCGGCTGTACTTGTAAATGTCAAAGAATCAGGGAATCCCCACTGACTCTCAATTCTTTTCTAGGTGACCTTGAATAAGGCACACGACAGCAACAAACCGGACTCTGAGTAATTATATCCTGACAGTCTGACATGACTCTGGTAGTGTCACCTCTTGCTCTGACCTGGTATGTCAAGTTATTGAGTTAGTTGCTCCTCAAAAGCGATGACTGGCACCGTCAGGAAGGCTTAAACCGGAGTAATATTCTACAGCAACGTGGGCAGGGAAGCAGCATGGTAAGGAAGGAAAAGGGGTATAGAAAGAAGGTGACAGCTGTCCAGCGTCCACTCAGCTGACAGCAGGGAAAAGACATCGGACCTGCGCTTTCACCCTCTTTGGTACTCAAGGAAAGGGTCCTGGAGCAGTACTGCTTTCATTTCTTTCTCAATCTACATACTCCTCTGACAAAACCAAGTGCTGGGATAACGTGCTTTAATCCGAGGAGTTGGGCACATTTCTGAAGTATGCACTTCTGAGGTGCTATATGCTTACAAGTTTTTATCTTGAGTAAAGGACTGCGCAGGAGTTCTTGGCCATGCTCCATGCACATCACCGCCCTCAAAAACTCCACCTGTACAGAACGGACAAAACCTGTCGGTGAAGCAGCAACTCACAATATGAGAAAAGCTAAGTGCCAATTATATGACACTGTCTGTTTTTATCCCAGAGACGGATTTCAGAGGGAGCAGGGATTCTTTGGACACAATCCTACCTAATCAAACAAGCCAAATTCAGAGATTCTATCTATCTATCTATCTATCTATCTATCTATCTATCTATCTATCTATCTTGTCAGAGGTAAACAAAGTCAAGGAGAGGAAGGAAAGGAAGACTCTGTCACAAAAACAGTGCCGACTAACATCCACCCATACATACATACATACATACTATATATATATATATATATATATATATATATATATATATATATATATATTCTATTGAAAGTAGAGTTTACTGTTTTCTTTATCCACTCAATGTCCCCCATCCCCAACAGCTCCCGCAGCACTTGTCAGGGCAGAACCGGGTTATGCCATCACACAGCACTATCCACATACGGCCTGAAACATACATGCATGTGGGCTGCGGCCATTCTTTCTTAGTCCCGTACCGAACGTGCCAAAAACGCAGAGTAAGGCCACTTTTCCAAGCGAGCAGAAATCCGATCAGATTCTGCGTAGCCGGCTCCCGGGCTCTGCCGCAAGGCCCTCCGCAAACACCTGCGGCGCTCGGCCTCCCCGCCTGCCGCGCCTGCCTACCTGTCTCTCGGTCAAGTTCTTCTCCGGTCCCAGCAGGTAGGGCGTGAGGAACGGCTCCGACGGCCGGAGGTTTGCGAAGAAGCCGTAGGCGCAGAGCAGCGCGGTCGGCAGGAACCAGCACTCGCGGGGGACGCGGGCAGTACGCAGAAGCATCCTGGCCGCTGCCGCCGCCGCTCGTCGGGACACCCGGGCTGGCACGTCCATCCTGGGCGCGAGGGGCTGGACGCCAACACGGCCCCCTCCTCCTTCTAGGCCAACGGGAAGGCGCCCAAGCCGCGGCCCCGCGCGGGCACCTGTAAGCGTGCGCGACACCGCCTCGCGCCAGGGTCAAGATGCTTGGAGTCCCGGACGCCAAAAGCCACTGCTCACCCGACGAACGCCCTTCCCTAGGCCCGCCTCCGGCCTAGCCCGCCACCCCGCCTGGCCCCGCCCCCACGCCCTCCTGGCCCCGCCTCAGGCCCCGCCCCGGAATGCCCTCTCCTAGGTCGGCCACCCCGCCTCGTCACGCCCGCCCACAGCGGGCTCACCAGCCACGCCCCCAGGAACCGCCCCCCCCCCCCCCGCCAACGCCTAAGGAACGCTTCCCCATTGGTCAGTTACTCAAAAGACGAATAAGCCGCTGGGCACGCGCGCTTGGGTTTTGAGATGAGGGGTTCTGGGACGTCTGACTGTTAGGAGTGTGTTTGGACTCTGGCGGGGATCCTACGTTCCTGCACACCCACACGCACACACACGCGCCCCGTTCGGATCGGTCACCGGGTATTTTCCGATCACGTGTCAGGAAGGCTCCCTAGAGCGGGATCCCGGGATGTGCGCCTCCACACAGCGAGCCTGCTCAGTCTTATCCGCCAACCCTCTGATGTCTATCAAGTTGGTCCTCTGCCCAGGACACGTGGTGACACAGGCTCGCAAACCTTTAACCTTGAGACAGGAGAATGCAATCCTTGGCTTCCAAGAGCTTTTTGTTGTTGTTGCTGGGTTTGGTTTGGTTTTGTTTTTTTTTAAATCGTGTTCATATGCGGTAGAAAGACACAAGCTGGATCTGAGAGCTGAACATTGGGGCCTTTTACTATAGACAGAAAGAAAAACGAGGATGATCGAGAGTTAATCAACAAGAGGCTTTTGCTTTATTTCATCATTTTTTGTTGGCAGGGTGCAAAGAGCAATTAACTGTAATATATCCTATGGAAAGGAAATCGACCTAAAAGTCAAGGCCCTAAAACAGGCTCAAGGTTCCAGGAAGTATGAAGCTCACGAAATACCCTGAGGGTGCAAAAGTAAAAGCAGCTAACCCCCACCCTACATTGGGAGGTTACTTGACTTACCTCCCACCTAACCATTTGAAGAAACGTGTATTTTATCGGTCCATCCAGACAGGCTACTCACCCGGTCTTTCTCCAGGGAAGCCCTGCACTCCCTTCCCTACTCTTGGCTACAAAATCTGGCTCAGACCAGGTAAGGCTGGCTCTCCAGCCAGCACCTCTGGTCACAATGACTTCCGGTTTTGAGATTCGTCTCTTAGACTGATAGATAATCTGCTGTTGTTAGTGAGGGCGATCTGAATTTTCGTTCCTTAATTCTCCCGGGAGGCGGACCAAGTAGACACCCGAGGGTTGGCAGGTAGGACAGAGAACAAGCAAACCTCCTGTGTTTCTGCTTAAGGGAATGATCCTGACACTTAATCACGGTTCAAAAGAGAACAGAAAATCTGGAATCACTAAAGCAGCCATGAACATTTTTTCACTAAAGCAAAAAGAGGCAACAAGAGGACATTTTTTTGTCGGAATTTTTTTCTTTTTCTTTTCATTTTTTCTCTTTCTTTTTTTTCATTTCTTCTTCTTCTTCTTCTTCTTCTTCTTCTTCTTCTTCTTCTTCTTCTTCTTCTTCTTCTTCTTCTTCTTCTTCTTCTTCTTCTTCTTCTTCTTCTTCTTTTGTATAGACTAGAGCTTATTCAGGGCATGGGGAGGGGAGTTAAGAGGGTAGTAGAGGCAGAGAGAGAGAGAGTAGAGAAGTAGATACCAGGCCATGAGCACGTGGAGAGAGGGGGAAGGGAAGGGGTGAGGGGACAGAGGGGGAGCAAGAAGGCAAGAGATCAAGAGAACAAGGGCAAAACATGACCAGAATCCCCAGTGCTTTCTTTCATCGCCCTCTGTATGACTTTTTGCTAGACTCACAGACTGACTCTGTCTTAATATCAGCAGAATCAAGCTGCATGGGTGACTATACAAAATGTGTGCGTGGATCAATTTGCAAAAATGCAATGTGTGGTGTTGACATCTTTCAGAGTCTTTTGAAGGGGTGACCTAGGAAGACTTTATTCCTTTTATCCTCCAGAGGCTATATAACCTGTGATGAGATCAGTTAGTAGGCTAAGAGAATGTGCGCCTATGTGTTAGGTTTAAATTTTTCTAGGTTCAATTTACTATCTTGATAGTATCAGTCATTCTAAGCCACCAAAATCAAAAGCCCCCTCAATAACAAGAGCTCCGAGACCAAAAAGCTTGAGGATGTCTGATCTATTAGATATATAGTCATCTAAGTTCCCACCGTGATATCAGTTTCTCCTCGCAGCTCTACAGAGGACGGACGTTGGAACGGTTCTCTTGGCTGTCTTGCATGGACATGTAGAATGTTAGTAGAGAGAAAGAAAGAAAAATAAACGAACCAACAAGCCGGCAGGTGCCTCACATTGAGATGTCAATCTTCAAAAGTCAACTTCCTGTTCTTTTGCTGAGGCTTGGAAACCTATTGCATCTATACATCACCATTCTATAGATCAAATATTGACATTTCCAATCTTCTTTGCAATGAGTCTTGATATAAACAATTTTTCCTGAATTGGGTAGAAAATTACTTATTTTTTCTGAAAGAGGTTATAAGTAGGCAAAATTCTACCAATGATCCAAAAATGACCGACCCTTTTCCTTAAATAATCTCTATTCATTTGAGTGTAGCATGAAATCGGGTGGCTTTGATGAGATAATACTCCTGTGATTGTGCAACATTTTATAACAAAAATGAAATTATCTAGGGAGCCTAGTTACAGAGGCCCTTTGTAAGCCGAGAGTTTTCTTTCCACGGTAGCAGAAAAGCACCCAGATTTATTTAAAGGGTCAAAAGGGTTTGACCTTTTGCTGCCTATGAACCAAGATGAGGGCAATCTGTGACAACCAAGTGTGGGTTCTGGCTGACAGCAAGGAAGCCAGGATCTCAGTCCTACTATCATATGGAACCGAATCCTTCTAAAACTCTTAAGAACAGTAGCGCACAACTGTAATCAAGCATGTGGTAAACTAAAGCGAGAGGATTTCAAGTTTATAGTTATTGTGAGTAACATGGGAAGCTCCAGGACAGAGAGTGTACATAGTGAGAGCCTGTCTCACAAAACCACCATCACCACCACCACCACCCAGCTCCTCAGAGAGCTTAGAGTCTTCCTCAGAGCCTCCAGAAAAAAAGTCTGCCCAACATCTTGGATTTAGCCCATGAAACCCTAAACTGAGATCCTACTTACATATATGCTCTCATCCAAGTATTAACCACACCCAACCTCATTTAGCTTCTGAGATGAGATAAAAGTGGGCATGTTTGGACAACATGGTCAGAATATACATTTTTAAGCTAAAGTAATAGTCACACAGTGCAAAATAAGCAATGTTGAAACAGACAGCTCCGTGGCTTAGTACTTTCCTTTTTTTTTTGTTTGTTTTTTTGTTTGTTTGTTTGTTTTTGTTTTGTTTTTGTTTTGTTTTTCCAGACAGGGTTTCTCTGTGTAGCTCTGGCTGTCCTGGAACTCACTCTGTAGACCAAGCTGGCCTCAGACTCAGAAATCCACCTGCCTCTGCCTCCCAAGTGCTGGGATTAAAGGCGTGCGCCACCACCGCCACCCGGCAGTACTTTCCTAATACAGTGAAACCATCACCCTTCTCTAGTAAGAAGAGATGTTCTTAACCCCATAAAATAAGTTCACACTTAAGAAGCTAGTCCCCACTGATCCCCTACCCATGGTGCCTGGAAATAATAATGTACCTGTACATCTAACAATGTATCTGCATGAAAGTTTCATACATGTGACCTTTGACCTCTGGCTTCTTTCACTTAGCATACGGAGTTTATGTTTCATGTATACTATAATTGAACACTTTCTGTTTTATAGTTGAGCCCTGAGCCACATTTATATATTCACCAGTTAATGGGCATTTGGTTTGTTTTCACTTTTTGACTGTTGTGAGTTATAAACGTTTGTGTGTGTTTGAATGTGAGTTTCCAAGGAGAGGGATTGGGAATTCTGTTTTGGCTGAAGAACTGCCGAACTCTTTCCCATAGAAACTGTACCATTTTGCTTTATTCAAGCAATATACAAAGCTTCCAATTTTTCTACACCCTCATTGATGTGTATTTTTCTATCTAAGGGGTAGCCTACCCAGTAAGTGTGATGTGATATCTCTTGGTTTTAGTTTTTTAACCTCCCTAGAGACTGATAGTGTTGAGCATATTTTCATGTATTTAGTGGCTTTCTGTATATTTTTGTTGGAAAATATCCATTGAAGTTCTTCGTCCCTTAAATTGTTTGTTTGTTTTTTTTTTGTTATTAAATTATGAGAGCTTTTTATATGTTCTGCATATTATGTTCTCCCGGAAGTATGGATAAATAGAATATTAAGAGTTTTTTATTTTCTCACTCATATGTGGGAATATATGTTTTGAAAGAAGCAAGATTATGTTATACACTTTTCTGGGTTTTGTTTATCTTGCTGAGGAGTACTGTGTTGAGAACATTCCACATACTAAGGTATACTTCTACCTTCTGTACAACGATCTATTGTGTGGGTGTGCTATAATTTATTTAAGTATTCCATATTTGTGACATTTATACTTTTATTTTAGGTCGCTAACAGTGCTGTAATTAAATCACTGCACAGTTCATGTTTATATATGCTTAATTTCCTTTATTCGCTATTGAATAGTTGAAGAATACATAGTTTAAAAATTTTAAAATACAATTTAAAAAACAGGTATTTCTCAGTTGTTCTCTACAAAAGCTAAAGCTGGGCTACCTTACATTTTCACTAGCAAATATAAGAGCATTTATTTTGAGAGTTGTTGAAAAGCAGATTCTTTTTGTAATAGTTTTATGAATTCTTTGAGCATTTCTCATAATGTATTTTGAACATTTTTCAACACCTTGTACTTCAGCTTTTCCCATTACAGCCCCCTCCACCCTCTCATTTCTCCCTACCCACCCCTGAGATTGCTTCTAAAGGCAGAGTTCTTCACTTGCTGGCAGGAAGGCAGGCAGAGAATGTTGAAGGACAAGAGGGATCTGGTTTTTAGTTTCTCCAGTAGGTGGAAAACAGTGGTTCTCAGAGTGTAATGATTTTGCCCCACAGGAGGTGTTTGTCATGGTCTGGAATGTGTGTTTATTGTCATGATTAAAGGATAGGTGCTCCTAACTCCTGTTGAGCCAGGGAGTCTGCTAAAGAGTCTACAGTCTCCAAGGCAGTCCAACAGTTACCTCACACAGGCTCCCTACTGAAGATGAAACAGCAGATTGAGATATATTGGTATGCAGATTTGAAAATGGGGCTAGGAGGATGCTTTCCCAGCATGTGAGAGACCCTGGATTAGGTCCCCAGTATTACAAAATAATGATAATAGATTTGAAAATATTTATATCCATATTTAATAGCATCTTTCTGTGTGTTTGTAACTATGTTGATGCACCCTTCTATAAATACACTACTCATTTTTTTTTTGTCCATTTTTCTCTTGGTTTTTCTATCCTTATTATTTTTAAGATCCCTTTATATTTTATACATAATTTCTTTTTATCTTCATTGAAAACATCTTTTAACTGTACATTATGCTGATTTTTATGGGTTTTGGTTTTTTTTGCCAAATTGTAAGTAATTTCTCAGATAATAAAACAAGGTCTCAACAAATTGTCAGACACTCCATATCTGTATAATTAAATTGTTCTTTTCCCCAAAGTCAATTTATAACTTTAATAAACTTCCAGCAGGGATCCAAGAAATATTCAATTAAGAATTCAAAAGGACCTCAAAGTTTATATAACACAATAAAAATGTCCAAGGATAGTCAGTAAAGTCATATAAAGGAAGACTGCTAATGGGGTTTTGCCTCATCAGATATCAAGACAGAATTTAAAAGCTTTGGAATCAAATCAGTTTGACAATATTCACAAAGTAAACAGATACAAAGACAAAAACAGCAGAGACTTGTAAATCAGTCTTTATGTCTGTGAGGATTTATTTATTTTGTTCATTGAATGAAAATAATGATAATAACACAGAAGTAACCGTCTAGTCATGTTTGGAGCACTCTCTCTGTTACACTCCAGAAACTTGAGTCCAGAGCCTGGTGTATGGTAGGCAAGCACTCTGCCTCTGAGATATATCCCCTCAAATCTGAAACAGTCTTATGAGACATGTAACAACAAATTACAGAAACATAAGTGACTTAAAGGTACATAACACACACAATGTAGAAGTACTTTAGGTGACAAGGGAAAATTGAATAAGAAAACACATTAGTATAAGGTATGACAAAGGAGAATGAAAAAAACGATCACATTCACTAACTTGATTTTACTGAATAAACGGCTGAACCAATAACCAGAAACCTTGTGTTGGTATCTCTTGTTTATCTACTACAGGAACAACCAGGTCGGAGGAGTTTAATGAACCTGAGAGGATGAATGGCCCGCTGCCAATCTTGATTCTAATGCTTTCTAAGTGACTCACTGCAAACCTTAAAGACAGCAAGTGAGCAAGTTGTGACCTACAGACTTTGAGGACTCAAACGTTTTTTAACACTTAGTCTACTGCAGGCTGGAAAGGAGCATTCTCTGTCACACAGAGGGGCTTTTTTTTTTTTTTTTTTTTTTTTTTTTTTTTTTTTTTTTTAATTGAACGATGGATCACAGTACTCCAGTACTGGGGAATAAAGCTAGGGCTAGACATATGTTCTTCTACTGAGCCGAATCCCTAGCCCATGGGACGATGTTAAAAAGAACTGAGATTGGCTTGCCCATTGCATTGCTTCCAGAGGAAGATAGAAGGAGCAGAGAAGGGAAATAAGCTGGGATAAAACTTGAAAAATGTTTTTTGGCCCAGTTTAAAATGTGTTTTACAGTATAAATAGTAGAACTCAGTAGTAAAATATGTATATAATCATAGGCTGATCATTTTAAAAGCATATTAAACTGGAAGCCAAGAAATGTAAAATCGATTTACCAGCCTCACAAGAGAGTCAGAAACAAACTCAAGAGTGTGTGGTTGTCCACACATGTGCTCGTAATGCTGTCGCACACCACACAACTCCTTATATTCTCTCATAATCTGTATCTCTCTCTTTTTTTAAAGAATTATTATGTGAGTACACTGTTGCTGTCTTCAGACACACCAGAAGAAGGCATCAGATCCCGTTACAGATGGTTGTGAGCCACCATGTGTTTGCTGGGAATTGAACTCAGGATCTCTGGAAGAGCAGTCGGTGCTCTTAACCACTGAGCCATCTCTCCAGCCCTCCATATCTCTTGACTTTCAATATGCAGTCTGCTTTCCCTCTGTATGGGTTCTGCACCCATGGTTTCATCTAGCCATGGGTTTTAAATAGACATAAAAATCGTGTCTGTATTGATTATGTACAAACTATCTTCATTGTCCTTAAACAACAGAGTAACTATCTATATAGCCTTGCATCATAGTGAACCATATGAGAGGTTTTGTGCCTGTGAGTCTTGGGACCAATGGTTCTATACCACAATGCAGTTCTGGAAAACAACACATTGAAACACCTTCAAATGCATTCACTAAATACTGGATTCTTACTACAGCTCTACAAGGGTGATGGCTAAATCCACAGACTTTCCCTCTCAACTTACAGCTGGGAACACAAAGAATCAGTCTTCCAGATTACATCTATTCCTTCAGTGTGTTTTCTGAGAGCCCGTTGGTGAAGGCATTGTGCTTATTTTCGTAAGCTAGTCTACAATCAAAGAAGTCATATGAGAAATCAGAAGTGCATCAGTCACTCACATCCCACTATAGGCTGTGCTCCTGAAATGTCTCTAAAGCTATGAGGACTTTCACAAACAAATCCAAGTTTTGTCCTGATAATAATTGTGAGCTAGATGACGATACAGTGCAGGAAAATGCTTACTCAGCAATTAAGTGAGTCTCCACCCATTTTCCTGAATACTTGACCCAGAATTTTGTATGTACTCAACAAGACATCATCTTACATGCTGAGCTGTATCATGTTACATCCCAACAAAATAGCTCCCTATTAATCTGCAGCTCATCCTGTGTGGGCTGGGAATGTGTTAACAAGCAGGAGGGTCATTGTCACACCTACAAGGAGTTATGGGAAAGTACTCTGGGCATGGTCACTGTATACTTTGTGGTACCTGTCCCATGCTCCACTTTGGTTCTGCCTAACTTTTTCCATCCTTCGATGTCTAAACTAGAATGCATCCATCAGTCACCAATCTCAAAAAGTTCTACCATGGGCACACCATCCAGAGGGATTTTCCTAAGGTCTAAACAAAACCACATCATTCTGTTTAGGTATCTCCAAGTCAGGCACACCAAATTTGGAGTTAAATTCTAAATTTTTACTATAGTCTGTATTTTATTCCTTTTTCTGTTTCAGGAACTGAATATCACAAATTAAGTAGTTCATTGGAGAGACAAAGGGAGAGGGAGAGACAGAAGGAGACGAGAGGCTTATTTTGTTCATGGTTCTGGAAGCCCAAGAGCATGGTGCTGGTGCCAGCTTGGTTTGTGATGAGGGCTTTCCTGCTGGCTTGGTGACTTCTAAGGGAGTGGACATCAGGCTGTTCTAGGGACACAACAAATGCCAAGACAAAACCTTTTTTTTTTTTAAATTATAGTCTCATTCTTGAGCTAACCCCCTCAATTCAATCCATTACTGTATGACCAGATAAACCCACACTAGAGTCTTATTACTTAATCAAGTTTTAAAGGTGCCACCTTATCCCACCTCTTAACACCCCACAATAGGGAAGTGAGTTTTCTGGGTAAATTCAAACCAATAGTGGCTTATAAGGCCCCACTTGATCCATTCCCCCTTTGATGTGTATTTTCCCTTCTTGTCTCCATCTTCCTACACTGGACCAGTCTCAGGGATGTCTTCCTCCTCCTCCAGATGTTCCAAGCATGCCTCCCACCTGAGGACACATGCACTTTCTGCTGCTTCAACCACAACACCCTCTTTCTAGACGCTCTCCTTGACTACTTCCCAGTTTATAACTAATTATTTTATTGTATCTTTATTTTCTGTACATGGGTGTTTTACCTGCATATATATGGGTTTTGCCACCATGTTGGTGCCAGGAACTGAGCTCAGGTCCTCCAGATGAGCTGCTCTTTCCTGGTGAGTCATGTTTCCAGTCCCTATGCCTTATTATTTATTTGTTTGTTTGTTTGTTTGTTTGTTAATTATTACCTATGTCTTATTATTTTATTATGACTTTATCCTATTTGAAGTAGCACACAAACCCACCCAGCCATCTTCTGTTTTTCCATTCTATCCATTGTCTTCTCCCCGATCACTCAGCTCCATGTCCTTTATTATATACATGTCTGCTTTTCATATTCATCCAGTGAACACTAAAATAAGAGCCCCATAAAAGCAGTAACTCTGCTTTGGTTGCTGGTCTAGAATGGTGCTTAGCCATATGCTCATGTATCCAATGTATATTTATTAAGTAAATGAGGGGATGTGACTTCAGTTCCTCCCTGGCTCCTCTTGGCCACTTGCTCTATTCTCTACCTTGGAACTATGAATTCACTGTTATTATATTTATTATATTTTATTACGACATTTATCTTAGTCCTCATATACCTATGAATCCCCAATCCCCCACCAGACACATCTCTTATTCATATCCACTGACACTCAGAACAAAGTCGATGAAAAGGCTACTGTCTTTGGAAAAGTGAGACTATCTTGCAACCCCAATTCCTCCAACATGAGAGTTGTGCTAGATGATTTTTGCAAGTCCTCTCAGCTGTGAAGTTCTCCACTGCTGATTCAGCTGGAAGTCTGTACCCCAGTGGCAGGAATCCACTGAGTCCTGGAAAAGGACTAAATTATCTCAACATCAATGATGTGGTGTGATGACCAATTCTGACACATTTGCAGGCTTCAAATGCTACTTGTATTCCCACTCTTACTAACACAATTGCCTTCCTTATATATGTATCAAGCAGCTGAGTTCCCAACACCATGGAAGAGGAGAGAGGGAAGGGATGGGGCACACTGCTAGCAGGTTTGAAAGGTAGGAGAAGAATTTAATCAAGAAAAGGCCAAATTGCCAGCATTTCATAGGCTATATTAGGCCTACTGGTGGGTTTTCTCTGAAAATTAGCATTTATGTGATCTAGAATTTAGGGTGTGTCCTTTGGAAGTTCCCAGGGTGTGGAACAGCCAGTCACTTGCAAAATGGCAGACTTGGATACGTCATCTTTGACTCAGCTGAGGCAGCCTTGTCATGACTTCACAGTAGACAGACTTCCAGATAAGATGGGTTCAGATGAGATCAGTACTGACAGGATTATTTCCCTAAGCCAGGTGTGAAAATAATTTAGGTTCTGATCCTCTGTTTTTTTTTTTTTAAAAAAAAAAAAAAGATTGTCCTGGGTCTTTGTAAGAAAATGTGTTAAGTCCTATTTTCTATGTCGATGTAAGTAAGCTTTTCTGATAATCTCTAAACACATTCACAGTCACCTGTGAATGAGTCACAAGAAATCTACAATGAACTCAAACAAGGGTGTGTTATTTTTCCCATCAGATAGTCATTGTGGCACTAATGGACTGAAGGAACAGATCTTCCAAGAGCTTTGACCTTCTAACACTACAGAGACATGCCAGATCTACTCTGTGGCTCTCTTCTTTCTCTCTATCAGTATACGAGCACACCAAACACGTCGGCACACTATTATTTTCTCCTTCCAGTTGTAAGTTCTTCTCGTGGCTTCTGCGGACTGATTGTTTTATGTAAAATCCTCTCAGAGAGAAGAGAAGGTAAGGGCTCCTGAATCTCAGTCTTAATAATCATTCCCAGAACTGAAAAATTCCACTTGTGTATTTTATTTTATTTTATTTTATTTTATTTTTGGCCCTGATTCTGAGAATGAGAGATTTTGGCTAGAGTTTCAATAGAGGATATCTTCAAGAGTGAGAGAAACATTTAAGCATTATGAGACATGATTACTCAGGCCATATGTATGCCTTTGCCATATCCTGCTAGCTAAATCATCTCTAGCCTTTAAATGCACGAATTCCTATTTCACTAGTTGTGGTTATTATTGTTGATGCTATCAATAATTATTATTATTTTATTGAGAGGGGATTTTGCTGTATAATTCAAGCTGGCCTCAAAACCACCATCTACTTCCCAGAATGTTGAGAATACAGGCATGTACTATCATGCTCTCAGCTATTGTGCTTGTGTTTGTGTGTGTGTGTCTGCGTGTGCACGCAATTACAAACAGACTGTGTTTATTACCTTTTCCTGTGTTTCCTCTGGTATTTTATCTAATAAGTATATTGGCAGACAGACTTCCAGGTCCTCATAGGTTGGCTTCAGTCTTCATTAATACATTTTGCAGATTAATTGTATGTTTATAATGTCACAATAATATATAAGTGAAGCATTTTGTGTCCATAATCAGCCTAGTTATTCTATTTTAGTGTAAACATTTTTAGATGAGTCCAACTTTAGAATCTATTATGTATCCATAGGTTTAAATGGCCCACTTTTGTGTTAGAATATCAAGATCTCTTATCTCCATTCAGACATTTTCTGGCAGTGCATTTTATTATGTATTCCATTTATTTATTTATTTATTTATTTATTTATTTATTTATATATTTTAGTGCATATGAGTACACTGTACCTGTCTTCAGACAAACCAGAAAAGGGCATCAGACCCATTACAGATGGTTGTGAGCCACCACGTGGTTGCTGCAAATTGAACTCAGGACCTCTGAAAGAGCAGTCAGTGTTATTAAACATAGAGCCATCTGTTCAAACCCCCATTACATATTTCTAAATTTGTCTTCTCTCAATATTTTCCAGAATTCTAGGGCGGAAGTTCTTCATGCTTGGAAACATATAAAAGGATCTACATGGGACCTGGAATGTGGCCAGTGCAGGCATAAGGCACACACGTGGTGCACATGTATACATGCAGGCAAAACAACCAAACATGAAAAAAACCAAACCAACCAACCAACTAACCAAACAAACAAACAAAAAAACCTTTGCTTGGTGGTTAAATGTTTGTGCAGACAACAGGTGTGAGGTGAGTTTTCACATTTCCCTTTTGTTTTATTTATTGTTGTAGAGGCTGTTGTGGATTCATAAGGAGAGGGGAGGGGAGCAGAGGGAATTCAGATGCTTTTTCGTTTTTGAAAAGAATTTAACAACTTTATTAAGTATAATTTTTAATAAGCAAAAAAAGTCACTCAAGTTTCAGTGTATAGTTCAATAAGCTTTGACAAATATATGGAAGTATACTTCTATGTCTGGGAAATCCAAATATTTTTGAAATAGCCCTCTGAGTTGTGAACAGTGATGATGAAATTGAAACTGAGATGCAAAGTTTGGTATTGACCAAGAAAAATGGAGGTTTCCCTCCTTTTTCTAGGAGGAGTTAAAGCAGATAAAAGTCGTTCTAACAGACGAGTTGTCCAAAGGTTTGCAAGAAGCATCTGTGAATCACGGGTACACACTGGGTATAGAAGTGAAGCCAGGAAGCAGAAATAGTGCTTGCGGAAGTGGAGCTCCCGGAAGTGTGAAATCCTTTCGGGATTGTTAAGAATTCTGAAGGTGGGTGGCATGGGAGCATTTCAGAGCTGAGATGCTCCAGGAGTTTCTGGCCAGTTGTTTTTACATCCCATGGGCCTGTGCCAAGAACACAAGCTTCAGGCTTGCTCCTGGGAACTGGCCATTGAGATAGAGTGGACGGTAAAGTACTGTCCTCTAACAACTGATAAAAGATGCATGAAGCATTGGTGTAACTCAACAGCTCTCCACAGTCAAATGAATTTAGATTGCAAGCCCTGCAGATTTTCATCAGGAAAGGCGTTTTTAAAGGTTTAACGAGGCTAGCACTTTACGGACTAAACACCAGGGGCAAAATGTATTTTGGCAGAATGAGTCACAAAAATGATTCTTTAAAAAAAAAAACAAATAAATGACTGACAATAATTTAACATGGCGGGTTATATTAATCTGTTGAAGCTAAATTGTTGTTGAGTTTGATAGTGGAATACTTTAGTCTTAGCCACAATTCTATATTTAATTTGTCTCTCTGTGTTTTTTTAAGATTATTAATTCTTTGAGGATTTCATACATAGTATTTTATTATATTCACCCTCTCCCCTTACTCCTTCAGATCTATACCTCATTTAACACCCATCTAACTTGGAGTTCTCATTTTTTTTAAAACCCTTCCAGTCTAGGTACTGAGTGCTGGCTACACACTCTTGGGTGCGTAGCTATCCACTGAAGCATGATCGGTCTACCTGGGGCCACACCCTTAAAGAAAATTAATTTTCTCTCCAGGCAGATTTCAATTACCATTAGCTCCTTAGCTAGAGATAGAACTTTGTGGAGGAAAAATTATTTCAAAAGAGGTTCTCTTAGAATGAAAGCTGGGGGGCGGGGGGTTGAGGGACGTTTGCCTGGTGAGTGCTGAGAAAGTTAAGTGGAAGGGAACTGGATGCAGGAAAGAGGGTGGGGAGAGATGGTTTAAAGATAAACCTGGCTTAGTTTTCAAAGCTTTAATCTTGTTGAATGGTAACTTCTTAGAGCAAACACTGTTTGGGGAGCGAGTTTATATTTGAATTTCAACATCTAGGTTATAGTCTGAGTGATTTCAATCTGGGAGAAACTGTTTATCTAGACTCTGTGCTGGGTGTACAGAAACATACTGCAAAGGGTTATGAAGAAAACAACATGTAATTAGTAAAACGAGGCCTTAGGAATTAGAAATTTCCATGGCTGAGTGTCGAGCTAGTGCAGAGTGCTTGCCCCGCATGCAGAAGGCCCAGGGTTTTATTGCAAATACCACACAAAAATTAGGAATTTTCAACCACATTTCTGAGTACTAAAGGTTAAGCCAGAACTACCCTTCAGGGCATCTTTTCTTGAGATAGTTTATAATAAACATTCCTTACCAACTTGAAAGACTCTGTGTATGTTATATTCATTTTTAGAAAAATTGATTCTCAGAAATGGTTAGTGTGTCCTAGATAAAGAATGACTGGAATATATGTGTGCACACAGTGCTTGGGTGTTGATGTCCCTATCATAGGTTGTGGATAGAATGTAAGGGAATTGAGCATGAAATAATAAAATATTCTATTGCCAAAATAGAACAATAATCTTTTCTCAAATAGCGGGAAGTTAGACTAAGGAAAACAATTTTATAAAATTATATATTTCCCATTATTTTCTCCAAAGCACCTGACTTCTATTGATATTTGCTTAGATTAGAATGAGATTTGAGAGCACATCTGAAGAAACAGGGATGTCACACTTTGCAGATTTCAGTCTTCTGTTTATTGCCACCAAATAGCTAACAAAATCACGACTGGAGAATCAATAATTATGATTGGAGTGTTTACATGAATGCAATCTATCTTTAGAGACCCTAAGCTCTTCCTTCAGGATAGTCAAACCCTAAAGGAGCCCATACACACAGAGAACACAGCACTTGCCTTGGAAGCTTTGTTTTCACTGCGTGGTGTTTTTCTGAAAGCATTTAGATACAGAGGGAAGTCCAGGAAAACAGCCAAACACTGTCCAGCCTCCTCAAAGGCGCTGTCACAGTGGGTGGTGACCTCTTTCTATAGGTTTTTGAGGGGAAATTATGTTTAATCCCAGCCTCCAGGAAAGTGTGCTTCTTCTGGACAGGTTTTTTTTTTTTTGTTTTGTTTTTGTTTTTGTTTTTGTTTTTTTAACATTCTACAGCTACATTTTACTTTTGCTTTGACTTTAAAATTTTCTGTTCAATCCAAACTTATCCATAGCAAGATGAAGGGCACATAGATGACATTTTCTTTGTTTATGGTTAAAACAGTGCTATAGTCTCTCACACATGAAGATACGCAGGCTTAGAGAGGCAGAGGTTAAGGAATTTGCCCATGGGCATTTGGCTACAGGATGTCAAAAGCCATGTAACTTTTGAGAACTGGATTATATTTTCCAAGCTTTATGTTTTGATTTCTAATCTTGTTTTCTATCCTACTTTTAATGTGTTATCTCTCAGTATCATATGATTTTTTTCCAACCAAACTTTAAATCTTTTGTGTATGGGGTATGTGTGTACCTGTATGGGGTACACTTGCCTATGTTTGTGTGCATGAGTATGAGAGTACAGTTGCCTGTATGTGTGCACAAGCACAGGGGGTTCATATACCTGTGTATGTGCACATGTATGGGGGTACACTCACCTGTGTGTGCACATGTATGGGGGTATACTCACCTGTGTGTGCACGTGTATGCTCACCCATCTATGTGTGCATGCTCAAGAGTACACTTGCCTGTGTGTGTCCATGTAGAAGGGGCACCCTCACCTGTGTGTGTGCACATGTACAGGGGCACACTCATTTGTATGTTTACACATGTAGAGGAGGTAACCTCGCCTGTGTGTACAGAGATCAAAGTCTGGTGTCTTTTTTTTTTTTTTTTTATCACCCTCTGCCTTATTCTTGTGGACAGTCTCTCACTGAACCTGGAGCTACCATTATGGCTAGACCCACTCCCCCTGACCAGTACACGTTACCTGATTTTACAGAGATGTTGGGAGTCTGAACTCAGGTCACCAGGATCTAATGGCTAGCATTTTACCCACTAAGCATTCATCTCAACCCAATCACTTTGAATCTTCTGGGACAAGATATGAGATAAACATAACCGTTCACTCACATACATAAAGTGTGCTGGCTTTAGGGATTGTTCTTACTATTATTGTCTTGGAGATTGAACCTAGGGACTCCTATAGACTTGGTAAGCGCCATTGAGCTCCACCCCCCAAACAATCTTTTGGAATTTTACTTTTAGTTGAGAGTGTTGGCTTCCCAATTTAATTTTGATTTAGCATGCTGGCTGCTCAGGGATAGGGAGCATCTTTATAATAGCCACAAATATCAGAACATAGGATCACCACCAGCCAATAGTGTATAATGGTCTAGCCTATTTGATGTATTGCAAAAAACTGTAGTCTTTTTCACAAAGTTATCTATCATTCTGACTATTTTTCTAATTTGTTTTAGTTAAATTTCTCTCTCTCTCTTTACCTCTGGCCTTTTTTACCTCTACCTTTCTCCATGTAGCCCTGACTTGTCTTGCAATTCCCTCTTTAGATCAGGCTGGCCTTGAACTCAGAGATCTTCCTACCTCTTCTCCCTTGAATGCAGGGATTAAAGGTGTGCACCACCACCACCTGGCTTATTTCCCCTGTCAACAACCAGTTTTGGGTTTGTGTGTGTGTGTGTGTGTGTGTGTGTGTTTATGTGTTTTGAGAGAAACTTTTCCCTTAATTCCTATTGTAGTTTGAATAGGCAATGCCCACATAGGCTCATAGATTTGAAAACTTGGTGACCAGGGAGTGGCATTATCAGTGGGTGTGTACTATTTGGAGGAAGTGTGTCATTGGGGTGGGCTTTGAAGTTTCAAATGCTCAAGCCAGGACCAGTGTTTCTCTCTTCCTGCTGCTTGTTAGTCCAGATGTAGAACTCTTATCTACTTCTTTAGCACCATACCTGCCTGCATGATGCCATACTTCCTGCCATGACAACGATGGACTACACCTCTGAAAGTAAGGCAGCTCCAATTAATGCTTTCTTTTTATAAGAATTGCCATGGCTACAGCATCTATTCAAAGCCATAGAACACCAACTAAGACAATTCCATTTAAAATTTCCAATTTTCTATGTGGATAAATTTTCTGAATCTTTTATAAGAAGTCCTAGGGGCCCAGTATATAAACAAATGTTAACTGTACCTACTCCTGAGGCAAAAACCATAATCTGGTCATTTAAACCTATTTTTTTAAAGTTCAGGTATGGCATTCAGTCATTAGGTTAGCCTCAGTAATTAAAGTTTAACCTTTGTGAAGGTCCTGGAACTCTATATGTGCAGCTGAATGCCAATTCCTGAGAAAAAAGAGGCAGAAGACAGAGCAGCAATAGAAAGCAATGCGTGTTGGAGACAGGCATGTTTGAGACCAACTTGGTGTACAGACAAAGAGAGTACTATATGAGCCAGATGATATCACAAGTCTGTTACAAACAAACACATCAGCAAAGCCTGGCTAGTGGTGGTCATAGTCTCTCAATGATGGAGCAGTACTTAAGGCAAGGAGCTGAAAATAAGTAGACCTGTAGAAAGACTCTCTTATGTACCGTATGGAAGTATCATCTGTCAATAATAGGCTGATGGCCTATTAGCTGAGGCCAGAAATAAGAGGTGAGAGTTCTGGTTGGGAGAGAGGAACTCTGGGATAGAGTCAGGCAAGGGAAGAGATTCCTCCCCCAACCCAACTCTGAGAAGATGGATGAAACTGAGAAGAGGCAACCAGCCATGTGGCACTCATAATATAGAGTAAACGGGTTAATTAAGTTATGAGCTAGTCAGAGAACCAGCCAAAGGTTGTGACATTTATTCATAAATAGTAAGTCTCAGAGTCAGAATTTCAGGAATTAAGGTACAATTGGAAAAGCCTGGGCCTACATAGAACAGAGACCATTACCAAGTTCCATGACAATGAAGAACAAGCAAAGGTCTGAACTTACTGCACATCATTCCTAAGACACCGAGGAGAAGCTTTTCTTTAAAGTAAAATAATAAAAGTGCAAATGACTTGAAGGTGATTTAAATGATGACCAGAGACAAAGCCTTTATATGAACACCTGAAGGTCTTGCTACTGTTCAGCTATGCCCTGTGATTGTCTTATCTATCAACCAGAATTTCCCACATATGACAAACATTTTCCCTTGAGACTGTTATACTGGTCCTTATCACAAAAGATGATCCTTGTTCAATTTTGTTATGAAAAGTAGCAGGTATTTCTTCAGTCCTTGAAATTCCTCTGAAGAAGCAATTCCGCATTTCCTGAGGACTTTTTATATGTGGGATGCTCTCAGCCATTCTTTCCCAGCTTTCAGTTAGAATGACTAATAATGTCTAGAATTTTAATTGTTGGTTTCTCTTTGCAATTCCTAATTCCTCTGTGAGTCACTCAACTTCTTTCCATAGGAACCAGTTAGGAGATAACAAACAGTGCATTGTCCAGGGGTGGAGATACCAGGTAGCCAAAGCTGCAGTATCAACAACTTCAAAGGGATGGACAAAATGTGGAACTGTGTTTTGCTTCAAAGTCACTTATAACCCAAACATTTTTGTTGATACTCGTTTTTTTCAGATTAATTTTGAGTTATTAATTAACACTTATATGTACCTCTCTAGGGGGTGTGACTTACACACATTTAATTTCCATTTTATTCTATGATTATCTACTTGTCTGGTTTTACCTCTGACAGTAACAAGTAAGAGTTCTAATTCACGGCTGCTGGGTAGTGGTGGTGCACACCTTTAATCTCAGCACTTGGGAGGCAGAGACAGGAGGATTTCTGAGTTTGAGGCCAGCCTGGTCTACAGAGTGAGTTCCAGGACAGCCAAGGCTATACAGAGAAACCCTGTCTCGAAAAACAAAACAAAACAAAACAAAACAAACAAAAAAAGAGTTCTGATTCACTTTTTCCTTAGAGTCTTGGGTGTACCAGCTTGGTCTAATGAGTTCCAAGGAGAAGCCAGAGCTATATAGTGAGGAGAGAGAGAGAGAAAGAGAGAGAGAGAGAGAAATGGGAATCCATCTAATTCTATAGAAGAGATACCAAGAACTAGCTTTATAAAGCTAATTTATAAATTAGGTGGCTTATTAAAAAATAAAAATAGTAGATTCTCTATCCTTAAATTAAAAGTGTCAAGTGGATAATGGCTGAGCAGTAACCTAAGCCCAGAGCCCCTTGAATCAATTGTGTATTCACAAGACCAGACTTGGAAAAGGCAGAGTTTTTTTTTTTTTTTTTTAACTTCAGATTCTCAGTTGTTAACACAATAAAAATCTTAGAGACATTTTGGTACATAGTAGCATGAATCACGAAATGAAAGTAACAATGGAAACATAAATACCTCTAGAAAGTCACTCCTCAGTGGATGTTGAAAGCTCTCATGCATATTTGCAAGGTTCTCGGGAGGATGCACCAACTGAGAGTTTAGAAACTCCCAGTCAACAGTGGTTCTGTGTGCACATCACATATAGTTTTCTCCTGCACTGAGTCTGGCCTCCCCTATTCACTTGCTTCAACCAATAGAATATGGCAGAAATGGGGCTCTACTTCTGCTGTGGGCCTAGCATTTGAGCATTTACCTAGAGAGACCTACTCACTGGAAACTGAGTTAGAAGACCACATGCAGAAGCCAGGTAGTGTGGGTTGGAACTGAGACAATATCAAGAGGTAGAAAGGACCCCCAACCCACATACCTCTACATTCATATAAATCCCCTTAGAAATGCAGCTGAGACCATGACTTTACCATAACTCTGTGGGTGACACCAAATGAAGCCAGCAATCAGACTGTCCATCTGAACCCAATGAACCTACAGCACCAGGAAAGAGAATAAGTTTGATGGTTTTGCAATTAAAATTTTAACCTAAAAATTATATTTATGGTCTATAAGCTTGTTTTGATATATGTACACACTGTAAAATCATATTAACATTATCTATCTTATATCAGGTATATTTCACACAATTCTTACTTAAACATTGGGGAGGCTTATTTCACAAAACCAGATGGTTTCAGCTTTCTATTTGGACGAGGATCCTGTGTGTATAAAGCGTCCATCCAAAGTGACTTCATGGATGTCGAAAGGCTCCATAGACTGGCAAGTGATGCAACACCATGAAATTCCAAATTTTCAGAGAAAAGTATGCTAACAGAAGAAGCTGCTGGGTGAGGAGAGACAGAAAGAAAAGACACAGAAAGAGCTCTTCATCCACTTGCCAGTTTGGCCTGGAACAAGAACTGGGCAAAGCTTTGCGCCAACAGTCCCATATTCTCCTTTACAGGTAAGCACCTTCCCTTAGGTGAACCCAGGTTTTGAAACAGTATGCCACACCATGCCAGCTTTTCCATCAAGCCAAGGCACATGACCAGGCCTCCCAAGGTCATCATTGACATTTTCTTTTTAATGTCTGATAGCTGGTACACAGGGATATTGATATGTGCTCTTCACCCCAGACAAGACAGACTCACAAGTCCAACGGGACCATGAGAAACATACTCAACTGTTTCTTTCCTCGTGGGGAATCAGAACACTCGAGATGACACAGAAAGACAAGCTTCAAAAATCTTTTATTTGCTGTTAGTGCTTGTAGATGGGCGTGGGCACACACATGTGCCACAGCCGAATGCAGACACCAGAGGACAGCTCTCTGGAATATGTTCTCTCCTCTCACTGTGGGCTCCAGGACTTGAACTCAGGCCATCCAGGTTTGTTTTGTTTTTGTTTTGTGTTGCTGCTCTTGTTTTGTTTTGGCAGCAAGCACTTTTGCCCACTGAGCCAGACCAACACTGGGTATTTTAAGTTCTCACTCAATTACAAGATATTTTTTTTTCTATTACATAAGAAAAAAAAAACCTCAGCTACTTTTGTTTCCCCTGTTTTACAAATTACAGTTTGCTTTTAAAAGAAAAATATAGAAATAAAGGTTTTTCTAGGTCCATGAAAAGTTTCCAAAAGTAATAGCTATTTTGTTAATGTCTACAGGATTTGAAAGAGCCACAATGAATCATATCATTTCATTATATAACTATTACATTATATAGGATCTTTAATCAGAGTGAAAGTCATATTCTTGCCTAGTCTTAATATTTTTCCATTTATATTCAAATCAGTGAAGAAATAATAGCCGCCATCTCACTTAATGGGAGCGACGAAGGAACATTGTAAAAGCTCCTCATTATTCTCTATTAGGAAAAAAAACAGCAGAACATTTGTCAACACTTAAAATATCCATACTATATTGCCTACTCTGAATGGTTTAGGCCTGAAGGAGTTTCTTCAGCTTTTGTTTGTTTGTTTGTTTTTCTTGGATTTAATTCTAATGAATGTCACAGCCAAAGAGCTCCAGACGCAGTGCAATACTTTGGTTCCATGTTTTAGGAATGATGCGGATAAATCTGGAAATAATGGGTGGGTTGAAAAAGTTCTTCACATGCCCTTTGGTATTGCTATTTCCTTCAAAAATCTGAAAGGAAAACACGATGAAAATGAGGTCAGCATTGGCATCAGGAGAATTCCTGTTTTACTCTTAATTTACCTTCGTATGCCAAAGTCAGTCATCTTTGATTTTTTTCTGTAACTGTTCTCAGGATACTGGGAAATCACAAGCCAGCTTGATGTTCCCTTAAAGGCGCCCATTTCTCAATCAGATGTGTCAAATTAGGAAAAATAAATAAAGCAGACACGAGTGTTTGCAAGCCTACTTCTTCTTTAGCCTCTTAGTCGCTCTGCGGCCTTGAAGAAGTCATCGTGTTCCTCTGCCCTCCACTGCCTTGTCCTCGGAGTGAGAGTAAAAGCTCTACCTCACACATGCTGCACAGATTTGAAAGTGTGTGCAAACACACAGCAAATGTCTGGTGAGCATCATGTAGCAGATGCCAATAAGTAACTTGCTGTTATTGACATTCAGTGTAAATGTGACCCTGCGGTTTTCTTTATTGTTCCGTTTGGTTATGTGCTTCTCCCCTCGAGTGTTTGCTGGTGTTTGTTTTTTGTTTTCACTCACTCTCAGGAAGTTCCCTGAGATGTACGTACACAGCAGAGTCTTTTTGACAGCAGGTTCCCTGGTGTGAGGAAAACCTGCTATAACAAGATAAAACCCACTGCCGGGATATTAAAAGACGAGAAAGGGGTGCGAACAGGTTCTGTGCTGAGCGAGCACTTGGTTAGAATTCAGTAAAGCTCAGTCCCCTCCCGGTGTTGTTTTTCCTACTAGTTTTAGCCCAGTTCCTAAGCACATTTCCCTGGCTCTGCCTCTAGAAGGTAGAGGGACTTAAGAATGTAATGGAGCAGTTGATTTCACAAGAAGGGTAGCCTTCCCAAACGTTTCCTGTTTAGTAGAAATGTGGCATACAGAGGCTTGTGGTACTGGGTATCTGACTTGTTACAAGCAGCAAGTCTATCTGCAGCAAGGTTTTTTTTTTTTTTTTTTTTTTTTTTTTTTTTTCATTTTAGTGAAAGCTTTTCTGGATAGCTTTACCGTCATTCTAAGTCAGAGATAGCAAAAGCCTCACAGCATCCCCTGGTATTATGTCCTCCCTGTCTCACAGGTGGGTGAGTCAGAAAAGTGATACAAATGGTCCCTCTGCTGAGACTAGCCACCTATAGAAGGGGCGCGGGAGTGGGGTTGAGAAGACTTGGGGGAGTAGTTAGATAATCAGTACTGGTAAACGCAAGATCCTGTTATTTCTCATCAGGAAACAGTTTCCAGACAGTTTTCAAAACCTTTGCCAACACAGCATCCCGTACCTTGTCCACCATGGAGGATTTCTGCCGGTAAGATTTCCACGTCACACCCTGGTCACTGTACTGGATGGTGTAGCTCTTCACATACATCTCAGAGGATAGAGACTTACAGCCCTGTGTTACGATGGCTGTTACCTTCTTGATTTTGAGCAGATCGACTTGTAACCACTGCTTGTTGTTGTTTGCCTACGAAAAACAACAAAGCGAAGCACTGAAATGAAAATGTTAATCCTTCCTTTTGGTTAAGAACAGGATGTTTAGCCGGGCAGTGGTGGCGCACGCCTTTAATCCCAGCACTCGGGAGGCAGAGGCAGGCGGATTTCTGAGTTCGAGGCTAGCCTGGTCTACAGAGTGAGTTCCAGGACAACAGAGAAACCCTGTCTCGAAAAACCAAAAAAAAAAAAAGAAAAAAAAAAAAAGAACAGGATGTTTAGAAAAATCGTAAAGCTTTCCCCGTCTCCTGCCTTATGAGTCGCTGTCTTTTAGAAGACTTCCCTGTGATTTCTTATTTGTTGTTATGGATCATGACTGAGAGGGGGGATTAAAGAGAGTAATAGAGCATGCCTGACTAGGGAAGGCAATGCTGAAGGGAAATAAATGATTAAGAATGAAGTATAATGACAAAATGCCACAAAGAAACCTATTGCTTTGTATACCAACTTGAAAATACTTAATTTTAACTGATGCATTCCATATCATATACAGTTATTATTTGCTAGTTTAGGTCTTTTGCTGCTCCAGGGTGAGGGCTTATTAGGTTTTTTTCCCTAGTATTCATAGCAATACAAGGTACACAGTTGGCGTTTATTTTATTATTATTATTATTATTATTATTATTATTATTATTATTATTATTGTTATTATTTGGTTTTTTTGAGACAGGGTTTCCTGGCTGTCCGAGAACTCACTCTGTAGACCAGGCTGGCCTTGAACTCAGAAATCCACCTGCCTCTGCCTCCCAAGTGCTGGGATTAAAGGCGTGTGGCACCACTGCCTGGCACAGTTGGCGTTTAATAAGTAGCTGCTGGATACTTACTGATAAATGAATTTTAATTTAAACAAAAATAATACATTTCCAAATTATTTGGAAGTGTTTTCTTAAGCAGGTTTGTTTAAAGGCTAAAAATTGTTTGAGGAATGACTGAGAAAGAATTGAGTATCTGCTTGAGGTGTGTCACAGACTAGCCTCACAAACGGTCTCCTCAAGTTCAGTGACATGTTCCTGAAGAGAGTTCAGGACTAGTGTCTGGAGGAGTCTGGAATGAATTTCTAACTTTGGGAGATGTATCATGCAATTATATATGAAACAAATGCTATTTCCTCAACGTCATTCATATTCATGTGGACATATATGTGTGTATATGATTATCTATCTATATATTTACATGATATAGCTTTTCAGAGGCAAATTGATTGAATTAAAGGATTAAAACTTTGTTAACTTTGTGAGATCCTCCGTGTGTCATCTTAGAGTGACTTAAAATCTGGGTTGTATCAATGATACAAGATACAGGTGAAGGGTTTTGTACATATCAGGTAAGAGACACTCAGCCATGGACAGATTGGCTATGCATACCTGCATGTGTCTGGCTTTGATTTTCAGCCTCTCTAAATATCATTTAAAGACATTCTGTGCTAAGAAAAGGTTAGATCAAACAGAAATTTCTGACTGAGAAATTTAGATTAAAAATGACATTATTAAAAAACCACAGTTAACATTTATATGGAGGGGCCTTAATTACAATCCCAATGATTAAAGCTAACTATATAGAAAGGATTTCTTTTAAATATTGTAGAATAGAGTGTAGGGTGACAAGATTTACCATGTACAGGTCTAAAGGGATGTCTGGGGAATAACTATACGGTACTTTTATTTATTATTTCTCTTTTTATGTAAGTATGTAATGTAACTATTTTAATTGTTTTAGTTTCTACAAGTATCAGTTTTCTTCTGCAAAACTGCAAGATGAAATGTTTGGGCTGCTTCATGTAGGGGACCAACCTGAGTTTTAGCTATGGATGGAATTCTAGCCAAGATCTTGCCTCGACATTAAGTTGAGATGATTTAATCTGTTGTGCATTTAGACACAGACAGAGAGATTTGGAGAGATGCTTCATTATAAACTACTGCCAGTCCAGCATTCTGTGAGTCCACAATAGGCTAGAATGAGTTTCAGAGCCCAGAGATTGGCTTCTAAGACACCATGTGGGGCTCATGTGCCACACTTTAATTTTCTTTCTAGTGGCCTACTCTGAGATTAGAACCAAGAGTTCTTCAGAGTCTAGGAATTGGGTTGTATTAACATATATAAATATGTATGTATTATATACTACTTATATATTTACATATATATCAATATATATCTTAAGGGAGGGAGATGGGAAGAGACTAAGTAATGAATTTGTATTGTCTTGTCAGGATCATAAAGTTATCGTGGTATTGTGATCCCACTATCAGGTGAAGAATAAAATAAAAATAAGTTAGTTATTAATAGTTATCCTCAAATCAAATAACATGAAATATTTAGTGGAGCAATATCAAAGGAACTTTCTGGAAGGTGTTTGTTTAACTTGGATCACTGATTTATACTCCTGGTTTTATAACTGTGTTGCCTCCAACTGTCCTGAAGAATGTCACAAAGTTCATAAAGAAAGGAAATGAAAGTTTTTAAAGTGGCAAATTGTGAAAAAGAGATATATTATAAACCATAATTATTTGTTCATTATTAATGTTAAAGTTCTCAACCAAGACTGCTAAGTAATGACTGTCTTCATTCACTTACATGTGGACTTACTTGTTGCCATGCAGAGAATCTACAGAAAAATGAGCCTAAAATGGTGGGTCATCTCAACCTGTGGGTCAAGACCCCTTTGGGGGTTAAATGGTCCTTTCACTTGCATGCCAGATATCCTGCATATCAGACATTTACATTATGATTCTTGACAGGCAAAAATATAGTTATGAAGTAGTGACAGAAATAATTTTATGCTTGGGGGCGGGGGTCACCACAACATGAGGAGCTGTACTAAAGAGTTACAACATTGCGAAAGTTGAGAACTACTGGCCTACAATAATTATTATGTAGTTTTTTGCAAGCTGTTGTCCCTTCCTGTCTAAAGTTAAAGCTACCAAGAATTACAGGGAAGAGGTATGACTTTTCTCTGAGTCGTGGTTAGAGCTGAAAGCTGTTGATTCTGCAAATCATCCTAGATTCTCAGACCTGGGACTTCAGGGGCTCACACTCTGGTTCCCAGCCACCACCACACCACCCCCCATCCCCTGTGGTGGTGGTCACTGTTTGTTTCTGGAAAGTGAGAAAACTCCATTTATATGGTTGAGGTCACCTTGGCTTGCCAGGCATTCACACGGCCCTGGGCATTCAGGCGGGCAAGGGAAGGCTCCCAGTAGTCTCCCCACCATGACTTCTTAAATGAAGATGCAGTAATTTGCTGGTTTTGAATCCTTCCATCTTCCAGGCCCAGTGGTGTGGAACATCCTGTCAAGAGGAAGTAATATGATTAATTGTACAGCATTAATGGCCCCTGAGCTGCATTTTGCAACACAAAGGCAAAAAAAAATCATTTCCAGAAAACAGCATAATGAAGAACATTAGTTCAATTCAAGTGCAAATACCATTCTGGTGCTACTAATATATTATTCAATGCTCGTACATCTGTTTGACAGAAGTGGACACAGAGTACAGCAAGACACGAGAGTTTGCTCAACACAAGACTGTCAGAACAGGAAATTGAACTTACAGCCAGTATCCCATCCAACACAGTATCTTAAGTTCAGGTTCTCCCTTCTTTAGACAGCCATGGAATCTCAAGTCTTTGCTTTGAGATAGATTGTGGTTCTGAACAATATGTACCACTCTGTGGCACACAATGACATTTCAGTTAATAAAAGACTACACAAATACAAGTGGTCCCATTAGGCTATGGAGGTGTTGTGACATCACAGTTGTCATAAGTAAAATATAGCCTCTGTGCTTGTGATGGTGTCCATATACACATTTGTAGAAGTACAGTGCACGCAATTATGTATAATTCAAAACATTCAATAGTAAACCACAACACAACTGCTTTGTGTATTAACTAATCATTATTTTTGAACGTGTGCCTTCTACTTGCGAGAAATTAGCTTACTGTGAAACTGTCATGTTATGCTCACTTGCTCTGTCTCTTAACTGTATCGAGACCACAATGAGTGACTGGCTGGTACTGTGTAAACACAGTCTATGATATTTGCACAGTAACAAACAAAATAGCCTAAAGATGCATTTCTAAGAATGAATTCCTGCAGGTAAGCAATGCACGGCTGTACTTAAAGGAGAATTTCTTCCAGCAGAAGTTGTGGCGATGTAGTGGGACTTTGGTAGCCACCATTTTCTGTTTTCCCTTTCAACATTTTGAACACATATACTCTTTAGAATTTTGTTTGGGCATAATCTTGAGCATTCTAGGCAAGCAAAGATAAACTATTAGTGTAGGAAACATAGCTAATGAGTGAAGGCAGCTGACTATCTTAGTGCTACTTGGTTTTTCCTTGGGGGGAAAACACAAAAAAAGATGGCATTTTCTTGAAGCAATAGCTTGCTTTCTTTATGTCAAAAAAAAAAAAAAATCCTTAAAGAAACACGTGCTGCTTGCTATGTAAGTTACAAAAAGTGAAGAGAAAAATTCATGCTCTTTATGTAGAAAAGGAACATTTTTAGTTAATTAACAGAACTGAACCTCACATTTTAGGTTTGTTAGACTACATGATTGACCGAAGCTACCACTGACACTGTAATTATGGAGGGAAAACCCCCATGACTTACAGATTTGTTTCATGGAGTAATCCTGCCTATACAAAATTTGCATCCTGTGTGGGCGGTTTTCTACACTGCTGATATCTAGATACTGGCAAATGTCCATATCCATGGCTCTCACAAATGTCAAGACAGCATGACATGCTTTGGTCAGAAACTGACTCCAAAGTTCAGGGACTTTCTTCACGTGAGTTGGACCTTCCTCTCCTACCTCAGGGGAAGATCAGGAAGCTTCCCAGGGTATAACACAGCATGTGATTCTACATCCCTTCACCTACTCCAGTCTTTAGTGGTCAGCTGAGGCCTGGGTGAGCCGAGCCCTCGGCCATTGTTTTTGTCTTTTACCCCAGAATGCCTAGACAGTGATAATATTTTCTATATGTGCCTGAAAATTAAGAAATACTGGAAAGTTTGTCTGGACAGATAGCAATTAAGAGCATTGAGTGCTCTTCCAGAGGATCTGAGTTCAATTCCTAGCACATGAATGGCAGCTTACTGTAACTCCAGGATCCAACACCTTCACACAGACACATATGCAGCCAAAACATCAACGTGCATAAAAATAAAAAAATAAATTATTAAAACAATACTGGAAAACTTTGCCTAAAAATCAGAGACTAGTCAGTGGGTTGTTATGACTGTTGATTATGACCTAGATTTATTAGATCAAAGACAAATTTCATCTCCTGAAAAAAAAAAAAAAAACCAGAAGCTTGAGATGACTTGAGTACTTACGTAGGATCCAAAACAGAATACAGAGCACACTCATGGCACCAGAAATTCAAAGCCAGGTTCAGATTCAAAAAATGCTCACTGATCACCAAACAATATGACAGTGGCACAGCTCCTCCATTAAAGTCTGAGTGGCCTGGGGGACTTTGAGAGTCAGGTGGCTCTCACTGAAAATGTGCTGACAAGACAGTTTCTATGACACATCGTGAGGAGTGAGGAGCTGCCCCCACCCCACCTCTCTGACTACTGGAACTACAGGCTCTGTCTCCATTTAGATCACACTGAAAATATTCCCGATTGGAACTTGTCTTGCAAAGATTCTTCTGGTGCCTAAGGCCTTGAGGGTATCTAAGAATTCTGGTCTCCCACACCACCTGAATCCTGAGCCGTGGAGTGTCCATGAGAAGGTAGTGCTTCTTGTCCCTTACCATTCACCTCACAGCCCCGCAGCTCCAACCGAAGGGTGGGTCTGTTATAGGATTTTGTTGGATGTATCCTGATGTATCTAGCCACAATAGGTGGGTCAAGTCGATTCTCTTTTATTGTAGAGGCATCTGAATTGCCAGAAAAATACTAGAGGGAGAGAGGAAACCATTAATAACAATTCTCTAAAAACTGACAGTATTTTTTTTTAAGCCCCATCTAACAAGTTTTGTAAGGTTCTTTTATGGAAACAGGATCAGTTTAATTTGGTTTGAAAAACGAATTGAGGATACTTCTACTTCGAGGAGGTGATTGCTGATGTTCTCTCTCCTGTTCTTCCTGCTGTGTAGAAATCCCGGACTATGCATAAAATAGGCAAAAACAAGATGGAAAGATGGCATGAAGAAAACAGACTATTCAAGCTTCTCAGAAACCAAAGATAACATGGTGCTGCCCCCTGGGGGGCTTTTTGCTTACTTTATGTGTTCTAGGCTTATTGGTGAAGAAGACAGAAATCTCATTAGATAACTCCTGCAAACCATCCAACTATCACAGAAAAACAAATAAACACCCAGACACAAGCCAAGCATAGAAGCAACGGCTATAATGGAGGGTTGGACTTCGAGGCTCCTGGGACTAGAGTGGTTCAAGAACCATCCTAGGAGCTTCAGACTTTCCCCACTAAGGAGCCCTCAGCTGTGTCAGGAGAAACCAGTGTGGGACTCTATATCTACCCAGCAGCCAAGGGAAGCAATGTCTCCTAAGGTGCTCAGTGAGGGCCTGGACTCTGACCTCCCTTCCTGGCAATCACCAGGCTGTGCCCCACCTCCCTTTCCCTCACAGAGAAGTATCATAAAATGTCCAGTTAAAACAGAAGCGAAGCATAGGAATCTGTAAGACTGAGTACAATTAAACAGTAGAAGGAAATTAATAAAGGAATTGGCACTTGGAAAAGATTGAAAAACAAATTGTCACATTTACAGCAGGCCTGATATAAAAGTAAAAGAAGAGAAAAATTATGATATCAGAGATTCAATAAGCAATGTTGCTACAGACCCTGCAGATGTCACAAGGATATCGGAGGACAACTAATACTAGACTCTCTACACACGTGACCAACAACTTAAAAGAAAAGGGAAATTCATATTTTAAATGCCACACAAAGTACCATAAATCACCTAATATGGAGTAGACTATTCAAATAACCTCTAAACTGTTAATGAAAGAAATTGAATTTAAAATTTCCCACAAAGAGCTTTTCAGGTCTCAATAGGTTTATGGGTGATTTCTGCCAAATGAAAGTCTTCTCATGGACTTCAGAGAACTCATAAGGAACACAGAAGAGAATGCTTCTTGACTCATTCTATATGTCTTCTATTATGGTGGCATTAAAGTCCAAGACAATCAAACTACAAAACCACCAAACTACATGCTGAAGTCCCACATAAATATGAATGTGAAAATCTTTAAGGTATGATTTTGACTGCTATCACCTTTTCTCTCCCCTTACTAGTTTATAAGCACCAGAATTTAAGAGTTTTAGTGGTTTTATCTAAGCTACACTACAAATATGTCATTATTATAAATAGCCAAGATAGTAAAGAAAAAGTAGCACAAGGTAAAGTAATTTACATAAAGTGCCAACAGAAACAGACTCAAGGTGGTTGGTGTAATCGTGGCAGACAGGCTCTCTGAGTCTGGATATTTTTCTTTGGGGAGGAGCCTGGGAATGAGGAATGATCTAGGAATCTTGTCTGGGCTCATGGAGTACTGGACAGGCGTCTGTCAGTCCTCTGGCATGTCCTCTAAGGCAGCCTGAGAAGCACAGTGCCTCAGAGCATCACTGGGTGACCACAATCACTATAAATCAAGGTACATGAGATAAAGAACAAAGAAAAATATGATAATAAATCAAAACCCTTTGCAGGCAGTTTCTAGCACAGGTTCTGTGTTGAACAAGGGTGGACACTGTGCTGTATACTATCTGCCAATCTGTTTTGAAATGGTGCTTGCGTAAATGTGTTTTCTCCTTTTAGGTTCTGTGGAGATTTGAAGTTTTAGTAGCTCCATGTATCCTTTTATTTTAGAGATCCATCATAATAATATCATTTTTACTTTCTAAGACCCTTAGAAAACCATTCACTTTTCTAATTCCCTGAAAAATAATTTGAAAGGTTACTGCTATGGAAAGCCCAGGGTGAGCCTTAAGATTTAGCTAGAAATGTGCTCAAACCATTACGCTCTTCGTGCTGTTCCCTCTGAAGATCTGCCAGTTGGCTTGGTCAGAGCTGTAAGCCACTTGGAACTCCGTGGTAAAGCAAGACTTTAGGTAGTGTTTAGCACCTTGGGTTTGTATCCCGGTGACTACAACTTCCTTCTGCATGTCCACCTGCAATACAGCCAAGCCAGTAAACAGAACCATCCTTGTTAGTGAGTCACACCTTACCATAACTCAAGATACAATCAGCTTTCTTTAGCATAGGACAATGCCCAAGGTCTTAGCAAGTTCATAAAAATGGTTTGGTACAACCCACAGTTGAGCTAAGTACTCAGTGTGGGGACCGACTAGCTGTGCTTCACTTTGGGGGAAGCAGTGGACATCTTTGTTGGGGCAACCAACCAGAGCTCCCAGGGTCTAAACTGCTAGCCTGGGAACACACATGGAAGGACCCATGGCTCCAGCTGTATAGGTAGGGTAGGATGGCCTTGTCAGGCATCCATGGGAGAGGAGGCCTTTGGTCCCGTGAAGGCTGGATGCTCCAGTGTAGGGGGATTCAAGGTGGGAGTGGGTGGGACACACTCTTATAGAAGCAGGAAGAGAGGGGATGAGTTAGAGAGCTTGAGGGGGCATTGGGAAAGGGGATAACACCTGAAATGTAAATAAATAAAATATCCAATAAAAAAAATAAAGACAATTACTTGACCCACCGCTCAGGGTCTATTATGAGAAAGCAACTGCTGAGAACAGTAACTACACCTACCCGTGGCTGTTTCCTTAATTGCCATTTCAAGAAACAACTAAACCCACCACGGGTGTTGTCATAATGGCAATCAATATTATCAGGTTAGTTAGACATACCTGGATCCAAGGTTTAATGGGGAAATCTAATGCAGTTTTTTCTATACTCCAAGCATTGTATGAACCACCATTGTTTAATCGTGCTAATCTGGGCTCCCAATAAGCTAAATTCAAAAGAAGAAGAAGAAAAAAGAATTTTTGAATTAATTTATTTTTGAAAGAAAGTCTTGTTATATAGCCCAGGCAGGACTAAAGTTCCTTGTCTTTCTGCCTCAGCTTGAAGTACTCTTTTTACCCTCCCAATGGAAACTACCAAATAAGTTTAGTCTAGCAGAGAACTGGATCTTTGGAGGGTTTATGCTATAGTTAGGAAACCAGGCAGGTGACATGAACATTGGCTGCCAAGCCAGTCCTCAATGACGAAACTTTGGCTTCAGGCCATGTTTAGTCAGTTGCAAATCATCATCCACCCTTTCTTGCACGTAGGTCATGTTTGTGTTTTCTCAGTTATGTTGATATGGCTACTGCTGAATATGCCTGCCAAACAGGAAGACTTGGGAGGAATACATGGAGGCCTCATTATTCTTTTGAATACAGTCTCTAGATCTCAGAAAGGGATTTGAGGCAGAATGAAAAAAAATTAAGAGATATTTTGATCATCTTTCTTTCTTTCTTTCTTTCTTTCTTTCTTTCTTTTTTTTTTTTTTTTTTTGGTTTTTCGAGACAGGGTTTCTCTGTGTAGTCCTGGCTGTCCTGGAACTCACTCTGTAGACCAGGCTGGCCTTGAACTCAGAAATCCGCCTGCCTCTGCCTCCCAAGTGCTGGGATTAAAGGCGTGTGCCACCACCGCCCGGCTTTGATCATGTTTCTTGACTAGATGAATGGCTAACATAAACATTGGAACCATCTTCCTTGGAGGATGGAGTCTTGTGAATCTGGCTGGAAGTTATGTGTGTGAGCCAATGTAGGCAAGATAAGTGGAGTTTGGGAAATGATTACAAGGTCATAAGATTAAGCTATTTACTCCCTGGCAATTCCCTGTAGAACTACTGGGCTTCGTAGGTAGAGGTATCAACAAATTGAGTTCTTGATTTTTCCTAGAAAAGGCCCTTTGGGAACAATACACATCACAAGAAGTGGAAATGATAAATGTATGCATAAGATTTTTGCCCCCAAGATATTTCTTCTTCCTCTACCAGAGGAGCACCATAAATGGGGTTGTTTCATTCAGCTATGCAGATGAGAGCCTGGAGACAGGAACTGGCCCATAGATGGCTGTCGTGTATAGCTTTTGTATGAGTTGCATACTGCCACAGTAGGCATGGCCAGTAACAGGCTATGATGTCCCTACTCACTCAGATATTCTGAAGCCTTGATCTGTGAATCAGAGATGACACCAGTGCTTAGTCCCATTGGCATCTTACACTCTATGGAAAAACAAAAACAAAAATAAATACTTTTTTTTTTTTTTTTGCTTAGAAAATACATATAACAGGTAAAAACCTCTATGGCTAGCAATTATTTTTGTTTACCATCCATGGTAATGACTTTAATATGCCCGGATTAGAAAGAGATAAACACTCTGCAAGACTGGTGTTTATCAGAATAGTAACTACCACAGCAGAAACAACTGGAGTCTTTAAAAAATATAAATGTTTATGTTGATGTCCATCTGGTTGGATTTTAAAGCAAATTATTTACAGTAAGTGCTATTACTCATAAGACTGAACTCTTGGCCATTGACCCGGAGAGTACAATGTTATTTAAATCTTGCTCAAGGAAAGAAATACCAGGGTGTGAGCACCGTATTTCGTAGACAACAGATGCCTGGCAAGAATTAATAATGAATTGATAGATTACTACTAGTTACTGCAGAATTCTGATTACTCTTTCTGCTCTACTCTAGAAATTTAGAGATTTTCTAATGTATATTTTCCCATGGATCACCAACTATGAGGAAGAACACTTTCTATTGGTTCCCCGGTCATGGGATATTTGACCTATTTGTTAGAGTTGTAGAGATAATTGTTATATTTTTAATGGCCAGAAGAAAAAAGCCTGTTTTGACATTTTCACAGCAGAATGGTGAGAATCAGATTATTTGCAATCTGGGAGTTGGAAACAGTCTAGTATGAGGCATTCCCTCACCAGTAAATACCAAGGGAGTGATACCTTTGTCTATGATGAGAAATGGCGTTTGCATGCCGGCTACCTGGTTTTCTCCAACCTCTGTGTCTAGGAGCCACCAGCCAGGCTTGGATGGCTTCATTTCAAGAGTTTTAAATGAACCTAAAATAGAGAATGAAGGACAAAATTACAAACTCAGTGGTTAACAAGTAAGTCCCTGTATCCCAAAGCTACAGAGGAGACTTCAATTAAAAGAGATGCATTTCTCTTGAGGCTGTTACAGATGAAAATGAATCTAACAACAGCTACAGCACCAGAACCCACAAATCACCAAAGCAAGGGTGGGGAGGTACATTGTCAGGAGAATGCTTGCCTAGAATTCACAAAGTCCGGACTTTGACCAAGAACCCTATAAACTGGGCACCTCAGTGTATGCTGTAAATCAAAGTGTTCATAAGGAGGAGGCAGAAGGATCAGGATTCAAGGCCATCTGTTACTGCACGGGGACACAGGAGACATTTTGAGCAAATAAACCATCAGACAAATAAGAAAAAACGCTAAAAAGTAAATCACTCAGACATTAAAAAAATCTACCAGCTCCCTTTAAAAAGGAATTTTTTATTTATCTAAATGTATTGTTAAAAGTTAGCCCATATACAATTTAAATATACAGTTTCAAAATGACTCAACTTTACGGCTATTAGATGTGTTTTCTTTCTTTCTTTCTGTTTCTTTGTTAATATGTAAGGAATAAAAATATCCTTTCCTTACGGTTTCAAATACTCTTAAAAGTGTAAATACTTGGATAAATTGTATATAAATTGTTTCAGAAAAAGTGAAAAGGTTTCTGAAACGGCTGCTTATTTATCTGACCCTTAATGTCTACTCCGCCAATTGATCCTATGCTTAGATTCTGTTGACTAAAATTTAGGACCGCATCCCTGATTGTGAATAAAACTTAACAGCGGATGGCTATCCATGTTAAACACAGTGAACAAGATTTCTCATGTTCTTTTCTGGTGAAAATATGGTCCATCCTGTTAAGCAAAACACCATTTTCTAGATTTCTTAGAGAGCGGCATGGGAGAATTAAACAAGAAGCCATTTCTCCATCTTCTTAAAAAACCAACCCATCTGAACCCCATTTTCACATGTAAGACCAATTCACATAATGACTTCCCCCATGTCCACATATGAGACCAATTCACACAGTGACTTTTTCCATGTCCACATATGAGACCAATTTACACAGTGACTTCCTCACCCTAACTCCTGCAAAGAGATGGCCTTTCACTAGTTCCTCGGACCTTGGAAGAGATGCAGAACCCCGATTCTCTTGCTCAAGGCCTACTCTTATCCAAGGTCTCTGAGAGTAAAGTCTCAGCAGATGTGCATCATAGATAGTGTCCTGGGTCTTCAGTGGCATCTCACCCTCATAACTCCTTTCACTAGCAGATCTCCCTGGAAACAACTCAGGGACACAACAAAAATCTTCTCCGATGACTGTAGGTTGTTTAGATCTACACTAACCCTCCCACTTTCACATGAAAAGCTCTCTATACCCCCGACAGCTCTTCCGGTCATTAAAAGGATATCCTGTTAGCTCTTTGAGTCATTAAAAAGATCTAGCCTGCAGGGCGGTGGTGGCGCACGCCTTTAATCCCAGCACTTGGGAGGCAGAGGCAGGTGGATTTCTGAGTTCGAGGCCAGAGTGAGTTCCAGGACAGCCAGGGCTACACAGAGAAACCCTGTCTCGAAAAACCAAAAAAAAAAAAAAAAAAAAAAAAAAAAAAAGATCTAGCCCTCCAAACAGAGTCATGGATCTGTTCTGTTCAAGATTATGATTCCCAGAGTCACTTCCTCAGAAAGATTTCAGAAGTGGATTTCAAGAATCCAGAAGAGCTCAATTTAAGTTTCTCATCAACCTCTGAACAGCAACTGTTTCTCTTTTCCTGTGCCTTGGTGTCTTATGTTGTCGTGTACTTAAGTCTAATTCTTATGACACACAGAGGCCCAGGAGAAACTGCATGGGACACAGAATCTCTGTAGAACCAAGTGGGCTTGCAAATCTGTACTGCCAGGTGCCTACACACAGCTCATAGGAGATCTGTCTTGTGCTCTGTATACAGCATAGAAACAGAGCTTTGCCTTTGGATCCGGATCTTCTCTTCTGATTCCTTAAATAGTAGATGTACAAGGAGAGAAAGAGAGCCAATTACAGGTGCCCCATCTTTCTATTCCTTAGCAGGGACCTCTTCCATCGCTCAGATCTTTACCAGGCAGAAGGGGCCAGACCCCTAATTGGTGCTGTTTGGTCCTATTATCCAGCAGGGTCTGGCCATGAAAGTGAACCACGTGAATATCTTGGGAGCCTCCCATGTTCAGCAGGTGTAGCCTCACCCACTCTTGTTCGTACATCCTCAGGCCGGGCAGGTTGTAGATCATCCCATTAATTGCTGAAAGGAAAGATCGTTGTAATCAATTAAAAACTTGTATACACAAGGAGGAGTCAGGCAGGCTCCCCCACTCGCCACCCATCTTCCTCACTGCCGAGCATTCCGAGGCCTACCCAGATATAGAAAGAGTCCTTGGCAGTTCCAGAGAACCAATAAGAGGCTAAATTAGAACTTTCAAATCCTTTGGTTACCTCACAGACACCTACGAAAGTATCAATCAGCTCCATTTCAAAACAATTTTTGTCTCTCTTTTCCCTAGATTTTGTCCCCCCTCCTGCTTAAGGCTTTGTCCATTTTTCCTTCACATGGATAGTATGAATGTTTCTTTGCTGTAGAAAAATGAGAACGAGCAGATAAAAACCTTAGGGTGAGGGTAAATGACAGATTCAGTGTGTCACTCTCTCCTTGTAGAGACAGCTCCTCTACCTACCTCTCAGGTTAGAGTCTAAGACTGCCAGCTTGTATCTACACTCCTTTAGTGAAATAGGTGGATTTAGTTTTGTTTTGCTTTGTTTTGTCTTGTTTTGTTTTCAGATGGGGTCTTGGTATATATACCTCAGGCCAGCCTGGAACTCACTCTTTAGCCCAAGGTGACCTTGAGTTCAAGGCCCTCATGATTTATTCTTGGGCATACTACACCTGTGTGCCTGTGTGTGTGTGTGTGTGTGTGTGTGTGTGTGTGTGTGTGTGTGTGTGTATGTGTGTGTGTGTGTTTGTGTCTCTGTGTATGTGTGTTGTGTGTGTGTGTGTGGTGTATGTCTATGTGTGTCTGTGTATATGTGGTATGTGTGTGTGTGGTGTATGTCTGTGTGTGTCTGGTATGATATGGTATGTGTATGTGTGTGTGGTCTATGTCTGTGTGTGATGTATGTCTCTCTGTGTGTCTGTATGTGGTGTGTGTGTGTGGTGTATGTCTCTCTGTGTGTCTATATGTGCTGTGTGTGTGTTTGTGTGTGTTTAAAGCACCTGATACAATCTTAATCACCTTAAAAATGTAACACAAAGAGGTTAATGATAAATTTTGTTGCTACCAAACATTTAACTGGAACATAAGCAAGGGGAGAATTCTCTTCTTCAAGGGATTGCTGTAGGATTTTGGAAACCAGTCAAGAAAACTTTTGAAAGGAAAGGAGTTGAAATGTTTTTGGCACTTGTGAAATCATACAAAGTATGGGAACGCCTAGCTACATACCTGGGCTCCAGCCCTCATCCCCATGCTTCAGTTTCTGTTAAACAATTAGATGTCGTAAGAGTGAAGGGCATCGAGGTGATAATTGTGTTGGCATTGTTGGATAGCTGCACCAGGGTATGGGAGTGAGGACTTTAAATAGAAGTACTCAATGAACATTAGATAGAAGGAGCTGAATGGTAGGATTTGCTTAGTTATTCACTATTTCATGTATCTCCTGAGCACATGCTACAAAAGCCAGGCAGGGGCTGGGGACTCCAGAATGTCTGTTTGTCACATAGCCTGATAAATACTATAGGTTGGGATTACATAGTGTCCACAAATTATGAATCATTATTTAGTATCGAACTGTACTAAATGTATTTGAATTTTCGAGAAAATCAGAAAGTGTTTCTTGGAGGGTGCTCCTTTAACAAAGGGCATGGCTGAGAGACAAGCCTGTCTGACTCTGCAACCTGCACTTTCTTTCTAGGCTGAGAGGACTTCTATAGGGCGCACTTTCTGCTCATGTGAGCAAGCTACAAGGCTGAGAGGCTTAGAGGGGAGGAAGGGGAGGGGAAGGGAGGGGAAGGGAGGGGAGGGGAGGGGAGGGGAGGGGAGGGGAGGGGAGGATCAAGGGACACTATTTGTAATCCAAAGTTGTCTGAATCAACTATATTCTATTTAACAGAATTTTTTGACATTTGAATTTTTAAAATCTTTATATGTTTTCATGAAAAGCAGATTTTATCCTTCATGGGTGGGATTTTAACAACGAATCATTGCTTGCCTGCTTGTATCTCAAAGTATTTTTACAGGTGACATTATTGAACTTCTCGAAGTAGGGCCAAATATAGAAGTCTGTCTTGAGTGTGCTACTGATACAGGGCTACCTAGCCTTAATGGCTGGCTAGAAGTGGCATCTAATAGCATGTTATAAAAACATCTTGACCCGTGGTATGTATGTATATATATATGTATGTATGTATGCATGCATACATTCCTTGAGACAGGTCTCCCAGGGGAGCTCAGGTTTGTCTGTCTCTGACTTTCAATCCTCCTACCTCAGCCTCCAGAGTGTTGAGGTTTTAGGCACGTGCAAGTTTTTTCTTTCCCAATATTCTGACAGACTCATTACCTGAAGTACAAGTCCTTAGTAATCAGAAATTTCAGGACAAGCACCTCCATTTTCAAACTATGAAAATAGGCCTCACTTTCATTTACTTTTAGATTTATGTGTACATGTGTGTGCATGTATGTGTGTGTGCATGTTCGTGTGTGTGTGTGTGTGTGTGTGTGTGTGTGTGTGTGTGTGTGCATGTGACCAAATGGCTATGATTTGTATGTGGTGAAATTTACATTTAGAGGCCACCTTGTGGGAATCTGGTTTTTCCTCCCATCATGCAGGTTTGAGGGAGTAGTCCTTGGATTTAAGGGAGTGGTTGTCAGGTTTGAGAGAGTGGTTCTCGGGTTTGAGGGAGTGGTTCTCGGGTTTGGAAGCAAGTGTTCTTTGGTGAGCTGTCCTGGCATACTCCTGTCTTTATTTAATTCTGATTTCTAGCTGTTGTCATTGTCAGCCCTTCATTCAGCCTTTCTTTAAAACTGTTTTGTAATTAATCTGCCAATTTGCAGACCACAGGCAGATCAGAAGTGGGAGAGGGATTGACTGATCAAAGGACTTCTGAACAGAGATACTTTCTCCAGTGTGACCTCCTAAGTGCAGGCTCTCTTGCCAGTGTCCTGTCATCAGGCTGCTTAACTTCCTAGTTCCTTAAATTCTCAGGCTGCCTGGCATAGGTGCTGCCTGCAACTTCAGAGAGATGGGCCTCCAAGAGCCACCCTGTTTTCAGAAGAGACACAAATGTGATCATGACTTAGGGTGAATACTCACTTTTTTAGAGAACAAAAAACAAAGTCATTATTGTCATAAAGAGTGATGCTCACTCCAACGTATATGGCTATCTGGGGCACAGTGCCCATTATCTTGTTGGTTTATCTGGCAGTAGCCCATGTGTGCTATCCTGCACTCTCTCAATGATCTTTAGCAGGGTGATCCTACCAGCGGAATCCTGTCTTTAGGATGCTGAGGAGCCAGGCCTCACTGATGCTCCTGACTCCTCAGGAACACCTAAGATCCATCTTGTGAAGGCTTAAGGGCAGGAACCACCACAATCTGGTGCAATTTAATCAGAGAGTAGATCAAAGCCAGAGGAAAAATACCGTGAAACTCGTGGGAACTTTTTGCTTCTGGAGATTCAATTCTCCATGACCCTTTGGATTTTTCATAGTACCAGCTCTTCTTCTCATCAAAGGTCATGAAGAGTAAGACAAACTCTCTCATGTCCAGAGGCAGGTTGCTCTCCCTGTGAAGTGTTCCTTTCCGGCAGATCAGAAGGGGGCCGATCAAGCCTGAGTGGATGTCTCTCTCCTGGAGGAAAAGAAGAGCAAACTGCAAACGCTTTCCTTTCACCTGGATTTTTCTTTCTCTTCCAAAAATCACAGCTCTCACAGAACAAAAAAAAAATCTTATTTTAGAGGCTCCAAATTTGAGGATCAGTAGTGAATAAGCCTGGGTAGTTATCCTTTATCTGAGTAAAAATAATAATGTTGACAACCAAATGGATACCATTTATTGAGCAACTATACTGCCTTAAAGGCCTTGTCTGAAGTACCTTATTTAATTCCAACGATACTAAATGGCAAATATAAATCCATTCATTGAACACGTGTTTACTAATTTCTCCCCCTCCCTCGCCCTCCTTCTTTCTCTCTCTCTTTATTTTGGAACTGGGGATGGAACTGATTTCCATCCCAAGCCTCTTTAGTTTTTCAGGATCGGATCTCACTAAATTTCTCACACCGTCCTTGATTTTTCTCATAGCCTCCTGAGTGGCTGGAATCACAGATCTTGGCCTCCATGCACACCTTTTTATCTTATTTTAATTTTAGAAACTGTGGTTATGCGTTATGCAAGGATAAATTGCTTTCCTAGTGCCCCTGTAGTGACAAGAATGGGTATTTGCATCTAAGTCTAGCAGAGCACCCGCAGACTCGTGGGGGTGGGTGTTGTTCAGTGGAGGATGTTTGCTGAGTATAGAGGAGCCCCTAGGTCTGGCTGTGAACCTGGATAAAGAGTCCTCAGCCACCTCTTGTCTGGGTGTCTCACTGTGCAAAGACCTCTGTGTCTTATGCTCTAGGGAAAAGAGGCAGCTGAGTGTGCAGAAGGCACTGCATGGATGCTGGCTTTCTTCTGGCTTTCCTAGGTACCGAAGGCCAGCTAGGAGGACAGGGAAGTTGGCATAGCTTGCCATGGCCAGCACAGTTTGTCTAGAGAAACTAGTTATTCCTACCTTTCTGTGGGAGCTGTTTGGGGTGGAATGTGCCCGGATTATTCCTCTGGGAACACCACAGCCTCCTCCCTGTGTCCTTATTTAACTCAGAATAGAATTGACTTATTATCAAAATACAAAAAGTCCTTTATTAGCAAAGGGTATTCATTAAGTAACAAATTGAGTCTCCCCTGGCTTAACTGGAGCAGGAAAAACTTTGCTCCTTAAACTCCCGAACCCAGCATGTGATCTGTGCCACACCGTTGGCTTGGTCCTTCTCTTGTCCCCTCCAGAACTCCTGCAGTTCTCCAAAGCCTTGCTTAAGACTAAATTACTTTAAAAATGTTAATGAGCACACCTCATTTATGTAATCCCCATGACATCCATTGTATCAACGCTTTTCTCTGTGCCATTTCTGAAGAGCTGTATAGAGAACCGCTGGCTATAGCAGCCATATTGTGGATGGCAGTACTTTCTTAATACTTACCCCCCCCTCAACACACACACCAAAAGAGCAGGAGAGGCTTTTTGGTGTGTGTGTTGAGGGGGGTAGGTTTTAAGACAAGGCTTCTCTGTGTAGCCCTGGCTACTCACTCTGTAGATCAGGCTGGCCTCAAACTCAGAACCTCCTGTCTCTGCTTCCTGAATGCTGAGATTAAAGGCATGTACCCTCACTGCCCGGCTCACAGGAGAGACTTCTAATAGGAAATGATGGACCATGGCTATATGATGAGAGAAGATCAGAACCTGAAACTTACCACATTCACAGCAGAATAATAGGCCCAAGCCCGGCAGGCAGAGCCAGGGTTCTCTGGCCCCGAGCGCTCGGTGGCATGCCATACATATGTGTAACTGCTATTGGGCTGGACAGCATCATCTTCCTGAAACCATTCAGGAGAGTCATCTTCGTAAGACTCTCCCTCTGAGGACTTTTCATAGGAAAGTCCATGGGCATGAAGAGAATATGGTCTGGATGCTAAATTTTTAAATCGAACCTAGAGGAAAAAAAAAAAGAGTGACCCACAAATGTATTAACATACCAAGAACACAAAACTAAAACCACAGCGCTACAGGCTGTGACAGGTAGTTATGATATCAGAGCTAGGGTATACTGAGTGCCTATAGTTGCAAATTAACTTACGCATATTACTTGATCTATTTTTACCAATGATCACATGAATTAGAAACTGAGCAACTTACCCTAGAAACAACAAAATGTGTTCTTAGGCTCAAGCTAAGCTATCATAAGTTACTTCTCTAATGGTTCAAAGTGTCTGTTCCAGACTCATGTGTTGAGAGCTTGTTTGGTTGTGGGACTTCAGAATGATGATTATACCATGATGGAGTCTGACCAACCGATAAATAAGATGGCAGATTCATAATTCAATCATATTATTGGAAAGTGGTGAAAACCAGGAGGTTGGACCTAGGTGAAGAAAGAGGCTCTCTGGGGCACACACAGAGACGGAGGGCAGGTAACTATAAACTGAAGGCACTAAACCCATAAGCCAAAAGAAATTTTTCCTCTTAAATTGTTTCCCCTGTATGTTTTGTCACAGCAACAAAGATCTAACATACCCACAATTGAGATTTGAACCCGAATAAGGCATGGTTCTTGATCCTAATAAGCTTTTAGATTGCTGGTAATGAGAGACAGACATGAGTGAACCCAAAGCACGAATCTGGATATAACAGGTGCTACACGGAGTGTGCATGGGTTTGGGAGGGGACTGCCTTGGAACACAGCTGCCAGCTGAATGTTTGGGAGAATTTGGAAGAATCAGGGAAAGGTTCTCAGGAAAAATGGGATCGGCCCTTGCAGAATGAACAAATCAGAAGAGGGTCATTTCAGGTTCCCAGAAGAGCAGAAAGATGTCTTCAGAGAAAGCCTGGGTGTGGCTAAGTTGGGAAATGCAGAGATGGACTAAGACCCCTGGTGACAGCTGAGACTATGTATAGAGTCACTAGGCTCATGGATAAATCCGGTTGCTTTCCTTTGTGACGTCTAGTGACACTTCTAGTGACCAATTACTCAACAGAAAGCTTATGTCTTCAGGGAATGTGTAGAGCCATTAAGAGACTTATATCTTATTATTGTTTTGTGACCCCAAAACCATGTGTTGATGATGGCTTAGTTGCCAGCCTGTGATGCTTTGGGAGGTAAAACCTTTGGATGTGCGGCCAAGTGCTTAATGGAAGGAAGATAGGGTACTTGGAGCATGCCTTGAAGAGATCCCAGGATACTGGCACTTCCCTTTCTTTCTCTTTAAGTCCTAGCCACCATGAGGTGAGCAGCCATCTTGTCCAGCCTCAATGGAGAACCCAAAGCAAAGGAGTCAAGCAACCATGGATAAAATCATAGGCTTAAAGAAGTTTTTCCTCATTGGGTTTTTACCTCAGGTGTTTTACCACAGCAACAGAAAGCTGACTAAAACAGATTTCCACTGTCTTTTACGATTAATTGGTCTTGATGTGTTGGAGTTCAAGGATAGGGGCTTGCATATCACATGCTAAGTGGTTACTCTTTACCCACTGAGCCATTTCCCGACCCTCTGTGTCTTTTGAAAAAGAGCAAATAGTCATTGACAGTTTGGCAAATATACCAATAAAAGGTTATGTTTTTGGACACAGAATGGTTTACTTTAGATTCACAGCATTTTTTCATGTGTTTTTTGTTTATTGTTATTATTATTTTGTTTATTGTTTGATATGTGAAAGGTGAGGAAGGATGGGGGAATTATGATATAACAGGGTAAAGGTTTTTCCATCTTGCCTCAGCTGAAGCCATCTTTGGTTCTAACCCCTGCCCTGAAAAGTACTGTGGGAAAACACCCAACACTGTTCTAGAAACTCAGGAATAAGGGGCCCCAGCTAACTGCATATTCTTGGCTTCTGTTAAACTGCTTGCTTGCTTCCTTCTGCAACTGACAACCAGGATGTAGTTTTTCTATGCTCTTTATCTTTAAAAACTCCCTATAATATGCATTCTGTGGGGCTGCTTTGTGAAAGTGTTTCTCTCCAGGCAGTCGCCTGTCTGCTTAATAAAGACTTCTAATTTGAATTCTGGTTGTACAGATACCCCATAAAAGTAAGCTATTGTCTGGGAACTGGATACAGGATTTTGAAAGCACTCAATGACTAAGTCTGGTAAGATACTTAAGAAACTGGCTCACTCATTTAGGGTAGAGAGACATCTTTACTCTGTTTTCTAGTTTCTTTTCATTTCACTATCTTTTCTCCTAAGAAAGTACAGGGACATTTTTATAAATCAATGCTACTGCTGTCCCCACCTCAGCCATGGAATACTGTTGACTCATTTTCCATGTTAGTTCAAGACAGGCTGGCTTCAGCTAGAAATCTCAGTGCTATATCTTCCAGATTAAATCATTTTTGCTGTTAAAAAGTAACAGATCTTTTCTGTAGCTCAAAAATTGTCAAATAGCCAAGCAGTCTTTATGGGGGAAGAGTGCAATTATTTGTTAATTCTGGGAAGCCAATCACCTATAGTTCTGTTGCCTTCACCTTAGCAACTTTTGGTGCTTGTGGCAAGTCCCCTGTAGATCTAGAGGGTTCAAATGATGACTTACTTGAATCACATCATCCACTTCAGCACGGATAACAGGACCAAGAATGCCAAGGTGCTCCTCATATTCTGCCCCAGGATCACGACTTGTGAAAGTACTATCAAGGTATTTTCTGAAAATGACTTTCTTGTATGTAGTGTCCTTTGGAGTGGGGTCTGTGTCTTCATGGTCCATTTCACTAAGACGACAGCAATAATATTTATTTAAAAGAAGAAATTAAAGATTGTTGGAAGAATTTGCAAGAGATAGTTCAGTCATTACCAGCACCCAGGTTTGGTTCCCAGCACCTACTTTGGGACACTTACAACCACTTGTAATTACAGTTCTAGTTATTAATATATATTAATATATGATATAATATAAGATAATATAAGATAATGGATATTCTGGCATTTGAGGGTGCAACACACACATGGCTTATATACATACATGCAAGTACTCATACATTCATATGAAATAAAAATAAAAAATGAAAAGAACTTAAGAATAATCTGCTTAGTAGCATAGAATATTTAATAAACATTTTATTTATAAGCTAGTAAATATATGTAAATGAAAACACAGGTGACTACATATATTTTAATTCCCTGCTCAAATATATATTTTCTTAGGTAAGACTTCCTAGGATCTTTTGGGCTATGCCAAATCTCATTTATTGAACATACATAGTGTTACTATAGTCTCCACAGTAAATTCCTATAATAGTCCTATAGTGTTTCTACACTATGTATAACAATTAGATGAATAAGTGTCTTTTACTTTTAGAGTGGCCATTCTGAGTTTTGATATGGCTAAAGAATAATTATCCCCAAGTTTTTAGACACTGGTCTGAGCAAGGATTTTCATGATAAGACTCTCAAGATACAGGTACAAAATGTAAATGGACAGATGGCATACTACAGACTTCCACAGTAATGGTTCTTGTTTTGCCTGGGTGTCATCTAAAGCATAGAAGCTAATATTAGAAATGACAAAAAAAATATCACTGAAGACTCAGACTACATAAAGTATAGTTTGTTCAAAATCGTCCCCGAAGAAATGTTGTAGGTGACTTTCATAGCAGTGGAGACAAAGAATAAGAAGGTAAAGAGAAAACTAGCCAAACCTTTGTGCAAATTTTGAATAATCCCAGGATATTTCTTCAGCAGCAATATAGTAGAATTTTTTGTTTCCACCATGGCCTCGGAGGTACCATGCTGCAATAGTATCAGGATTTCTGGAGGAGTTGATATCTGTCCTGGTGTCTGTTATATAGGGGTCATTATAGGCCACATAGTCATCCTCAGCATAATCTTCATCTATGCTCTCTAGCTCCTTACTTGGAATAATTTCAACGTCGTCTCCATCAACTCTACTGAGACCTACTACAACGAGAGGGTTAAAGTTCTTTGACAAAGAAGTGTCATTCAGTGTGGGAGATGGTAAAGGAGGTGGTGTGTGAGTGAGATCTGGATGCAGAAGAGTCTGATTCAGTTCTGGAAGGGGTGAAGACTCACCAGAATCTGGAGGGTAGGATGCTTGACTGGAGTCTGCAGAGGATGGTTTGTGTTTGTGATTAAGAGGAGGGTTTGTCTGGATGAGGTCTGGAGAGAGGGTCACCTGACCAAGGTCTGGGGATAGGATTATCTCATTAAAATCTGGTGAGAGGGTCAAGAGGCTGAGGTCTGGGGAAAGGGTCAGTTGACTGTTGTCTGAGGAGAGGGGCATCTGATCCAAGTCTGGGGAAAGGACTGTCTGACCAAATTCTGGAGAGAGAGTCAGTAGGCTAAGGTCTGTGAAGGAGGTCTCCTGGTTTTGGTCTGAGGAGAGAGGTGCTTGACCCAGGTCTAGGAAGTAAGTCTTTTGGTTGTCATCAGGAAAAAATGGCACCTGACCCAGATCTGGGGAAGAGGCCTCCTGGTTGTCATCCAGGGAAAGGGGTACCTGACCAAGGTCTGGGGAAGTCTTTTGGTTGTCATCTGGAGAAAGAGACACCTGACCCAGGTCTGAGAAAGTCTTCTGGTTGTCATCTGGAGAAAAGGACACATGGCCCAGGTTTGGGGAGGAGGTTTTCTGGTTGTCAGGAGAAAGGGGCACCTGACCAAGGTCTGGGGAGGAGGTCTTCTGGTTGTCATCTGGAGAAAGAAGCACCTGACCAAGGTCTGGGGAGGAGGTCTTCTGGTTGTCATCTGGAGAAAGGGGCACCTGACCAAGGTCTGGGGAGGTGGTCTTCTGGTTGTCATCTGGAGAAAGAAGCACCTGACCAAGGTCTGGGGAGGAGGTCTTCTGGTTGTCATCTGGAGAAAGAGGCACCTGACCAAGGTCTGGGTAAATAATCGTCTGGTCCAACTCTGGAGAGGTGGTAAAGAGGCTTAAGTCTGAGGAAGGGATTGCTTGGCCATCACCTGAAGAAAGAGGTGACTTTTGGTTCGGAAAGAAAGATATTTGACCAATGTCATCAGGGTAAAGTTCATGGCTTAGGTCATAATCAAGCCCCTGGTTGTGCTCTGGAGGAGAGGATCTGTAGGTAGGATCTGTGGGAGTGTGTGTTTGACCAGGATCTTGGGCAGGAAATATTGGAGTCTGTTCCTCTGGGGGCACTGACTGATAGAGATTTAAAGAAGAGCTCTTCTGCTCAGTGTCATTTGAGGGGTTCTGATTATAGTCCCGAAGTGACCTGTCAATACTCGCTGAAGGAGAGGTCTGATTCAGGTCTGTGGAAAGAGCTGTTTCATTGGACTTGTGGAGTAACAGCGAGTGATTAAGTAGTCTCCTGTCTGAAAATGGGAGATAGTCATCTCCTCTCAGAGGGTAAAAGCCCCTTGGAGATAGAGGACTGTGTAGTGCAAGCTTCCTGTTCTTCTTCTTCCGGGTCCTGATGTACAACTGTCTTTTCTTAAAGCCACTGTTTTTTTCCTCCTGTCTTACTTGGGATGATTTACGTCTAACTCCAGAAAATGTTTGGAGGACATTTGGCTTTCCTGTTGTGTTTGTGTGGGAGGTGCTATCTCCCCAAGGTATTGAGGTATTCTGATTTTGAGGACTGTTTGTCAGCTTTTCAACATCTGTGTCTTCACCATTTGCTGGTATTATTTCATAACTACCCTTTTCAGAAGCTACATGCCATTGACTGTTCAGAAATTTGGATGCGATCTTTTGTTTTAAGAGTAAGAAGTCATTAGGAATGTCCTCCTCAGACTTCACTCTGTAATAAGTGTTCTTTGGGTTTGAATGCCTTCCAGTTTTACCAGCTGGCGCTTTCATCCAGGAGAACCTGTGCTTCATCCTGTGGGGTCTTCCTGTCTTGATTGTTTTAGGTTTAGACTGTTCTCGACTCCCTGATCCTTTTGGATCAAGAGGAAGTAGGTATACCACTGTGATGTTTGACTGTGGATTTTCCTTATCATTTTCATGATATGAGTTGGAACGATGTTCTGTAGAAGGGTTGGGGATGGAGTTCTCATCTAAGCCAGTGAGGTTTCCAAGGACGGTACCAGCCATGCTAAAGTTTCTTGAAGATTTTGAGTCAACAACTCTGTCTGTGCTTGGAGATACGAACTCAGAGCTGTTCTCTAGAGCAAGAGCAGTGAGATTGTAGTCATCTTCTCCCAGATTCATGGATGAGTTTGTGAATGACCTAATTCCTAGTGCTGATGCCAGTAATGACTGGTAATCATAATCTCCGTCGTCTGTGCCAAAGTCATCTTCTGAGGAGTCATGAATTTTCCGAGTTGTCATGGATGTAGGTGCAAGAGGTTCATAAATCTCATGTGAGTTTTCGTCATCATAATTCGGGATACACTTAACATCCCTGAATTTCAGTCTTAGGTTTTTGCGTTTTGGATTGGAATTCATGGTGGTCAACATCCAAGTTCCTTCATAAGAGACAGAGAAGAGAAAGAAGGCTGAAATCTCAGGAAAAGTTACAAAAACAGGAGGATCTTTTGGGGAAAAAATTTCTAGTGAATTTTAACCAGAGGTAGCCACATGCAAGCTATGGACCAGGCTAGCCTATGAATGGTGACATAGAAAGAAAAAACCAGGAATAATGTATTTAGGAATTTAAAAAAAATGTAACTTGACTTTGTTTGGGCAGCTAACTACAATGTCAGGGTACATATAAGCTAGGGTATTTATGATCTGTAGAGATTAAGGAGAAAAGTAGACCTGCAGTTTGGATTGTTCAAGAGTCACTGTTTTAGAATATTCCAAAAAAAGAGGGCAGGGGTAGATGATAAAATGGACCTTGAAAATCATTGTTTGAGAGATGATGATGAGGTTGTCTTTTCACAAAAAAGGATATTTAGGTATTTTTAGGAAATGACAAATATGGGGACAGAGTTAGTTTGAGTCATATTGAAAGTGAATTACTGACACACTAAAGATGACCTGGGACATCTCCAGTGAGAATTGTGTATTGAGTGTTAAGCACTTGGTATGCCTTACAGCTAGGAGCCGATGCAAGTCTGTAAAGCACTGTCCCGCTTTTCAGATCAGTGACTTAAGCCTTAGTGAGGGTGAGTAACCTATCTAAAGTTGCAGAAATACTGAGTGGCAGAGAATAGTTTGAACTTGGATCTTATATGCCATTGAGGTCTCTGAGACAGCCTCCAAGGCTTATCTAATGATTGTTCACCAGAGGGTGGGATGGTCTCTGCTAAGAATTGAAAAGTGGGTCTGGGGAGATGGTTTAACTGCCACAAGGACCTAAGTTTCATGCCCAGAATTCATGTTTTTGTTGTTGTTGTTGGTTTGTTTGTTCTGTTTTTTAAAAAGCTAGGCATGGTTGCCATGTTTGTAAAAACAGCTCTGGTGAGGGTAGGGGGGTAGACTGGAAAGATGGCTCAGCAGTTAAGAGCATTGACTCTTCTTACAGAGGACTTGGGTTCAATTTCCCAGCAACCACATGGTGGCTCACAACCATCTTTAATGGGATCTGATGCCCTCTTCTGGTGTGTCTGAAGACAGCGACAGTGCACTCACATACATAACATAAATAAATCTAAACAAACAAATAGCTCCAGGGAAGTGTGCATAGGTGTGTCCTTGGGCTCACTAGACACTTAGTATACCTTAGTTAGCAAATTCTATGCTAGAGCTTCATCAAAGGTGGGCAAGACTTAATGAATGACATAAAAGGTTGTTTTCATGGCTAATATCTTTATGCTGCTTCTTCACGGTTACGTTTATTCTGCCGTGGTATGTCTTTACTGCTCAGTTGTTCTAGGGATGTGCAAATTAATTTCCCAACTACAGACCACAAAAAGCAGTGTAAGGTAAGCCTGCAGGGGTCCTGGAGACACACCAGGAATGGTGACGATTTGGAGAGCTCAGTAGACCTTTTCCACTTGAGATCCCACGAGCTCTCTCTCCAAGTAGTCGCACTCTTACTCACCAACGTTATCCATCGTGACAGTCACGGATTCACCATGCATGGGGAACAGGGTCAAGGTGTCCTCGTGCCTCCTCCCACAGATGAATGAGTGCCCAGTGAAGTGGACGGTCAAAATATCGTCATGAGTTCCCACACTGCAGAAGTGCCACTGGACAGTGTCATCAAAACAGAATCCTAGAGTGGATATGCTCTCAGGCACGTAGCCATTGATAGCTGAAAGAGGAAAAGCTGTCAAATGCCAGGCTTTTACAACAAAAGGACCCGAATGTAATTATAATTATCCTCAGGTCCCTATGTTCATCTGGCTGCATCAATTTGGTTATTAAAGATGAACTTTATGAGATCTAATAATGTGTGAGTAGGTCATAGGCCACATTCAGCTTCGCAAGTGATGGCTGATGCTCCCGAGTTAGCTGAGTGAGAGACGTCAGGGTGAAGACCAAGCCTTTCATGCCTGTTGATTTGGTCACTCATTCACCAAGCAGATGTAAAATGTTACTTTGTGCTGTGCCATAAATATATTCTTATAATTGATTTATATTGTCCAAGATGTATCTTCTGGGAAGACAAGTCTATGTATGAGAACTCTATCTTCTTGACATAGTAGTTATGAGTAAAATGAATATCACAAAAAGAAGCTCACTTAGGAACTTGTTGTTGAGACCTATTGTCTGCAACCTACAGTTGGCCTAACAGTTTCCATTCAAGTATTGCGTTCATATATTTTAATTTTCTATAAAGGAAGACCAATTTAGATAATATTTTAATTTCCACATGTACTGAATATGGTGAACCAATTTAGATAATATTTTAATTTCCACATGTACTGAATATGGTGAACCAATTAAGATATTATTTATTTAAGGGCACCATCTATACACACAGGTCATCACTGTGACCACAGTCCTAGTATGATGCTTGGTACTAAAATAAAGATTTTAAGTGACTATGTACCAGATTTGTATAGAATAGCTGAAGGTGTATGTTACTAGTTTCTACGTCATTCCAGATGCTTTTCTTAATGGGCTAATGTGATGGACACTGGCTATAAGTGACTACTAAACTGTAGGTGGACTCCACTGACATGAGCTTTAAGGATCAAATAAATACATATTCTACTGCAAAGACAGTAATAAAACAAATCTCATTTTTTGATTATATTTAAAAATTACAATCTTTCTACATAGTGAGACCCTGTCTCAAACAACAACAACAAAAAGGTAGTATCTGGAATATACTGAGCTGAGTAAAACATTACTCTTATTAATTTTATCTATTTCTCTTTATTTTTCAATTTTCTCAGAAAACTTTATGCAAGTGGCTCACATGTGATTTTTGGTGGGCAGCCCTGGTCTAGAGCTATCCATTGTTGATAAGAAATTATGTGAAGAAAACTGAATGTCAGTCCTGGCGCTCCATGCATAGACCACAGGAAAGCCACCACAGGGAGGTGACTATCTGTCGGAGAATGCTATGGAGGAAGCTTTTAACTTTGAGGAACAGTGGGGTGGAGCACTACTGGTTGCGGGCGGGGGTTGAGATTTGCTTGCAGACACCACAGTAAAATTCACCTCAGATTTCTCATGACAATGAACTTTGGAATCATGGAAAGTGTCAGAATTATGCCCTCCGTTATCAACTCCTCATGACTCACTTTCCCTTCTACCTCTGCACATGTGGCCTTTCCGAGATGCTTGGCTCCTGGAGTCACTTGGCTCGACTCTGATTTCACAATGCAGCATTCTTTAAAAACATCTCATTTCTGTCCTGGCATCAGCTAGAGGGTATTCACTATGAACACGGCTAAAATCCTCAGGTACCACTGACCAAAGCCCTCAATGACTTTTCCCCAGGCCTTCTTCATTGTTTATAGCATGTACAGTTAAACACACATACACAGGCCACACAATCACACACATACACCACACATACACACACACACACATAAATATATATCACACACAGCACTAAACACACACAGACACCAAGAACAACCACACACACATACACACACACCACACACAATCACACACATACCATAATCACACAACATGCACACATCACACACCACAGTCAACCACACACACAATCACATACCACAATAACACACACATAACCATACCCCCGCCACACACATATTACATCACATACCACCCCCCTCAACACACTTCGGAAGCAGGACGCCATCCTGACTTAAAGGATCACCAGGCTTTGGACCTTTTCCTAACAGACTACAGGCTTTGGCTGCAGTCTTGTCCTGACAATAAGTCCTTGAGCTGTGAGTGAGGGGAGGAGAAGTTGCATTAGAGAGGATGATACCCAACATCACATTTTTGCCTTTGGTTACATACATACTGTGACCACCAAAATGGAAAAGATTGATGGAAACAGGAGTCTGACTTACTGCTCATGATGTTTGATTCGTAAAACTTGGGGTCATCACGCTTCACCTCATCAGGGTTCTCACAGAACTTGTTGATGTTGTCCTCGATGTACCAGCTTCTGTTCTCATCAAACAGGGCAAACACGACCTGCTGCTCGATGTCTGCCACCCTCTGCAGGGGAAAGGGCAATGATCACAGCTCCGGTTGGCTGCCTATTTCTCCATTGTTGTGGGGTCCAGAGGCGCCACGTATCAGGCACCTATGAGGCCATTATTTGCCAAACACTCATCAGGGATAAAGCTAATATGTGAAGATATAGAGTCAGAGAATTCAGTCAAAATACCCAGGGGAAAATTCTGCGTCAGTATAGCACCTGCAAGTCAGTGTACATCTGTAATTGCAAACTTATCAAGATGACTGACTGACTGTGTTCTAAATGGATGAAAGGGAGGGATGGCCAGAACACTGCAACAGGAAAGCCCATGCCCTTCCTTCCCTGTGTTGTTTACTTCTTCAATAAATCAGAATCCTGCAAATGTCCTGATATTTCTAGACATCTGCCTATTTTGCATGCCTTCGGATAAGACTTCTTCCACTATTACTTAGCCTAATAGGAATTAGCCTAATGGTGGATAATATGAGATTAGTAATTGTCAATGAAGATAAACTCAGACTGCTGAGGATGTAGTTCAGTTGCTAAAGTATCTGCTTGGCATGCACAAAGAACGGGGTTTGATCCCCAGTGCCACAGTAAACCAAGTATGGTAGCATTTGTCTTTAACCCTGGGACTCAGGAGGCACCAAAGTTCAAGGTTATCCTCAGCTAAATAACCAATTTGAGGGCTGTCTGAATTACAAGAGAAACCTGTCTCAAAACAAACAAACAGACACCACCAACAAAAATTAAAAAAAAAAAATAAAACAAAGGGGTGGGGCTCAAATGGCTAAGAGTGCTGGCAGATCTCCTAGGGCACTGATGGTTCAATTCCCATCTTCCAACTGCCAGCTCACAACCATCTGTAACCATAGTTACAGGGGATCTAACACCTTCTGTCCTATATGGGCACCAGGTATGCACACTGTATGCAGACACACATGCAGGCAAGACACTCATACACGTAAGATAAAATAAAACTAAAGTTTAAAAAGAAAAGGAAAGGAAGGAAAGAAGTTTTTTTTTTTTAAGTCTAAGGTTATCCTGGATTATATAGTGAGTTTGAGACCATGTGTCAAAATAAAAACAAACCCAGAAACCCCGTCTCTTTGGTCACTTTCTTTACTATAACTTAGTTTCACCGAAGAAGGACTTTTGGCCCAAACTTCACTAAAACTATGGCTCTCTCCTGTCTCTTGCTTCTGAAAACAGCAGAGATTGGTACCAAGTTCACACTGAGCTCCTAAGTCACCCTGTCAACACATTTCTAGGAGGGATATTGTTAGTATTTGACCAGAGGAAAAGATTAAAGGACCCTAAATGGCTTCTTCATCACACAGTCAACAGGTCCGAATCTAAAAATATAATCCAGCGTGATGTCCTTTCTTCAGTCAGAGTCCAGAGGAAGCGAGGCAGAGAAACAGTGACAACACACAAGATGATCGTGATGATACATAGCCCCACACTGTTGCCAAAGAAGACTAATGATTGCTGTATTTTAGAAGGGAAACCCACCTATTCAGTAGTGAAACCTAATCTGTGCCAGCAAGAAAACATTCCTCCTCCTCTCTCTCTCTCTCTCTCTCTCTCTCTCTCTCTCTCTCTCTCTCTCTCTCTCTCTCTCTCTCTCTCTCTCTCTCTCTCTTCCTCCCTCCCTCCTTCCCCCTCTCTCTCTTTCTTTCTCTTTTTTTAGTTTACCTTATGGATAAACTACCTGTACGCCTCTCTGGTCCAGGGACCTGCTCTTACAAATTAGAAGTAACCCTATTAGCCCAGAGGCAATGTCCCTTGTAACGTCCACATCACTGTAGTATGGTCTTGTTAGGCACTGGGCATCGTTTTCCGTGGGTTCATCAAACTCTAGAATGTTCCATTTGTAAGTGAAGGTTTCCCCTGGTTGAACTGGTTTGATCATGGTGTGATTGCCTGGAAGAAAATGTATGTTCTTAATTTTTAGAAAAAATATTTCATTATAATAAATACCCACCTTAGCTTTTATTTAGAGTAATTAATATGAAGAAAGAAATATTCTTTTTGTATTAAAACTCTTGACTACGGATAGCATGTGGCTGTTCAATATCTCTCCACTAGATGGCGCCAATGGCACTCAGAAAGGAGGGATACCCCTTCTGTATTACTGACTGCATTTGTCATAACCACTGAGCAAATAGGACAAGAGAAAACTGGAAGCCTCTCGGAGATAAGTAGTCTCCAAGAAGTGAAAGGTTCCCACCTGAGGTGGAGGAAGAATTGACTCCGTCTTCGTAAGGAGAGAAGGTCACCCCATGAGGGTAAATGCTGTAGGGTCGGCTGGCCATATTTTTAAACACGATCTACAAAGTTAAAGTTAAGTTATTATTTCCGTGTTTAAGGTCACTTGTGAGAACCATTTTTGACAAGAAGAGGGCAGCTTCTTGTGTGTGCATGTATGGGCAGGTGTGCACATACAGATGTGCAGGCAAGCAGTGTTAAAATCAGTTCTGTTTATTCTGGCGGCAGCCTTACTCCTTACCGGACAGGAAGGATCCCTCATAGCAGCTCACCCTCTCACAACTAGTCCCCGTACCCTTCCCTTCTTCTTTAAGACTGCACCGCATCTATGCCCTTTCTCCTCTAGACCATGATGTCGTTCTGCTTACCAGGCTCCCTGAGGTCATTGTTAGTGAAGTTAACTTCCTGAATGGCCCCAGGAGCCAGATCCTGAGTTCGAGATAGAACATGCTTACACTGAAATCTAATGCACCTCAGTGGAGCCAAAAATGAGGGAGCAGATAGAGGGAAGGGCACCTTTGTCTATTTTCAAATGAACAAAATAGGTTTTGTCTTGGGTATGATTTTCCTAGAAGTCCTAATTAGCCTGTTAAACTCCAATAGACAACGTTAACCTTATCTTCTTGGATTGCTGCCAAAGCCTTCGAATCATCCTCAATTATCAAGACCCTACATCCTAGGATCTTGCCAATCATTATAACCTTCAATTGTCTGGGTCCCTACCTAGCTCTGTGATATGATATAATAGGCAAGGTAATTATTTGAAGAAGACTTCAGGCTTTAAAGAAATTGTTACACTTTGTGTGTGTGTGTGTGTGTGTGTGTGTGTGTGTGTGTGTGTGTGTGTGTGTCAGAAGACAACCTGTGGGAGTTGATTCTCTCTTCCCATCATAGACTCTGGGTAATGGACTCGGGTATTAAGGGTTTTATGCACTGAGCCATCTTGCTAGCCGGAGGGTCTTGTGTGAGTATAAAAGCAGCTGTAACTGGAGACCAGTCATTAGAACCACACACTTAAACTGTAGTGAAGAATTAGCTTTTCTCCACTGTGCCAACTCAGATGTTCACACTGACAAAGACCAATGCCATTTTCCCAAGTCACTCAAGTCTTCTATATTGTGACAGTTGTGGGACTTTTGTCAAGGACACTTACTTGAAAACTCAGGGCAAGAAAGTTCTCCTGGCTCTCTACCCCAGGCGAACCCTGCTGCATTCACCAGCGTGTACATCTGTCTCAGGCCTATTTACTTTGCTATCAGAGTTAGGACAAACTTTGCAGACAACGTTGGGGATGTATGTGTGTGTTTCACTATACTTACTTGTGGCCACACAGGCTTTGGTATTCTTTACTCTGCCAATGATACTGATGCTATACTTTTTATTCTTTTCTACTTTGATTATATATCCCAGATATTTTATTAAGTATTTGTATTATTAAGTAGGATATAAATGAAGGAAATACTAAATAAAACCAAAAGCTATGTTTGGCTTTAAAATTATATGAATACATTTAAAAATATTAAAGCTGCCAGTTCCTTGATCTATCTTTCTCTGTTTAAGTTTTTCCCTGCTTTTATATTTCTGTTACTTACCTTGAGTGTGTCCCTGACCTGGGCTCTAATAACAGGGCCCAAGATCCCACTTTGTTTGATACCAGGATTGTCGGTGCGTTTGGTGAAGGTCTCGTCTTCATATTGCCTGTAAATAACTTTCTTGTAATGTTTTCCAATTTGGTTGGAGAAATTATCCAAGTGCAGAGATCTGTATTTTCTTAAAGTGAAATGAAATAATGAAACAAAAGTCAGATTACTTCAAGCAGTGAGTCCAGTGCGATGCACGATGGGGAAACCCTTGTACGTGCAAGTGCTGCTTTGGAGTTAGCTAAAATGCTACTTTTGGGAACGTTCTTATTGTAGTTTGCATCCTGATGTCCTCCATGTAACAATCAGAAGTCATCTCCTCTGCCACTGGATAAGTGGATGAGAACCAGCTACTGGGACAGGGCACGTCTGTACCCTTCTTTATTTATTTATATTTTATTTCATTGGACTCATTTCATTGTGTGAATATGCTACAACTTGATACTCTTTTCCAATTGAAGGACCTTTGGAGTTAATTCTAATCTTTTATCACTAGTGACACCGCAGCAGTGAGCACCCTTTCCATACAACCTTCTAACCTGTGAACAAGAATGCTTTTATACCATTAAATTCCAAGATCACAATGCCTGGGCTAAAGCGTCTATGTGTTTACCACTCTAACACATTTTGTCAAGTTATCCCACAGAATGGCTTTAGCAGCACACTGGGGCACCACAATGTGTGATAGCCTTCTCTTTCCACAACCTCGACACAGATGGTGGGGTATGAGCCTGCTGGTATGATAGGTACAGAATAGCATCCCGGTAAAAGTTCACTCTCATTTTCCTTACTAGAAATGTCATATGGAGAGCTACTAGAGCTTCCAATTGTCTTTTGTTTTCTGCCACCTTCCCTCAGATATGAGAACACAAGAATAGTACCACGTTATAGAACTGATGTGAAATCCTTAGCAAACACTTACTACAAGGGTTAGCAGCAGCAAGCATCCAACAGGTTCTAGCTGCCATTGTTCTGTCACTATTATCACGTCACATTCCCATGGGGCTTAGGGGTAATTAAATGACTCTGAGGATAAGAATGCCTAGGTGGAAAGCGATGCATATGTCCCTTGAGAGCTGGCCACTCATGACATCATATTTCAGACCCACACACCAAGGACCCTTTGGGCCATGTCTTTGACCTTTGCGTGGTGGTCTGAACCCCGACTCACTTGTCCATATTCGCGGGTATCACAGGTGCATAGTTCCAAATGACCTCCTCTGCAGCAATGAAATATTCCCACCTCCTCATGTGCCGCCTCTGCTCTCGAGTGAGTGTCTTGGGGCTCCTCGTTTTCTTTGGGCAGTTTTTAATGTCAATGTAAGCCTGCATCCCAGCTGGATTAGAACATAAATACAGGAGTAGAAATTTGAGAGAAACAATCGTTCATCAAAATGTGTGTTGAAAAAAAAAGTTAATTCACGGAGACAAATGGTCACAGCAAAGAGCGACACTCAGACTGTCTTCAGCTATTCGAGTCTGGACGGGTTTAATGGGTCACAGGAGGAAGGCGGGAGTAGAAAGCAGGAGGAGAGGTAGAATCGGGGGAAAGGTTGAGGAGGTTCTCTGTGTTTCAGCTGCAGCAACAACAAACTTAAAACCCTGGGCCTAGAGCTGGGGTGTGGCTCTGTGATGAAGTGTGGGCTCCACGTGTACATATAAAACAAGAAATCACTTTAATTTTGTTTGTTTTTCTTGTTATTTGTCCCTTTGTTAAACGGCGACTCTCAAAGTGTACAGTCAGTGTGATTATTTTTAGTTTTATTTTAGTTTTATTTCTATTAGTAACTACATGAGAGTGATAGTCCATCTGGGTCATCACTTCCTCACAGTTTTGGTTGCTCAGTATGAAAACAAAATGTTCTCATACAGTATTTATTCCTTGAGTGTCACACACCTGGTTGTGATCAATGGTTTCCTGTGGTATCATATTTGCTTAGATTTTCATCTCTAGCAACATGAATGCTCCTCTCAATAGTCTAAAATAAAAAATGTGTGATATGACAGTTAGATGTTTCATTTACATGGTACCACATGACAACTGCTGGGTACTTCCCCACTGCTAGCCCCCAGGATTCACTGATGCTCTCTGAAGCCCATTTCTAGCTGGTATGGTGGCTCATGTCTGTGCCTACAATTTTCACATTTGGAAGGCTAAGACAGGAGGGTTGTCATGATTTCAAAGCCAGCTAAGAACTTATGGTGAGTTTTAGGACACCTTGGCATACAGTGGGGAAAATTCTATCTCAATAAAACAATGTATCATTTGTGGTCCATTCAACACACATTGATTGAGTTCTTTTCTGTGCAAGGATCTTGTGCCCATCTCATTGCACAGGACTATATTATATATCATGTTTGACCTGGTCAGTCTTGGTAGCTCTGCACTTCTATAAATTTGTGCATATTTACCTTCATCAATGTAGTTTCTAGGTCCTTTCCTTTGGCTACACATGAAAGACAACTAACAATGCATTCACAGAGGCATTAGTTTTCTTCCTCCTCTATGGAAGTGGAGACCTTAAGCTGTTGCTTTATTTTGAAAGGTCTTTGTCAATCCTTAATACCCCCTTCATCCCAATTAGTGGGTTTTAAGACTTAGAGCAAAGTGTCTAATGGTGTCTTAGGAACCAGGATGCCCGTGTCTAGGTGGGGTCAACTCAAAGGTTAAAAGAGAAGAAATAAGTTAGTAACCTGGGAAGCAATGGTGCTCACTCAACACAAGACTGTTGGGAGTGTTGAGGGTTGGTCTGTTGCTATGTGTTGTAATGCTAAATACCAGCTCTGGTTGCCCAAGGGACAAGGAGGTCCTCATCAAGGGATGCTATGTAACCTTGCACCTATTAAAACTATTGGTTGAATAAATATACCTACAGCCTGTAGCTGGGCAGAAGAGAGGTTAGCAGGGCTTTGGTTGCCAGGCTTGGGGTCTGAGGCAGAGATATCAAGGAAGAGAGCAGGGAGGGAGGAGGGAGAAAAAGATAACATGGGATAGATGAGTTATGAGAACAGGCCATGAGGTCTGGTCAGTTGGAGTAAGAGCAGCAGGAGCAGCCCCGGCAGAACGTGGCTAGTCATATCCCAGGGTTATTGATGTGGAAATAGACAAAATAGCTTACGGGGTTGATATCTGCCCAGCTCTAGTGCTATTAAGGCTTATTATAAATATAAAGGTTTTGTGTCTTTTACCTGGGAACTAAATGATCCAAGGTGGGGTAGAAACTCCTAATTAATTTTAACCATAACAAGAAAGGTTTCTTGCCTTGATAATGCTTTGGGATGAGAGAAGAAACAATCCATTTTCCTTCTGGGCTCATGGTCATGTTTGCAGTCTTAGATGTCGCACTGACCAGAGTGACAGTGGACAATTTATGTTGGTTCTGCTCTAGGACTTGGCCGTTGAAGTGAATAGAAAACAATTCTGGCGCCGAGCTCATCCCAATCAAATGCCAGCTGACATGATCATGGGCACAGACTGTTACATCTGGAGGGAGAGACAACATCCAAACACAGAGAGATGGGAAACAAGGAGTCACTACTCATGGACGAAGTAGTAGCACAAAGTAGAGTTCAGAATGGGGACCATTCCTTCAGAGCTGCAGGGACAGCTGAGAGGCAAAGGCTGAGGAGCAGCTGACTATGTGATGAACCATCCCGGTTTGTCCAGGATGAGAGGTCTCTCAGGACACAGGGCTCCCAGTGTATGAACCAATAAAGTCCTGGGGAAAATGGAGTGACTGTTCACATCCATCTGGCCTCACTTGGAAGAAGTTCTCAGTACCTCCAATAGGCCTGAGTGTCAGGACCTAATTCTCTTCTGCAAAGAGACGTCAAGCTCTGTCAAAGTGGAAGGAAGTGTGGATGTGCTGAAGAATTTCCTATCATGTCTTTACCCTCTTAGAAATTATGTTAGTAACAATGGATTACTCGGTTGTTACTGGTGTCCTCATCGTAAGTGGACACTGAGAGTTTTTGTGTACAGATCGTTAACAACCGAGGAAGAAAACCAAGGAGAAAGCCCAGTTTTGCTTTCTTTGTTGCCACAATGATTGAGAAAATACTTGCTCTGGGAGAGAGTCCAGTCTTGGCTGCTACCAGATCTATAATTACTAGATAGAAGAGGATGGTCTGGGATTTAGCTTCTTATCCAGAGAGGCACTTGTCTTTTGTGAAAGCCTTGCTAACAGGAAGCTGGGAGATAACTAGAAGGTATGTGTTCCCATGGGTGCTTTTATCCCATTCAGGAACAGCCTACACTGAGCCCAGCAATGAACACATATACAGTAGTATTGCAGTAGTATTGCCATGTCTATTCAGTGTAAGTTTTCTAGAAGACTGGAGGTTTTCTCAGCATAAGTATTATGTCTACTAAGGATTTCCCTCCTTTCTCTTGCTCTTTTGCACTTATTTGAAGCTACTGTTTTTTTCTCAAGTACAAATTTATAAACTCTCTGTTCCAATCAAGTTTCTATTTTTTTTTTTTTTTTGCAATGCAGTCCACTATTTCAGCTTTTATATATTTGCATGGATTATTCTCCCTGTTAGGACACAGACAGTGGGATTGTTGATTCCATTTCTGGGAACAGCATATTGAGACTCCTGGATGGTTAAGGACCACACAGAGGCAGGGAAAGGAATGAGATACAAATTCACATCTTCCAAGGTAGAGGTCAGTTAGTGTAGTCTCAAGTTTGCAGGAGCCTAGTATTGGAACTCAGAATCAATACTCAGAGCTGCATGAGCCAGGCAGAAGATGAAATGAAATAAGTGAAATAAAATTAAAAATTGAAAGCAATATCAGACTCTGACTCTTGACAATGTTGGTTTTTATGTAAGAGAAGCCATCGGTGATATTGATACATGATGAAGTTTAGAATTATTTCTTTTGTTCACAGTTATTTATTCATTTTGTGTAGGGAAATGGACACAAGTGCCATGATTCATGTGTGTCGGTCAGAGGACGACCTGTGAAAGTTGGTTCTCTCTTTCCACCATGAGAATCTTAGAGATCCAACTCAGATCATCAGACCTGGAGAAAAGCACCCTTACCTGCTGCACCATCTCACCAGCCCCTAGAATTTTTTTAATAGAGAAATATCTTCATTTTTTGTAAATTGAACATAAATAAATACTATATGTTAATTATGAGAAATATCTATACATTTATATTATGGTATATATCTGTGTCTGTGTTTACACACACACCGACATTAAGGGACCAGTTCTTAGCCCATCATCTTGTATCTGGTGATTGTAAATTTGAAATGTTAATCTGAGATAAAAGTCAAGCTTAGAATCTCCCACAGAGAAATAAACAGTTTCTCAATCACCATGAGAAAAAAAAAAAAGAGTAAACCTAGGCTTTCCCTCTTTAGAAGACATACTGTAACCATAACAACCATTTATACCACTCCATCTCTGTCTTTCCACTAGAATTGACTCTTTCATTCTAAGTCTGTTCTACTAGAAAGACAGAGAAGTGGTGTAGGTGGTTACTCTGGTTACAATGTGTCTCCTCAAAGGTGCATATACCAAAAGCCCTGTGTGATGAATTTCAGGTAGTAGAAGCTAGAAACAAAGAGCCTAGTGGAAGGTGGTTAGGTCACTGGAGGTGTTGTTCCTGGAAGGGATTAATGTACTTAGTTCTCATGGGACCTTTGCTAATTCTCACGAGAGCGAGTTATTATAAAGTTATTTTTTTTTCAGTTTTAAAAATCTATTTGGAACATTAAATATGATAGAAATAGGAAAAAAATCTCTTATGAAGTCCTCTATGAAATGAAATTGTGACAAGTTCCTGATTAGACAGAAACCGTTCCATCTCCAAGGGAGAATACACCGTAACTGTGGCTTCACAGAATGAATTGGGTAGTGTTCCTTCTGTTTCTATTTTGTGGAATAGTTTGAAGAGTATTGGTATTAGGTCTTCTATGAATGTCTGATAGAATTCTGCACTAAACCCATCTGGTCCTGGGCTTTTTATGGTTGGGAGACTTTTAATAACTGCTGCTGTTTCTTTAGGGTTTATGGGACTGTTTAGATGGCTTATCTGATCCTGATTTAACTTTGGTATTTAGTATCTGTCTAGAAAATTGTCCATTTCATCCAGATTTTCCAGTTTTGTTGAATATAGGCTTTTGTAGTAGGATCAGATGATTTTTTTGAATTTCCTCTGTTTCTATTGTTTTATCACCCTTTTCAGTTCTGATTTTGTTGATTTGGATACTGTCTCTGTGCCCTCTGGTTAGTCTGGCTAAGGGTTTATCTAGCTTGTTAATTTTCTCAAAGAACCATCGCCTGTTTTTGTTGATTCTTTGTATAGTTCTTTTTGTTTCTACTTGGTTGATTTCAGCCCTGACTTGGATTATTTCCTGCTGACTACTCCTCTTGGGAGCATTTGCTTCTTTTTGTTCTAGAGCTTTCTGGTGTGCTGTTAAGTTGGTAGTTTATGCTCTCTCCAGTTTCTTTTTGGAGGCACTCAGAGCTGAGTTTTCCTCTTAGCACTGCTTTCATTGTGCCCCATAAGTTTGAGTATGTTGTACCTTCATTTTCATTAAATTCTAAAAAGTCTTTAATTTCTTTCTTTATTTCTTCCTTGACCAAGTAATCATTGAGTAGGGTGTTGTTCAGTTTCCATGTATATGTGGGCTTTCTGTTGTTTGTGTTGTTATTGAAGACCAACCATAGTCCATGGTAATCTGATAGGATGCATGGGATTATTTAAATCTTCTTGTATCTGTTGAGGCCTGTTTTGTGACTGATTACATGATAAATTTTAGAGAAGGTACCATGAGGTGCTGAGAAGAAGGTATATTCTTTTGTTTTAGGATAAAATGTTCTATAGATATCTGTTAAATCCATTTGGTCCATACTTTTTGTTAGTTTCAATGTGTCTCTGTTTAGTTTGTGTTTCCATGATTTGTCCATTGCTGAGAGTGGGGTGTTGAAGTCTCCCACTATTATTGTGTGAGGTGCAATGTGTGCTTTGAGCTTCTCTTTTATGAATGTGAGTATTCTAAAGTTATTATAAAGCAAGCCCCATCTAAGTTCTTAGCCTCTTTTACACGTAGCCATTTCCCTTTTTGCTTCTTTGACCTACTAATGCACAGACAAGTGGTCCCTTATCAAAGGCTGAGCTAATGAGCTGTCGGTCTAGATCTTTCTGCTTCTAAAACTGAATTCTTTTAAAGCATCTTTTCTTTATGTAGTAGCCAGCACCAAGTATTTTGTTATAGCAATACAAAATTGGCAAGTACAGTAGAAGACATTCACACACACACACACACACACACACACACACACACACCCCAGATGGTATGATTTTACTGTCTTACAAAATTCTATGAGAAAACCTTCTACAATACACTGGACATTGTTCATCAATAGAATTTGGAACAGCTACAATTACATTTGTATGGTGGAGCATACTCCTGTTCATCTTTACTGCAAGTATCTTCATTTTATTCTTTCTGTTGACCATTCTTATTAGACTCTGTACTTGAGTAGACAGTGATACACTCAGAACACTACACCTAACAAGGCTGTATTAAATATGGTTCCTTGTTATCTTCTGATTTATCTATTGTACTTCTTGGGTAAGAAAAAAATGATGATAAAATCATGAAAATCACTGAATCATTGCACGAGATTGTGATACTTCACCACTAGGCACTGGAAACCAGTGAACACGGTATCTTCTACCTTAAAGAAAAAAACAGGACCAATGTAGGACAAATGGGACACTGTCATTGCTGAATGCTGCATGGCTTTTGTATTACCTGGCATCGTCCTATTCACAAAGCCATTGACTGTGTACATTAGGGATGGTGACTGGCTCCAGCTCTTGCTTTCATCAAACACAGCAAACAGAAGCACATGTTGCTTGTCAAACATCTTCTGAGTCCCATCCTCAGTCAGGGTGCCTGAGAAAGAAAAGACAGGCTTCTATTGTGTTCCAGATTGAAGAGTACTTTCTGTGTTCCCATTCATCTAAATTTGAGGCTAGAAACAAGTAATGTTGATATAAATTTGAATCATACATTCCCAGTCAGCTCTTATGATGTATTCCTATAATCCAGTACCCAGGAAGCTGAGACAGGAGGATTATGAGTTCTAGCACAGCTGGGCTACATAGGGAGTTCAAATCCATTCTGGAATATTAAAAGTTTACCTACCTCAAAAAGTCAAAATCTAACATCATCAATGAAAAACCCCATTTCTTTCAGTCTCCTAGACCAGAACACATACCCTGTGTTGAGTGAAGCTTCCTCATTAGGTGGGACATGAGACTAGAGAAATGTTTGTATCAAGATGAATCCATTTTTATATGAGTAAAAATAGGGATAAAATGAAAATGCCCTTTATAAGATTAACAGTTTTTTCCCCAGTGTAATCACAGTATCTTTTACATGTCAGAAATTTAAAAATATTTTTGTATAATGAATAAGAGAGCTGGGTATATGATCTGCATATCGGTATAAATGACATCGTCTCCATGGCACAGTTTGTTGTGATTCTTTGGTTCTTTTAATGAAAGATGAGTTGAAGTCTCTTGGAATAGAAGGAAGAAAGAAGAAAGTCAAGTGTATTTCTAAGAAGCATAGCTAATGGAATTCCTGACTATTGGGGCACAGTCAAAAGGATGACCCATGGTGAACAATGCCTTGGGGAACTGTGAGAGAATCTCCTGGAAAAAAAAGGCAGAGGGCCTTTTACCTCAGGTGCATTTGGTTACCTGGATTGTTCTTGGACATGATTTTATGTTTCCTGTGACAAACATTTATATCTAATTTATAAAACATGCTGTTCCTGTTGGATGTCAGAACATAGCTATAGAACCCAATCTGGTCAGTGCATTCCAAATCTGAATATGGCCTTCTGCCTTTCTTTCATGCTTTCCCAGATATAATCTATATATAGTTCATGCCAGGCCAGGCCATTGTGTTCAAATTGGTTTGTCCTGAGAACATTCTGAGAAAGGGCTTCTCTGTCACTTTTTAGTATGAGCTTTCTAGAATTTATTTACATGTTTTTCTGAACTCAAACATCCTTCCTTGGATTACTGCTTTGCTTCATTCATGTAAAAAGTACACTGAAACGGAAGCAAAATTGTCCAGAGCATTAGATTGTTGTCCATCCATTCTCTAACGACCTCAAATCCCAAGTCTCACAGACACAGATCTGCATAGGTGGGCAAATGTCAACACTCCCAAAATCTGTGGACTACATCCAAATTGTTTTTTACACCAATTTGTTTTTTAAGAAATCAAGCTGAGCTGGGGGTGATGACTCACACCTGTGATCCACCACTAGGGAAGCTGGGGGAGAAATATCACTATGAGTTCAAGGCCCTTTCTACTAAAAAAAATAAAAATAAAATACCAACCAACTAACTAACCAGCCAACCAACCAGCTAACTAACCAACCAACCAGCTAACCAACCACCCAACCAACCAACCAACCAACCAGCCAGCCAACCCACCTTCAACCAAATAACAACATAAAAGAAAGCTGGAGTTACACATGTTTATGAACCAAATCACCAACACGAATTTCAGCTATGTTGGTTGTACCAGCCAATGTCATTTCCAGGAACTCTCTCAGTGACTAGGGTGTTGTACCCTTCAGAATGAATAGACCTGGCTACAAGATGATGGACTGGGTGTTAGGACTATCTTGTACCTCACTGGTACAAATAGGCATAATTATGCTCTAATTATATTTTGAGAGAAAAGTTTTATTTTAACAGGAAGGGTGATATGTAGGAGGAGCTAAGGGGGAAGGAGTACCGAGAGGAAGAGATGGAGTAAGGAGAGGAGAAGATGATGGAGAGGAGAAGCTAGGTGATGAGAGAGAGAAAGAGAGAGAAAGAGAGGGGAGGGCATGGAGGCAGATGTTCACATGTCTCTACCAGTCAAAGATAGTTGATATATCTAGGTTGGGTATTGGGTTACACTTCTGATTGAGCATTACCAAACTTATAAAGCCTTTGATTAACATTTTAAAAAATTGTATAAAAGCAAAAAGGAAAAGGGGGCATGGGATAGGGGTTTTCTAGGGAGGGGAAATGGGGAAAGGGGATGGCATCTGAAATGTAAATAAAATATCCAAAAAAATGGTAGATATAAATAATAATAATAATAAAAAAAAGAGTAGACCTGGCTTTGAGGCCAGCATTACTGGTCATACAGGTATGCTGGCACGATGTCAGAATAAACCTGAAGGGAGTTGCCGTGACTAAGATGAAGGGAGGTTTTGGAAGAAGTGGGAAAAGTCAATACCAAGTGCCACTTTCCATAAGCCAGGATCTGGTCTCTTCTCCTGCCTCGCCTACAGGAAGGTACCAAGGTTCCCCAAGCTTCGGCCCAGTATAATCTCCCAGCCAGCCCAGTATCTTTGCCATAGTTGAATCTGCTGGTATTGTTTTTACCTTTCTTGCAGATAAGCAGAGGCCCAATCAGGCCTGAGTTGAAATCCTGGGTCAGGTTTTCATAGGAGTAGTAGATGTGGGTAAGGCATGGTGGGTCATCGGGTGTGGGCCCGCTGTCCTCACTGATGACCCATACATAGGTGTATTCTTCTCCAGGAGCCACGACATCATCCATCCTCTCAACAGGGAATGTGTGGTCCAGGTAAGAAGCCCCTGGAGAAGTGACAGCCACAAAGACATCCAGAGTTTTCCACCACTCTCCAGTGTGAGGAGAGCAGGTTGAACTTGCTCTCTGCAGATCACCTGCCTTTCATAGCAACTTTTATAGTCAGAGGTAATATATACCCCATACACCAACCTCTATCCCCATATTTATAGTTCACAATGCCCTTAGGAATAATTGTTACTAACAAAGATTAGTTAAGGCTGACTAAGTTAGTTTTCAGGTTATCAGAACAACTGTTTATATGTAATCAGAGACTCAAATCACATTTCATCAATAAACCACCTCATAATACAAGAATCAGCATGTTTCCTTCAGAGTTCTTCAAGTCATGCTAGCTTACTCTTGGCATGGGATGTGTGTGCTGTTTTCATGCTGTTTTGTTTGGTTCTGAAAAAAAATATATAATGTCTTCTTTCCCAGGGCAATAATCCTCAGCCCTGTTTTTTTTTTTGTTTGTTTGTTTGTTTTGTTTTTTTGTTTTGTTTTGTTTTGTTTTTGGGTTTTTGTCTCTTAGTTGCACCTTGCCACTGGAGCTTGCTGGAGCTTACCCACCGCCACGGTTTCAGCATCCAGCTACTGCACATAGCCTACTCTTTAGGCATATGAAGCTGGTCTGTCCCAGGGTGAAGGTGCCTCGATTCATTATGCAAAGACCCGTTGAAAACCTATGCATACCAGGTGCTCCCTCCAGCAGCAGAGGGGCAATGTAGAAATCAGTCTTCCGTTTTTGAAGAAGAACCTAGATTAAAAGGAGTTTGGAGGGTTGAGCCGTGGTAGAGATGGAGCAAGCGAGAGCAGGAAGGGGAGAGGTCAGGGTCCTAGGCAATCAAGAGGGACTGGCTTCCTCTTTGCCAGAGGCATTCTTCATTCAATTAAGTGAAGCCTTCTCTATCATCAGTTGATGCCAAGGTTCCTCTTTGGGTTGAAGTTAACTTTGTTTGGCAGAAGGTGAGGCCATCAGAGTATAGGGAAACAATCCTGAAGTGTTTCATCTTATGGCCAAAGAGCCAGTGGGAACTTTTTCTTCATGGAGTGATTGCACTTTTGAAAAGAGAAATGCTTGGTCTTTCTAGCATTGTTTCTCTCTCTCTCTCTCTCTCTCTCTCTCTCTCTCTCTCTCCCACACACCTCTCTCTCTCTGTTCTCTTCCTCTCTCTTTCTCTCTGTTCTTCTCTGTCTCTCACTTTTCATTGCATTTTATTGATATATGATAAAGTTCATCAAATTTAAATATAATACTTGCTGAGTTTTAACCAGTGTGTATAGTCATTATAGCTCGTCATAGTGAGCGTAAAGAATGGCTCCTTTGCTCAATGTATCCTTATGTTTCCTGTAATCAATGCCCTCTCCTGCCCCTGCCGAAGAAATTGTTTGCTTTCTTTCACTAAAACTTTGTTTTTATATAATGTCATATACATGAGATGATACATTATGTATCCCTTTGCGTTTGGTAGGGGTCGTATTAGGGTTTCAATTGCTGTTATAAAACACCATAAGCAACTTGCTGAGGAAATCAGAGCCGAAACTCAAACAAGGCAGGAACCTGAAGGTGGAGTTTTATGCAGAAAACATGAAGGGTGCTGCTTACTGGCTTGCTCTCCATGGTTTGCTCAGCTTGCTTTCTTATAGCAACCAGGACTACCAGTCCAGGGATGGCTCCACCCACAATGGGCTGGGCCTCTCACATCAATCATCAATTAAGACGATCCCTCACAAGCTATTATTGTAGCTGCCAGGGTTCGTAGCTGGGTAAGACTGGTGATTGTGTCCTTTCCCTAGTCGTATGCATAGAACCTTCCAGTACTACGGAGTCTAACCAGTAGGAAAAAAGCCTGCGGGTCAGAAATAGCTTGGTTTCCTCAATTCCTATAATTCACGTACAACCTACCACAGCATGTTAAGGATGCCCCTCCCTGTCACGTGACTTGCACTGACTCCAGAGCAGAGCGAGAGGTCTGCTACAGTTTCTTAATTTTGTCCCACCCCCATATTTGGTGTCTCTTTTTCTGACTGCTTTGAATAGTTTTGTTTTATCATTAGTTTTTGGTCACTGCTCATGTTATGCTCTGGTGCAGTTTTCTTCCTGTTCCCACTTCTCAGAGTTGCCAATTCTTTTTCTTTTAATTAATTTTTTTTTCATATTATCTACTTCCCTACCCAGCCAGCTTCATGATCTCTCTCTCTCCCTTCCCTCCCCCCTCTGAAAAACAACCAGGAAAAAAAAATGAAAAACAAAGCAAAACAAAACAAATCTAATAAAAAGAAAAGTCAACAAAACAAAAATAATCAAAACCAAAGAGCACACTCACACACACACACACACAGAAGAGAGAGAGAGAGAGAGAGAGAGAGAGAGAGAGAGAGAGAGAGAGAGAGAATACCCAAAACAACAACAAAAACCCACTCCAAAACATGAAGTCCATGTTGCACCAACCCACTAGTCCTGGCATGGAGCCTGCTTTAGAGTGGAATTCATATACCCAGTGTCACACTATTGGAGAAAAATAAATTTCCCTTCCCTAGCAGGTACCAACCACAAATAGCTTTCTGATGGAGGGTGGGATCTTGTGTTCATTTTCCCACCTCAGTGCTGGTAATTCGTCTTCTTTGAACCTGTGCACTCTCCCTCTCTGCATGTCATCTAGTTGTGGGTCTCTGCACTAGTTCCCATCTACCGTAAGAAGAAGCTTCTCTGATAATGAATGAACAAAGCACTGATCTATGGTTACAGCAGAATGTCAAAGGGAGTCGTTTTATTGTTCTTTTAGTAGAATAATAGCAGCTATCACCAGGGTCCATGATCCATCTAGCCTCCGGTTTCTGGCCACCTCTAATCAGGAAGTGGTTGGTTACTACCATAACATTTGGTACCAGTATATGTTACAGGCAGACCATTCTCTGCTGTTGGTTGCAGAGTTTGTGGCTGGGTAAAATTGATAGTTGTTTCTCCTCTGGTAGTGTTCAGGGTACCTTCCAGATTCATGAATGCTAGTCAGTAGGGGTGAATGCTAGTCTAGATACGGACCAGCTCAACTTCTCCACGTTCAATAACATAAATAAGTTGTATCTTTAGCAGTAGGGCCTTTCCATCAGATATGTAGAGTAACCAATACCTTGGGCCTGTGATATTGGGGGCTGAGTGAGGTCTTGTCAGACCTTTCTTCATCTGTAGGTCTGTAGTCTCTACCACATCTGAAAAGTTTTAAGCTGTTTTTTCTCTTCAAGCTCTTTTTCTGTCCCCATTACTTTTGAGACCCAACTACACGTGTTAACACGACATTATATCACAGTTCTTGAGTGTTCTGCTCATCTTCAATATATTTTAAACTTAAAGAGGTTTTTTAAATGCATTAATATTCTCTAATAATTTCCTCACACCATGTAATGTATTCTGAATATCACCTGGTATTCTTTTCATTTCTGGTTACATTCAGGTATTTTTTAATCTTCCATCTCACTCCTGATCATGCTTGTACTTGTCTCTACTTCATGGCACATAATGGAAGGACTCAAAAACAGTCCCCTAAATGTTAATATCTCAGCACTGTCAACCTCCTTAACCTAAAACCATCTTCGTAAACTCTGTGCATTCAAGACATGGCGTGAGTTTTGACGGCATCGGCATGAATCTGTGTTCTCCAGGCATGAGTGGGAAACGAGGCACCTTGTTTGGTCAACTCTGGTGGGGAGCTTGGTTGCTGCCGAGCTGCATATTGATGCGCTGTGTAGGGTTCTAAGCATGGAAGCCACACAGTGGAAGAGTTGAGAAATTGTATCTGGATGTGCTTATTTCACAAAATCTCTAACATTGACCAGAATGCCACGTATGACGGGTGGACCCCAGCTTCTCTCTGACCTCATCGTATGTTATTCTTGCCACTTACTATGTACCCACCACCCACGCCCCCTGCCTGTGCGCTGGACATGCTCACTGCTATCTTACTCAGGTTCTCTGCAGATACAGGTCCTTCTGTTTAGCGTGTTCGTGCTCCATTTCATTCTTTAGACAAATGCTGCTCACATTTCTGAAGCCAACGCAAATGCCAGTTACTTCTTCCCTCATCTCTGATTGTGTTACATAGATTTGATTTTATGGTACTTATCATGATTCATAATTAAATATCCGTGGTATACTCTTTTCTACTGGGCTACAATGATCATTCTGCACATTTTGATTGCTGGAGTGCGGACTCCTTAAGGGAAAGGGTTAGGCCATGTATGCCCAGCATCTCTGGTATCTTCCAGAGCACATGGGAAGCGTGGAATATGTGCCCAATCCATGTTTGCTGTAAGGCCACCAACTCATAGCTAAAATCTGTTAGGATTACACGATATGAAAACAAATTAAATGCCATCATAAGAAAAGCTGGATGTATTATTTAGAACCTTACATCACGGATTGCTCTTTAAAAAACAATCAACATGCAAATCTCATCAATCTGGTGACATAGCTAAATTCTAGCACAAAATCTGGTTGATCTGGAGTCTTGGCTGTGGGTAGTTTATTTGTTTAGTTTCTGCTCACTAGTGTCCATTACAATAATTTTTCATCTAACTACTCACCTCACTATCATAGACACCTGAGACTATGACTCTTGTTCTAGTGTAAAGATCAACAATCGAGTGTATTACACCTATCCCACCATAAAAGGTTTAACACTAGTAACTAATATTTACTATCAAGTAAACTCCCACTCCAGTAATAAATAGGATTTGAATGTTAACAACAATCAGGGGCCAAGGAATGAGAAAAGCTTAAGTAACTTTCTGTGAGTTATAATGTAAACTCTCAATAGAGAAGTCTCTGAGGAAGAGTCTCAAAGGACAAACAGGGAGCTTTATCTCTGAAGGTTCTGAAGCAAACACCAACAGGACTGATAAGGTGGGTCACCCTCCCAGTTCCGGCTTTGTGCAACCACTGGTAGGCATGCGGTTCCTTGAGCTGCCCTACCTGAGGCGTGTGTGAGGCCTTTACTAAGTGACTCTTCCTCCATAGTCTCATGGGTTAAGACATGCTGTTTCCTCAACTGAAGCTTCCACTGTTCTAGCTGCTGCAACCCCACAGGGGATTCCGACAGTGGGAAGTAGCGTCTTCCGCTTGTCTTTACAGGTTCCTCAAAAGCAGAAACTGGCCTTCTTTGTGGGGTAAGAGGTTGTCTGATAAGATGCCTGCTTATCTTTTAGATGTCTGACTAAATACAGCTCACTCCTTCTCTGACTTCTATGCTACATGGTGATGATGGTCTTTTAAAAAATTATTTGATTGTTTTCATATATGTATATGTGATATGTAGTTGTGTGTGTATGATTGCATGTGTGTTCATGTGCATGTAGGGGCTGACGTTGACATGAGGTATCTTCCTCAATGGACTCCACCTTATATATTGAAACCGGAGATTGCTGATTCAGTAGTCTAGTTAGTCAGCTGGATCCAAGGATCCCTGTCTCTATCTCCTAAGCCCTGGGATTACAGGAGGGCTGTGACATCCATATCCCCTGCTGGGGATCCAAACTCCTGAACTCACACTTGGTAATAAGCATTTTACACATTGAGACAATTCCTATCACAATTTAGGATTAAATATTTGTTAGATTGTATGAATCATGATACCTTTTCCTGCTAGGTCGAGGGAGAAGGCATATGAACCTTGACATCAGAATCAAAACTTTTGGGTTGTACTCCTGTGAACTTGGAAAGGGCTCTTAATATTCCTTTAAAGCCCTTTATCTTAAATTAAGATAAAATAATTTCTTTTTTAGAGACACATTTTTATGGGTTATGAGGACTATCACATACACACATACACACACAGAGGGAGGGAGAAAAGGAGGGAGGAGGGAGGGAGGGAGGGAGGGAGAGAGAGAGAGAGAGAGAGAGAGAGAGAGAGAGGAGAGAGGAGAGAGAAAGACAGACAGACAGACAGACAGACAGACAGTCTGATCTGTTTGGGTTCCTGACACAGGGTTTTTCTGGGTCTTTCTCCATATCCCAAGCTGTCTTGTAAATCCCAGCCTTTCCATCTCAGCTTCTCGAGTGTGGGCATTACAGATCTGATCCTATGTTTAGATGAAAAATATCTTAGTGCTCTTGTATTCTAACACTTCTGAGAAAGACTAGATTGGACTGGTCCTAGGTTTCTGTAATAGAGTCTCACTAGCTTGGGTGGCATCTAAGCATAGCCATTCTTCATTTATCTTAAGGCTAGACATGGGTTTCAACATAGTGATGCTCTCATGATGGCCTCCTTGGTACAGAGGGATCTCATTCCATCTTGTTCTCAGGAGGCACACAGAGGCTGAAAGAGCTCCACCTGAAGTTCCATTTCTAAGGGTACAAAACCTGTCATGAAGGTTGTGACTCCATGATGTGAGTTCCTCCCAAAGTCCCCACCCCGATATGGTCTCATCAAGAACCAGGTTTCCAATTTATAAATTTATAAAATTTATGAAATTTATAAAACACAAACCTGGAATCTATATCAGTAATGTAGCTATTTTAAGGTGAGGAAAATTGGTAATAAGACAATATAACTGCTTATACTCACTGACACAATTAATACATTTCTGAGCAAAGGGAAGATAATACAATGTTCTTGTTTCTCATGAGTCCTCAGTCCTTCAGTTTAGTTCAACAATGATTGCCAAGACTCTCACCACTCCCCCGAGCATCCTGGGCTCTGCGCCAGGTGCAGATGCAAAGGAGAAAGCACATGATGGCACTGTAGTTGTGATGGCTTTGACCTCTGTTTTTTTCCCCATGGCTATTCTATGCAGAGGCTATAATCAGAACAGGCTACGCTGCCAATCCTAAAGAAGAACCTGTGTAAGAATTGCCTTCTAGGTGTCTGACTGATTTTCCTAGTGTCACCAAATTTATTTTTGTGATCAAGTTTACTGGCTCACACTCAAGCTTAACCCTCAGTCAGTTTTAAAACCCATATGAACAGGATTCTGTGACACGCGTGCAGGTACTGAAAATGCTGCTATGGCAACACAAATAGATGTCCAAAAGAAAAACTTTCATTTTCATTTTAATGTAAGATAGCATTTTGTATACTTGAATGGTAATTTTAATTGTTTAAAAGGTGAATCATGGGCACCAGGAAATAAATAGCCAACAATATGGATTTGTACATGAACTGCATCCTGTTAGTACAGACGGAATTACCACTAAAAAGAGGATAATTTATCAGTATTTTTATTCTTTTTAATGCACATCATTTTACCTCTAGAATAAAACACAAGTGTTATATTTCTCATTCTGTAACCTACATAATATAAAACAAAATAGAAATAGCTGTTTAGAGGAAGCATTTGTGAAGTGTGGGGGTTTTTGTTTTTTGTTTTTTTTGTTTGCTTGTTTTTTTTTTTTTTTTTTTTTATAAATCTTATTTTGACTTTGTAATCCAAATCAAGTTAAAATTCTAAATTGAAAAGAAGAGAAATGGGTAGGACGGGTTGTGATAGGACACACAGTCCTCGTCCATCCTGTGGCAGAGTAAACGTCTTACATGAGAGTTCCTCGTCTTGTATTTACTCAGCTCTGTTCAGTTCTTTCTTGCTCAGTCCAGTCAACTTTATAACGAGCTTACCCCTGTCATGATGTATGAATTATTTTCAAAGAGGCCTCCAGTATGTTTTTAAATGTCAAGTGGTGCATGCAAGCTTCTGGGAAAAGCAAAGTTCCGTAAAGTTCTGTTACCCTTTAGGCCGCTCATTCGTTAAATCTCCCCTTGTTATTACTTTCGTGTGAATTTTTCCTCCCGTTTATTAAACACAGTGAATGCCTCTGTGCATGCAAAGAATCAGAACATTCATTTAGAAACTATAAATTAGACAATGGGAAAATTAACACTTGTTTTGTAAAATGAATTTGACTCCACTGCATAGACACATGAGGGTTTTTTTTTTTTAATGAAAAACACAGCTTTTGTGCTTTATGAGAATTCTTATTTTAATCATTACAATTTGTTTCATACTTGGTAAAAAATAAATAAACTGTGTTAAGAATTTGAATGCTATGAAAATTTCTAGAGGGCTAACTTCATATACAGAATTTTTAGCACTTAGATGCTCAATATAATCACTATTGGATCTTCAAAACTTAGGACTCTAGCTTACTAGCAGGTGGCTAAATGTAATAGAATTTTAACATTAAATATAATTTAATGCATTTTATCTAATTCTAAAAGTAATTCTGTAGTACAGTACAAAGCACCTCTACAAATACAAGAATATAAATCAAATGAAAGAATAATATCTAGGGTCTGGGAGTGGAGTTCAGTGGGATAGTATTTACCTAGCATTTTTGAGATTCTGGGTCTGATCTTCAGAGTGCGCACACACACACACACACACACACACACACACACACAGATACACACACAAACACATACATAGATACACACATACATACACACAGAGAGACAGAGACACACAGAGACATAGAGGGAAGGAGAGGGAGAAAGACAGAGAGATAGAAGAAAGAACAATAACAATATTAAGACTTATCATGAAACAGGCTTTCTCAAAATAATCACTCAAAATTTGAAAATTTGGACCACAGAAAGCTTTCATGGCTTTAACTTTAGTGCAATGCATGCTATTTATAGACTTTTTGGAAATTAAATTAATTTCATTTTGATTAAAATTATTTTAGTGATAGAAAATTTGGGTTTTGAAGTAGCTTATGTGTGTGAGTGGTGTGTGTGTGTGTTCATGTACGTGCATGCATGCGTGCGTATGTGCAAGTGTGTGTGTGTGTGCGCGCGTGCGTGTGCACGTGTGTGTTGAATACACACATGAGCAGGTACACTTGCCCATGAATGGGCGGAAGCCAGAGAACACCCAATGACCTGAGCACTCTCGCCCTTAGTCCCTTGAGACAAAGATTCTTGGTGAAGCTCAGCTGGTGACTAGCAAGCCTTACAGGTCTTCTGTCTCCATTCCCCATATTAATCCCCATCCCCAAGCACTGAATGTTATGGATGCTTTTTATGGGGGTTCTGGAAGTTTGAACTCCTGTCATCATTCTTGGTGAATAAACACTTAATGCCTGCTGAGCTGTCTTCCCAGAGTCGATACAAAGCTTAAAATGCCATTAGAAAGGAATTGTATTTCCACAAGCCAGTTTTGTGTGTTCTGTCAAACAGGGGAATCCATTTTCAACCCATTTGCAACCATGGATTCTCAAACTTATGCCTCGTATCTCTGCCCCACATTGTCTGCCTAGTGAACATTTATTCCTGGGGGAAAGAATTCGGACTCTCACAGAGCTGGCTCACCATGTAGCTAGTTTATCCTCACAAAAATAGGTCAAACTATAGAGGTAGACAGTAGGTGACGGTGATTGCTGGACACAGATGGGGAGATATTGTATTTTAACACAGAGGGGCGAAATATTCTAGACTTCTTTCTACATGAGGGAAATTGTGTACTAAGATTACATCTTGTTTCCTAGGGAAGGTTCCCCCCACCCCCCACATATCTGTATTTCCCATGTTACTTTGAACTTATAGGACTACAGGCACGCATGTGCAATGCTGTGATACATTTGCTAGAACAGATGTGTGGGTGCATTCTCGATAATTTCGTCTCACCAGTGCTTGCTGACTGAGTAATAAAGGATCAAATAAACATCGAAGGAGGATGAGTGATGTTGCAAAGTCCATTCCCTCCACAAACAGCTGAGCTGAGGGGCAGAGTCCACAACCCTTACCTCCTCCCACGCTGGGGGCGGAGCTTAAAAGGGACTATCTGACCAGGTTGTTCTCCTATCCTTCTCTGCATTGCTGAACTCTTGTTTAGAAACCCAATATGTAGGCTCATCACTGCATGAATCTGGGGAACATAGAAGCACCTCATCTCATCCAGGAACTTGCCACTTGTCTCGATTTTTTTTCTCTGTTGCTATGATAAAGCACTGTCTAAAAGCAACTTGGAGAGGGCAGTTTACCTAGGCTAGCATCCATTATGGAGGGAAGCCAACTGGAGGCAGAAGCCAGAGCAGAGATCACTCAGAACTCTGTTCACGAATCTGTTGCCCTGGCTTGCTCAGCTGCCTTTCTTTACACAGCCCAGGTTTACTGCCCAGGAATAGCACCATACACAGCGAGCTAGACCCTCCCATATCAATTACAGTCAAGAAAAATGCTCCACAAATAGGCTCGCCAGCAAATGGAATGAAGGTAATGCCTCAACTGAAACCTTTATCTGGGACAGCATAAATCTTATTGCTTGCAAAGCTGACGGTATTAATTTATTTAGTAGCTGGCTTAAAAAAAAAATGTTTGCTTGCCCTGCCTTACCATTGGGGTTTGTTTATGACTATTAGGAGTTGCAGAAGCAGGGAAGAGAAGCATAGTAGCCACGGAGTTCAAGCAGAATCCATGTGCCCCACATTTATCTGCCTGATGATGAGTCTTGCTTGTCTTACTGTAGAAACATGGATTCACTTCTGCCTTAAACCATCCTAGAATGTATTGTTATCTCCTTTTTAAGATCAGCATACGGAATCAAGTGATTCGGTGACATGAGGTAATATTCCTACCCTCCTTACAAGGAACAGGAGCCTAACAAAAATCCCAGTGTTTAGATGATTCTAAAACCATTCGTTTTCATCTCTGAAACTGAAAGCAGGTTCGATCTTTGTAATTACAATTTTCAGGAAAAGAATTTTCTCTAAGAGGGTATGGTTAACAATACCAGTCTGAATATTTAGCAGTGATGTTAAAGTGATCTACCTTTTCTCCTGTCAGAGGGATAATAAGTTCATCTTACCTTCTGAAAATTTACTGTATTTAATTCCTTGAGGATGGATACTTAGTGGTTTTTCTGCTTTGTTTTTAAAGTGAACTTTAATGACGTCGCCAACTTCAGCATATAAAGTAGGTCCAAGAAGTCCTAAGGAAGAATATGTTTAAAATTGTTTATATTCAAGATCATGAAAGACACAGCTGCTAAGCAAGAGAAACATATAGAAAGGCCCCAAGATGATTGTTGTCACTCCTCCTGGTCCTGATGTTGGCTTGCTTCTCTTGGACTTGACTTGACCATCTTCTGATCTTTGCATCTTTGTTATCCCATCAACTCCATTATGGCTTATCATATAAGAATTGACAGGCAAACCCTTGGCCTTATCCCATAGCAACTACAAGGGCTGAGAAATAGTTTTCCCCAGATCCTAAACCACACAAACAACAAAAGGCAAAGCTATGATTTAAACTTAAATCTACCAGACTCTAGGTACCGAGTTTTAAGCCACCTCTTTACACAGAATCCATCCATCCATCCATCCAACCATCAGATACTAAGTACTCATACTGTCTTAGATGCCAAAATGCCAGCCTGTGGTTGACACATAGATGAGAGGTAGATGAGGCAAGATGAGAAATATGAAGAGAAACATTCTAACAATAACACAGGTATTTAATTATAAACTGGAACAACACCAAAGAAGATGCCACTCAGAGAATAAAGATGGAGGGGCTGTGCATCAATAAACACAGGCAGCTCTAGCTGGTGGGAAAAACTGCTGCCATCCAGGCTGTATAGGGAAGTCTATTCCAGGCTTGTGAACGGGGAGTGGGTCAGGACTGCCAAACACTTTCCTGAGAAAGTGATGCTTTCTATGAAGAGCAAAGACCAAGGAACACGGAATTGGGCACGTGAGATCAGCAAGTGAAAAGGTTCTGAGACGCCAGAAAATTCGGCCTACTGAGAAAGGGCAATCGATGGCCACTGAAGTCCTTAGTAGGTAAGAGAGAAACGCATTGAGAGAAACACCAAAGACATCATCATTTTGTGCCCAATCACTCAGGGCTGGATAGAACATTTGGAATTCTGTTCTTCATCTAATAATAGTGAGACTGTTTTTCAGTTTTTCAGCAGGATGCAGGATACAGCATGAACCAGACTGTTAATATGTTTTTTTTGGTTCTTTTACTTTTATAAAGTCTCCTTTTAAAAGATTTATTTATTATTTATTTCATTTGATTACACTGTTGCTTTCTTCAGACACACCAGAAGAGGGCATCAGATCCCATTACAGATGGTTGTGAGCCACCATATGGTTGCTAGGAATTGAACTTAGGACCTCTGGAAAAGCAGTCAGTGCTCTTAACTGCTGAGCCATCTCTCCAGCATGTTTTTGGTTCTTTAACTTTTCTGTTGCTTTCCTTTTAAGTTTGCTCTCTCTCTCTCTCTCTCTCTCTCTCTCTCTCTCTCTCTCTCTCTCTCTCTCTCTCTCTCTCTCTCTCCCCCCCCCAGATTTTGATTTTTAGGTGCTGTCTGTTTCTTACAAATGACCTGGAGAGAATCTGGGGTAAAAACTGGTAAAAGGCTCTGAAAGAGACATTGTCTAGATGAGGGGTAGAGTGGGTTCTTCAGCAAAGAAAATGCCAGATAAATATGCTGGAGACAAAAACCTCTGAGTTTTAGAATGTATTGGCTATGGAATAGGGGGTGGGGGTCATCAAGGTGTTACAGTGCCAACAAGGGTCTGTCTGAGAGCTGGGTAGATGGTGACACACTGTAGGATGAAGATACCATGTGCTGATTCTGTTCAGTGTGTGTGGGGTGTGTGTGTGTGTGTGTGTGTGTGTGTGTGTGTGTGTGTGTGCCTTGCATGGTAAAAAAGACTGTACACAGGATTAAATTAATGGTTAATTGTGGGAGGCTGAGATTGTCCTGGGTCACCAAGTAAGTCTTATGTAGTCACAAGGATACACACTAAAGGGTCACAAGAGAAGCTTAAGAAGGAAATTAGAAGATGCTAACTGTGAAAAGGGCAGAAGGGGAAAACACATCACACACAGGCAGCTCTAATTAATGAAAAGGCAAGAGAGTGACTTCTCAGGGACGGAGCTCTGCCAACACCTCTATTTAAACCCAGTGAAGCCTACTCTGATCCTGCACATCGAGAACTGTAACTGTTAGCAGAAGAAAAAACCCCTCATGTTCTGAGGCAAGGTCTTGTCATGTAGCCCAAGCAGGCCTTGTCATACTCATGATCTTATTGTTCTGATTTCCCAATGCAGGAATCGTAGACATGTGTCAGGACATCTGGCTGATTCATTTTTTTCCCAAAGCACTAAATGTGTTGTAATTTGTCACAGCTCAACAGAGGTTGTGCCTTCCGTGGTCTGCTCCCATCTCTCTACTCTGGTCCTGCCTCTTCATTCTCTGCTTATCTTTCTACCCACTGCCATCCTGTTCCTGCCTTGCCTGCTCCTATCTTTCTAGCCACTGTCATCCTGGCCGTGCCTTCTCTGCTCCTATCTTCCTGGCCACTCTTGTCCTGTTCCTTTTATGGATTCATCCATCTTGAAATTTATATTGCTTTTATGCCAGGATCTTTTTTGTTTGTTTTTCTGACTCTGGACAGGATCGTGGAGGCCACATTCTTCATGTCTCAGTTTAGAGAAGGTTAACAAAGCTGGCTATGTGTGTGGAGAAAAGGATGGAGACTGGGGATTAGCTTGCCCAGGATAGGTCAGTGGCTCCCTGGTATTGCTGAGACTAGAATCTAGGTCTTGGAGTGTCCAAGAAAAATCTTTCCTTAATTCTTTGGGGGCAGGTTAAGACTCTTGCCTTCCTGGAATAGTCCAGATGGGTTCCTCTTTTGACTTCTGGAATTCTCTGCTTCATTGGCTGACCCTGTCTTCTGAATGTTACCTTTCATCTGGCTTACCATGGAAGCTCAACCTGTCCAGGCCGCCCACAGTCCAGTATTTACCGGCAGCACTGTCACGGTATTTTGTTGTCCTGCCTCTCTTGCATGGTTATTTGTTTGTTGTTATCACATGGCTACAAATGCCAAATGCCAAGAAAAACCTTCCTAAGTTATTTGACCCAGTAAGACCTCTTACTTCAATGGGCATTTTGACAGCTTGGGGTGTTTATTCAACTCTCTTCCTGCTTCTTTATAATTAGGGCCCAACTAAAGGATGTTTTCCTAACTGTGACTCAAATACCTTAGTGCATGTAGCAGACCCGAGGCTGAGGGTTTCCTCCTATCCCAGCTATGTAGTCGAAGCTCTTCCCACTGATGGTTTGATGAGAGAGAAGGAAGGTTAGGGGAAGGAGTGATGTACCTTAGGGCTTGAGAAAGCTGTATCGCATGTAGCCAGTCTCATTCAGTTGAAGAATTGGAAAGACCGCAGTAGACGAGCTAGCTGAATCCTCTGCTCTCAGCTGAACAAAGCGTTATATCACATAAGACAGCCACAGTAAACCATTAAAGCTCATTTGGGGACAAGACTTTCATAACCTCCATTAGAAAAATGTGGAGATTCAAAATTTTGAAGCCCAAGTTGAATTCCTGAAACTGGATCTGGCCTCTCCAACTGTCTAGGTCTCCACAAACATCATTCAGATATCACCTTTAGACTATCCCCCAAACAACTTCCTCTGCTTTCAATTTACTAAACTAAGTCTGGGTTCCTGCTACTGTGGGGCTGAAGAACCATGACTTGTTCAAACTCTGCTAGAACCACACCCCAAGTATTTGGGAAAGGAAACACAGTGAAGGTAAAACAACACAAGGCTAGATCTAGGGGGTGCTAACTAGCATTCAATCAGACCTCAGCCAGATCCACCAAGGCTTTTCTTTCTCAACAGCTCTGCATCCTTGGGAGTTTAAGAAGGGACTGCATAAAAAGGGATGTTTTAATCCCCCAGTTTGTCCACATTAAATATGTTCTGCAACGCACAGGCTCTGACAGGAAGCTAACGTTTAAAGCGAAAGGTCTTAAGCACAATCCAGGCTGTTCTTACTAACCTTCAAGGCCTACTTCTGACTAACAAGGCTGTGTCTCAGGAGCTCACTACAAGAGACATCTGACAGGATGTCTGTCACAGTGGTCTCCCTCTCGAAAAACTACCGGCACCGCCTTCTGTCAGTTCAAAAGTCTCCAGCCTGGCCATGGCCTTTTCTGTCACTGTGCACCCAGCACAATACATTGTTTAGCAATGACATCAGTATTTGGTTAAACCTGGCAAAAGCCACAGAGCATTTAGCTTTAAATACTTGCCTTCTCCTCTTGGCCTAGTGAATATGTTCCCATTTACTTACAAGTTACATGGTTCTTATGAACCTATTGAACATGCTCCACTCTGAGCTGTAATATGACCTTAATACCCAACCCTGGGACTCCCAGCATGGGCAGCATCTACTTAAGGCTGAACCAGGAACAGCTTTTAATGCTAGCACTTCCTGCTTCTTCTGTATCCAGATCCATCAGTTATCCCCAACCCCAGGTAGCTTTTCTACTGAATTAATAAACATTAGGTTCCTGTGCTGCTCCCAAATATTCTTGAACCTCTCATTGGTCTCCAGAACTTCCCTGTCTTCTTCCCAGTGGGACCCACATTTCAGGAGGAATTTTTCTTTCTGTCTGCTTCCATTTCTTCACCTGCCGATCACTCCCCAGAGCCCTGTCATCATTTCTCACCCCACCACTACAGCAGAAAGCAGGCTTTATCACCCTCTGTATGAGTACTAATTCCTCCTGGTGCCATTTGACTCTGTTTCCAGGGAATCTCAGCCTCCAGCTCTCCTCAGCCCTCTCTAGGAAGACTTTCTTAAGCTTTTTGGTGACCATTGCTTTCTTGGCATGTTCCTTGGACTCTGTTGCTCCTTTGAGCTCTGTCTATAGTCTCCTCCTCTCATTATATTTTCCTTGGGTGAGCTTGTCCTCCTCCCGCCCACCAGAGCTTCATTTGTAACCTGGTCATGATGTCTCCTGAATATTTGTATCAGTCTAGCTCAGTTCTCCCACCTAAAAGCAAAACTTCTATGCCTACCTGTTCCTTTGCTAGCACTAGGTAGACATTCTACAGACACCCCAGACTCCAAGTCTGACCTCATTATCTTCCCAAACAAGCATCCTTCTTTTCTTCAGTTTTCTTTCTTATTGAATGGCACATTCTACAGTGTACACAGTACATTCTACATTCTACTACTCAGTCCAGAAACTTTGATGTCAGTTATAATCCCCTTCTCTTGTCTTCATCCAATTAACTACCTGTTTAGTTGATTTTAGCTCCTAAGTATCTTTGGAATCCATTTAATTTTCTCCACCCAGCTTCCCCGCTGTCTTGTTTCCTGGATGGGCACCAAAGCCACATTGCCATTTTCTCTGCCCTTGCTATTCTCTAATCCAGCTTCCAGATTTGGAGAGAACAAAACTTTTAATTAATTTTTAGTTAGCATGGGGAACAATGGCATTTATGATGGCATTTCCCTACATGTGTGGCACTGTACTTGACTCACACTCATACAGCAATGTTGAAACCGGTACCTAAAGTGCAAATTTGAGTCTGTCTCTCTCCTATTTAAATGATCTTAGTGTCTCTCTACTTCCCTCAAGACAAAGCTTCCACCTTTTAATGTAGCTCGGCATGTTGTGGTGACCCCCAGCCATAAAATTATTCTCATTGAGACTTCATAACTGTAATTTTGTTACTGTTATGAATCATAATGTAAACATTTGTGTTTTCCGATGGTCTTTGGCAACTCCTGTGAAATGGTCATTCAACCTCCAACATGTTTCAACCCAGAGGTTGAGAACCTTTGATCTAAACCTTCATGTTCTCCACCTTTTGCTCTAAAATGCATCTTTATTGGCTTTTCAGTAGCCGCTTTCTCTCTCTCCTCACCGCTGAACTGGAGAATCTTCTGTATTGCTCTTCTTCAACACTGTGCTAACACGGCCCACTCTCACTGGTCTTTCCAGCTGGCAGATGACTGAGAGTCAGAACTCACCTCTGTAGCCTCAAGTGTGGTATTCTTAGGTTGAGGTCATTAACAGAATACCTAACTGTCTTATTTAAAAGTGAATAAATATACAAATTATAATGATTATAATGCACAAGAATATAAAACGAGCAAAAATATTGCTGTGTTGACATATCAACAATATTACGATATGCATGTGCTAATGGAGCTCTAATTCATAACTGGAATAGTAGCAATAACAATCGTGTAGATTACTTCTGTTAAGCTTTTGTCACGTGTGAGCGTATTATAAGTACTGTGTATTCATTAAACTTCACAGCATCTCAAAAAGGCAAGAGCAAATTCAGGGAGGATACAGATGGGAGAAAAGGTCCTTAAGTTACATACACTAGGGTAGGAATCCAAGCTATGTCCTAAAGGATACGGCTCCTGGGAAGGTAGATGTAAAAGCCACAGTTGTGGTTGACTTTGGAGCCTTGGAGAAAAAGAGAAGAGTGGTGACATTGAGAAGAAGTGGTAAAGAAACAGAAAGATAATTTCACTTTTCTAGATGAAGATTTACCTGAATGTTATTCTATTGCTGATTTTTTTTTCTGAAGGAAAAGACTAGATTTAAAAAAGATAAGAGTAAAAGAGACCAGTGGATACAGGGCAGAGCAGGAGATGGAGCGGGCGGGCAGAAGATGAGCCTAGGAAAGATAACGTCATTACCAGGCTGGGGGAAGGTGAGCAAACTAATGGCAAAGGACTCAACTGGAAGATGCTCTCCCTGGAGACGGCCTCTGTCATTCCTGTGAAATACGTTTATATAGTTAAGCTCTCAGAGCCCTCAATAATTTAGTCTTTGATTAAGGAAGCACAAAAGGAAAAAAAAAAGAGAGGTTTTCTTCAAATGCCATAGCTATTAGAAAAGCAAAGGATCACACATGTTGTTCCTTTGAATGGGTACAGGAAGCTGGATAGAAACTGTAAGAGATTCATTCTGTTAGGACACGCCTGTGCCTAGCCAACTAGATTACAAGCCCCAGGAAAGTCTAAGTTTACTTTGTCTACTCTTGTGCTCACAGTGCCTAATTCAACGTCAAGCTAGCAGAAGGTGCTCGCTCGCCTGTGGTTTGCTAGATGAGTAAACACCAAGTGAAACACTAAAACTTTTTGTGTGGCTTTTTTTGACCAAGGCTAAAGACACGACCGGCTATGTAACATGTGACCTGTTCAATTCCACACTACCCCATGCTCAGAAGAATCCCAGTTTGGTTTAGATTTTACCGTCTATGAAATTCTCAATAATTTGAAGGAGCCCCACATTCTCACTGGGTCTGGGCATACATATACTGCTAGTGTTTGATTAAAAAACCATAATACATCCTATAACAGAAGATAACTAAATGAGTATTTAGTTATTTATTTTAGGGTGTGTTTGTGTGCATGCATCATGGTGTATGTGTGGAAGTCAGAGGCCAATTTGAGAGATTAAGTTCTTTTCTTCTATCCTGTGGGGCCTGGGGATGGAACTCAGGGCTTCAGGCTTGGCAACAATTACCTTTAGCCACTGAGCCATCTGGCCAATTCATAATGGAGACATTTTAAGTATAAAGAACACAATATTTTCCATGAAAAATTATATTTAAAATAAAAATACAGGCTGTGTCTGGAGGCACAGGCCTATAAATCCAGCTAGTTGGGAAGCTGAGACGAAAAAAATCACAATTCACAGTCTTCTCCAGAGACCTTGTCTCAGAATAAAAGTTTAGATGGAGACCAGGGGTATAGATCAGTACAGTACAGATCACTGTACAGGTTTTTTCTTTTCCCTTAACATTCATTAGACTGTAGGTTCAAACTCCAATATAATAATAATTAAAAAAATATTTTTCCAGGCTTACCTGAGTTGCTAGATCGTGGTTTCTCTTTCTTAAAATGTGGCTCATACTCTCTGTAGACAATTTTCTTGAAAGAAGGTATAGAATTCAAACTGGAAATAAAGTACAGAAATGAACTTGAAAGTCATATGTGATATCTATTCCCATTCCAGAAACAGAGGTGTCTATGTGACTAATTTTGTATAAGAGCAGAGTGATAGTATTTTATTATATTTCCAAAGCCCAGGGTTTTATAAATTTGGATCACAAGTGAAATCAACGAGATAATCATTGGTCTTTTTAAAGATAGTCCGCCCCAATATTCATGCTTCCGTGAACACAAGCCTGATGCTTCTCTGATGCTGCTCTTCAGAATCAACCTTTTTCTATAAAGGAAGACAAACTCTAACTCCAGGTGTAAATTAAAAATAGAAGTCACTGAGAAGTAAGTATATCGGTGAACTGTTTTCAACCAATGAATCAGGTATAATTTAGAAACATTTTCCACTTTCATTATATGTTTTTGAATAACTAGAAGATGTGGTAAATTGGTGTCCATTTGGTGGAGCCTGCTTCTAGTTGGGAGAACAGAGACAGCAATAAGGTAAGACTCTGGGATTCATATTGGAAACAAACCAAAAACCCCCATTGGAAAGACTAAGGCGTTTCCTAAGAAGACACAGAGGCTAAACATCACAGCTCATCACAGCCGAGATCCAGGACGCTTAAACCATTTCCCCAGCTTTAGCCAGACCCAGGAGGCGTCCATTCCATTCTCTGTTTCTAGAGTCAACAGGGTCAAGCTTCTTGATACCTACATATTTCACAGGAGTGATGGAGACTCTGGAGGAAGAGCTTCCTCTAGCAGATTTCCCTACCAGTAATATACCCATTTTTCTTTCCTTACCAGGGGAAGACCTGCCCACAGAATGCAATATTGTTAGCTAGGGTCCTCATGTTGTACGTTTGATCTGAATTTGTTCATCTCTAACCTTGTGTCCTAACTTACACCTACCTGTGCCCTACCCCAGGCTGAGCACAGTCGCCAAGTCTGTGTTCTACCCCTAAGCAGGAAAATTGGTGCTGGGAATAATGTATTTTCTTTGGGGTTTCAGTTAATGGCAGTTTCCTAAGAGTACGGGAGTACCTTAGATTATCACTCTGAAAATGCAATCTTTAAAATCATTTCAATGTGATATTTCTTATTAGCATGATACCAAGACCGAATGCCATGACTTCCCAAATAACCCAGTTCCGGTAACAGCAAACTCAAAGGCTGATTATTCATTTGTTCTAAAACATTACACATTACTTTCAAGATATTACTTTTTTTTTTTTTTTTTTTTTTTTTTTTGGCTGATTGCTTTGGTTTTGCAATTGTAAAAGAGGAACACATCTTTCACAATCGCTTAAACTTTGATGCCAACTAAAAGGGAAAAAATGAGTCAATTGGAAGGCCGGGCTTACCATTTAAAATAAAAACTCTGGTGGATGCGTGCTGAGTATACCGTACGATTTCGGTAACCGCAGGAAGCTTTGCACTTAACCTTCCAATTAACAAACTATCCTCTGCAACTCACAGGTAGGTATGATATTATTTAAGCCTCCTCTTAGTTACACATGCCTTTGAATGGCCACCTTACATGGTCACTGACATGGGTAATATTCAGGGCCGACCGGGATACCCAGGCTAAGCCATATTCCAGGAAGTAACCCAAAGTTAGAGAAAACATGAAGCCACATTAGGTAGCCAGGAATAAGTCTAGGAAAAGTGAAAATACAAGCGTGTTTTCCCCGGTGAACCGATGTTGAAAATCGTTTATAGGAAGGCAACAAAGTTAGGGCAAGAGTCACTAAATTATGTTCTTATTATAACGAAGTACATGGTGACATCTTTTTCTTTAGAAGATGAACCTATGTCTACCAGGAATAAATATTATATAACTAGAAGTTCCATTTTTTTTTTTTTTTTTTTTTTTTTTTTAAGCAGACTGTTAAAAGGCTGGAACCGAATGTGCAGGTAGAGCTAAGAGGGTTGTGGAGGTGTGCCCTTCCAACCCATCAATACACTAAACTAACAAACGCGGGTGAAAACAGATTAGGGGGTGCACCTGGAAAGAAAGCCACAGCTAACCATTCACATCGAAATTTCCACGTCTCATAATGATAAAGTGTGTCAGTAGAGGCAAAATTAGCACTCACACATTATTCTGTGTCTCTGTCTGTGTCTCTCTTTTTTTCTCTCCCTTCTCCTCTCCACCCCACCCCCACCCCCGAATTTTAAACCTTGCAATTATAATGGATTTTCTTCTTGGAGAAGCCCACCTGGATTTCACCCCCAGATTTTCAGATCCCCAGTTTACCTTGGATCTGTGGGCTCAGGATGGTAGTTCCAGAGGATCCCCTGAGCAGCCACATAGAACTGCCTTAGCCGCGCAGCCTCTGCCTGGTGGCTGCCCCAGCCCAACCAGTGGGTACCCAGAGCCACCAGGAGGAAGAAGCGCGGGCAGACTAGGAGCATGGCCCTTGTCCTGCCGCGCGCTGCCGCCACCGACAGTGCTCCGTGCTCTGTCCTTGCTGCTCGTTGTCCTGGCTCCCTGGAGGACTAAGAAGCTGCAGGGTACAGTGAGTGTCCCTGTCCCCTGTGGTGGCTGTCTCACCCTACCTCCCTTCCCCTCTGTGCCTAGTGTAGGCAGGGGTTTGTTGAGGTCACTCCCCCCTGTGGTCAGAGGCATTTATTAGAGAGAATGCCAGACAAGGAATTTAGAGGGAAAGGAAGGGCAAGCCTGCTGGAGGTTGTGGTTCAGGAGCTGTGTCCAAGGGTCTCCGCCCCATCACAAAGCAGCATTTCCCCCACTGCACCGGAGGTGGGAGAAGCAATCCCACTTAACCTGCAGGGGGTTGGGGAGTGAGGGAGTGGGGGTCAAAGTTTAAGCTTGCCAGTCGATTTCTGCAAACCTCAGTAAGACCCAACACCCATCCACGGATCCCAGGAAAATGGCACTGCCCGTTAACTAGGAACAGAAAACAGCTTCAGGACAAGTCCACCAACAGGTTAGCATTCTGAATTGCTTAGGACAGACCACCTGGTAAGGGTTTGTCACCAGCTTAAGTGCATGCAGTACAGAATAAAGTTTAGAAAACTCATTTGAGATAGTAGCTGTGTGGTCTGGGGCCAACTACATTTCCAGAGTACTTTTGACATCTGTACAATAAGGACAGCAATTCTAATTTTCCTGGATCTGATTATTGGCAGGGGACAAACTGTTGGAAATTGGATTGCCTCCCCTCCCCCCCCCCCCAGTGTCTTGGCAGCTACAATTTATAAGCTTGTTCTCCTGTATCATGGGTCCATGTTTTGAAGGATCCGATGCATGTTGTTTTAGATTTTATTTTTCTGGTGGTGAAGAAGCTGAGAATTATATTTGAATCAGCAGGATGACTTGTCCTGAGTTCTCCAGAACTCTGTTTCTGTTCCTGCTTTATGCTTCCAGTGCATCCAGGAAATTGTAATCTGGTGCATCCAGGTTCGTCAGCAGCCTGCCCCTCCCCCAACTCCTGCTTCTTTTCCTTTGCTTGTGTTATTCAGTCAGTTTAGAATGCCCCTTCTCCAGTCAGGCATGATGGCACATGCCTGTAATCCCAGGGCACAAGGGGCTGAAGCAGGAGAATGTGAGTTTGAGGCCTGAGATCAGCCTAAGCTATGCAGCGAGACCCTGTACCGAAAAGTAGTTAATCAGCAGACGTGTGCATACATAACTACATTAAAAAGAATGTTCACATACATTTCCTTCTTGCTCTGCCTTTCTGTTCTTTAAAGTCAGGATTTCATCCATTGTTTCTGATTCTGGGTTCAAATAGACTTTTCTGTTTTATGAACTTAATCTGTTCAGAATATATACTCCTTTTGATAGTTTTTCAAGATTCCCTTGTATCCATAGCTAGATTATGATCTGTTCAAAACAGCAAGTCTCTAAAAGCAAGTCTTTTCTTTTCCCCCAGTCACTGCAACTTTCCTAAGGACAGCTTTACTGCTGAAGTCTGCTCATCTGCCTACGTGTACACAGGCTACAAACCGATCACTGGATTTCATTACAGCTCAGCAAAGCAACTGCAGTGTTTGACTCCTTAATGTTTGCATCAATCGCAGACAAGCCATTCGTAATTTTCAGTGACTTATTTATTAAATATGTGAATTAAATTACATATAAAACAGTATGTGTTCTTTCCTGCAGAACAGTAATGCAAAGAGGACCTTTTCTGCTCCTCTGATTTTTTTTCTCTGTGGACAGGGGACATACAACATATATTTGTGGGCTCACTAGAAGGTCCAGCTGTCATTTGGAAGATTGTAATTGTGACCACATTGGTGGTAGACAAAGTGAAATACACAGACCTTATTGAACAAACCACAAAGAGCTTGACATTTGGGGGAGTTGGATTTTACATTCAAACAATGGGCTTTGGGTGCTTTGGTGGAGGGAAAGTCGGCAGTCAGATGTGGCATCCTGGCTCTATTCCTGATCTTCTGTGTCCCCTAGTACCATCTTGAAGTTTCTGTGAAAGTCTCAGCAGCAGAGGTGTAAACAACCTCATAGATATGAAACATGGAAGACCCAGGAGATCTTAAAGCAGGTGTTCCTTAAACTACTCCTCAATCCCAAGAGAAAGCAGACAGACCTTCGGTTTTCCAGAGCCTGGTCACCTGTGGAGGCACATGCTCCAGTGCCTTGGACTAACTCCTGTTTTCAGTAACATCAAAACAGCAACAAACCACAGACCACAGCAGAAACATTTGCTCCTGCTTCTGTGACTGAGCTGGAGGGGGGGGGGCAGAGCAGGAAGAGGTGGATGGAGAGGTGGGAGAGTACATAGTTCTTTCCCTTGGTTCCTGTCCGATGATTTACAGAGAACCCCAGCAAATGAGGTGAAGTTAAAATCAAGTCTGACGGGAAACTTGACATGTGCATTCGGAATCCTGAGAGATTGGATGAGACATCGGGAGGCCAGGTCTCTGAAAAAGAAAGAAACTCATTTAACGACCCCTTCCTTAAAAGATAAAAAAAATTTTCACCGTGCTCACCCCCTGATGTCTGAGACAGTTGCCTCTTTGCAGGTTCTACACTGTCTACCAGCAGGAAAGGGGGCTTTTCACGGTACTGTTTGAAAAGATGGCTTCAGATGATTTCTGTTCCAGTAGGACAGGGGATTTTGAGGCAACCCCACTCTGTCAACATTACTTGGTTGCCAACAATGGGATCTCACACATCCTGGAACAGGTTATATACTGCTAGAACCTTTATCTGGGCAGGAATGGAAATCCTAATCCCGGGGTAAATCCCATTGACCCTACTCGGTCACACATACTTGTTGCCAATATGGTTTTATCATGGCTTAACATTTTAATACATGCCTAAAATTCAATACATATGATATAAAGAAAATTCAAGATTGATATTCTTGCCTTTTCACCTCCTGTTCTATTTTCTTCAAAACTATCCTCATAGAGAACTCACCTTAAGGGGTTGGGTCATATGCAGCGTTAGTGAAGACTCCATATGTTCCTAGGTAGCTGAGAAACAGAAACACAAAGATGATCTGCCATGAAGTAAAAGCTAGTCCTCCCAACAGCCAGCTCACGGTATCTTTAGAACAACAGATTGCCCCCTATCCTGAAATTCTGTCTATTTTAATAACAAAAGCAAACAGGAAAGCAAGTTTCGAGGTGGCACTCAGAACTCTGGGTAATTTGGTTTGCACTTTACACTCACACTTTTTCACAATATTAGGAATGGAACCCAGAGCCCCAATGCATGCTGGTCGAGTGTTCTACCAGCAAGCCATGTCCATAGCCCTGCCCACACTATTGTTTTCTGTGCAGAAAATCAGATCTAGCTTATAAGGGGCTGCAGCCTCTTCTTGATAAGAAGACAGAGTCACAAAGTTCTGAGCCTTGATAACCAATGCTTAAGGGAGGGTTTTGACAGAATGACAGTACTGCCCCCTAGGGATGGTTTTTGGATTTTCATGCTGAAGATAAGGACTGACATGTAGTGGACAGAGGTCAGGAACGTTACAGATCCCAAAACACAAGATACAAAAGGATTGTCCTAGATCCCTTTGAATAGCACACTTCAGGCTTGAAGGCTGCTTGCCTGGAACTTCAATGCCTCACATAGAAATACTAAGTGGGTTTTTCATTTTTTAAGATGTCATTGCTCTGTGAATCACACTAATCCATGGTATTTTGCTGAGTCGTGGAGATTTACAAACTTTCAATGGTCTCCAAACATTTACTAGTGTAGCACCCGGGCTTTAGCACGTTGTTTCTACTATAAATCACTTGCCACTTTATTTCTTTTTTATACTACAATGAGGGTCTCCATTGATTGTTTTTAACCAGTTGAGGTAATGAAGTGTGCACACACAGCAAGCAAGCACGCAAGCTCTCAGAAAGACTCAGTGAAGAGCAGGGGTGGGGGGTCTGGGTGGCTTGGGTGCCTGAAAATCCCTGTGTGTTGATTTTTAAAACACTATATTCAGCTGACATATTATTACCGCATGCTTTTTTCTCAGGACAGGAAAGGCATAGCAGGAGATGTATTACAGAGAGCAGGAAGCGTCACACATGATCCCTCTGACATAGCAAGTTAGAAAGACAGACTGGCGAAATTTGTTCTTGCGCAGAACATTTCCAGCTTACCTGTAAGGTCTCAAGGGGCGTTTTCCATCCACTGAAATAAAGAGAATAAAAAAAAAAAAAAAGAGTGAGGTGAAAGGTCACCCTTGTCAGAGATGATTGAGGAAAGCTAGAAGAATCTTTTTCTACAAAACAAAACCACCAACTACCTTGACCTCCTCTCTCTGAGGCCTCCAGCCTTGGGCTGTGAGAGCTCTCTATTGCTGCATCTGAATTTTTAGTCCCTTAATCCTCACCTGGCATGCTAGCTTTATATATCAGCTCATAACAACACTACAATGGACGCTCTCATTCCCCCTCCTTATTGTAACGTAGGTGATCAGGAGTCTCCTGTCTTAATCTAAACAACAGACTCTGATAGCTAAATCTTTAGCCATGGCTACAGCACTGCCTATAACTTGACAATAGACTATTTCAGCACCAGAAATTAAATTGGGATGTACCTAGGAGATGCCACCCTCCCACGACTCATAGATTTATTTATTGGCAGAGTTTGAGAACAATGGGCGGCTAACAATGGGCAGTTTTTATAACCTTGAATTTGTCTGAGAACTGAAGAAACAACTTGGCAGTGGTTTGCAGGGTCAGTAGACGGGGAGGGGGAAGCAGGAGGAAATAACGTGACTATGGAGATTAAGGCCTAGTTCTGAAGAACCCTCCCTTCTGCCTTCTTCTTGAGCTTGTTGAGTGAGGGAACTTTTATTGAGGGATTCTTCATAACTATTTGGCACATCTCTCCCTTTAGCCAGAAATCACCAGTTGCTATCATTAGGAGATTGCGCACAGGAGTGTTGAAGAAACGTGCTCCGTGCAGTGGTGGCTTTGTGTGAAGATCGATAAGAAGAGAGCACAGGACATTGTGAGCCGTGAGCAATTGAGATTAGGTACTGGAACACCTCAGTGGAATGGGAGGGCTGGGATAATTTAGCACAGCCTCTCCCCATCCAGTTATCTGGGTTTGAGCATCAGCTGGTTCTCAGTGCCCTACTTACTTTCTACAAGGAAGGACAGTGAGAGCCTCATTAGTTTATAAAGAAATGTTTGTGAATCCAGAAAGCCCCTGGGCAGGCTACAGGTCACAGTAGATTGAAAAGGTTGTTTGGAAGTATGAAGAACCAGGCATTCCTTTTTTTTTTTTTTTTTTTTTTTTTTTTTTTTTTTTTTTTTTTTTTTTTTTTTCATCTCCAGTCTAAGGTCTCTTTCTGACAGCAGAAAATTGGTGAAATTTCCTTGGTAGAGGCTTCCTCTGTTTGGTCATTTTTGTGTTTAAAGCTTTACAAGCCCCACATGTTTGCAGGAGAGAATTATTAGGTATGTTTTCAGGAGTCAACTGAAGCAACGGCTTCTTATGCCTCAGCTTCTCCTCCCGACTGGTCTGAGTCTGGTGGGTTCAGACACTCTCGGCTCTCTCTCTCTCTCTCTCTCTCTCTCTCTCTCTCTCTCTCTCTCTCTCTCGTGTTTCTTGTGCAATTCTGTCTGCTAGAACTCTATTTAACCTTCCCAGCTTGGCCAGGTCCCTTAAATGCAAAATCAAGCTTGAGAAATGTACACACATATACACACATACAACACACATATACACACATACACACAACGCACACATACACACATACAACACATACATACATATACACACAGAAACATCCAGAATTTCTGTATTTTCATAAATTCCTACAGGTGATTCTGATGGACAGTCAGGGCTCAAGATCACAGATTTCAGGTTTTTTTTTCTTTAACAAACTGTGTCTAAACAGAAACTACTGACTTTATCACTTCATTCCAAAATCATGAGCAAAAAAGAAGGGTCCTTTGTATTTACTTACTTTTCTTTCTGAGACGCTTTCTTAGCAGAGCCAGGAGTGTCCCGCCCACTGCCAGGACTGTTGTAGAAGCCACAGCACCACCCAAGTAAGTCAGGGCTTCCTGGATCGTCAGTGTCCCTGCTAACAGAATAAACACACGTGCAAGGTGTGAGTGTAGTGTGCACAGATTACATCCTTCCTGAGGCATCCCAAGGGCTGGGGTAGGGCTGTGAGCAGGATTCCCAAAGGCCCCACCAATGGCAAGAACTGGCAGGAAAGATCTTGAAGTCCGAAATCCACTGCAGCAGAACAGGAAGCAGGGCCTGATTGCATCCTAAGACTTACTTGGATTAATTTAGGTCAAAACTTGTGCTTTCTAAAGTAGACAAGGTAAAGATCCCCAGAAAAGAATTCATTAGCAGATCCAAAAAGCCTGTGCATGGTATATGTGTAAATGAAATAAATGTTTGGGTAATTTCTCTTTCTCAGTCAAAGATGTGGATATATAACAGAAATAGTCTTAACAGCTAAAGAGAGTGAGGAGAGATGGGGCTGAGAAGTGAGGAGTGAACGGGTGGAGTATAATTAAGAATCGAGGTGTTTTCAGAGGTAGATGGTATATAACGGTCAGAGATAACAAACTAGGACCCTGTGTAAAAGAAGTGTCAATGTGTGTTAAGCAGAGGTTATAAGAAGAGGGACAATTAGTATCATGAGTCTAAACAATGATAAAGAATGACAGGGATCCACATGGCAGCAGCTTCATCCCTAGGGCTCTGTCTGAAGTCAAGGGATCCCCTGCGGCTCATTGTAAAACACTCATCAAACACGGGGAGCCAGCAAAGGGAAGAAATTCTACCATGAGAAATGTGCGGGGAAAGAAACAGGGAGTCTGTTTTCTGAATCAAGCTGGTGTTCTAGTCTGTGTTTAAAAACTGTACCTTGGCAGGTTGGCATGGCATCTGACCAGTGGCCGTCCTCTCGGCAGGTTGCCCTCACAGAGCCATTCAGTGACTGCCCCTCTGGGCACTGGAAGGTGCAGGTTGATCCATAGCTAAAGTTTCCCCAGGGATTGGAACAGTTCACAGCTACTGCTGTGTCCATGTGCAATTCTGAGCATTTGACAGCTGTGAGGGAGAATAAAGAATGCGTGAGAAACAGATTTGCCACCGGGAGGATAGAGATTTGCTTTGAACTCAACTGGGATTGTCAATTGATGGAGTAGATGTGAAGTGTCATGATGGAGGTCAGCCACACCCAAGAGTCACACACAGCAGCTCTTAAAATGATACCTCACCAAAGCATCCACTGAAATACTAGCCAGAAAACAAGGATGGCCCATGACATCATATAAAAGTATCAACAAATACACTGGTCTTGCCTCTAAAAAGTCTCTTTACAAAATCTGTCCTTAAAAAACACTATTGAATCTATATCTATGTGTTACTATTGACGTGTTGTGAGTAACTGCCCATTCCAGCATGTGATTAACAAAATACTTATTTAGCGTTCCCTACAGCTGGACACTAGAAGTTTGGAAGAAGGAGAGACCATGATTCTCTTTAAACAATTTTTTAAAGATGACTTTAGATTACTCTCTGTAAGTGGTGAATAGCAAATGAAGCTTAGGAAATCTGATTTAATTCAAATTAAGTGTGATAGAACAGTCATGAGATTTGTAAAGCCCAATGCTGTGCTTTTTGGGAGATATCAAGACAAAGAAGACTGGGGACTCCATGATCTGTGAATAGTGTGGTAAATCCTTAAGACATATCACTCAGGGCTAACATCTTAGATACAATCATGATGAAAACACTGCAGACTTATACTGTCACCTAGTTAATAACATCGAAGTTTAGACTTCACAATTCAATAAGCTGGTTTGACATTCGCACACTTTTAGCTCTGATATATGTAGACATAAGTACCATGGTACTTGGCAGGGGTTTGGGACAGGGCAAAGTTGAAGCAATTGCTGCACATTTCTTTGGCTTGGGATTGTTGTGGATTTCAGGCAGGACTGGGTCCTTGCAGTGGTTGTCAGGGCTGGGTGGAATTTAAACAGGAAAATACATACAATGACTAACTCAAGAACTAGCAGGAAGATAACTCCAGAATTCCTTGTTCCTACTTACCTGTGCACGTGGGGGTCACTGCTGTCCATTGTCCTGAAGCCCTGCAGCGGAGCGAGTTGGCTCCTCTGAGTGTAAATCCAGTTTTACACCCAAAGTAACAAGTGGTGTTTGGACCGAAGCTTCTCAGGTGGTGTTGGCAGGACATTGTGCCCTGCCCAGGAGTCGTTAGGGCGGGGCATTGGACCGCTGGGATAGGAAGTGATGTTACACCTGTCATGAGAAAAAATATTTTAAAGTATTTGTATGTTTGTAGGCAAAAGGATCATATCTGAATTAATACTGTCATAAAATATCTGCCACTCACTTCTCCTGAAACAAGATATCTCTATCAATTTATACAAGAAAGCTGCAAAAATCTGCTAATCTCAGGTATGGAAAATGAGATGAGGAAAATTATTTAAAGGCTGGAGAGATGTCTTGCTGGGTGATAGCACTTGTTTTGAAAGCAAGAGGACCTCAGCTCAATGCACAGCATACACATAGAAGCCAAGGATAATCAAGTGTGTACCTAAAACTCCAGTGTTAGCAGGCAGAGACAGCTAGAGCCTGGGAACTGGATGGCCAATCATCCTAGCCAAAAAGGTGAGCTTCCGGCTCAGAGACAGACCTTGTCTCAGAAAATAAGGTGGGGAGTGAGTAACAGGGGAAGACACCTGCTGGCTTCCTCTGGCCTCTGTATGTATGCATACAGACACTCAAACCTGCTCACACATGTGTGCACACACCACACACACGCAAATAAAAAATAGTATTAAAAAGTGCCCACAAAAAAACATTGTCCTGGCTATAAGAAGAAGCAGGCAGAGTCCATATTTCTAATAGCCTTTAAAAGGTGTCAGCAGGAGAGCTGCCCCAGAGATCTAGCAACTCAACAGGAAGCCATACCAAATGCTGGTACTCCCCCTGCTTTTTTGGGAGATGTATTATTCTGTGGACCTAGGTCAACATGAAAGATGAAATAGAAGCGATGTCCCTCCTTGGCCACAAAACTGCAATGTGATGAGATGCATCTCTCTGCGTCTTGATTCCTTGTTTGAAGCAGTTGGGCCCATAACTGCCACCCAGCCTTCTCAACAATGATGTACAAAGTACCTCTCTGTTCAATAGAGATCTTTGAGATAAATAGGCTTAAAAGACATGAAATTTTTTTCTTCATGAAAATAAGGGCATCTTTTATTCCTGAACAGAAATGTCATCACATCTTCGAAGATCTTAAAACCTACAACTGTGTTGACTGCATTAATACTGTAATATGTACTTGCCACATAAAGGAGCCTTTGTGTTATCATCGTGGAAAAATATCTCCAAGCACAACTTCCCTGGCATGTCATTACCTTTGCAGGTTGGTGGAGGTGCCGACCATCTTCCAGAAACTGTGCATTCCACATTTTTAGACCCCAGTAACTCAAAGTCCTCATTGCAGGAGAAGTGACAGATAGAGCCAACACCGAATTCTCCATGACCATGAGAACAATCCAGGCTGCCTTGCTCTGGGGCAAAGAGTCCTGGACACTTGATGGCTGGAGTATCAAAGAGAAAGTCCCAATATTAATGCTCTCTCAGACACTCTGTATTTCACGAAGTTTATTCATTCAATAGTTGACAAACAGTTATTGTCTACTGACTGTATCTTGGGCATTTTAAGCTGATTTTGTATTTGTCTCTGACTCTTGGCTCACAATGCCCTGTTTCTTTCCATTTCTGATTACTAAATCCCACCCATTTCTCCAGGATGCAAACCCAGCATACCCTCTCTGATGCTGTTGGCAGTCACCACAGGCTGAATGGCTTTCCCTTAGTTCATCGACTTATTGTTGGAACTCATACACTATCATGTCACACACTGCATCTCCACTAACTTACTGCATGTAACCTGCTGTATGTAAAGCTTCTAGAACCCTCTACCACTCACTTTATCTAACATGATTCCCATTTTAGGGATCTCAGCGGGGTGGAGATGGCATTCAGCAAGCACATGTCAGAGAGCTGAACAAATGAGTTTCTAATTGGCTCATGACAATTTTCCCTTAAATCATTCCAGTAAATGGTTGAAGATACAGATGTTGCTTAGATTTATATTTTTTCATCATTAGATTATCTGACATATGAATACCATGTATCAGTAAGTATTAATAACCGAGTGGCTGTTGCTTATTCAAATCCAATGTCATTCCAAAGGTAATATCAAGTTCATTTTGCTTAGCCACTTTGATTCTTAAGACCCTTTAACTTTTATAAGCTGCCTCACGAAAACTGGGATATCGGCTCAGGTGTCTGTAGTAACAGGCTGTGCGAGGATGTTTTACAGATCCTTGCATTAATCCATTAAAACAATCAAAGCAATGAAGGAAAATAGAGATGTCCCAGGGTTCTGGGGCATGTGTTCACAGTATTTCAGAACCTGGATTTGGAGAAGTGGGCAAAGCAGAAGGATGGATCTGGAGGTCTCTGTTTCCTAAGAAGATTAAGCAGGGTGTCAGGGGCTGAATTCAGTGGCCAGACATGATCTCCAGAGGAACAGTGAGTGAGGAACCTTGTCAATGATGAGGACAGCAATGGTATGTGTCAGGGACGTGGTCTACAGGTGAGGAGGACAGGAGGGACACAGCAACCCAGCTCACAGACAGCACCATGAAAATTAGACATGTCTATGTCATTGCTAGGCTGATGGGGGAAGATTTCATGTCCTCTGAGGGGTAAGGGCAAGAGGAGACAGGACAACATAGGCAGATACCAAGTCCCAAGGGGCTCAGAGAATCAGTGCTATTACCACGATGGAAACACTTGTAAAAACACAGCCCTCTCACATCAAATGGAAACCCTTCTGCACCGTGAGATGGGAAGCTGGGTCCCTTCTGAAAAAATATTGTATGATAACCAGGGTACCTAGGCAGAGATGGGGATCGAAATGTTAAAGATTGGTTGGAAAATGAGAAGGCATTACTTCCCTAAATGTACCATATAAATGTAGTTAACGAAGCAAGAGCAGAGATATAAATATCTTTAAAATTAGGGTTAGAAGCTTGACAGTACTGAGGACCATGTCTGAGAGGTGCTGTTCCTGGGTGGATTCTGGGCTCACAGGGAGGAGGAGGCACATGCTTCCTCCTGAGGAGAAAAGGAGACTGGGAGGGAGGAAAGGGAAGTGACCTGGGAGATCACAGGTTTAGCAACCAAATTGGCTACATAAAAGATTTAAAAGTTTAATGGAATATATAAATGAAATTTGATTTTTTGCCCTTCTGGAGAGCCTGGATAATATAGAGAATGAATATGTTACTAGGATAAATGAAATAAAGGCTGAGAGATAAAGAAACAAGCAGCAAACACAGGTATGAACTCTCCTCACATGGCCTGGGCTGCTTGAGGCTTGTAGTATGTCTTTTTGACAGCAGGTGGTAGTGTTGTGCCCTTTAGTATAGCATCTTGGGATATCAATGTAGGGATGAATGAATAATAGTTTATCTGCCTTTCTCACAATTTTAATACATTTTTAAAGGCATAGTCTCTCATCTGATCACCAGTCTAAGGCCTGTTTCAGAATCTACCCGTCTGTGCTTGGATCCAGGATTTAGAAGCCCTGCCACTAGGTGGCAGTGTGGTTTGCTGGAAACACCCTGTATTCAGCCATTCTGCCCATCTTGCAATGTGCCTATTGGCAGCTACTCATTCTCTTAGTGCCCCATTTTCTTCATCTTTCAGAAGGAGATAACAGTAGCTTCTTTAGAGTGGTTTGTGTAAACTGAATACAAAAATCTATGTGAATTACTGCTCTCATTCTTACTCTGACTTCACTGAGCGATAACGAGGAACAGCGACCCCTATGAAACCAAACAAGAACTATAACTAACACAGTGCGCTTCTGTTTTAGAACATCCTATATATTTGTAGCATACGCGATACATTGTGCCTGCAAGGAGCTACCAGGAAGCTACAGACGGGAGGCCCACCCTGTTTTTGAGAGTGCCACCAGTTCACACTGTCAGCATGTTGAACTGAGTGAGTCTTATCAGAAACCAATTAGCTTCAGTTCAACTGGTGCTTGTTACACACTCATTTGGGTTCTATTCACTATTGCAGGCTACATAAAAATCGAGGAGGGATTGAGGAGATGGTTCTGGGGGTAAAGTACCTGCCAGGCAAGCACAAGAACCTAGATCAGATCTCTGGGTCCCGTGTAAAAAGACAGACATGGTCACACACATCTGTAATCCCAGCACTGTGGGTATTTAGATGGGTAGATACCTGGAGTTTGCTGGCTAGTCAGCATAGCTAACTGGTGTGAGTGCTGGGTTCAATGAGAGACCATGTGTCTTAAAGGTAAGATCAGAAGCAGTGATGGAAGACTCCTAACATCATATTTTTGCAACCACATGCATGCAACTCCTGAACACACACACACACACACACACACAAACACACACACACACGCACACACACATACACACTATACAGGCATGCACACATATTATACAAAGGTATGCAGGCATGCATATACATAAACTACACAGGCATGCACATATATTATACACACATGCATCCATGTGCACAAATATATTATACACACATATGAATGCATATGCATACACGCACACACACACACACACACAATGGAGGAGGCACAGCTTCTGCTCTCATTGAGTGTGAAGCCCATAAAGAAGTAGAAAGAAAAGTGAGAGAGAGCCTGGGAAGGTTAGATAACACCCATTCCCAGATAAGCTACTACTCTGAGACTTAGCGGGGTGGGTAAAGGTTGGTGTAGGGATGGGTGGATGGAGAGTGTGGGAGAAAAGAGTGAGACTGCTTAGAAGAAGCTAAGTGCTTCAGCGCATGGCTGAGTATCATTGCAAATGGTGATGCCCTCGGACCATCTCACCCTGGATCCTGTGTTTCCTTCTCATCTGTAGGATGGGGTTAATGCTGACCTCCCTTGTTATTCTAGAAAGCTGATCTCATGTCCTATGCTGACGTGAAAGCATTGTCAAGTGTGGAGTGCTTTACTCAATTCTTTTAAAAGGTTATTCAGAAAGAAAGAGACTGTTGGTCTAGATCTTCACGCCTGTTGTTTACTCGGGCACATCTTCATCTCTGGTGACTCTTTCCTCTCTGATGCTATCTGAGAAGTCACAAGAAAGGACAGACCCACGTGGCACCCACCTTCACATGTGGGAGGGATGCCCGTCCAGTGTCCAGATGGAGAACAATCCAATCTTTCTGGTCCAGATAGATAAAATCCTTCATCACACATGAACTGGCACGTGGATTTGTAGGCAGAATACCCAAGAGGCTGGATACAGGTCATGGATCCGTTCTCAGGGCTGAGCAAAGGGGTACAGGAGACAGCTGCCGTGCGGAGGACAGAGGGCGAGGGGGAGCTTATGTTAGAACTTGGCATTTTGAAACTCCTCTCTCTCTCTCTCTCTCTCTCTCTCTCTCTCTCTCTCTCTCTCTCTCTCTGTGTGTGTGTGTGTGTGTGTGTGTGTGACTGCTATCTGACTTTCTCTGCATTTAACTAAAGGTGGTCATTTTCTCTTTTTGCATTTCTGGCCTTTTTCTCTTTAAGACGTCAGGGAGCAGGGAGCTGGGTGACAGCTACAGCCTACAGTTAGTTGAATGACATTCTGAGATCTCACCCACATAGGGTTTCAGAAGCGATTCTAAAAGGGACTTGGAGAGATAGTAGTGTGCTTGTGTTGGATGCTCTTAGACCCCAGGGAAAGTTGCTCCCTTGATGTCTTCTTGAGAAACAAACCTAATGATGTTTCCAGAAAACAATGCCAAGAACTTAGAGGTGAAAATGGGGGTGAATTTTCCCTTCTTCAGTGAGTAGTGAGAGAATCTGGGTCTGTGCCCTAGCTTACACTATGCAGGGTGACCCCTTTGCAGCCTTAGCTGCTTTATTTTCAATGTATGAAATCTGTAACCTTGCCTTATAGTACTTTTTAGCTATATAGCAAGTCACTTAAGTCACACTCAAAGATTAAATGTAAAAGAGAATACAGTGGATCTGTAAATGCTAGCTTCCACCCCTTCCCAAAAGGCTCAACCTCCAGCACCAGGCATAGATGACACGCCAAGGTCAACTGCCAGTAAAAATGAAGTCAGGTCTCACAGTCGTTTGGCAGCATATGTATGCACAAGTGTGAGGTGTTTGGAGACTGGCTTGGATTGGTGCCGATGCTTAGAGACTTTGGGCAAGTCACTTAACCTCTCTCAATGTCGATATCTTAAAATGACTTAGTCAGATAAGAAGTAGACAGATTCTCAGTGCCAATGTCAGTAGCTGTCATGATGGACCTCTCTCGATTCACAGAGCAATGAAGCCCAGATGAATTGGAAGGGGAGGACTAATGTAAACAAGGTCGCGGGGTTCTGCTCCTTGTCTTGGTTATGCAGTATACGGCTTTAAATCAGAGAAAGTGGGACAGCAGTCCTAGGTCAGCTAACTCAACAGCTTGATGTTTTAAGGTGCTTTCTTGTCCCTTCACTTCATGCCCTCACTGGCAATACACCTCTCATTCTAATCAACTTATACAGAGACTGAGATACTGTCTGCCACTTGCAAAGTCTTCCTGTGTTCAGTGTGTGTGTGTGTGTGTGTGTGATGGGGAGGGCTGTAAGCTGGAAATGCAAAGGGGAAAGGGTGTGGGTCTTTGGTTTAGTGAAGTCATGGTGGAATCATTTCCAGCTCTCTTGTGACTTTGCAAGGATGAGTGTAGAGGGCTGTGGGGACAGTGACAAGAGAAATTATCTGATAACGCTCTCTCCCTCGGAAGTGTCACAATAGCTTGTGGATTTCAGGCCTCCTGGTACCTTCCTGCCTCAACCACATGTGGGTATTTCACTTGATGCACACCCAGTAAGAAGAGGAGAAAGTTCCCTCAGAGTAAACAAAAGGCTAAAAGCAGAAGGGAACTGGGAGGTCACAGGAAGCTGGGGTGAGTGGCAACCCTCTGGCTGTGAACACCCACAGGCAGGACTGTGGGGCAATGAGTAGCCTTCCTGGAAGGGTCTGATCCCTCTGATAACCCTGCTAAGGAATTCAGAGCTCTTCTTCAAAGCTGTATAGACTTCAGTGTAGTGAGGATAAGAGCAAGGGACAAGCCCAAAGCCCCACCTTCTTCTATCCAGACCCAGTTCTTCATTCCCAACCCCAATTCCAGAACTTGACTTAGGTTCTGATGCATGGCAAGAAGGATATCCTATTATGCTGTTAATTAATTAATTAGTAATTCATACGTGTATTGTTGGCTTTACAATGGGGTGTGTGTATGTGTGTGTGTGTGTATACACTTGTGTGACCTGTAATAGCAAGTGGTTTTCTCTTTATGAAAAACATGACCTGCTTGCTTTTACTCAGATATTTGAAAGCCCTATACAAAGTTAAATAATACAGAAATATTTCACATTGCACATATCAAGTGTTTTGTTAAAATTGAATATATACAATAAAAATACTATTACAAAAATATTGCATGAGAACATATCAGAAACACTTCATCCTAGAACGCTAGAAATATTTGTTTTGGGTGGTTGATATTTAAGAGGATATTTTAATGTCTCTGCTTTCTTATCTATCTGTAGGTTTCATAAATAAAAATCTTGTTTTGTTAAAAGTGTTTGTCATAAATCTGATTAAAGAATTGGGTACACTGAAGTCAGGCAACTAGAACAGCTCTGCCTCACACAGGATGCTATGGTGCTCACAGCACACAGTGGCTTCTTAACACTGAGTCTAACACAGATATAGATTGTCCTAATGAGGCTACACCTTGCTTTACATTCTTCTGAGAATGCTTTATCCTCTAGTTTATGGCATGTATTCTCCCCAATGCTCCCCACTCTAGGCTAAGTATGTTTCTCCAGTGTCCCACAGAGAATGCTTACTCCTAGATTCTGTAATTCTACCTTTCTCTTTCCTCTAGGACATGCCATGGCCCCTAAGAAAAAAAGTGTCAGATCAGTCTTGGAGCAAACACTCAGAGTTAATTTTTCTTTCCTGTCCTCTTTCTGGATACTGTGCATAGTGAGTACCACTTGTGATAGGAGCCTGCCAGTCCTGATGTAGACTCTGATTAAGACAGTGGAAAGATCACCGCTTTGTTACCATTGCCAAATATTCTGACATTCACGGTATTTGCTTACTCTCTAATAACATTTGTATCTGGGGTCCTTGGGGTAGAGGAGGAAGGAGTTAGTGACAGACAGCACTGACTAATTTCTCAGCTAGCTTCAGGGTACACCCTACCTAGTTACCTCCTCAGATCCAGCCTTTAAGAATACTGCCTCCAACTTACTGCTAGGAAAATAGGGGAGAATCCATTCTCACCTCGACATTCGGGAGGAGACCCGCTCCAGTGTCCAGTAGCCAGGCATCTTAGCACACTTGCTCCCACCAAGAGTGAGCCTTCCTCACAGGAAAAGTTGCAGACTGACTGGTACTTAAAGCTACCGAAGGGGTCCGAGCAGCTCATCTGGGCTTTACTTGGCACTGGAAACTCTTGACATTTCAACGCTAAGGGGTAAGGAAGGCAGGGAGTTAGAAAACAGTCACATGTTGTTGACCTTGACCTCAGCCCTGCTTGTGTCTAGTTCAGAGTCCTTTGCATCTGTATCTTCACACAGTCTTCACTAGGCCTCATCACTGGGACTCTTCATGGTCTCAGGCTGAATTCCATTCTCACTAACATTAATTCCTCTTTCCCTCTCCTCCTCCATTCAACTCTCTGTCTCAATGACTTTATTTTAAAACATCATAGATAGAATCAAATAGGATCATAGATTACTTTATCTTTTGGATGACTCAGTCACTAATTATTGTCCTTAAAGATTCACAACTTGGGCTTGTTTAACTTGGAAGTTAAATGAGTTGACATTTAAAGTCAATGATACTTGATGGGTTTTGCAAGAAAAAATGTTCGGCCCAGTGTTGGCTGAGCCAGGGTAGAACAGTGTGGAATGTACACAAATAAATTTTAAGCTATATTATACCTCAGACTCAAGAATCCCTGAAAAGCATAAAATCGAGATACGTAACAAAAATCAACCCAGAGATTTTTGTCAGGACATTGTAAGAGCAAAACAACCATAAATGGAGCTGAAAATAAATTATGGATTCATGAAAGGAATAGTCATGGTTCTTAAATTTTATAAATTTTATTTGCAAAAAATTTTGGACATGTGTCTCTATATAATGTTCAATGGAAAAGCAGAATAAAAATTATGATCCTGATCAAACTGTGGTTTCTTTTTGTAAAACAAATGTTAGCATACAAAATGATGGGTCTCGTTATGATATTTTATGTATACACACACACACGTGTATACACACACACACGTGTATACACACACACACGTGTATACACACACACACGTGTATACACACACGTATATACACACACACACGTGTATACACACACACACGTGTATACACACACGTATATACACACACACACACGTGTATACACACACACGTGTATACACACACACACGTGTATACACACACACGTGTATACACACACACGTGTATACACACACACACGTGTATACACACACACACGTGTATACACACACACGTATATACACACACACACGTATACACACACACACGTATATACACACACACGTATATACACACACACACGTGTATACACACACACACGTGTATACACACACACACGTGTATACACACACACACGTATATACACACACCCACATATATGATATTTTATGTATACACACACACACGTGTATACATACACACACGTATATACACACACCCACATATATGGTATTTTATGTATACACACACACGTATATACACACACCCACATATATGATATTTTATGTATACATACACACACGTATATACACACACCCACATATCATTGTACAGTGGTCATTTTCATTCCCATTGTCCTATCTGGTCCTTCTCACTATATTTATAATCCTTAAATAAAAGATAGTCCTATATGGAGAAAACACACTTATTTCATATTTTTTTCATCTTTAAAATATGAATAATAGCTTTCACTACATATTGGCATCAAACTGTCTGAGATTACAGGAACTGCTCAATAAACTTTGGCTACCAGCCCAGAAGCATCTTCAGAGGCACTGTCAGACAGCAGAGCTTGCTTCAAGGCTGGGCAGCAGCTGTAGACCTTGGCTCTCGGTACAGAAACACTAGTAAGGACTATAAAAGGAGTTATTGAGGCTTTGATTCCAGATGCTTAAGAAAACACCCAACTATCTGTTCTGGATCATTTAAGAATGTCTCAGGGCTTAGCTTGTCTTCTAGACAATACACACTAGCACATTTAATCATTGTCACTCTTTTACCACTATACGTTATGAATTAATGCTTTAAAGATATGTAGGTAAAATCATAGATTACTTGATTTTTGGATCATCATTATTTTTATAGTCAATCTATATTGGAGCATATGTCGGAATTCCTTTTCTTTCTTTCTTTCTTTCTTTCTTTCTTTCTTTCTTTCTTTTTTTTTTTTTTTTTTTTTTTTTGAGACAGGGTTTCTCTGTATAGCCCTGGCTGTTCTGGAACTCACTCTGAAGACCAGGCTGGCCTCGAACTCAGAAATCTGCCTGACTCTGCCTCCCAGGTGCTGGGATTAAAGGCGTGTGCCACCACTGTCTGGCTGGAATTCCTTTTCAAAAGTTGAATAGTCCTCTAGTATACATGAATGCCAGATTTTCTTTATCCATCTATCTGCTGATGTTCACTTTCTTCCACATTTTATTATTTGAATAAAGCTACTCTGAAGCTGAATATACACATGTCTCTTCAAGTGCTTGTAAAGCTCTGGAGAACCAACAGCTCATTTCAAAATGAGGGTACACAAAGATTCAGGGATTCACACAGTTGTTAAAGAGTACCAGTAAATGGTGACAGAAGATGCTGCCACGTACTTCTGGAATTTGGTTCTGAACAGCTATCCTTTGTAAAATAAGACAATCCCAGCGGCCTCCTTGTGCTTTGGTTTCTACTTTAGAGCAAAACACTGAAAGCACAAAGAGGTTCATGTTGTCACATAAGACCCCAGATTTAGGATTTACAAAGTAACTTTTACCACGGCTTTCTTTATGTTTATAGAGTTGATGACAGAGTCAGTGACATTAAAATACATTGACGCTCAACTATTGGTGACACAGTAGGTAAAGTTCTTACTAGAGTCTCATTTTAATAGAAGTCACAGAACCCAGAGAGCCTAAAAGCTTGTTGACAAAAACCCTAGAGAAGTACACCTTGTCCATTCCTCTTCTACCATCTCATGCTGTTCCACATCCATCATCCTTTTCCTCAGCGACAATCTCCTCAACCTGCTCCTGACACATGAGCCAAAGCTTCTCTCACCCTAACTGTGTTGTCTCGAACACTATACTTGAAACTTGCTTTGCCCACTGTTTGATCCTTGGCACCAAGCACAAAGAGCCTAGCATATCCCAGGGTCACTGTGAATGAATGTCTGACAGATACGTGAATGGTAGAGTCAGGTGCCCATAGTGCCTGAGAGGCACCGAGGAATGGTGGAGGAATGATTCGGTGTCACAGTACCTTCACAGACTGGGGCTGGGGCTGTCCACTGCCCCGAGTCAGCACACTGAATGACATCATTTCCCTTCAGCACAAATCCCTCTGTACAGTGAAAATTACAGCTGCTGTTGTACTCAAAGGCTCCTGTAGATGGGACGCAGTCCACTGTCCCATGGCTGGGGCTCTTCGGTGGTTCACATGCAATGGCTGAAGGGAAAATGGCAGCTACTAAGTCTTTTTTTTTTTTTTTTTAAAGGGTTTCCTGGAAGATGCTACTGTTTTCTTGCTCACACCACCCACATAATCAAAACCTCAAATCTTTCTTTGTCAAAAAAGAAAAACTATCCTTCCCGTGTCCCCCTTTGTCTGCCTCTCTTCGGATCTCAGTTTTGACGTTATTTTCCTTCAGAAGGCATTCTGTCCACCCTAACTGAGGGGTAGTGACTCCTTGTGTCGGCTCTCCCAGACCCTACACTGTGCTGTTTATGTACTAATGCAATTCTTCCCTGTTACAACAATCTCTTTGATGCTGGAGTAGCCATTCAGAACTGTATCCTGGAGCCCAGTGCTCTGGGCACATTCTGGGTGCTCATTAAATGTTTACTGGATTCTAAAAGAACAGATACAGAAAAAGTGGGCTTATGAGGAAGCAGATGAAGTGGCATGGCTTGTTGTACATGCTGTGACCTATGTATGACCTAGTGCTGTGTGTTGATTCCATGTGGGCTGTGTCCCTAGAATACAGGATGCTAATTAGACATTGTTTGCCAAGTTAGCGCAGCTCAAAGTGAGTTCCTGCACACAGCTATACTCTGAATGACCTGATCAAGTCTAGTTTCCTGGCACCCTTCTGTGCAGGCATTACATCTCTAGAAGTCTGTGGATTTGCAGAGCATAGATAGATACCACCCTTCCACTTTGAGCTCTAGTTTTTCCACGATCAGAGCACACAAGGGTCAAATGTCCTCTAGTCTCTTCTTTTTCTTTATAGCCAAGAAAAATGAGAATCAGAAATTCACATGATCTCCCAAAGTCTATGTGTTGACATGTGTATGTGCCTGTGCTTGTGTGTGTGTGTGTGTGTGTGTGTGTGTGTGTGTTTTCAACTGCCTGTGTGTGTTGGTGTAGAGGCTACAGGTTGATGTCAGGAGTCTTTATCACCCTTCACCTTGTTTCTGAGATAGAGTCTTTTATTGAGCATGGGGTTTGTTGTTTCGGCTAGACTGGCTGGCCAGTGAATTCACGGGGTCTTCCTGTCTCTAGTTTGCCTGCTCAGATGCTGAGGTTATAGACACATGCCACCACACCTGGCTTTTATGCTGATTCTGAATCACAAACTCAGGTACTCACTCTTGAACAGCAAGTACTTTACCCACTGAACCATTGCCCCAGCTTCTCCCAGAAGCCTCATGGCTAATGATAGTTGAGCCTGGCTTGCAAATCCAGGTCTGGGAGTTTACAAATCCAGGCTTCAATTTCTACTTTGTCCCTCATCCCTGCCCTATAAGATGAAGGGATTAAGCTTCTACCACACAGTCTCCATGTATTATACAATCACCTGGGACAGCCACACAGCTATCCAACACAGGTTCTTTCATTCCTTTGAAGAGCTTTTGACCCCAGATCTCCCATCATCACTATAGCTACTGCTTTAACTGCTTTAACTCCTTCTCACATATAAGCAGAGGCAGAGCCAATGGGACAGGAAAGGGATGTGACTGAAATAGGCAGAACCTGAAATAAGCAAGTGCCCAAGTCTATCCTCTGTGTTTTACACTTGCTGTTCCTTCTCTTTACTTTATTTTAGTTTATGTTTTAGACAGGGTATCATTATTTAGCCCAAGCTAGCCTCCAACTCATGGTGCAATCATCCAGGCTGACATTTAATTTGCCAAAATCCTACTGTCTTGGGCTCTCAAGTGCTGAGATTACATCCATGTGACACCACATCCTGTGCATACTTGCTATTTCACTGTGTGTATTTCCTGTGCTTAATTCTTGAATGCACCTGACAATTCTTAGCCCCATTTTGCAGATGAGAAATCTAATGACATCCAGAGGCTGAACAAATTCAGTCCTAGAGACGGTGGCCTTGACATTAAGAATCCCTGATCATTCTACCATGGCAGGACTCCTCCTAGGTTATATGGAAAGCTGTGGAAAGTAATCTTACCCTCACAGGTTGGCAATGGTTCACTCCACTGACCAGAGCCACTGCAATGGAGTACGTTGGAGCCCCTCACTCGATATCCAGGCTGGCACTCAAATTTACAGCTGGAGTCATAGGCAAAGGCAGCAAATGGGTGCATACAGTCCATGCTTCCATGAAGAGGGGCTTCCAGGCTCCGACATTGCACCACTGAACAGAAAAACCAATGAGAAAGAAATGTAAAAACAATCCGGATGGACAGAAGCCACTTGGACAGAGAACACCATGGCTCGCCTATGGAAATTAGATGGAGCTAGGAAGATATCCAGACTCGGATTACCAGACCTCAGAGTGACCTGAGCCTTGTAGAGTCCTCCAAGCTCTTGACACTCTTTATGCTTCGCGTCTTACAAGTCTGACCCAGAAGGTCATTTAGTATCTATGCACTGAAGCATTTCCTTCTTATATAAAACATCTGAATGATGTATTATAAGTCTGTCCCTGATGGTCTGTGGATTGAAGTATTTGTCCCCTTATATGAGATGTATGAATGACACCATTCTGAAACTGGGGAGGAGGAGATAGGGAAAGAGTAGATTTTTCTATTGATTATATTTCTATTGATTATTATTTTTCTTTTGATTTTAGCAAAATAAGCTCTTTGCTTTTCCACAGTCTGGTACTATTTCACCATTTCAGATCTATACACACTAGCTCAGAAGCTGATGGAAGGAAAAGTCAAATTTGATCATTCAGTATGGCTTCTCTCCCAGATGGCCAAGTTTCATCTATGCTACATCTAAGTTGGGGGTGAGCGAGGATCTTATATATTCCAATGTCCCCACACTTGCATTTACACTCTGGAGCTGGAACTATTCCCACCCCAGGTATTCTGTTGTTCCATCTCTGGCCAAATTAAGGGAGTTCCTCTCTTCACAATAGAGCTACAGCTGGACCTGGGCTGGAATGTTCCTGCAGGGCAGTTTTCTAGCCAGGCTTCCTCCTTCAGGACGGCTCAGGGATGAGCATGAGGAGGCCAAGAATAGGCACAGAGCTGTGATGTTCACTCTAGGACAAGTTTTATTCAGCCTTTGGATGCATTAGGATTCTGTGGCATTTATACTTTATCAAAGTGTCAGTTAAGGTTATTCTTAGTTGGTTAAGTAGAACCCAGTGGCTGTTCAGAGATCCAAACGCCCATGCTTTACAAGCACCAAAAGGAAAGAAGTTCCTTTGCAATGTTTTCTCCAAGGGATAAAAAAAGAAAGACAAAAAACAAAAAAAACAAAAAAACAAAACAAAAACAAAAAACAAAAAAAACCCTACCAACTCTATGCAGGTAGGAGAAGCATTGTAAAAATAAAAATTCAGGTTAATCTGCTTGACTAATAACCGTGGAAACTTGAATGTCCATCTAATTTCCATCCTTATTATTTCTCAAGTTTAATTTTTAACTTATTTTAAAAGATCTTATGGGCGTTTTGCCCACATGAATGTCAGTATACTACATGACTGTGTGACACATGCAGAGGACAAAAGAGGGCAGTGGATTCCCTGGAGCTGGAGTTACAAATGGCTGTGAATCACCAAGTGGGTGCTGGGAATTGAACCTGGATCCTCTGGAAGAGCAACCAGGGCTCTTAACCATGTAGGCATCTTTTCAGCCCCTATTTCTCAAGTTTTTAATGGAAAGCCCACCTTCTCCATTAATGACCTCCCAGGTTCTAGTTATTTAGTATGGATGGACAAAGGAAAATCGAAGTACCTTTACACTGAGGGGGGTTATTTGTCCAGATTCCAGAAGCCAGACATTGCAGCTCGCTGGGTCCACTCAGCTCATAGCCCTCAGCACAGCTGAAGGTGCACTGTGAGTTGAAGGAGAAGTCCCCCAGAGGATGGCTGCAGTTCATGAGAACATGCTGCGGGATGTCGAATTTTCCACACTCCTTGACTGTAAAGAGCAAAGTGTTGGTTCTTTATCTTATTGTAGACCCATTCCGCTATATTTACAGTGAGCCGTGACTCTCCTTACTCTCTTTTTGGGTTCCTAACCCCAGCCCTCCATCGTAATCTAGTACCTTTGTATTGTCAGCATCTTAGAAAAATCATCACTTTTTTTTTTGATGGTTCAATTCACTCAACGTTCTGTATTTGAATAGGTAAATCTAACTTTAAGGCTTTCATTTAAAAATTTTTTCAATGTTTATTTTTATTTTGTGTTCACTGGTGTTTTGCCTGCATATATGTCTGTGTGAAGGTGTCCTGTCTCCTGGAACGGGCCTTATGGGCAGGCGTGAGCTGCCATGTGGGTGCTGGGAATCGAACCTGGGTACTCTGGAAGAGCAGCCAGTGCTCTTAGCTGCTGAGCCATCTCTCCAGCCCTAAGGCTTCCTGTCTTCCTGTTTCTCTTTTACCTCCTGAAGTATCATGAATGTTCTCTTCAAGAATAAAGTGATTTTATCCCAAATGTTTTGAGACAGTTGTACAGGACGGGCTGTCAGACAGCATTGGGGCCTTTGTCTTTACTGGCTAGAGAGAGTCCATCACAATTTACTTTCTGGCATCATCTCTCACATAAGACCAATATTACTCTGGAGTAACACCACCCAAGTTCCAGCCTCACCGTATTCACACTCCAGCCCATAGAAGCCGGGGTAGCAGGAGCAGGTGTAGCTCCCAATGGTCTCGATGCAGTCTCCTTGGTTGCTGCAGGACATGTCCTGGCAGGAGGCTGCATGGATATAGAAAGGTCAGAATCACAGGCGTTCACAGGAAACGAGACACAGATGCCAACCTCTCAGGAGCCATGTAGAGGTCAGCCTATGTCCCGTGGAGGGCATCACAAGGATAAGAGCAATGGAAGGGCCCAGCTGATAGTGTGACTAACACTAAATAAACAAGAGACACAAACGGAATTATATAAAGTGACCCTGGATGCAACTGGTATTCAGGACTAGTAGGTATTTGTTACAATGGTGTCTCTTAGGCATGTGATGAATTTCCTCTCAATTTGTACCTTCTTATGTTAATGCATCATGGTGCTGAAAAGTTCTAAGCGTAAAATTTAGAAGACTGGATTCCAGTCCTGAGATCATCATAAAAGTGCTCTAAGGCTCCTGTTGGATGACATATTTAGTGTTTCCAAACAAGGGCACATCTGTGTGAAGAAAGAGCTAAAAATGCAGTCACAAATAGATGTGTGGACAGAGGAACTCTTCCATGTATAGCAAAATGGGATACAGTTTTCTAACCAAAAGTATCCATGCCCTGATGGCAATTTTTATTCCAAGATGGTTAGAAAACATATTTGGTGGTGTCAGCAAGTAAGCTTGATATCTTGTTTCAATATTCCTTTCTACATGACATGCCTTTCCCACAGGAAACTTCTTTACAATCTTAAGGTGCAAAATGTCAGTCACTGTCTAGAATTATGGTTTATTGGGATGGATCATGCCAGCGTTTTGGAAAATTGTTTCTTGTTGCCAGGTACAGAGATAGCACCACTATGTCAGTAATTTTCAATGTATTTTCTATCTTGTAAGTTTTTGAAAGTCTCAAGGCCTTAAGAAAGTAACCTTTCCTGAGCACCGTGCCATCAGTAATAAGGAGGATGATCAAGGCGCTCAGTAAGACTGAGTAGTTTCGCACTTTCTCGTGTCTGACTTTGAGATCCCATGTTTCTGACTTAGTGGTTACACTCCTCAATCAGGAAAGGCATGTTTTTAAGAGACCGTGTCAGCTCAGGGGAGGTCTTACCTGTGTAGCACAGGGCCCGCTTTCGTTTAAAACAGGGTTCATCATTCCACTTGCCAGGGGCCGAATCACTCTTGATGTAGATCTCCACACAGTCCTGGTTGTTCCTCTTGTTGTTGGGCTCATTGTCGGCCCAGTTCTCAGCCTCCTCCGTGAGAGTCTTATTGGTTCCCACCCAGGTCCACTTATTGTTGATCTTTCGGATACCAATCCAGTAGTAAGAGTTGAAGAATGGGATGACATCATTGAGGTGAGTGATTTCATTCTTATTCTGGATGGCCACTAAGTCTGTGAAGTGCCTCCTGCAGAATGCCCGTGAGTTATTCCATGAGTATGCCCTCGTGCTGTAGTTGTAGGTCCACGCGGCCACTTCCTTTTGATTTACAAGCTCTAGGGGATGGAAATGAGAACTAGGTTAGTATCACTCACTGGGCGGAGTCTGATCCTAAACTTATTCCTGCAAAGAAGATGAACAAATGCCAAGAACAAGGTCATTTTCTGCCTGGTTTTATTTTAGGGGAAAAAGAGTGTTTTCGGTGCTTTCTATTTTTCACTTAAAAGTGAATACCAAGCCAGAACAAGAAAGCACTCTCTTCTAAAAGATTCTGGATGATGGAGAAATGGCTCAACGGTTAAGAGGACTGACTGCCCTTCCAGAGGTCCTGAGTTCAATTCCCAGCAACCACATGGTGACTCACAGCCTTCTGTAATGGGTCTGATGCCTTCTTTTGTTGTGTCTAAAGACAGTGATAGTGTACTCATACACATACAATAAATAAATCTTTAAAAAAAAAGATTCTGGATGTTAAAAGATTTGGGATCCCAACATCCCTGAAACAGAGCGGACCTTAGAGGTCATCCAGTTTACTCCTATTTTAAAAAAAACAAAGGAAATACAAAAGTTGTTTGTCTAAAAGCTCAAATAAAACATCACATAAAAGGGTGCTGGAGGCCCTGCCATGGGCCATGGGAAATGAGATGCCTTCTTGTGCTCTGGAGCCTCCTGTGGTCTCAGGGCTCACCACGTTTCCTTTCTTCCTGATAGAACACCTACTTCTTTGTGTATATGTTTCACCAGGATCTTACAGCATAGCTGGGGCTGGCCTGGAACTCTGCCTCCACCTCTCAAGTACTGGAATCACAAGCATGCACCACCATGCCTGGCAACATCCTTGCCTTACCTTTGTGACCTTTCTACTATGTTGGTGATCCTCCCCTTCAACCCTGGTAAATTTCACCTCTTCAGCTTTTCTTTTTTGGCTTCAGGTAAACTTTACCTTTCTCCCTGTAGGCTTCCACCTTTCTTATTGCCCCGTGGTGTAATGTTTCTATGATGTGACCCATAGCCACCACTCTGAATCCAGCTGTGGGTCCTTACCCCTCATCATGAATCACAGTGTTTGACCCCAAACAGCCTGCCGAATTAGTGAGACGCTGGAGGGCTTTGGCAGGGCTAGGATGAAAAACATCTCCCAATTTGCTGCCACACACTTTACATCTCTTAGCTGTTTCTCCTCAATAAATCATCTCTTTCAAATCTACTTATTCAGGCATTAAAATGGAGTCTTCTTCTGATATCAAATGAGATAAATAAAATGTGTTCTCTCTGATACAGAGGTTGTTATGGGAGCCAGAGGGAGGTCCCAGGGCAGAGAGGCCAGTTCTCTAGAAGAGATGGAGAATGCCAGCAATCAGGCTTGGAAACAACTCCTTTCCTGTTTACAGAGTTCTGTTTCTATTTGACTCTCCCCTCCAGCGACCCCTTGAGGACTCGCCATATTTCCACATTCCTCACCAGCTCCTCTGTGGTATTGTTTTTGCCTTGAGGCTTTCCTCTGGAGGCAAGTAGGTATAATGTATACAGCTGTAACCTTAGTACTTCGGAGGCTGAAGCAGAAAGGTCACAAGTTTGAGACCAGCCTGGTCTACATAGTAGGACCTATCTAAAAAGAAAAGAAGAAAGGAGGAAAGAAAGAAAGAAAGAAAGAAAGAAAGAAAGAAAGAAAGAAAGAAGAAAAAGATTTATTTTAACATAGGTAGTATTGCATTATTGTTTTATCTACTAAAATTTTCTTTTTTGTTTCAGGCTTGCTATCCAAAAGCTTCCTGTGATGAATCTATTAATATCATATATCAAATCATTTACTTTGACTTTAAAAAATATTACTTTTATTTTTCAAAGAGATTTAGTGTGTGTGTGTGTGTGTGTGTGTGTGTGTGTGTGTGTGGTATGTGCCCATGTGTGTTTATGTGCACTACTTGTGTATAGATATTGGCTGAAGGAGGAGAATATCATGTTCCTGAGAACTGGAGTTACCAGAGGTTGTAAACCACTTGATATAGGTGCTGGGAACTAAACCTGGGTCTTCTGGAAAACCAGCAAGTGCTCTTAATGGTTGAGTCATCTTTCTGGCCTCCAAAATTATGTTTAAAGAAACACAAATCTTCTCGCAAGTCGCTGAGAATGTGGAGGCCCATGTCTGCCTTTCCTAGTGATGATGTTGATCCTGGATGTATCAGCTTGTGTTTCCAGAAGCCTTGTGGAGCAGTATGATGGTGTCAGGGGTGTTTTTCTTTCAGGACTCTGGGTGTGAACAATTTCCCATGGCTCACTGCTGCCCTGAATTTCTCCTACTTGGCCCTGGGATCTCTAATTACTCAGGATCAGGTGGAAAGTTAACCTAGGATTTACCAGAGATCAAAGCACTGAACCAGATGAGCTGAGCCACTCCCAGGACAACACTCCAGAGTCTTGGCTTCCAAGAACCTTTTGGGCAGGCGGCCTGAAACAAAAACAGAAAACTTCCTTTTGATATCTACAAACAACCAATGAAGCAGTAGAAATTCGGTTGATGATGATTATTGGGGTAATTCTGATTCCCATCAGGAGGGTGTTAGAAACCTACTTCCTTCTGATTTCTCATGGCTCTCCTGAGTCCTGTCCTAACAAGGCTGTGAAGATCCTAGCAAACCTATTGGCTTTAAACGTGCTCTCAACAGGTAAGTTCTAGAAACGATCATCTTGTCTGAGTTCTTATTGCACAAAGTAATACAGAACTTGTACCATCTAAATGACATCTTACAAATGACAGCTGCAAAATTTGACATACAAGCTATCTACTTGATATTTTTACCTTCAAAAATCTCTAAGATTTCAAATTCATACTGCATTGCATTTGAAGATGCAGTGTGAGGCATACCAAGGTGAGCTGGGCTTCTAATATCTGCCCAAAGCAACTCTTATGTTATCACTAAGATAAAAACAGTGGCTTTGTATTTAAATGTAGTGTTTCTACTCCTTCAGAGAAATAACTACCTAAAACCATTACTGTATAGAAATTCTGAATTGCCACAGAGCACACTTCTGTAACAGATGATGCATGGTACACTGAAGAGTGACATACACTGCTGACCACAGCCTGACCAGATACCATGATATGCACAACTCAAATCAAAGCCAGTCTTCTAGACAGTGGTGGTTGGTTTTTAAAGGTTGAAACCTTCTACTTTGGAGTTTCTGAATTCTGGATTTTTTTATGTAAGTATATATAGTGTTCTCACAAACTAGAACATTACTCAACTGAATTCTATATAATTATTTCTCCAACCCAAAATCTGTAGTATATTTCTTATAGCTTAATTGTGTACTAACATTAATTGTCATGCTGATGACATTTAAAAAATTAACCTGCAGAGATTTATGGTTCCAGATAATTAAAGATATTTTTATTTGTATTTATTATTTATTTTTATAAATAAGCAAGAAAGACCACCTTATGTTTAAAAACACATTAGATTATCTAGGTGGTGATGGCGTACACCTTTGATCCTAGCACTCAGATGGATTTCTGTGAGTTCAAAGCCAGCCTAGTCTACAGAGTAAGATCTAGGGCAGCAGAGAAACTATGTCTCGAAAAACAATATGTATATGAATATGTATGTATATGTGTATATGTATATTGGTGTGTGTACATGTATATGTATATATGTGCATATACTTACATATATATGATGTTAAAATTTTGTAGAGGAAGTATAGAATGGACTCAGCATTTAAGGAAAGAAAATGAATAGTAGAAATGTTCTTGTTCTTAAGCGTTGCTTATGGTTTGTGTTACCAGCTCACTCTAATATTTAGTTACCTTTGTTCAACTTAAAGAACATAACAGCTTTTTAAAGAGTTAGGTTTATAATATTCTGGAAATCCAATTATAACTTTAAAATTTATGAAGAAAATCCTTATCTCACCACTTAAATGGGGAAGGGAAGTTACACAGTTTTCCAAAAATTTGGAGATGTGGGGGAACCTTGTTACTGATGAACACGGCAATGTAGCCTGTTGCAGAGACCCCTCGTTGGCTTTGACACTGGGCTGGGTCTCCACTCTGAGGAGCATGACAGTTTTGATTTAAAATTGCAACCCATTGCAGTTGTACCTGTGCCCTTGGGAAAGCGGCTTGCCTCACTAATGGCATTCCTAAGCATTTGGGGGTCCCTGGGGTGTGCCTAAAAAAGGGTAGGAAGAGAGTGAGTTAATGAAGCTTCTAATTGTATTTTTTATCATCATGCTTACCTCGATTCATTGTTTTCTGTATTAACTTACCTAAACTTTTAAATAAGCTTTTGTTTAAACACAATCCCCAATAGAGGTACTTCCTATTATGAGTTGTCTGTTTATTTGTATAAACTTTTAAGCAAGAGTTTGTTTAAATTAAGATTTCCCTAGCTAATTCTCTTTTGTACCAGTGTGTGTGTGTGTGTGGGTGGCAGGGTGGGTGGGGAAGAAGATTGGTTTGAAGCAATGCATGGTTTGAAAAAAAATGGTAGGTGCTCTAATCAAGTCATAACATCCAAAAAAAAAAAAAGGAGCATATCTGTACACCCTGTTTCAACACGATACATCTGTTCTTCAGAATCACTGAATACCAAGATTCATCTTCCTGGGCTAATACAGTCCTGTCAGAGAAGCGAGGTTTACAACCAAATCAATTCAGTATTTCTCAGGCATCTCAGAGGATGGTCTAGTCAACAATTCGATGGCCATCACTTCCCATCATTGAGTTTAAGTGATTTGCCCAGGTTGGTTAGGCAAGTGCATATCAGGTCCATGCATCGATTCTTAGTCTCACAAGGCTCATGAACTTTGGGAACAGTGAAGAAGTTGTTTATTTGGAATGATCAGACTCCAAAAGGCTCATAGATCCATGCATTCTTTTGTGGTAGTTCTCAGGTAGTATAGACTAACTTTAAATTTGTTATATAACCAGTTCCTCAGCCTCCTGTCTCCATCTCCCAAGTGCTGGGATTAAACCACCATGCTCAGGTGGATCTTCTCCTTACTGGACCTCAAAGTCAAACCTATGTGCCAACAGTAAGGTTGCCCCTTGACTTAATGGTAGGTGACATAACTTTATACATTGGTATGAAGGGTGATAGTATTTTAAAGTCTTACTTAGTAATAATTTTCTTTCAACATGCCCTTTGGGTGGTGTGGCCTTTTATAACTGACTGTGCTCCACAGCACAGCTTTAGGGATAGTATTGGATCTAGGTTGATAAAGAGTTAAGCACTCTGTATATATCTGACTAAACAAGTGTTGAAACAAGAGGAAATGCCTCTCAGGAAAAGCAGCCATGTACGCTGTTAATCTTTAATGCTGTCTGGAAGCCTGCTTCAAACTGGAAGTGCCTGGAAAAGAGTCTGAGACCAGGTCATTTGAATAACATCTTGTGACTGCATCAATTTTGTATAAGCACCCGGCTATCTTATATCTGCCCCTGGCTGTGGAGTAAAAGGAGGGAGCAGAAAGAGAGAGAGAGAAAGAGAGAGAGAGAGAGAGAGAGAGAGAGAGAGAGAGAGAGAGAGAGAGAGACGAGAACCTTTGCCCTTTAGCCTCCTATTTATAGAAAGAGGTATCAGCATGTAGGAGTACCATGGCTTGCAGGTGGCATTCAGAGCTGACCACAGAGAGGGGACCACAGCTCTGTAGTTCAGAGCAGAGGCGATGCGCCTTCTTGACCTTTGTCTGCCTGTCCAGTTCCTCTTGGCTTTCTCTGCTTCCTCTGTAGCTAAGGTTCTCAGCTCCCTTGCCCCCTCTTTGTTTTCCAGCCCACAGTTTCCACCTACTTATCAAACTGCTCTTTTGAATTTTATCGTGAACTTGCAAATCACCCAACTAAACAACAGCTTTCCCTCTTTATCTTGCTTGAACTCTGTACAGCAGGATTTGCTGCAGACCAATTCATTTTTGTTCAGTGTGCTATTTCTCGAATGTCTCGAGCAATTTTTCGGAGTGTTCCTTTGACTCTCCCTCAACTCTGTCCTTGGTGCCTTCTGGCTTCCATGCTTCTATTTTCTCCTTTTGCTAGACCTTATGGCCAACTGTTTGCAAAGGTCTCGATCAGCATCTCCATTCCTGGCCTTGCTCTAGAACATAAGGCTCCCAGTGCGAATACTGAGTAGACACAGGACCAGGCACATTGTCTCATCCCAAAGAAACTATGGCAACATCTGAAACAAATGGCTAACTGTGGTGCCTGTTAGCATTCCAAAGTGCCTATGGCTCCTCTCAGCTCTTTTCATCAGACCTTCTTCCCCAGCTTCTGGTTTCTACACAAATCTGACATTTCAGCTTTATGTTCTTGGTGTTCTCTCTCTCTCTCTCTCTCTCTCTCTCTCTCTCTCTCTCTCTCTCTCTCTCTCTCTCTTTCTCTCTCTCTCTCCTCTTCCTCCTCCTCCTCCTTTCTTTGCTTGCTCTAGTCCTCTTTGCTTTCTTCTCTCCCTTCCCCCCTCCCCTCCCCTCTCCTCCCCTCTCCTCTCCTCTCCTCTCCTCTCCTCTCCTCTCCTCTCCTCTCCTCTCCTCTTCTCTTCTTTTCTTCTCTTGATCCCCCAACCTCTTCTCCCATGGCCTAGTTCAATCTGGTTCCTTTCAAATTCATCTGGCTGTATTCTCCCACATATCTACCATAAAAAAAAAAATAAAAGGAAACCTCCTCCTCAACCACACCTTGGAGCCAGCATGTCCTCATTTTCATTTAAGGTGACACACTAGTGTGGATGCTCAAGGGCAAGAGCTATACACAGCTGTACACAGTGAGTCTGAATCACTGGCCATGGTGAAGCAAATACTTACTGACTGACAACTATCCTATCAACAAATAGATGGATGAGTGCTGAAATAATAATGACCACATGATGCCTACATGAAAGGTGGAAATGTGTTAAATGCGTTAACTCCTTGCAGATGGGATGCAGGAATAAGGGGAGACATGGGTACATGCAGGGATGTTCCATAGGTGGTATGCCTCAAGAGTTCTAGAGGACATGAAATAGCAACCACTCTTTGAAAGAAAAGCAAATTTCAATGTAACTTTCTGGTTTCTGTGTGACTCCAAAAGGCTCTGGCACTTAAGGAGGTTCATACAACCAATGTAAATTCTTGTAATCAAACAATAACATTGACCTGAGCCCCTTCACCCACATCACCATGGTGACCTGAACTCCTTCATCAAGTAGGAGCAGGAAGGAGGGACCAAGAATCTTTACCTTCTCTGAACGCTTTACAACAACCTGTCATCACATCCTGATGGCTTTACCGTCTGGTGAGAAACCTGGACACTCTCCAAATTTTCACTTGAATTGTTACAGGGCTGGCTTAAATGTTATTATTTCTTTTCTGGAGCTGAGAAATCAGCTTCTGATTAGCCTCTTATCCTGAAGATTACCTATTGCTAATTCTCTAAAATGCAATCAAAACAATTCTTTTACTCTTTTTTTTCTTTTTCCTTTCTTTCTTATGGTGCTGGGATCAAACACAGGACCTTGTGAATGCTAAGCGAATGTTCTGCTAGTGAGATATATCCCCAGCTAAGAATGGAATTTATAACATAAGGTCATGTTGCTCTACTACTTAAAAGCCTTCAATGGTTCCTTGTCTCACTCTGTACACCAGGCTGGCCTCGAACACAGAAATCCACCTGCCTCTGCCTCCCAAGTGCTGGGATTAAAGGCCTGCACTACCACTGCCAGGAGGTTCCTTGTCTCTAAGCAACACATTCAAACTCTTTGAGATGTACTCATAAGACCCTGCAAAACATGGCTCCCTCCTGCTTGACGATTCTCTCCTCCTGCTACTTCTCAGCTACCCACATCTTTTTGACAACATAACAATGCAATTATAATAAGAGATGTTATAATTTCCAAAGTGCATTGTATGTTCCCTGTGTTTTTACACCAAGAGTACCCATGTGTGTCAGCCCAACTCCGTGAGTCCGTAATTTTCTCCTCAAAGGAACTTTGCTATCAAGGCCACTTCCTTCTGCATACCAAACAACCACTCCCTAGTTATTCTCTCTGGGGACTTTCCCATTGGTTATTTCAACAATGACTAAGTACCTAAAATAGCCCAGGCACATTTCCAGGGAGAAGAGTTAAAATCAAGAAACTAGACTCAGTTTCTATCCCCATAGAATGGACATGTATCATAGCACTGAACAGATATGAAAAGGCAGGGCAGGAGTGCTGACGACTGATGGGTGAGTTATGTCAGACAGGGACTTCAGTGCAGCCCTCTGCAGGAAGGTGACATTTCCTTCAACAATCCAACAGCAAAATGACCAGGAAAAACTTTCAAGTGGGAAGCAGGGAGAAAAACACAGAAGCCTTTAACACAGGAACAAGTGAAGTGCCAAACAACGTAAAGAAAGAAATGAGCTGAAACAGATGGTGTAAAGGGCAGATGACTGTGACTGGAAAGTAGTGGAAAGATAAAGCAAGGCTCTTGGAGGCAAAGCAAGAAATGAGATCTAAGTGTGGGAAGAAGTCAGTGGGCAACTTTAAAAGAAGTATGATGTGGTCTGGCTGACACTGAAAAAAGGGCTCTAGAGAGTAATTGAAAATGTAGCTTTCGGACAGGTCTTGTATCAAATGCCAGCCATCAAGGAAGCCACCTTCAGGGCCTTGAGCAGAGCAGACCAATGAAAAGATGCACCTAGCAGTGTTGTTGCTGAGTAAGGACAAGAAGCCTGGACTACAAAAGGCAGAGCTTGTTAATCGTGGTCCTGATGAAAGTCAAAGAAAAACTGATGTGCTGGAGTCAATGAGAATGGAGAAGGGAAGGAAGATGAGAGCGTTGTCAGGGATGATCCGTCATCTGGCCAAGGCACATATCACAAGGCATTGCAACATTGTAACAGTTCCAATTCTAGTGCCCTGGAGTTTCTGGATGGTGGTGGTAGAGGGGCAAGATCCTAGCAGTCACTCCAAAAAATAACACAGAAAACAGCTTTTCTCTAAGTCAAGTAGATTTCAAGTAAACATAAGATGAGTCCCACGAGCTGATCACTCAGAAATCCAAGCACATATTTAAGTTAGACTAGTCATACCATTATGTTAAAAGGAACAGTAGCATTAACATAAAACACATGCTTAATTAAAAAAAAAAAACCCTACAAGTTCTTAGCTGAGTTGCAACCCTAAATTTTCTTTGCATTTGACATTGTAAAGCATCTGATTTGCTTTTCCAGTAGAGGCATTAGATAAGGTAGTGCTGTCATCATAAAATCAGCCTCCCCGGGGGCTTTGCTCAGCACTGCTTCCTGTGTCAAAAGTCAAAAGGGTTTGTGTGTGTGTGTGTGATTTTTTGGTTTGGTTTTGTTTTTTGGTGACTTGTACTTTCTTCTCCGTACAGAACTTTAAAGATGCATATTCTAAGAGCTGATTACCAGCCTCGAACATGGAGCTGATAAAATAGAAGGAACAGTAGAAACTGGAAGGCGGAGCCTACATGGTTAAAAATTTACATGAAGTGATCCTTAGCTACTCCTTGGCCTGCTAAAGCCTTGACAGACCTCAGCATAATGTAACTGTAAATCCCTAAGCAGGACCCATTCCCTGTGGGCTGGTTGAAAATGCCCCACAAGATACACCATAACTTTATTCTCTTGGGTCCTACTTGAAGCCACTATCTAAATATGAAGCAGATCTCACACAGACAGACTGAGGTTTGTGAACCCTGAGCCAAATGTGCTTGGGGAGGAAGAACTCTGTCTATGAATTATTACAATCAATCTCAGGACTGGGTCCTTAAGACTTTATTGCAGAGTCCCAACCTACTTTCAAGGTAGAACTGAGGAGCACCTGAGTATAACACAAAGAAGGGAAAATCTTAAGTGTCTTTTGGAACCCACCAGGAAGTCCAGTAACCTTCTTATCATTGTCTATAAAGGTCAGTTTATGTGGACATTTGTATTTTCATCTAGGGACAGGAATTGTAGCTTTCATCAGAACCCCGAACAATGCCACTATCCATGCCACCATTGAAACAGAAGAGAATGCCAAAAAGAATAGAAGGAAGAAATTGATGGCTCATTCACTTACGTCAACGTCAACCGATTTAGAAGAATGACACGCTAAAAGGCACAAGTAATCCCATTCTCTGCTATAGAGATTGAAATAGTGCAGGCTCAAATGTCATCCTTGTGTCTCTATTTTACCACACACACACACACACACACACACACACACACACACCACTGGTGTGGGGTGATCTCTTCCCTTTAAGTATTAGAAAGGTGTGTTGCAGTAGAGAGGGAGAGGGGGTAAAATCATGAAGCAGACATGGCTTTCTTCCTCAGTGTTGTACAAAGATGTCTAAAAATGAATCCCGATCTGCTACCTCCTTAAGTGCAGACAAGAAGATCTCGGATTCTGAGACTATGTGAGGCGCCCCTAGCACACTGAAAATACGCATGGCAGTGCCCCCCCCCCACACCTATGCATGTTTCATTCAGAGTCACTGTACCAAGTTCAAAATATCTGGTTATTTTAGGATATGCCCACAATCCTCAACCTCACTATACCTCTGAAGTTTTCTCTTTCTCTAAAACAGTAGCTAGAATTTGCTGATTATTTACACACCAGCTTCCTGTATAAACGCTCTTCAGTGCAAACTTACTTAATCTTTATTATGATGTTGTATAAGAATATTATTGCTACATTCTATTTGCATATGGGAAACTGGGTTAGCAACACTAAAGACAGAAATTCAGATCAGAACCATGTGGATATTCTAGATTGGTCCTAGAAAACTCCCAATATTCAGAGAAGGGGTTAGGAAGACTGAGAATCGGAAGCTGTTCCATTGTAGACATGCCTCAAGGCTCTTTCTTAGCCTTCCGTTTATCCCAGAGAGAAAGGCAGACTTAGCAAAGAGGCTACATTCTTGCCAAGGCTACTCCAAGGAGTTCCTGCAAGTTCCAGTAGAAAAGCAGCCGCGGTGTAGCCAGAGAATGGCACTCAACATCGTCAAGTCTTAGCGAGCCTGTAGCCATTGCCCACACGCCTGCCCTCTGTAAGCCACACGGTTCTATTTGTAAAATGGAAATTATCCAAATTTATAAGAATGTTGGGAGAATCAAAACGATCAGCCAGCTTTTAAACATGCTTGCAAACTGAGCATGATGGTGTGCACCTACAAGCCTTGGCTACCCTGGAAGCTGAGGCAAGAGGATAATAAGTTTAATGAGTCAAGGTAATAAGACCCCATTTCAAAACGAGAGAAAATAATGCCTTCAGACTCTATCAAGGCTATTCAACATAATGAATGCCCCACAGCTACTGCTCTTCCTTGCTTGCTAAACCTTTCTTCTGTCTGTTTCAGCCACAAGCCACTTGAACCCCTCTACTTCATACAGAGAAAAATGAACTTACCATGTCCTCTCCTCTGACTCCTCTGGCTTTCTTCCCTCTGGCCAAACCACACTTCTTATACTTTCAGGCTGCCTCCCCTTGGTGTCAGGCTGCCTCCCCTTGGTGTCAGGCTGCCTCCCCTTGGTGTCAGGCTGCCTCCCCTTGGTGTCAGGCTGCCTCCCCTTTGTGTCAGGCTGCTTCCCTTTGGTGTCAGGCTGCCTCCCCTTGGTGTCAGGCTGCCTCCCCTTGGTGTCAGGCTGCCTCCCCTTTGTGTCAGGCTGCTTCCCCTTGGTGTCAGGCTGCCTCCCCTTGGTGTCAGGCTGCCTCACAAAACAACTTCCTATTCCCTTTCCAGAAATTTATCACGGCTTTTCCCCTAAAGTTAGAATGTTGATAGTGCAGAAGCAGAGTTGGCAGCTTCAAGGGAGTTGTTGCCAGGGGGGCAGCAGGTCAATCCTTCCACAGGAGACTGTCTGGAGACAGGCGCAGGTGTGAATCATGCCTGGACATCCCAGACTAAGCAAGGCAGGAACAGGACCCATGCACCCAGGGGTCAGGTTTCCTTTGATTATGACATGAGTTCCAATCTAAGGTCGTAAGGTTTGGAAGGCTTGCTTTGTACTAGGCACAGATTTCCAGTGTAAATTCCAGTTAATGGGAGATGCCAGAGAATGTTTAAGATTCCAGTAGACTTCTGAGGGGACAGAGCAAAAAATAGAAGCAAAAAAAAAAAAAAAAAAAAAAAAAAAACCCTAAGCAGGTAGGAAAGGGAAAATCCAGGGAGAGTTTCTGACACTTGGGGACTATTGCTGGAAATGGTTTTGAAGTGACATATGGAACAGGCGTGGGCTATCTGAGAACTCTGTCTCTCATGTCAAGAGAGGAAGAATTGAAAGGCATGGTGGCACCTGCCTATAATCCCAGAAGTCAAGAGATGAATAGAGGAGGGTTCTGAGTTCTAGGCGAGAACGGGCTAGATAAGCAAACACTGCCTTCATAGAAATGAGAAAAGTTAGTATTTCTCTTCTCATGGAGCATGTGACATTCTGTTAGTGTAATAGTTAGGATTTGGTCCCTACATCTAAACTTCTCAAGACCTATTCTTATTCCATTACACTACTTTCTCAACCTCTAATAAGGGTGATACTAATGGATCTTACCTCACAGAGTTTTGTGAAATTACATAGATTGATTCAAGGAGGGGGCTTGAAATAATAGCAGATACAGAGTTGGTGCTCCAAAAATATCACTCATCATGGCCCCTTTTCCAGGCGGGGTAAAATAAAAAAAGCTAAATGTTTCGTATCAAGTTGGGAAAGGAAAAGCACCTCACAATTTACCCTTCTAGAATTCTAGTTAATAGTGTTGGCCATTAATTTTTTTTCCCACTCTCTCTGGGATGTCTCTGCACAGACATCTCAAGGATAGGTTCAAAATTGGAAGAAATGATAGGATCTGGGAAAAACTCAAAAGGTAAACAGAAATTAAAAATGTGTGAACCTGCAGAATGGGTGAAGCTGCTTTCCCACCCTGGGACTTAGAACCAAGGCAAAGATCCAGAGATACAGTTAAGGTAGAAAGGCTGTCTAAAGAGGTGGTCATGAAGAATGGCCACAGAGAAATAAGGGAAGCCGACGGAAAGAAAGAATGGGGAGCTCTGAGGTTGTGTGACACACTTTAGTGTCCATACCTTAAAGCCAGACTACCTTACTTCCCTGATGGCCAACTGTATGAGGTGAGTAAGTTACTGACTTGGTTGTAACTTGGTCTCCTCAGCCATGTGAATGAAGAAGAATGACAGTCCCCAAGCATGGGAATGTTAGGGCAATTATAAACACTCAGTGGTTAGAATAATACCTTGTAGAGCACTGAATGTGTTGTGGGCAGTGCTAGCTTGCACTCATTGCTTCATCTCAGTCATGAGGGAGGATGCTTTGTATAACAATAGATTCCTACTGCAAATGTGGCCATTTTCTACTGAAAAATGTAGATAATATTAAATGGCAGTATTAGAAATGCAGAAAATTTCCTAGAGAGGAAAGATGGTGGAGCATAAAATTCTAGTCTTTGTGCATTGTGACATCATCCTCCCAGTACAGATAGCGATCCACCAATATGCCAGCTCCTGGGAGGACACAAAGGCTCATGTAAAAATCCTCAGTATCACAGTGGAACAAAACACCAGCGGTTACATACACAGAGGAAATGATAGATGATGTCTGGGGTGGTGGGGGGCACATGGAAATGAGAAGAAAGGCAGAGGTGTTCATCATCCGCCATGGGTCTCTGTGCCCCCGGTGGCCTCACTGTCCTTTCGGTGGCCCCATTGTCTAAAAAAGACATTGGTATTGTTGTTTTCCACTGAGGTAACCATGATTCCTTCTGCAAAGCTCTGGAAAAGAAGACACAGCTTTATACACCCCTTCCAAGGAACAGATGCTTGCACCATCCCTGGACTGGTACCAAGGCTGCTACTTCCCACAAGGCCCTGTGTGGCCTGGACCTCCATGTTGAAGCTGCTCTGCAAGTGTCCTCACCTCAGATGCCAGAGCCATTGTAGTCTAGTTCTCACTTTGAGGCCCCAGCCCAGCTGTCTGTTAATAGTATCTTCTCAAGATACCAGTTAAACCACCACACAGAGATAGCTGGTTCCCAATCCCTGGGCTCACTGTGCCTTTACACATACACACATGCTCTGGAACTTTGTGTGCCTAGGACATATTCTCTAACCATCACTGTAGACAGATGTCCTATATCCAGAACACAGCCCGTATAGCTCTGCAAGAGCCAGTGCTCTAGGCACCAATGCAGCCTAACACAGGGAGTTAGCCTATGTCCTAGACACCAGGACTACCATAGAAGAGTGCATGTCTCTGTTCTAGACTCCAGCTCTGAGTTTGGTCCTCTTGCGCCAATACCTCCAAACACAATAAATAAGTTCACACCCTGGGATCCAGAATCCAGATTGTTCTGTCTCTATCCATGCTTTAGGGGGCAGATCAGCTGCCAAGGAGATCTATCCCATGGCCTACACCCCCAAACCAGTGAGCTCTGCACATACCCACACTGTAGGCATAATGTTTTTGTGTGCTGTGTAAATATTGTCCTTGTGTCATTCAAATGCTGATTTCTCTGCCCTCATATCTTGTTTCAATGGGACATGGAATTGTAAGGCTTATGTCCAGAATCTCCTGTCTCAAGTTTGTATAAATAATGCTTACTGTTTGTTTATTCTCTGCCTTGTCAATAAAAGCTGATCACCCAATGGCTGGGCACAAGAGAGAATACAGCAGGACTTCTGCCAGTCAGAGGAGGTGGAAAGAGAGAAAACTAAGACAAATTTAGCCGTGGGGAAAGAGAGGAGACATCAGGAGAGTTCAGCGAGAGCAAGGAAGGCCCTAGATGCAAGCATTATGGGAATTTTGACCATGAGGTAGCCAGATTAACCTAGAGGATTACAGTAGATAAAAATGCCCAGGCATTGTACTAAAGCTGGAAATAAATCTTGGTCTCTCTGGGGAGTTAGCTAGGATAAATAAAAACAGCTGATGTATTAGTTTACTGCATATATTTATATTAATCATTATTTACAACACTCCAGCCTTGGGCTCCTCAGCTGTTTCAGAAGACTAACACCTGGTACAGCATCACCAATACAGCAACAGTGACCCCTGTGCAAAGCTTTAGTTTCATGCCCTGGAACCCGGTGCTGTGGTCTGTCTGTGGCTGCCTGCGCTTTAGGCCTTGACTCTGATTTCTTCTTGAACCTTGACCTGTAGAGATCTGTGTCAGTCCTTCTGGGGCCAGGCCTGTGAGCCAGACTGAGTACCAAGATACTAAGTTTCTAGGTTAGAGGGAAAGAAAAAAATAAATGTAAAGGAATGAAGAAAGAGTCACGGGACAGCATCAAGACATGAGCGTCATCAGTCTGGCTTCTCATGGAGGTCATGGACTGGAACAGAAGCTTATTGGAAAAGTGGACAGTTGAGGAAATTCTTAAATTTGAGGAAAGATGTGATCGCTCGGGCCACAGGTGTCTTGTTCCATTGCTTATGCACTCTAGTTTTTGAGACAGAAACTCTCATGCCTCACTGAACCTGGAGCTCACTCAGTCAGCTACACAGACTAGCCACAAACTCCACAAACTCTACAGATCCTTCGGTCTCTACCACTCTGGTGCTAGGATTGCAGGTATAGCTCTGTGCTGCCTTTTTATGTGGTTATGGGAAAAGCCTAACTTGGCTTCTGATGCTTGCACAACAAGCCCTTTACTGACTAAATCATCTCCATTAGAGAGTGTTCTTTTTCTTTGTGTGTGTGAATGTATGCACGCGCATACATGTGTTCACGTTGGCGTGTGTTCCTATGTATGCAGGGGCCCAAGGAAGGTGTTGGGCAGCCGCCGTATCACTTTCTGCCCTACCGCCTTAAGACATCTATTTTCACTGAAGCTGGCCCTAGCAATCCTTCCATCCCTGATCCCACTCCTCATCCCTGTGGGCGCAGGGATGTGTAACCGGCTTTGTTTGTTTTGTTTTTTAGCTCAGTCACAGTTTCTTTAGAGTTTAAAAGAAAAACTCCCCAAGGCAGGAAATTATAAGTCAGTAGCTTCCTGAAGGGAGAGAGTGAATGGAAGGTAGAGGGGGAGAAAGGGGAAAGGAAGAGGATGAAGAAGAGGAGGAAGAGGAGGAAGAGGAAGAAGAGGAGGAAGAGGTGGAGGGAGAGAAGGCATATTGCTCCAGTTAGGCAGACATGTAGGGCAGCCACATGGAAGACAGGCAGCCACATGGTGGGGTTAGAGAAAGTGTGAAGTCCATGTGTATTTTTTTTGAAGTCCATGTGTTAAGGAAGGCATGCTTAGAAAATAGAAAGAAGAAAGGGAAAACACGATTTCTGAGCCAGTACTCAGAAAGAAAGCAGGCAGCCCCAGTAGAAACTCATGGTGGGTCTGTAGCAACTGTACTAGAGGGTGAAAGTTCTGCAAAGAAAAGGGACAATATCTCATTAATAAGATGATTATTCCTCGTGTCTTTTAGGAAGGCACAGGATGAACCTGCCTTCCTAAGATGTCTGATCAAAGCTGGTCCCTTGGCCAGTGACTGATCTGCCCAGTTGTGTTAACATTTTCGTATTTTGGGTAGCTTGGAATGCTATAAATGTTCATTCAGGCTAAAGAAAACTCATTTATAGACCAGATCATAGACCAGAGCCCTTAAATTAGAAATTTACTTACAAGTCTCTTTTGTCGACACGAAGGCACCTGAAATTCATTCAGAATTCACTGCCCTTTGTAACCGAAGTTTAAAGGAGCTTAGATTGTGCTTCAAGCCCAGCTGCAGAATATTATAAAACAAAAACAATAAAAAAGCAAAAACAAAAAACCCACAAAATTCTTTCTCGCTCCCTCTCTTTCTCCTTCCTTTCCCTTTGTGTGCATGTGTGCATGTGTGTGAGCATGCCTCTGTGTGTGTGTGTGTGTGTGTTGGTAAAGACCAAACTCAGTTATTAGGAAAATACATGAAAGCATAAAAGCATACAAATGAATCTCGTATAATGAAATAGGAACTGGGAACACAGTTGAGTACCAGGGTTTTGCCTAGCATAAGTAAGGTCCTGGGCATACTCTCCAGTATAGTAAAACAAATTTTAACAGAATTCTGGCCAAGCACAGTGGTGTCTCCACTGTCCCCTTGTTCCCACTAAAAGCATTGTAATGTTATGGGATGTACAAAACTGAGGTTTTTCAAAGGGGATTGTTCCCAAGAGCACAATGTTTTTAATGTTCTTAGTTATTTATGTGTTTTTTTCCTCTCTGTAACAGAGCCAAGGAGCCAGCCTGACTAATCACAGGGAGTTTTGGAGGACAGTTGAAATAAACAAAATCAAGTCTTTGATGATCGTGCCTCCTTGCTCCAGGCATCTGCACTCAACAAGCACAAAGCACACATGACATTTTATTGATATAATCCATACTACAGCTGTATGGTAGAGAATTCTCTAATGTATACAAGGCCCCGAGTTTGAGTCCCAACCCTGTGACAAATAAGCAAACGGCGTAAAAAATGTTGAACTCATAGAAGCAGAGAGGAAAATAATGGCAACTGGGGGACTGGAGCAGGGGTTAGGAAGATGTTGGTGTAAGGATATGAAACCCCAGCTGTATAGAAGAAGCGGAAGAGATCTACTGCATAAGATAGCAACTAGAGTTAATAACTGTTATATTTCACTGTTGTCCTAGAGGGGTTTCTGCTCCTACAGAAGGAAAGCAAGGCAGACACTGAAGCAGAGTCCACTGATGACTACTGCTGAATGGCTTGCTCCCCTGGCGACTCAGCTTTCTTTTAAAAATGTTTTCTTTTGTTGAAAATTAGATTATTGTCATGAAATATAATCTAATTATGGTTGGCCTCCCAACTCCTGTCTCCTCCCCCTGCTCTGACTCCTCCCCCTGCTCGACTCTTCCCCAGCCTGACTCCTCCCCTTCCCCTGATTCCTCCCAGCTCCTCCCTCCTTCCCTTCCCATCCAGATCTGTACCCTTTCTGTCTCTTCTCAGAAAGCAGATAGGAAGCTAAGGAATAATAATAAAATAAAATAAGATGAAGCAAAACCAAACAAGTGGAAGGAAAAAGAGCCAAAGAAAAAGCACAAGAAGCACATATAGACACACACACACATACACACACACATACACACACACAGGAATCCCATAAAAACACAAAAACTGAAGCCATAATGTATATGCAAAGGATCTGTAAGGTTTAAAAACACAAGTCCTGACACAACATTATGAGGCAAAGAACCTTCCAAGAAGTCTTTTAGTTCTTTTTGTTGGGCATCTTTTTGCTGGACAAGCAGTATCCTTAAGCAAGACTACCCTTAAGAGTGGTTCATTCCCCCCACCCCCGACCCCTTTGAAGAAAACTTTTTTTCATTTGCATGTGGTTATCAGGTGGAGAGAGCTTTTGAGTTAGGGGTGGAGCATGTGTCCATATCTTTTCTCAGCTCTAGGTCCCGTCTAGTGCAGACCTGTACAGGCCCTGTGCATGCTACCAGTCTCTGTGAGTTCATATGTCTGTGGGTTATGCTGTATTTAGAAGGTCTTGTTTCCTTGGTTTCCTCCATCCCCTCTGGCCCTTAGACTCTTTCAGCCTCCTCTTCTGTAGAGTTCCCTGAGTCCTGAGGGAAGGGATTTGATGGAGATATCCCACTCAGGGATGAGTGGTCTCTTCACTCTCTGCCTATTGTCTGTCTGTGGGTCTTTGTATATGTTCCCATCTACTGCAGGAGAAAGTCTCTCTGTTGATGGCCGAGCAAGAGTATAACAGATTCTCATCAGGAGTCATTTTATTGTTATGCTCCTTCAGCAGAACAATAGCATTTAGTCCACGCTACTACACACACACACACACACACACACACACACACACACACACGCCATGGCTTATCTAGTCTCATGTTCTTGGACACCCAAGCAATGTCGGGTATAGTTCCATCTCACTGAGTGGGCCTTAAATTAAATCACCCGTTGATTGGTTACTCCCACAAGCTTCGTGTCAGTATTTCATAAGTGCATCTTACAGGCATATCACCATTGTAGATCAAAGGGCTTGTAACTGGGTTGCTGTTTACCTATTTCCTAGACGGTAGTTTCCAGTACCACGAGCGCTAACTAGTCCAAAGGAGTGAATGCTCTAAGTAGACACCAGCTCAACTTTTTCATGTTCAATGGGCTGCGTAGGTTTTGTCTTCAACAAATGGGTCAGTTTGTGAAGACAATAGCCTTGTCAATAGCCTGCGTTGTTTGTGGATTCCCATAGGACCTCCTTGGCCAACAGCTTGATTAGATATATTGCATTCCCTATCCTGGAAGCTTTAGTTGGTGACAAGAAATGTCTAGTTGACAATCTGTCTCTCCAGTTATTTGATGACTTCATTTAAATCACCTTCATATATGTATATATAAAAGTTTCTGCTGTATTAGGTTTCCATACAACTCTCCAAATGGCCAATAGTTTTGACTGTCTGTCTTCGTATTCCTTCCCTTTTTCTACTCCCCCTCATTGCTTGAACTTCCCTTTCCAGCCCCTCCTATGCCCTTCCATAAATATCTGTTCTGTTTCCCTTCTTAAGGAGATCCATCCCTCCTCCATAGTCCCTTACTCTGTGCCTAACATCTGTGGTTCTATGGATCACGGAGGAAGAGGTGAGAAAGTCTCACTCACAGAGAGAGAGAGAGAGAGAGAGAGAGAGAGAGAGAGAGAGAGAGAGAGAGAGAGATAGGTAGAGGTCCTGGGAAAGAAAAAGGACCTCCAAGAATAAAAAATGTATAAGTAAAGTATGTATAAATAAAGTTTAAAAGATGAATACATTTGTTTTTTTATAAGTTGGTTTTGTTCTTGCTTTTTAAAAAAGTTTTATTTATTTTATGTATGTGAACACACAATCCCTGTCTTCAGACACACCAGAAGAGGGCATCAGATCCTATTACAGATGGTTGTGAGACACCATGTGGTTACTGGAAATTGAAATCAGGAACTCTGGAAGATTGGATTGCTCTTAATTACTGAACCATCTCGCCAGCCTATAAATTAATTTTAAAAAGGAAGGGAATGACAAAAAAGAATAGGAATGAGAAAAAATATTGTTAGGAGATTGTATCATTTGCTTATGTGGATATGATGCATAGATAATTTATGTTGTTTTAAACTGTGTTTAAAGCATGATGTAATTCAAGTTCCAATACAAGTTAATTAATATTGTCATATTAATATGATCTAATTACCTTTGAAATATAATATACTTAGGATAAAATATTATTACTATGGTCTAAACATAATTATTTTAAAACATGAAATAATTATGTTTAAGCTAATGATATAATTTATATATAACTTAATGTTGTTATATATTTCTTTTGTTTTCTCATCTCTCCAAATTGTAGTATGTTTCCAAAGCTCAGGGACCCTTTTCTATAATAGCTTTCAGATTTCGCAAGTATTTAGGAGTGGTCAAATAGATATTAGCAATCATTCTGTAGCTTGGTGATACCAGATAGACACAATGAAGAACTTCTTCTTGTCTTTCTTTCTGAATCACATGGATGCTGATCCATTCAGATATACCAGAAATAATGAAGTCACTCTTGAGGTTCTTGGTGGTGTGCAATCTTTAGGGATGCCATAATGAGCACATTTTCATATGGATGATAGTTTTGTTGTGAAAGAGAACACACATTGACATCAAACAAAAATTACATCAATAGATGCAGGAGAAAAAAGGACATAATCCAATGAAATGATGTGTCAGGAACTCTACCTGAAGTAGACTCCCTCGAGACAATGGCCACAGAGCTAAGATCCAGATGCCAAGAACAATCTGCATCCATTAAGGCTTAGAGGTACCTGGCTCTTGGAGGAAGCCTAGAGACAAACATGGTAGCTCTAGGGGCAGGAAAGCAAACTGGAGAAGTAGATCCAGCTTTGGCAATTTTATGTTAAACCTGCGTTTTCACATGCACTGTCTGTTATCCATCAAACTAGAGAGAGTTAATTCCTCAGGAAGGTTAGATTTGCTAGCTAATAGGAAAACTTCCCACAGAATGTCAAGTTATGGTTAAAAAGAAAATATATATATATGTTTTCTTTTTACTCTTTTTGTTAATATAGTATATGATCATTGCAAAGTGTTAAAAATTACAGAAAAAGCATAAAGGAAAACTGCCAAATGTTGTTACCAATGGAATTATACAGTATTCATCATTTTATATCTGCTTTTATTATTGATGAGTTATCACCTGCTTTTCTTATATGAGAATATATGCCTGCCCAACTACAATTCAATTCACCCAAATGGACCCAGAGAGGGATAGATATATAAATATTAATATAGATGATAAATGACATAGAGATACAACATAGAAGTGAGGACTGGGGGGTCATTTTGTGTGCCGCCCCGACCACCCTGACCAGCAGGGAAGAAAGACTAGCACACCAGTTCCTTCCAGCGACAGTTTTACTCAGGAATTGCCTTTCAGTTACAAGATCAAGGGGTGTGCCCCCCCCCCCGTGCCTCCCGTGAGTGCAGCTTAAGTAGCCTCCAGTGGACTGCCCATCAGCCCATACTACGTTTTGCTCCACCATAGGTTCACACTCATGACGAGAGATCAGGCTACCGGCAAGTGCAACCACCTCACCAAATAAGGACTTTTTCCCCCAAGAGGGCTAAGGCAGTAGGCACCATCTTTAGGGTGCAGCAGAAGCTTTCCACGTCTCCCCCTTTTTTATTTACTGCAAAAGCAAGCATTGCTTGATCAAGCAGGCTCCATTCCGTAGGAGCTCACGATCGAAAGCAAGAGGCTAAGACTAGAACACTCACTCTACTGGGTGCAATGGGTCAAACCCACCAGGTGCAAGAGCTGAGGTCTACACAAACAGGTAGGACACCCATCCCATTGCAATGAGATCACAAGTCTCCAGGGGTACAAGGGCTGTCCAATCCTGAATATAAGGGGTTATAGAGAGTTACTGCTTCAAAGCCGTCAGCCAAGCTTGAGGTGAGACACCAGCCTCAATGGCTTGAAAGGCATGCACCACCAAGGCTCTCCCTCGTCTTTGAGATCTAGCCATACGACAGAGACAAAACAAGCAGAGCAGACAGACACCCACTAGGGCAACTGCTAACACTCCTATCTCCGCATACTCTTTCAGATGTTGAACTGCTTGCAGGATCAAGCCATCTGCCAATGATAGATCCATTCTGGTCGAATTCACCATGGTGATGGACACGCGAAACTCCTGCATGAGGGAATCAAACCTCCTTGACCAATTTCCTAGCAATCACTGAGATAATTGTATAGATAAATTGGCATCTCTGGACATATTATTATAATGCAAAGGTCTGTCATTTTCCATTCACATCCCAAATGAGCCAACTGCCAAAGGGTATCTACTTATTAATGTGGCAGCTGTTTGATTATACATTAATATAAATACTTGAGCATCATGCCTTATGGGCATCGGCATCGGGAATGCTGATGGGATCCCCCATCGCAATTCCGTCATCACAGGATTCACCAGAGGCAGCAGAAGCAGGAGAATCAGCAACATTGCACCGGCAGACCAAACGTTCTGGTACCTACACTGGATCTTCACGGTCCTTCGGAAAAATGCAAACAGAGCCTCGGGACCAGGCCAACACTGGATCCGGGCCACACCATAGGCCTGTAAGCACATCCTCCCATTTAACAAGGCCTTGAGCTACAGGCTTCCAGGTGGCATGATGCTCCGCTGCCGAGCGGCCGTCCACATCTAGTTGCAAAAAATTTAAAGTAAATAAGGCAAGGGATAATCTTTCTTTTGGGGTGCGGCCATAGCCAATTCCCCCTTTCTGTTTTTGCAGACTTTCTTTAAGGGTGCGATGTGCGCGTTCCACAATGCCTTGCCCTTGGGGATTATAGGGCAATCCATGTTTAAGATATATATCCATCTGTTTACAGAAGCTCATAAATTGCTGAGCTGTATATGCTGGGCCATTATCAGTTTTAAGCTGCTGTGGCTTCCCCCACGCAGCCCAGGCCTCTAAGCAATGATTTATGACATGGCGTGCCTTTTCTCCACTCAAAGGAGTTGCATGAATAATGCCAGAGCAAGTATCCACCGAAACATGAACATATCTCAATGTTCCAAACTCAGCAAGATGAGTCACATCCATTTGCCAGATTTTCAAAGGTAAAAGTCCTCTGGGATTGACTCCCACACCTGGGGGGTGGTGAAAAATAACACATTGAGGACAATTAAGAACTACTTGTCTGGCATCAGCTCGAGTCAAGTGAAATTTTTGCTGTAATGTCTTAGCATTAACATGGAAATCTTTATGAAATTGAACAGCTTGATCAATGGCAGAATTTAAAAATATACATTTCATTCTGGTCCAAGCATCTGCTACGGCATTCCCAGCACTCAACGGACCAGGTAAATTTGTATGAGCCCTAATATGGCAAACATAAAAATGATGTTGTCTCTGCCAAATCAACATTTGTAGTTGTTTCAATAAATTACACACTGTACTGGTATTTTTAATGGGACCAGCCAATTCCAAAACTTTAACTGCATTAACCACATACTGCGAATCTGGAAGCAAATTAAAGGGGAAATTACATTGTTTAAAGACCTCTATCACTATTTTCAATTCAACAGTTTGAGGAGAAGTGATTTGAAACTGACATAAAACTGGTTTCTGACCCTCTACCATATAGGCTCCACAGCCAGTTTTTGACCCATCTGTAAATATGTTAGATGCCCCCTTAAGGGGAGCACTAGCTGTAATCTTTGGAAAAAACAACAGGATGTTCCTTAAAAAAGGACAAAAGGGGATGTTTGGGATAATGATTATCAATATCACCATCATAACTACATTTTAATATTGCCCAATCATCTATTGTGGCACATAATACTTTAACTTGTTGAATGGAATAGGGAATAATTAAGCTTCCTGGTACAACTCCAAAAAATTGCACACATTGTTGAATACCATGCATGGCCAAAGTGGCAACAGCTGTTGGATAATGCTCAATGGCTTTGCTTGGAGAAACATGTGAATAAATCCATAATAATGGACCTTCCTGCCATAACACCCCAGAGGGTTGCTGATATGTGGCCAAAATACACAACATAATTAATTGCCCTTCTTTGTATCTCTGTAAAAAGGCACCCTGCAACTTTTCCTCAACTTTAATAAGGGCCAATCTAGCTTCTGGAGTTAATTGGCGGGGGGAGTCCAAAGCAGAATCACCAATTAAAATATTATATAGGGGCTTTAATTCATAATTTGGCAAATTTACATAACCTCGTATCCAATTAATATCTCCCAATAATTTTTGAAAGTCATTTAAAGTTGTTAAATGATCTTTCCTAATTTCAACCTTTTGTGGTACAACTTTCATATTATGTATCCTGGCTCCAAGATAATTCACTACCTGATCTCTCTGTACTTTCTCTGGGGCAATATACAATCTTTTACTCTCTAATAATAAAATTAATTTTCCAAAGGCCAATTCTAGTACCTTTTCATTCGCAGCAGCCAACAAAATGTCATCCATATAATGAATACACCTCATTTTTGGAAACTCTCTTCTCAATGGTTCAATGGCTTTTCCTACAAATAACTGACACATAGTTGGACTATTTGCCATCCCTTGGGGCAGAACCACCCATTCATACCGCTGATCTGGTTCTTCATGATTACAGGATGGAACGGTAAAGGCAAAACGTTCACTATCTTGGGCACATAATGGAATAGAGAAAAAGCAATCCTTTATATCAATAACTATTATAGGCCAAGAAGCAGGCAATGCCGATAACAATGGCAATCCCTTTTGCACAGGGCCCATGATCTGCATTTGTTGATTAATAGCACGCAGATCATGTAATAATCTCCACTTTCCAGACCTCTTTTTAATTACAAAAATAGGCGTATTCCAAGGTGATACTGATGGTTTAATATGCCCCAAAGAGAGTTGCTCTTGAACTAATTGTGTGGCGGCTTGTAACTTTTCAGAGGATAATGGCCACTGAGGAACCCACACTGGGTCCTCTGTCTTCCAGATTATGGGAATGCCTTCCTCAGTGGCCCCTAGGAAAAACCCAGGCCCCTGATACAACAGCTCATATTTGAGCAGTGTACTAGAGAGTGCCGACAAGCAATAACTCCATGGAAGTCTGAAGGTTTGACAGCCTGGATGAAGGCATGCAGGGAATTGGGCGGTCCTCTCTCTAATACTGGCTTAGCAGCTGCAGTGGTACAGGGTATAGTGCAGCATTCTAAAAGCAAAACCAAAGCTCCTGGAGCTTGCTTTTCCTGTGGTAGGCAAAGACATTTGAAACGTCAGTGTCCTGATAAAGGAAAAGGGGCCACGACACGTCCTCCTGGGCTATGTCCTAGATGCAGGAAAGGTAATAACCCTCCAGATCCCTCGCACACCCGTCTTTCCCTTTTTGTCCTGTAGAGTACCCTCCTCCCATGCTCGGTCCAGATCCCTTCCTAACTTATCCCAGCAGGCTAATGACAGGTTTCCTGACACTGCAAACCACGGAGCCACCACTTCCACCTAGCTAAGAAATTGAGCCAAAGCTCGATCTTTAAATTTCAAGCCCTTACTATCAAGAAGCTCATGAAGAGCTACCTTCACTGGGCAGGACGGCGAGGTCCCCATTTTAGTGGTGACGCTCGTGGCACACCAAAACCACAGCTAAGAAAAGGATCCCTCTTGGACTTTCACTTTTATTCGCCTCCTTCCGAGGGCCTTAACATATGCCGGAAGGACCTTGTCTGTTGATGGGCCCCACTTACCGGCCACTTACCGATCGATTGCCCTGTCTGTCCCTGGTTCTGGAACTCTGGGAACTCACGTAGAGAAGTTCCCCGTACGGGCCACCAATTGTGCCGCGCCAACCACCCTGACCAGCAGGGAAGAAAGACTAGCACACCAGTTCCTTCCAGCGACAGTTTTACTCAGGAATTGCCTTTCAGTTACAAGATCAAGGGGTGTGCCCCCCCCCCCCCCCGTGCCTCCCGTGAGTGCAGCTTAAGTAGCCTCCAGTGGACTGCCCATCAGCCCATACTACGTTTTGCTCCACCATAGGTTCACACTCATGACGAGAGATCAGGCTACCGGCAAGTGCAACCTCCTCACCAAATAAGGACTTTTTCCCCCCAAGAGGGCTAAGGCAGTAGGCACCATCTTTAGGGCGCAGCAGAAGCTTTCCACAATTTTGATCTCCCTATGGTTGAGCATGGAAATGTCCAGGGCAATGGAGCCTTCCTAGCCTCTGTGTCTTAAGTGTCTGTTCTTCCTTTAATGTTCTCTGCTCTGGTGTGGACAAAGGCGCCAGCTCTCCTCACATGGCTTTAAGAGGATATCTCACGCACACTTCATTAGCTTCTAACTCTTCCTGTGCAGAGTCTGTTTAAGCTGCTCTGTGGTGTCATTCTTCAGCATTTCGTTTCTCTATCTTTGCTCTCCAGGTTTTGAAAAGGAAGGAAAGGCAAGGAAATCAACTGGCTTGGCACAGATCCCAAACAACAAACATAAAATTTCAGAAGACTATTCATTCACCCACATAACCTTAAGTAGAAATGGGATTCTCAGGACACCTTCTATGTTGCCTATATTGCCACATTCACACCATCTCAGGTCTGCAGAGGGATTCATGTATGTATGTTATGTTTTTTTTTTTTTTTTGTGAGAGCCTGTAATCTAATCTAAAATATGCTCTAAAGACATGAACTAGAATTAGACCTAGTCCCTGTTCTGAAGGTTGTCAGAGACCAGAGATAGGCAAATCTGCTAAGTATAGACAATATGGTAGAAGAGATATCTACATGGATTTGTGGGGAGATCTACCCAGGACATCTGATGGCTTAGCAGTGATGGCAGAATGGTGTTTGGAAGACTGTAAAGAAGATTCTTTAGAGTGGAAGAAGTCAGTCTTTAGTGCTGACAGCATGATTTTGGACATATGCACACAGAAAAGGCTCTAAACTCAATAGACGTTTAGGAAGTGGTTTTTCACGGTAACAACACTCATACCCTTGCAAAAGCATCCTGTGTCTGAGCCCTGTGAGTACCAGAGTGCTGACATAACCACAGGAAGCTTATCTCCAACCCTAAAGCAGTAGAATCTGTTTGAATGAGTGACCTGTTTACAGATGAACATTTGCGAGTAGACTAGAGCTATCAAGAAAGCAAAGCAGAAATATTGATATATTGATAGTCTACCAATAGTGACCGTTTATTCTTGGGCTACAACCTACACTCTGTCTTAATCCTTACAATGAATTCAAGTGACAGGTATTTTTCTGCAGTACTTCTCCATCTGCTCAACAAGTACACTGACATGGGTTTTATTAGAATGGAAAATGGGGGTTGGAGGGCTATTTAGTTTAACATGACGCAGTTCTGAAGTGGGAAGGATGAGATCCGTCTACAATGATGCTGCAGTTGATTATAAAAGTGAAATTATTCTTTCAGTTTACAATTCAGATGTTATCCCCTTACCCCATCATTCCCGCCCGCCCCCCCCCCCGCCAGGAACCCCCATCTCATCCTCCTCTTGCTTACAACATACTTTTTAAGGAGAGAAATCCTTTGATCCTTTTATCTTAAATGGAAGACTGTATTCTACAAATCTCTAGCAATTTCAGACTAAATAAGAGTGAGATTGAGTTGAGCTACTTCTCATATCCTTGAGAAGAAACAGGAGCCCTATCTCAGGGCAACATCTTCTATCTAACTCAGCCTCCCAGGACGAGATAACCTTGAATACAAAGGGAAGTTCAGCTTAGTCTGTTGGGGGATGTGTATTTTATCTGGAAATACAAAGAACTCATCAAAAGAGTTTTCTGTCTGAGCGGAAAAGGCTAGGTGGGATAGGAAGTAAAATTGGCACATTTCCACTGCTCCACACAATCATCAAAATGGGAAACATTTTAGTTCTGAGCTGCCTGCAACTTTTTCACTAATTCCTACCATTTCCCATTATTAGTGTAGCAAAGATAAGTAACATAAAGGTAAAAGGTTATAGAACTGATAACAGAATCATCATGCATAGCATGATTTGTTTTCTGCTGCTGCATGCTGGGGAATGGTACTTTAATAATATTTACATCAACCATTGGCTCTCTGCAGTCACTTATTTCTTTAGCATCATGACACAGAAGTGAAAAAAAAGCTTCTATTTGTATGAAACATGCATGAAGTTTTACACTGACTCTCTTCATCTGTCTGTCTGTCTGTCTGTCTGTCTGTCTGTTTCTCTGTCTTCCTTTCTTTCTTTCTGGAGACTGGAGAGATGGCTCAGTGATTAAGAGCACTTACTGTTCTTCCAGAGGACCTGAGTTCATTTCCCAGAGCCTACATGGTGGCTCACAACTGTCTGTTAATTCCAGTCCTAGGTAATCCGACACCACCTCTGGCCTCTTCAGAAACTGCAAGTGTGATTATCATACATATATGAAGGCAAAACATCCATACATATAAAATAAAATACAAAGAGAAATCTGAAAGAAATATATTTTTGGAGAAAAGATTTTACTGTGTAGTTCTGGTTGGCCTGGAGTTCACTATGTAGACAAAGCCAGCTAACTCACAGAAATTTCTTGTCTCTGCCTACCAAAATACTTTGAGAGTAAAAATGTGTGCTAATATACCTGGCTTGGATTGAAATTTTTAATAAAACACATTTATGTAGTTAAAATTATTTAATGATTGAGTTACTGATTGTCTCTTCTGTTTCCCCTATAGGGTTCTAGAGTTATGGCAGCCAGATGCAGAAGTAAGTAAAAAGCCTAATTCAGCATTCAGAGGTGTCTCTTAGAAGTTGAAGAACATCCCCCATTAGAACTGACTCAAAATGGGTGAGATCCTAAGGCAAGATTTGAATCTCTAAATTCTTAAGAGACACTGTAGGGGGGAGACCCAGCAATGAATTTTTGGATATGACATATGTCTCAGGACAAAGAAGCAAAACTAAATAAATTGAATGGTGCCAAGTGAAGACATTTCTGGTCATCCAATGTGGAAAGACCCGTTATAGATCGGGAGAGAATGCTTGGAAAGCACAGATTCTGGTTTAATATTGTGTTTAACTCAAAAAACGTTTCAGGAGGCTCATAACTTAACAGCAGAAATATGGATAATCAAATTTAAAAACTGGCAAAAGATTTTTCTGTGGTTCACAGCTTGAATGTCCCCCAAAGGCTCATATGATCAAGCCTTGGTCCTTAGCTCATAATATTGTTAAGAACAACTTCAAGTGAGGTAAGAGAGAACAGTACACCCTCACATACGTACCTGCACATACACTATATTTGTTGTTTTCATATATTATATGTTGTCTTCTATGTTGTTTATAGTGAATACTTGTAAATTAGATAGATGCTTTTCCTTTTTCATTAACATCTGCTAGGCTTCTATAAATAATCTTTTCTACACAGCCTGACATGGAGACCAGTACCATTGGGTAAGTTTGCTTGTAGGCCAGAGCAGGCTCTATAAGAACAGCAAGACTATGGACATAACTTCTCATATGGGTGCCAAATTACCCTGTTGGTCTACATCCACATTAGACCTGATCATTTACCTCCCTTAATGACAGGGGATTCTTTGCTGCAGAAATCACAGCTTAGCCATCTATGTAGTGTCTGTTCTGTACATTTCTCGCCAAACGTCAGTACAAGTTGTATGACGTTTACTATACCTGAGAGATTACTTCTTGCAATGAACCATGTACTCAGTACAATCTTCTCCACCTCTAACAACTACTGTTTCATAGCCCAGGTGGGATTAACCTTTTCTCCACGAATCCTTTAGTACATAGCTCATGTGTTTAAGAAAATAAAATGAATATTTTTCATTCAAGAGCCTTATTCCTATGGTCTCTTTTTCCTGTCCATGAGAAGTATGAATCTGACCAATTACATACTTTTTCATTTGGAAGAAAAGTGTAATAGAACTGAAGAGGTACTAGATTCTTTCCAAAATCTCTTGAAGAAGTGTTTTTGGAAATAGCTTTTTGAACAGTATCTCTGCTCTGAAATTAGGGCTAAGAAGAGAAGAGTGATGTCATCTGCATTCTTCTTGTTTTTAAAGATTGATTTATTTTAGGTATATGAGTATACTGCAGCTGTCCCCAGACACCCCAGAAGAGAGCATCAGATCTCATTACAGATGGTTGTGAGCCACCATGTGGTTGCTGGAAATTGAACTCAGGACCTCTAGAGGAGCTCTTAACTACTAAGCCATCTCTCCAGCCCCCATCATGTGCATTCTTATAAAAGTGACAATGCCTCATATACAAAGAGAATGGACTGAAGGTGTCTTTGTTCCTTGCACAAGCCCTGGTGTCCCCTGGTGAGCCTTACAAGTAGGTACATAATTTTAAGGTGTGTTCCTAATTTGTCATAACTAATTGAAAGTTATTTCTTTAGTTTGTGAACATATTGTTCATTAAAATGAATACCATATTTATAAACTCCATCAGTAACATTAAACAAGAGATTATAATAAAATAAAGAAACGGAAAAGTGGTGATCATATAACCATTTAGCTGGAAGCAATTAAACCAAGTCCTGATTCTAAATCCTCAAATAATTCTATGATCCTGGCTCCTGATAACAGGAAATTTTCCTACCAAAAAGAATAATAGTGCCCCTGGGACTTACTTTCCTTTGAACACTAAGGACTCAGGAAAAGGCAGCACTGGAGACTCTACGGGTGAGTTGTTTGTGCTCAAACACTGCTTAGTAGGTTACAGACAGACTTCTTGTTATTCTCATTATTAAATTAAACTTTAACATTTAATAGCTAATGATAAGTTTTACAAAAACAGTCTTATATCAAAAATGAAACTCTAGAAGAAATTTTTTCTTGGTTTCTTTTGTGACTAGTTATAAGTCACCTGTGTTTCTTTTGTCACTAGTTGTCATTCATCAGTGTGTTATTTATTCTCTGTGAGTCTACATTCTTTCACTGGTTTCTACTGTTGATATCCAGCTTTATTCTTTTGTCGTTAGATAGGAGGCAGAATATGATTTTAATTTTTCTATACTAAATTTTCTATACAAATGCATTTTGTCCTAATATGTTGTCTATTCAGGGGGAATATGGCTTCTGAAAGGATGTATATTCTTTAGTGTTCGGGTAGGATAGTTTATAGAATGTCTGTTAAGCCCATTTTATTTAAGATATCATTTAACTCCAGTGTTCCTCTACTTACTTTTTCCCAGATCACCTGTCTTTTGGTATGAGTGGGGTTTTAAAGTCACCCACTATCCTCATGTTGGAATTATCTGCAGGTTTAGATATAATGGTATTTCTTGTATGAGATTGAATATCCTTGTGTGTCTAGTGTGCATGTTTAGGATTGTAATATCCTCTTGGTGAATTGTTTCTCTAATGGGTATGAAATTATCCTCCCGATAGCTTCCAATTCATTTTGTTTTGGAGTCTGTTTTGTCGCATAGTACCTTACAGCACCATGTAAGTTTTCCAGGAAGGATGAAGCATCCAGTGCCAACTTGGTATTTCTATGTTCTGTGACTTAAGTATGTGGTGTCTTCAGAAATAAGGTCTTACTGCCTAGTGAACTTGTTCCTGTATCTCTCATCCATCCACCCAGAAATTTAGAATAACTGATTGCAATGTTCAGAGCTCTCAAGCATGAAGTAGTCTGCAAGAACAAGTGGGCAGTGTGAGCAGAGCAAGTGGGCAGTGTGAGCAGAGCAAGTGGGCAGTGTGAGCAGAGCAAGTGGGCAGTGTGAGCAGAGCAAGTGGGCAGTGTGAGCAGAGCAAGTGGGCAGTGTGAGCAGAGCAAGTGGGCAGTGTGAGCAGAGCAAGTGGGCAGTGTGAGCAGAGCAAGTGGGCTGTGTGAGCACAGCAAGTGGGCAGTGTGAACAGAGCAAGTGGGCAGTGTGAACAGAACAAGTGGGCAGTGTGAGCAGAACAAGTGGGCAGTGTGAGCAGAGCAAGTGGGCTGTGTGAGCAGAGCAAGTGGGCAGTGTGAACAGAGCAAGTGGGCAGTGTGAACAGAACAAGTGGGCAGTGTGAGCAGAGCAAGTGGGCAGTGTGAGCAGAGCAAGTGGGCAGTGTGAGCAGAGCAAGTGGGCAGTGTGAACAGAGCCATGGAGATTCTAAGGAAGAAGTAGAATGAAATGTTAGAGATGAGCAACGTTGTACTAGAAACAGTGAACGCCTCATTAGTAAACTCTCTCCAGCTAAGGGAAGAATCACTACGCTTGACAGTGTCTTAATAGAATTAGTTAATACTGAAACTCTGAAGCACAAACACTGCGTAAAAGAGAAGAGGATATATGAGGACTGTGGTCAAACATAAAAAGAATATGTGCCTGAGTGAGACTTAAGGGATAAATGACTCATTTTGGTTCACATTTGGAGATCAGAATTCATTACAGTGAGGAGGATATGGCAGCAGGAACCTGAGGCAGTTAGTCACACTGTATCACAGTCAGGAAGTAGAAAGGGATGGTTTCTTGTGCTCAGCTCACTTTCTCCTCTATATGTGGTCCAGCCTAGGGATTGATGGCACCCACAATGGCACATCATCCCATCTCAGTTCATCAGACTATGATAATACTCCACAGGTATACCCAGAGGCCTATCGCGATGACTATTAATCAAGTTGACTATTGAGATTAACCATCACAGATGTCAACCACAATAATAACAACATAAGGCTCCATACTGCCCTCTAGCCAAGGCTTTGTCACTCTTAGCCACTTTTGCTTTCTCTTCCAAGTCTACGAATCTCATCAGACAGAAGTGTTGTCAAGGAGACACCCACAAACAATACTCCAGAATTGAGAGCCAAGAACAAACTGTACCTGACTCTTAGCAAATGAAACCCTAGCAACCCAACTAACAGGGAACCATGGCTACCACTCCTTATGACCAACTATTTCAGCCTTGTTCTAGAAAGTGTCATGTACGTCTGTCTGGCATTTGAAAGAAGTATTTAAAATTATCTCTCAGATTCATGAATATCAATAAGCATCACCAAGTCAAAATCATGACAACTTAACAGTAAGGAAAGCAATTGCTGGAGAAAAGAGCAGAAGGAAACTAAAGCCAGGCATAGTCCTCCTCTTGAGATTTGTCTTCTTATTAGGAGAACATTTTATAAAATTGTTCTCAATGAGATGAAAAAATATGACATCAGAAGTGCTTATTAGAAATATACAGTCTGATGAAATAGAAGCATAGGTATAAGCAGTAAAAAGCAGAATAGTTAATACAGAAAAGGGACTGGGCTATATGAGAAGAGTCTGTCTATTGTAATGATTTAGAAATTGACAGATACATTTGTCTCTAATTGAATGACAGTTATGCCTTGTACTCCCTCTATGAGTTTGAACAACTTATTGAAGCTCTAGGCTCTCTATATATGCTAAGAATAATGGACAAGATAATGTATTTCTAGTTTAATATAGTGCCTTGCACAGAGCACATACTACATAAAATAATGCCTCTTTTTTACTTATATTCCAAACTACACAGTCAGTATTTTCTTGGCTGGAGGCTTTAGATCCTTTTTCACAATGTCAGCATCACTAGAAGAGACAGACATTACAGTGTTATCATTTTTTTGATATATGCTTTCTTTAAGGCAAATTCATCAAATAATACATAGCTTCTAAATGGTCTGAACATACCAAGAATTCCAGAAGACGAAAACAAGTACGAGGTGAGCTGAGTTCCCCACTGTAGCCTTGAATACCCATGGTCAAGGTTAATACTGAGGGAAGTGCCAGCATTTTAGCCACCCCATATTCATCTCCAAAGATTGATGTTGGTACTATCAGACCCTAGTATTTTATACATACATACATAATACATACATACATACACACACACACATATGTATATAAAATAACGGTAGTTTCCCCTTGCCTTTAGAAGATACATGACTACATGAAGGTCCCTGATCTTACTATATTGATCACTTTATGTTTCTCTCCTTTAAAAATAGTGAACTTTGAATTATTACCCACAAAGAGTCAGAGAATAAGCTAGGAAAACCACCTTAACATATCTTCTCTATCTTCTAATGATAGAGGTTAGTGCTGGGCAAACCACTGAGTTAAATCACTTTTAGGTACAGTCCATGTATGAGTGAAGAATCCATACACACATAATCCATAATCACAACTCTCAGTTAATAAACTGAGATCAGAGTTGTGATAAAGAAAAGGGAGTGGGGATCACTACAGACCAGTTTAAACCACATAACAATCAGGTTGGTCATAGCTCCAATTTGGACACCAGGGCAGCAATATCCAGGCAGCAGCATCCTTTCCTGTCTTCGAACATCCAGGGAACTAATCGGGAAGTCAGACGCTGCTGGGGACAGACTTGGATGATAAAGTGCAGTGGCCTTTCCCAGGCGGCACCATGCTTCCCTTGCTAATGCTGCCCATTGTGACAAAGCTAGATAAACAAGAGTTAGCGGGAATCCAATACCTTCCTCTCTATAGTAAAAAGTTTCCTTGCTTAAGTCTTTTAGGAAATTCCAGATTGTAGTGAGGGTTAGGAAGTTGAACAAAGAAAGTCTTAGCATTAGTGAATATTAGTTTTAAATGGTCACTTAATGATCAGAGGAGCCAGAGCCAGAGCAGGAACAGCTCAGGATGTGATACTTATCTCGTTCTTGACCTGAGTGTTGGTTACAGGAGTATGCTGAGGTAACAGGTTTTTATCAAATATTGCACTTTTGTTATACAGCTGTTTCTGTAAGTTCATTAGACTTCATAAAAGTTCAAACTAATTTCTCACATTGCAAAGAAGACTATTTAAGGGGCCTCAGCATCCCGGCTATTTCCATAAGAGAATCCCTAAGTCATGTTAAGAATAGGCGAATTCCAGGAGAAGTTCGGGGTAAACAGAAAATTAGAATGTGAGTTTGTTGGGTAAGATTCTCTGTATATTATAGTGTTCTTATGGAGTCTAAGCATTGTGCTGTGTGTGTGTGTGTGTGTGTGTGTAGACAGAAAGACGCACTCACAAGGATGTTTGATTGGGCATGTAACACTTTGTCAGAGCTTATTAAAGGACGATATTAAAGTCTAATACATAGTGAGAGCTTGGCTGTAGCTTTCCTTAATGTCTTTAACTGACTGAAGTTTCCAGGCATGAGCAGTTTAGCTGTCTGTCTGTCCTCAGATTCTCCTTCACACCCGATACACTGGTGCTCCCCAGATGCATAACTCTCCCCTAAGCAGAGCTGGATAAAGACTGCTGCTGTTGCCTCTGCTGTTTCCAAATTCTGTGAAGGCTGTGGACGACAATTTTGCCTCTCCTGATGATCCCTGGTAGCCTCATCAACCAGAGCTTCAAGTCCTCCATTTTTCCAGAATCCCTGGGAACTGTACATTGAACAACTGTTTTTTTCATTGTCTTGACAGCCAAGAGTGCTGTAAATATCTTGGGGATGTCTAACAAGACTTGAGCCCAAAAGTAAACACCTCAAGGAACATGGGACTGGGATGAGGGGAAGGATGAGGGCTGGGGGGGGGGATTGTGATCAGATATAAAAAGAATAAAAACAAACAAACAAACAGTTGAAAAATACCTCAAGAAAACTACAAGCCAGGCATAGATGCTCTGAAGAGATCTCATGCCAGTCACGAAATCCACAACTGTTATGGCTCAGTGCCATAGGGAATGTGTATAACTTGCTAAAGGATAGTGGGAAAACAAACTGATGCTATAGGGCTAGAATTTCTAAATGACTCTTTGTTTCCCAAGATCAGTTCCCTAAATCCCTGGTGATGGCTTTTATCTGCTGACTTTCCTCATGTTTTACCCACAGAAGGAAGGTTTTCTTCCGGCTCACCATTGGAGGGGACAGTCAACCATGGCAGAAGCATCATGACGGTAAGAGTTTGAGGCAGCTGGTCATGAGGCTTGTAGTCTGGAACTAGAGGGAGATGAATGCTTGCACTACCTTTGTTCTTCCTTTTAATTTTTACAGTTAAGATCAAACTTCTACCTCAGTTAACCTCATGCCCACAGACAACATATCCAGAGACGTCTCTGCAACGTGATTCTGCATCCTGTCAAGGTGTCAATCACTATAAACCATCAAACTTGTCAACTTCTCACCCAAATATATCATTTTTACACCAAACCTGAGTTCGATCCCAGGGACCCACGTGGTAAAAGGAGAGAACCAACTCTTGGAAGCTCTCCTGTGACCTCCACACATGCCCACTCCTGTATACATGCGTGCAAAATAAGTTAGCAAATGGGTAAATGGATAAAACGTAACAAGCAGCCACGCATGCGCAGTAATGGCTTCCAGTGTGTCTTCATGCACATTAGTGGCATTAGACTTTGTTCCCTGCGTTTCCCTCCCCAGCGCTCCTCCTCCTTCCAGCTCATTCCCTTTCTTCACACAGCCAGTGCCACTTTGGGAGATGAAGCATCATGCATCCAAGGCATCTGATTCTTTGCCTAATAAACATTAATTTCTCTACTAAAGATTTTGGTTTGTGTATGTATTCTGTTACCTTCTCTGTGTCCCACCTTCCCTAAGATCTCTTCCTCTGGTCTCCTGATCTCTTTCTAGTTTCATGACCTACACATACACATGTGCACAACACACACACACACACACACACACACTTAAAATCTAAATCCCATATTTAAGAAAAAATGGGGTATTTTTTCTGACTAGAATAATTTCCAGCTCTATTTCTTTTTTTCAGAAAATATCATTGTTTCATTTTTCCTTATGGCTGCATAAGAGTCTCTTGGCTATGTGCCACATTTTATTTATCTGTTCTTCTGCTGACGGGCCTCTTTGCTGGTATCACTTCTTGGCGATTGGGAATAGTGCAGTGTGAAAATGGATGTGTCAATATCTATTATGAGATGTCTGAACAAAAAAAATTCAATGTTTAATTGCGACACTTCACTTAACTAGTTATATTTTTATGTGATTTCAACACAGAGGCAAATGTCACCAAATGATTCATTGTTTATCTCCTTAGTCAGCAGGGTTTCTTTTCTTCTCAAACCCACTAAAAGATATATTTTAATGAAAATCTTGTTTCAATAGTAATGTGATATTTTTTCTAAAAAAATCATCTTTTTTAGAATTATTAATGTATTATTTTCATTTTTAAAATTTGACTTAATGTATTATGGCTCGTGTTTGTATTCCTAAGACCTGGTAGTCAGGGGATCATGAGTTCAAACCAAATCTAAGCCATAAAGTGAGTTCAAGGATAGTTTGGGCTACTTAGTAAATCTTTACCTTGGCAGTAATGATGAGAACAGTTAATATTAAATACATTTTAAATATTTTTAAATTCTACCACTCATAGATAATAGTGGTTAAAATTTAAAAATACATATAAGTACATAGAGACAGATAATCTACACTTATGTATATACACATACCATCATAATTTTTTCTGTGTAAACACAGATACTAATAAAAACTAAAAGTAAGGTTTATTGAATAAAAATAAATGTTTTATACTCATTTTACACAATATCTTTATAGGATATATCATATAAACAATAAACAGTCAATAAACAGTCATTTTTATGACCATGACACAAATTCTAGAAACAGTCATGACCTAGATTTTAATCTGAGACCTTGCATCATCCAGCCTTGCAATCCTGAGCAAGCACCTCTTGTCAGTTTTGTTTTCAATTTTAAAATAATAGAGATTAAAAATAATTGTCTGTTTCACAAAATTGCCATGAGACTCAAACAGATGGGAAACACTTGGAGCAGTGTCTGTCAGATTCTGAACTCGAGCGTATTAGTTGTCTGTCTTAGCACTTTAATGTTTTTTTCTATTGAATGCTATGCATGCCGGGACTGTATTTGCTCTCTGTTGCGTCCTCATTCTGATATACAGTGTTCATGGAGAGTTTATGGATATTACTGAAATTTAGTAGCTACTTATGGACTGGAGAATACCAACTTGCTGCTGCTACTGTGTGAGACTGGTAACACAGTGAGGAACAGCTCAGAATGTGAAACCCAGATAACTCAAAGGCTTACTGAACTTTTCAAGTTTCTTTTCTATAAAGTAGAAATGACGACTAAGCTTTCAGTCTATGGATGTGCCATGCTGAACAAACCTGATGTCTTTGGATCCTGGAAGATAAATCAGGATCTAGCTTGGTGAATACTTAAGTGAGAGATAATAATGCACCCTTACAATGTAGTTTGCAACATTTGGATTTAAGAAATCATATAAAATTTAAAAATTGGTGAAAATTCCTATCACTGAAATGACTCTAATTTTATTGCAAGCTTTCTGTGGATCCATCAATGTATTTATATGTTAGACAGTTTGTTGTATGAATGTGATTTTTCTAGTTTGCTTTCTGTTGCTGGGATAAACACCATGACTAAAAGCAAGTGATCATTTGGGAGGAAGGTGTTTATCTGGCTTATATATCTCCATGACGGTCCACAATTGAAGGAAGTCCGAGCAGGAATTCAGAAGAGTCAGGAACTCTGGAGGATCACTACTCCTTGTTAGTTTCCATGGTTTGCTTGGCTACCGTTTGCGTATCAGTTGTCATGAAAACTTACCTATGCTTTTTAAATTAATTGCTTGGATTTTATATCTGAGTGATGCTGGTCATACAGAATTATGCCAAAGAATTGCCTCTTAAAATTTTAGAATACATTGAGATTGATATTGGGCGTTCTTGAAAATGGTAGATTCTAAGCCATGTGGTTATCTTGGCTGGGGAAATGTTTTATTATTGACTAAATTGATTCATTATTGCTGTGTTGTTTCTATTTCTCATGGCTCAAGCCTTAGTATGTCATGCATGTCCAGGAACTTATCTGTGTCTTCAGTATTTGTCAGCTTTGGGGCTTGTAGTTCTGGTCTACGATCATCTTTTCTGTTTCTGTAATACCATTTGTAGCACTTCTTTATCGTTACTGGTTTTTATTTTTGAAGCTTCTCTTGGATTCCTTAGTCTAGCCAGAGGTTTGTCAATTTGGTCACTTTCATTTTGTTAGTTTTCTGATTATTTGTACTTTATTGTTTATTTGAATGCTTTTGCTTCTCTTTAAAAGAACTTATTTTATTTTTACATATGTGTGTGTGTGTGCCTGCACAAGTTCAGGTGCTCCGTGTGCATATAGGTGCCCATGGAATAGTGTGTTGTGTCCTGTAGTAGTTGAATTATAAGTGTTTGTGAGCTGTCTTGGTGCCCTGGTGACCCAGATGCTGTGAAAAAGGCAGGCTGTGTGAGTGGATCCTGGGAGGAGAGGGAGTCTGGTATTGGGATGTGAAGTGAATAAATAAATACATTTAATACAACTTTTTTTAAAAACAAGAAAAGAGAGGAGAGGGGAGAGAGAAAGAAAAGAAAAGAAAAAAGAAAAGGAGAGGAGAGGAGAGGAGAGGAGAGGAGAGGAGAGGAGAGGAGAGGAGAGGAAAGGAAAGGAAAGGAAAGGAAAGGAAAGGAAAGGAAAGGAAAGGAAAGGAAAGGAAAGAATGCAGGCTGAGTAAGCCATGAGGAGTTAGTAAGCAGCGATCCCCCATGGTTTCTGGTTCTGGCCCTACTTCTGGATTCTTGTCCTGTTTGGGTCCCTACCCTGACTTCCCTTAATGATGAACAGTGATGTGGAACTGTAAGCTAAAATTAACACTTTGCAAATTGATTTTGGTCATGGCCTTTATCACAGCAATAGATACCCTAACAAAGACAGACAGTAAGCACTCTAAGCCATCTCTCCAGCTCCTCTTTGTATCCTTTGACATAGGTATCAGTTGTGATAAGCTTTACTCAGTAGTAGTTTTTTTCTGCATCTCATACATTTTTGGTATCTGTTTCTCTATGTTGACTTAATTCAAGAAAAAAATAATTTGGTTTCATTTTTTATTTTTTCATTAACCCATTGGATATTCAAAATGATATTATTTGGTTTTCCTGTATTTTATTTTTTTTCTTTTTTTAAAAAGTATTTATTTATTTATTTATTTATTTATTTATTTATACGATGACACTGTAGCTGTCTTCAGACATACCAGAAGAGGGCATCGGATTCCATTACATAACCCTACATTTGACAGAAGACTAATATCCATAATATATAAAGAATTCAAGAAGTGAACCCCCCAAAACCCAAATAACTCAATTTTAAAAAATGAGGTACAGAGCTAAACAGAGAATTCACAACAGAAGAATCTCAACTGGCTGAGAGGCACTTAGGGGAATTATTCAAAGTCCTTACTCATCAGAGAAATGCAAATCAAAACGACCCTGAGATTCCACCTCACACCAATGAGAATGGCCAAGATCAAAAATTCAAGTGACAGCACATGCTGGAGAGGATGTGGAGAAAGAGGAACACTCCTCTATTGCTGGTGGGCTTGCAAACTGGTACAACCACTCTGAAAATCAGTCTGGCAGTTCCTCAGAAATTTGGAAATAGTTCTACCTGAAGATCCAGCTATATAAATCTTGGGCATATACCCAAAACATGCCCCACCATACCACAAGGACACATGCTCCACTATGTTCATAGCAGCCTTATTTGTAATAGCCAGTAGCTTGAAACAACCCAGATGTCCCTCAACTGAAGAACTGATACAGAAAATGTGGTTTATTTACCAATGGAATACTATTCAGCTACTTAAAACAAAGACATCATGGATTTTGCAGGCAAATGGATGGAACTAGAAAATATCATCCTGAGTCAGGTAACTCAGACCCGAAGGACATGCATGGTATATACTCACTGATAAGTGGATATTATTCAAAAAGTACAAAATACCTAGAATACAATTCACAGAATGTAAGAAGTATAACAAACAGAAATGCCCAACTGAGGTGGCTTCAATCCCACTTAGAAGGGAAAAAAAATTGGGAGGCAGAAGGAGGGAGAGACCTGACTAAAAGAGGGGAGGGGGGGAGAAAAGGGGAACGGTATCAGATATGGGGTTGGAGGTACAGGAGAGAAGCCCAGAGGGCTAAAAGAATGAATGGAAATAAGCAGCCTTGGGGAGTGGGAGGTGGGGGACCCTCTAGAGAGTACCAGAGACCCAGGAGGTGAGAGACACTCAAGACTCATTGGGGGTAACCCTAGCCAAAACACCCAGCATTGGAGAAAGGAAACTCGAAAAGTCCACCTCCAGTAGATAGACAGGACCTCAAGTGGAGGGACAGGGCTACTAACCCACAGTCAAAATTCCTGACCCAGAATTGTTCCTGACTAAAAGACCTGCAGAGACAAACATAGAGAAGAGACTGAAGGAAAGGATGCACAGTGACAGGCCTGACTTGGAGTCCACCTCATGAGGGACACCAAGACCTGACACTACTATGCTGTGATGTGCTTACAGAAGGGAGCCTGGGGTAGCTGTCCTCAGAGAGGCCCTCCCAGCAGCTGACTGAGACAAAAGCAGATATTTACACCCAACCATTGGACTGAAGTAGGGGACTCCTATGCTTAAATTAGGAGAAAAACTGAAGAAGCTGGTCCCATAGGAAGACCAGCAGGCTCAACTAACCCAGGCCCCAGGGAGTTCCCAGAGCCTGAGCTACCAACCAGGAACATACACAGGCTGATCCAAGGCCCTTGGCACATATGTAGCAGAGGTTTAACTGGTCTGGTTTCTGTGGGAGAAGATGAGCTTAATCCAAGAGAGACTTGAGGCCCCAGGGAAGGAGGAGGCCTGTGGTGGGGACAGCACCCTCTTGGAGGCAAGGGAGAGGAGGAATGGGATGAGGAACTTGACTTGGGGGAACTGAAGGGAGGCAATGACTGCAATGTAAATAAATAAAATAATTTAAATTTTAAAAAATGAGTTTCTCTTATGGCTATGTCTTCTTTTATTCTATTTTGGTCAGAGAAGATACAGACTCTAATCTTGATTTTTTTTTTAATTTGCAAAGACTTGTTTTATGATCTAACATGATCTGTTCTGAAGAAGTTCTAAGGGGTAATCAGAGGAATGTGTATCTTGGAAGGTTCTGAGTGAAATGTCCTATAAATATATTGGATTCACTTGTCTATAGTGTAGTGTAACTTTGTTGATTTTCTCTCTGGCTGATCTGACTGTTAAAGTGAGAGTTAGAGTCCCTAGCTATTGTATATGGCAGGTTCTATTTCCCTCTGGATGTTGTCATTTATGATTTGTATATTGGATAATCTGCTGTTGGACATCACCCTGTTAAATCAATGTTTTGATTATTGTACAGAAATCCCTTTTCTAGGATTTTATTCTTAAAATCTATGTTTGACTGAGGAACATTTCTCTTACTTGAGGCGTTTAACCTTTTTAACACAAAAGCCATTATTAATGGCAAAAACCTATGGCTGTCATATTGTTAGTTATTTTGTTATTTTGTGTATCTTTCTTCCTCTCTTGGTGTGAATCATTGCGGTTTGGTGGTTTTCTGTAGTGAGAAGCTTTGATTTCTTGCTCTTTCTTATTCCTGTATGCACTCTAAGGGTGAGACTTAAGCTTTTGCATATTTTCATGATGGCAGTTCCTCCCTTAGGTAGTTTTTACAAATCTTTGAGGTGTTGATGACCTCCTTCGGGTTTTGTTTGCCTGAGGAAGGCTTTATTTCCCTTCATTTCTGAAGGATGTCTTTGCTTTGTATAGTACGCTTCACTGATATGGGTTTTTTTTTTTTTCTTTGAATACTCAGAATATATTATCCTATGGTCTTTGGGGCTGCAATACTTCTGAGCAGAAATCTGCTGTTGGCTTGGTATAGATGTTCATATAATTAACTCAATTTTTTTCCATGCTGCTTTCGAATTCTTTCATTGTCTTGTGACTGATCTAACACTTCAGAGAAGCCTCATTGGATTGGGTCTAATAAGGATTCATTGGCCTGGATGCTCATATTTCTCTCAACGCTCCTAAGCGTTGTGCTATTGTTTGATCAGCTATACTGTCTGTGGCTTTCGTCACCTCCTCCCATCCAAAGTTCCACAATGCAATTATTTGTCATTCAATTATTTGTTCCAAGGTTTTGTAAAAAATTTTCCCCAACGCTTTCCTCTTTTCATCTCTGAATAGATTAATTAAAAGAAAACCTACCTTTAAATCCAGGCAATTGTCCCTCTGTTTAATCTAGTCTGTTTTTGTGACTCTTGATTATTTATTTTAGTCATTGAGTTTTTCAAATGGAAGTTTCCCATCTTTGCAATGTCTGCCTCTCTGTTGAGTGTCTCACTTAGATTACGAATAATCATCCAGATGCCATTGAGTTATCTTCCGTATTCTTACTGATACGACATCATTCTGAATTCCATTTTTTGTATCTTCTTTCTTTGTGTCTATTACTGTAGGAATATCAGATTTTTCTAAAGGGTGTTGTTTTTTTCTCTTTTATGTTTCTTGTGTCCTTACACTGATATCTAAACATCTAATGAAACAGGTGCATCTTCCATTTTAGGCGGATTTTTTTTCCCATAAGAAAAAGAATCTTTCCTGTGATGTGTAGTCAGTCAGCTCTGAGTCTGTGTATAGTTTGGTGCTGCGTCATTGTTCTTTATTCAGCTGTGCTCCTTGAAAAGGTTTCTGCAGTTGTGTTAGTGGATGAGTTTGTGGGTGTCTATAGATGGGGTTCACGTGGTATCATTTTCCTGGGAGTAAGATCACTGGCTGGCTGGTTAGGAAGCTGTAGTAAGTACCTACAGATGGTGTGAGGCCAGTGACTAGATGGTGGGCTGTCTTTCACACAGCATACAGTCACCTGGGCCAAGCCTTGTCAGCTGTGCAGTGGAGCCACGGGGAAGCTGTCACTTTGATTCCGAGACTGCTTCAGATATGTGTGTAAGCACTGCAGGTTAGCTAATTATACAGAGGACAGGGATTACTGGAGGATGCGGATTACTACTTGGTTGGTTTGGGGCGCATCCCAGGCTTGTGATGATGACATTTAGGGCAGGACAGTTGTATGGTAGACCCGACAGTATCAGCATGGTAACCACACAACAGCAGCTGCCAGGTTGGGTTTGATTGTACAGCTACTATGGGCTGGCCAGCTATGTGATGTGCTGTCAGTCAGGGAGGAGAATTTAGATGGTTGTTGGGATGTGGTAGAAGGATAAATGTGCTGTAGGCTGAGTGCCTGTGTAGTGCTTGGCATGACACCAAGGCTGCTACCCAGTTATCCATTAAGCCAAGTAGCCACACGTGAGCTACAAGGCCTGCGCCAACTTCTCTTTCACTCAGATACACCTGCATCTGAGAGGAGATAGGACATTGCGTATATTTGGAAGCCAGTGTAGAAAAGATGCAAGATGCCTTACTATTTTCTCTACAGGGCTCCACTGTGTTTTCAAGCTCCACAGGATTTCAACCACTTTTCCATGATTCTTTTGTAGAGTTACCTGACCTTTGGCTTCACCTATTGCCTGGGGAAGAAATGACTGGTAAGTTCATGAAGCTCTCTCATTGATGTCACTAATGTGCTTGTCTTAAACCATGAAAAATGAGACATACTATGAACTCTGGACCTAAGGCTACACTCCAATCTCTAAAATCCACTCTATCCAGTGATGGAGGATGAAGGCTATTTTAAGCAACTTCCTGAGAAAGCTAGTTAGTGATGTGATTGTATCATATGCTTACTTAACTGTTCTTCCAACATCTTTCAGGATGCTCATAACTAAGGAACAACCGTGTTCCATGCTTCCTCTTTCCCTGCATCTAGAAATAGATTAGGCACAGCTAGTACCTTTCAGTCAGTGGTATTCACATAAGAATGGAATTTCGTAGCACAGCTAGCTACTGCTCTACTTGATGAACAATAGATGAATCAATAGCTAATCAGATGAACAGGATACCATAACATGATGAGTTACCCCTGAGAAAAAGTGAGTCCGTTGGCATGCTCCTTGTCAGCAGCACAAAGCAAACAGCTAAATCTATCTTCAGTTTGCATTCGTCCGCCCTATTCCACCAATGCCTCGTGCATTTGTCTCTGCTGTTGCCTCCTGGCTCATGAATCAGGACCTAAACCTCCAAGTGTCCCCAGACCTTTCTTACGGTCATTGTCTTAAAGTGTTTGGGAAATGTGGACACAAGAGAGCTAACCTAGGGAATTATTAAGGCTTTGCCAGGGATTGCCTGTCAGCGAGGTAGGAAGGGGAAGTGGTGGCCTATAACCTCAGAGAGTATTGCCAAATGTCCACTTCCCTTCTCCCCTGTCTCTAAGGACCTCAGAGCAGTAGTGCCAACATTTGGAAGAAAAGCAAACCCTAAGCAGCCTTCACTGTCACCCTCTGCCTGGAGGCTCAGTTTTCACCAATACCACCAACTTATATTAAAACCTTTTAATGCATTCAAATCTTAGCAGAAATAAATTCTCTTGTGTCATCTGTAGCCACAATATTGTTTCATGAGTCAGCCAACCACAACTGTCCAGGCCAGGGCTCCTTTAAAAAACAAAATAACAATGGCTCACCATAGTCAAAGTCAAAGGAACTTCCTGAATGCCACGGTAACTGAATGTTAAATGGATTTTTGGTTTGGTTGGTTGGTTGATTGGTTGGTTAGTTGGTTTTTTTGTTTTGTGTTTGTAGTCATTGCTGTTTTGTCATTGTTGTTGTTGTTGTTGATGATGATGATGATGGTGTTGTTGCTGCTGCTGCTTTCAAGAATTGTTCCTGAAGAAAGTGAAGGTCTAGAACGATCTTGCAGTTCACTGCAGGGGTTTGGCTCCAGCTCTCTTGCTGTACTCACTGTTATTCTAATGAAGGACAGTGGTGAGCAGAAAGATTCTGTTATCTGCATGACCTGAACTTGTGGATCTTGATTCAAATCTAACTTTCATAAAGCAAGACGTGAATTGGTGGATCAGGGTGTTATCTTGATTCAACTCTAACTTTTATTAAGCACAGGTATAGAATTTGGGGCTACCTGAATTTGGGGATTTAGGAGATTTTCTGTTCAAATCCCAAGCTCAGCATCCAGAGATTAAAAATTGTAAAGAGTAGAGCTGACAACAACCCAAATATTAGAAGACAGACATGTAGGCAGAGACTTCATGGAAACATAACTAAGCTAACCATTGTACAGTGTCTAAAACACAGGCTCTATAGCCAGCAAGCATTTTTTTTTACAGCTTTTGGGCCAATGAGGAATTGCCATGAGCTCTAAAGCAGCCAACCATCCCATTGGCACTATGGGGAAGTGCCAGCACCTGAGGGGACAATCTAAGGTTCCATTAGCTTGCTAGGATCCTCTATTTTGTGTCACATGGTATGCCAGTGAACATGGGTACTATTAAGGTGGTATGGAAGCCTCCCTCATGGTCTTCTGGGTACCACTCAGGGGCCATAGCACACACAGTCTATCATGATCATCCTACTTCTGTGTTGCTTCTGGGGATGCCAGTCCTAGTCCTCACAGTTGCACAGCAAACACCATACCCATCAAGGCATCTTCCCAGCTCCCCAACATGTCTTCTTTACAGCTTCAAGTCTTCTGTATTAGTAATCCACCAAGTCCATTCAATGCTACCAAGTTGTGTGTGGATGAGGGGGGTCATAGCCTGGGGCATGGGTAACCAGCCAGTGGCTACCTCCCCCTAATCTCCCACAATGTGATGCTTTCTTGTTTAGCAGCCATCAGTTGCCAATAGTTCTTCAGCTAGCAGTGAGGCCTTAGGAGTTCCTCCCATTTCCATGTTGGAATTTGTAATTGGCTTGGTCTTGGGCAATTAACCACAGTTGCTGTCAGTTCATGACTTTAATGGCCGTGTCATGTTAGAGAACAATATTCTTCCTCATATCTGGCTCTTACATTCTTTCCACCTTCCTTCTGTAATGCTCTCTGAGCCTGGGGGTATGTTCATGTGTAAATGCATGTGTGTGTATGAGTATGCATGTGCATGTCTGTGAATCTGTGTGCATACATGTGTGCACGTGTACTTGTGTGTGTACTCGTGTTTGAGCAGGCTTGTACAACTGTGTGAATACATTTGTATATGCATGTATATGTGTATGTGTGTGCACATGTGTGTATGCACGTGTGTGTGTGTGTGTGTGATGCAGAAGTCCCATCTATGGCTGAGCATTCATAGTCATTTATTTTCACACTTTGAGAACTTACAAGACTCTGCCTGAACCACTATCCACAAAAGGATCTGTATTAATCCTACCTTACAAATGAAGAATCTGGGTGCTAAAAATAAGCCTAAGTCTGAACTAGGCATGTAAAAAGTACTTTTGCCAAAAACAAAACAGCCAAACAAAAAGCATTGATTCCTCATTGTGACTCACAACTCACTTCAAGTCCCATTAAAACAAAACCTTACAGGATGGACAGGTACTTGTGATGGTGGGTGGGGTGTGGGAGTAGAGAAGTGATTGTCTTGCAAGACTTAATCAGTGACTTAATTCCTCATGCCTCTCACCCCTCTACTCTAGTTCTTTTTCTGTTTAAGCATAGTGTTCCTGTCAGTAGTGTGAACATGGGCTTGAGGTCACTGGACCCCTTTCTTTGTTCCTTCCCCCACTGTGGCCACATCAAATGTCTCTGCTTTTCACTATTCCTGGGAGAGGATCCACACAAGGCCTCTTATCTTGGGATACAACATAAGGTAGTGGAGAAGCCCAAGACATATACCTAAGAACACACTGCTATTAGACATGTACCTAAGACCACAAACACAGATCTTTGAAATTAATGATGATACTTATTATATCACCAGCTATTATTTATCTGGTGCTTACTATTTTCCAGTTCTTTTCCTAAGTTCTTCGCATGTATTAACCCATATAATCCAAACAGCTAACACATGAAGTCAGACTAAACTGTCCACCATTAGTGATAAGAAAACTGGCATACAGTAACTTGCTCAAGCCACATGGCACAGCGAAGCCACGATGTTGCTCAATTTGGTGGTAAACTTCAAAAGCATGAGAAGGAGTTCTGAAGTCATGAGTTATTATGAGTTAAAACTAGCCTGAGGAATACAGCTCAATGGTAGGACACTTGTCAACCATGCACAAGGCCTCTTGTTTACTTTCCAGTACTGAAAGAAAACAAAACTGTAAGTTGTAGGTAGTCCCCCTTCCCATTGTAGCACAAAAGATCAATAGATAGAGGTTCTGTACTGCTCGAGGGTACAGAACCCTTTGACATGTAAATCTCTAGTGAAACTCTGGTCTTCTGCAGCATCAGCTAGCCCTTGAAAGTACTGCAAGGTGTAAGAAGCCATGGTTTTTAACCTCTAGACCTTAAATGTTCTCAGGGTAAAAAATCTTAAAGCAAAACAAAACACACCCCAAAGCATTTGTTTATTATTGCCGTCAGCAAGACCAAAATCTCTCAAAACAGGTATCCTTGGTGACAGACGTACTATCAGAAACATTACTCAACAGCTGTTATTGCTCAGTTGCTGAGTTGTGGCTGATTCATATACACCATCAGCCCCAAGAGCTTCTTATGAAAGAAGAAGAAGAAGAGACTTTAAAGTCACAGAGCATAGCTTGAACATGTGTGAGTTCCTATGTTTCCCTTAATTACTAAAATATTAAGATGGAAGAACCACTCTGCAGCTTAATGAGTATGTCTATAATAGAAAACTATGAAACTATTGATGCAGGTAGATGCTTTCTAAGGAGACCCAACCTATCTAGGAGGTTATGACACTCCACAGCTTTAGTGCAATTGCACATCATCCAACATGCCTGCTACCTATGTGCTGTAAATCTACACCAATCCGACTTCATAGGCAAACATAGCCCAATGAGCAGGAGTCATTGAAGGCTTCCCTGCACCTTGACTGAGGCTGACCAGTCTGCATCAGTGTCTCTATTTAAACTGTATTCATGAAACTTCAAAAACTTGGCTTGTTTTCTTCTAAGTGGGTAGAATTGATTACCACCCTCATTTTAAAGAGCATTTTAGATCTGGAGCCCTTTCCCATTCCTCCTCTTCTCCAGTTGTCTTTGTGAGTTTACAGGCATTTGGGTTACATCCTTGACTCAATCCTGTATTAAGAATATAGGAGATATATTCATGCAGAGGAAAAATAACAAAAGAGGGACTTTCCTACAAGGTCTTTGAATAAGGGAAGATTTGCATAAGCCATATTTAACCAGAATCTTTGTTTTATGTTTTTCCTTTCTGAGGGCTTTGGTACACTCCCTCCCACTCCCCACCCTCCCATTAGTCAGAGAACAAAGGCTTCAGGATGCCCACAGGGACCTTCCTGGCTCATCATTACAGTGCCAGGATAACTGCATTTAGTGGCTTGCCTCTCCTGCTTCCATTTCTCTTCCCTCTTAAACCATCAGATATGTTTGGTTTTTTTTTTTTTTTTTTCTCAGAATGTTGCTGTGATTCTGTCCATCTCTTGTTCTTGCTTCCCAAAGACTATGGTACAAACTTCATGAGCTTTAGAGTTATGTGATGGTATCTCCATCTTTGCTTTTCTTTACACCTTCAATATTTGTCTGATAGCTCTGATGTCAAAACTTTGTCTCTACTTAAAAAAACCTAGCTTCAACTGAACCCTTATCTAGGATCTAATTTTATCTGTGAATCTCTGTTAAATGTTCATAGCCTTAATGCACACTGGCTCATGTACACTTTCCTCTTCCTCCAATGCTAAATCTGTGAGAGCAGAACCTTAGCCCCAGGAATCTCTCTCTCTCTCTCTCTCTTTCTCTCTCTCTCTCTCTTTATCTCTCCCTCCTCTCCCTCAGATTCACTCCTTACAATTTTCCTTTAATGAAAAAGATGAGTCCTCCCAGAAACAAAGGCAAACCAGTAAGAGGAAAAGGATCCTAGGCGCAGGCAAAAGAGTCAGAGACACCCCTGGCTCCCATTGTTGGGAGTTCCAGAAGAAGACCAAGCTACACAATGATAAGTTACATGCAGAAGACCTAGCTCAGACCCTCACAGGGTCTGTGTTTGTCATTTCACTTTCTGTGACCCCTATGAGCACTGCTAAGTTGATTCTGTGGGCCATGTTTTTGTGGTGTCCTTGACCCTCTGGCTTCTACAATCCTTTCTCCCTATCCACTTGAGGTTCCCCTGGCTCTGCCTAGTGTTTGGCTGTGAATGTCTGCATCCGATTCCATCAGTTGATAGATAAAGCTCATCATTTGACAACATGGCTAGACAGAATCTATTAGTATAGCAGAATATCATTAGGAATCATTTCATTGATTTTTTCCCCAGTCATGTTTAGACTCATGGACTTCCCTGGGAAAGGTAAATAGAATAAATTTTGCAGGTCAACTGGGGACAGATAGAGACAGGAACAGGAAGGATCAGGAATGGAAGGCATGGAAGAGAGTACTGGAAGAGATGATTGGAATTGGGGACCTTGGGAGGCAATATAAAATTCTAGTGCAGTAGAAGCTCCCTGGAACCTATTAGAGTGACCCTAGTGAAGTCCCCTAGCAACAGGGGAGACAGAGCACAAACTGGCTATCTTCTATAACCAGGCAAGGTTCCTAGCAGTAGGACTGGGCCAACATTGGGGTCAGTGAACTCGCCCAAGAGCAGCTGCTCAATAAACCTGTATTTATTATAATCTATTCTGACTTGAACTGGCTCATTTCACTGGCAGAGAAATAATTTATCAGTAACTTTTTTTCAGTAATAAATTTTTAAGTTTCAGTTCACAAGCAATCATACAACATCCCAATAACCCTATGAGGTGAACAGGTAGATGTCCTTAGTTTACAGGCAAATGAACTAAATCTCATAGTAATAAATTCTACAGTCTTTGGGGGGGGGAGATTTAACTCATCAGTATAATACAATTCTTAAAATTACATGTTAACATTATGTTACAAATATAAGACTGTATTTTGAAATCTGTATACATCATACCCTTCAAGAAATAATCTCTTTGTCTTAAGGAGCTTTTGCAATTGCAATAAAATCTGAAGTGACTTTAAGAAAGAGAAACATAATCCTCATAAAAAATATACTCTAATAAGAAGTAAAATGTGTGTAAAAGCAGCATCGGTTATGAAATGGAAAAATATTTCCAACTAATCTCTCTCTGTTTCTGTCTCTGTCTCTGTCTCTGTCTCTGTCTCTGATTGTTTGTTTTGGTCTCACTATGTAGCCCTGGCTGTCCTGGAACTCACTATGTAGACCAGGTTGGCCTTGAACTCACAGAACTCTGCTTGCCTCAGTCTTTGCCTCCCAAGTGCAAGGATTAAAGACTTGTGCCACCACATCTGACTATGCCCTGTCTTCCCACAGGAATTCAGGCACTGAACTTAACTGAATATTTATCATTGTGCTGTATACTCTTTTTTCTAATTTATTTGGATGTATTTTAATCATTTATTGTCACCGTTCTTGATGGTAGTGTGAACCTAAAGGGTAGAGTGGAGCCTAAAAGTGAGACAGACTAAAGTCTCATGCAACAACCATCTTTATTCAGGGCACCAGAAATTTCATATTCTGAGGGTATTCTGAGGGTTAGGCAAACTTGTATCAGCAAAGTTCATGAGTTCCAGCTGTATACAGTCTTGAGGGCAAGGTCACATAAGTTTAGGCCAAGTCACATGGGTTTCAGCTTGTACAGTGCTGAGAGCAAGGTCACATTAGTTCAAGCCATAGACAGTCAGGAGGATAACCTGTGCTTGGAAGCATCATCTAAATACTGTTGGTAACTGATGGGTAATCTGAAGTAACCCATTCTATCTACACCAGGGATGGACACAAAAGCCCATTTCAAGAACAAATCCCTGTTATGGAGGAAGAGAGGTTAGAAGACTCTTGTCTAGTTTGCTTGGTGTTTTCTCACAAGCTCCCAGAAATCTCACACAGCTTCATTCACTGACTGTGGCCAGACAATTTATCAAGCGTCAGTTAACAAACTAGGAACTCGAGACCTGGCACAGTCTCTCCCCTCAAGAAGGGTACAATGCCATATTCTGGTATACAAACAGACTAAGTAACATTTTAAAAAGTCGGGCTGTATTTAAATGCATCATGTTAAAGATCTTGCAGAGTGAAGCCAGAAAATGAGATAGCCTATGGCTTGGGTGAGTTGTGGAGCTAGTTATAAAAGAAGTGGCAAGGGTTGTGGACAGCTGTCCTCTTAAGGAATAGAATTTAGGTATCTGAGTAGGAGATGTAAGGGAAAGGGAAGGGTGTCATTCCAGCATGAGCCCAGGACTCTTTCTGCTTGTTTTAAGTTGTCTTCATAACATCAGCTCCAAGGCAGTGGGTTGTGTTACCACTAACTATTAATAATCATCAAAACACTGACTTTAAGGAACCTAGAGAGATCTAATAAAGAAAAGAGAAAACTCAAAACTAAAACTCAATGTAGGAGATTTTTCTCTTCTTTGATGTTTGGTGGCTATCATCGGGTGCAGTATGTGGAATTTAGCCACCTAAGGAAAGGAGACGGGGAGGGTTTATGTGAACAGCTACAGTGGCTGCCACTCATGGATAGTGGGCCAACAAGACAAAGTAGGCTGTTTCCAACTTGAGGAGAGCACTGTTCTTTGGAGGTGGAAAACAAAGATTTTTGTCAACGTTGTTGTAGGATACATGCTATGTGTAAGGAATCCGAGTTTTCAGTTACACATGGATCACGTCTTCCGCTGTGTCTAGCATTAGCTTTGGTATTGGATTGAAATAGGAAACAAGAGTTAGGAAGAGTGAAAGCAGATGTCTTTATATTCTACAGAAATTCTTTTGCTCAATAGTCTTATTTGCTCCTCCACAGAAAAGATGATACAATGCTGATCTATAGAGACACAAATTATGGGATAGGGTTAATGGGATGAGCGAGCAAGAAGAAGTTAGGAGGAGCTGTTGGTCATGTAGAAATCCTTCCGGTACATTGAGCAAACCCTGCATCTCTAAGGCGGGAGATGCCTGTGTGCAAAATCTTCACGGGAGGAGTTGAAGTTATCTTCCAATTTTTTTTTTTTTAGTACCTCATGACTTTCCTTTCACAAAGGATGAATCAGTATGGATCATCCATCCTGAAAGAGAAGCAACAGATGATAAAATTAAACCAAGGAGCTTTTTAAAGTGGCAAAAATGAAATTATTAGTAATTCTCTAGGTGACAGAGGCAAGGAAATCACAAACACTAAGTGCTAGCAACAGAGGTAAAGAGCCACTAACGTGAAGAAGAGAGAATGGAAACGCTTCCAGTTGGAAATCATAGCAAGATGTGTAGCATTTAAAAAGAAATGTGGGAGCGATGCTACAGCAACGTATTACACAGTCATATACTACCACCCCCAAGTTAACCTTTTAAAGATTTATTTTGATTTGTGTGTGTGTGTGTGTGTGTGTGTGTGTGTGTGTGTGTGTGTGTGTGTCTGTGTGTGTATGCACACATGAACATGACTGAAGTTGCCCTAGTAGGCTGGCTCCAAGAGGGCATCAAATTTCCCGGAGCCAGAGTTACAGGCAGTTGTGAGCCACTCAGTGCAGATGCTGGGAACTGAGCTTGAGTTCTCAGTAAGAGCAGTGACACCCTCAGCTGCGGAGTCAGCTCTCCAGCCCCTCTCCCCAAATAAATATTTTAAATGTAAATGCTGATTCAGCCTGAAGTCCTGATTCTTTAAGAGGAATGATGCTCATACTGCTGGTCCATGGATCACATCTGGTCATAGTTCTGCAATACTGCTAATTTCCATGTTGAACGTTTAGAGGTTCCTGCATGCTGATTTTACAGTGGAGAGGAGGGGAAGTGGGAGATAAAATGTGAGATCAGAGAAAATAAAACCTCAGAAAAAGAGTGGTATTAGTTCTAGATGCCAGATTCTGGTGGAATATGATTTAGAGAGATGGAGACAAATTTAGATTCATGAAATAGGTGCCGCTGTGTTCTATGTTACAGCTGTGCCACTCCTGGAAAGGGTGGAGGAGAACCATATTTCTGTGCCTTTACACCTTCAAAAGAAGAAGCTGATTCCGAGGCTCTGGTCTCCTTCTGAACTGTCAGGGTAAACCACCGTGGCAGCTGCAAACTTGCTTGCCAGTGTAGAAATAAAAATGTTTCTGAAAGCAGAATCTTGCACATACCCCCTCCTCTGAGGTTGGCATCGTATCCTGTGTCTGATGGGTGTAGCTTTTACCCAGGTAGAATTTAGAAACCAGAAACCAAATGAGGTGATAAACAGAACCAGTTTGCAGAAGAGTCAAAATAACCAGCAAGAATCAAAACCACAAATGCCCAAGGAGTCATTCATTCATCAGCCAAAAACTAATGGGAACAAGAACAAAGACTTGTGAGAATCAACTTGAGTTAGAAAAAAAAAAGTCATACAGAATTTAGTGAGACAGTGTTTGTCCCCCCTCCCTTGGCTTGTTCTAGAGACACACCCTATCTTTTCTACCACACCCTTCCTCAGTGCCATCACACCATGGGTTAGTGTGAAAATAAATCATTTTACTGGTAGAGGAGGGGCTCTGGTAGTCAACCCCCTAACATGGAAGTAAATCAAGAAGCCTGAGGTCAATAAGCATAAGAGTTACAGGGATATTGTCTCTGGACACTGGTGCTACAAATCTCAGCTTTTCCCCTTTATCCAGTGACTTCCCTTAAGCCATTGTCATTTCCCCTTCTGTTCCTTTACTGTTATTAGGAATAGCAATGCTCCCTGTCTATCCAAGCTTGTAGACAGCATTTAACCATTTAAGACTCAAAAAGGACAGTATGCAACATGGACTGTGTATTTGATAAAGGTTTGCTTCTATCTATTATTTATTTCTGTAACTGTCACAAGGCCTGTAGGAAAATTGTTTACCTGACTACAAAGACAGTTTTAACGTGATGTCCTCCATCTTTCAAGCTTACAATTTTATGGATTAGGATTACCTTAGTTAATCAGTGAGAGATGTCTCCAGGTAGCCAATCAGCTTCTAAGATCTAGAACTTAGGTGGCCAAGCACTCAAGACACATGATGGTTTGAGGACAACCTCCTTCCTTTCAGCTTCTATTGCCCAGATCCTCAGTAAACCAGGGGCTCTAGGAATGTCTACTCCTGGCCCTGAATTTGCTTTTAGATATATATTCTCTTGCCATTGTTTGAGTTATTTTCCTATTCTGAACTTTTTGATGTTTCTCTCCCAGATTCTGCCTTTCTTGCAATGATTTTTATTTTCATGAGTACAAAAATTCATCAGCTACTACCATTTCTGCTTTTTATTGCTCTGCACTTCTAAATATTTCTGTCTTAATTTCACAATTAGATAAGAATTTCCCTGAGGTTAGAGTCAAGGACTCATTGTTCTGTTAAACTTAGCATTGCTCTCATACAAAAATGTTCAATAAATGGCTGTGTAATTGTCAATTACTCAAAAAAGGTCAACAAATTGGCAATTTAATAAATTGCCATAATAAATTTAATAGGCAATTTTATGCTAATTATTTTTGACTAGCATCTCTGGCTGACCACCCAGTCCTTAAATTGAAATGAACTGCTTCCGTGCAATAGCAATCAGAGCAGGTGTTTCTGCAGCCAGAACACTGCTCTGGGTAGAATATGCCAAAAGAACTTTCACTCAGAGGGAGGGAGCACAAAAAAAAAAATCTTTACATCCTGTGGGTTTCCTGCTACAGAGATAGGGAGGCCAGCCTCCAAAGAGACCCTTTTCTTACTCGGTCTCCAATTACAGTAAAAAAACAAAACAAAACAAAACAAAACAAAACAAAACAAAAAAACAGAGAAAATAGGCTTTACTGACCCCGTGTTCCCAACCCCACCAGTCTCCCTCTCTTCCTGGCAAATTCTCAAGAGAACAGAACGTGTTCTGCCTCCAGCTGATTGTCCTAAATGATTCCTCATCCTGACCCCAGCTGACCTCTATCTAAATAGCCTTCCCATCCCACTGATGTCCTTAATGTGCCCTGTGGATATCTGATGGTTGCTCTGACTGCATTTGAGACGATTTGTACTCTTGTCGCCCCCAGCTCTTCTTCATCCTCCTCCATCTGTCTCTCGGGCCACCTCTTTTCATCCTCCCTTTCTTCATTCATAAAAGTGCAGATAGTCCAGGCACTTCCATGTGTCTGCGTCTTATCTCAACAATCTACATTATTACTCTATTGGAAGAATTACAGTGTTGAGAACCAACTAGGGCAAATACTTCTTTAGGGAAGTGGTGGGTAGGTTCCATGCTCCACTGCCCTTTCTCATTTTTGAAGGCTAGCATTTATTAGAGTAGAAGTCATTCGCCCTTCTGTGTTAAGACTCATGGCCTGTACCTGGACAGTTTCTTTTCACAATATGTTAGTTGTTGGAAACGCTTGCTGAATTGAATATTTCTCAATTGTTAGATGTTGATCCTGTAAGCTAAGACAAGACAAAACATAACAGTATGCTTCTAACCCTCAAGGAACATTCAGAGACTACCAGGAAACATTTCCATCATATAAAATCTCCTTTCTTAATAGGCATATTTGCACATCCATCTCTTTTAGTCCACTAGCATCAAATCACAAAGATTTTAATGGAGGCCAGCACTCAACTGCCTTATCTGGAAATGCCATTTGTCTAGGAAATAAACCCCTAGATAAATAACTACTACAGAGTTGGTGTTCTATCTATAACAGAAAGCACCCTAAGGAAAATAGAGACAAGACAAACAGATATGGAAATTCTTCATATGGAAAAACTTACCTTTCCTGAGATTTCTTGCCTAAACATAGAAAAGAGAATTAAAAAAAATGTATCATCAAAAAGTAAACAATTTCAATTTTTTTAAGTAAAGGATATGCCTACCTCCATAACTGTCTTTGAAGTACATTATGCATTTGATAAGTGGGCACTCATCTGTGACTAAGTGGATCTGGGGTATCAGTAAACACTCAGAGCGGTAACATAACAGACATGATGCAGCTGCTTCTTGGGACTCTACTCTACCTGCTGTGCTGCTCATGAAACCAGAGCTTTGTCTGGATTCCCTACTGGAATCCCAGTCTCCCGGACACATCTCATCCACTCACCAGCCCCTCCCTAGAGGACTTCAGTGTCTCTCATCTTCTCTTATATGAGTCTTGAGAGTTTATTTTGGACTTATTGTAGGAATCAGTGGGAAACATGCAACCTAAGTTGAGCAGCATATTTTCATCCATTGTATGGAATTTTATATATATATTTCATATGTCATAAATACTTGTTTCCTCTTTTGACAGGCCGCATGGAACTAGGTGTGAAAGTCACTTCATCAAATGCATAGGGCTCTGGAACCCACATTTCTGTGTCCTAACATAAACCTTGGCTCCAACTTAGTCGTGCTTACTCAGTCGGGATTCTCCTCTAACTTACTCTTTAGGTAATGTTAGTTGATGATACAAAGTACATTTTGTGAACTAAATCACATCCTTTTTTTAATAGACAAGAATGTAAATATAGCTTAATAAGTGGTGTGAAGAAATGAGGTCTGTAGGAAACAGAAGAAAAAGAAACAGGAAGAAAGCTTTCTGAGAAAGGATAATCCTTTGAGAGCGGGTGGCTTTGGTGTGTTTCAGTGGCTGTAAGCTGCTACTCTAAAATTGTCCCACACAGATGTTAAATTCACTGTTGGGTTAAAGAAAAGGCATTTAAAATGTTTAGGCTAATGCCTGGCATATAATAGACAGTATTCAATCGTGTTTTTGCTATTTTAAAGTTCTAAAAGTTAGTCCTTTGAATCTTTTCTTTCAAAATTTAGTTTGTAGATGATATGGACTAAATATATGGATCAGGTAAAATCGAGTCTGAGTCCATTTGTTCAACTTCACAAATAAATGTGTGTGTGTGTGTGTGTGTGTGTGTGTGTGTGTGTGTGTGTATTTTCTGAGATTTCTTGCGTAACACACACACACACATACATTTCCTTTTTGAAAAAAATGAAAGCAACGTCAATAGATAAATAAAAATCAGATCCTACTGAGGGGGTTTCTTGTCCTACTGAGGAACTGTCCTTTTGAAGAGAAGAGAACTAAGAGAGAATGCATTCAGGTTCATGTACTGAACTAACCCTGTGTGTTAGAAGTTTCTTCCAACTGTGGAAAAACATAGCCTTATAACTTGAAGGCAAGTGGTTTTTAGGGGTGCTATTTCAGACAGAAAAGCCACTTCTGCCGTGAGCTCCTGCTAAAGAGAGATTTTAGAGCTTGGCCTAAAAATGTAAAATGCCTTAGAGAATGAGCAAACCTATGAGTGCCAAGTGTTGCTACCTGAGCCCATGGCCAGGGTCCTTGTTTGTGGACCCAGGAGAAGAGTTAGTTAAAGAGAAGCAGAAGCCAAGACCATTAGGACACAGGCAGCCCTTGCACTAGGTCATAGCCTTCATCTGAGAGAAGAAAGCTTCGTCACCCCTTTGGCCTTCATACTCTGAGTTGTCATGTGTCCCCTTTCCAGTTTGATGAACCCAATGAAACTATAACATGTTTGTAATACTTTATAGATACAGAATTATTATTTTCACTATGATTCTTATCCATGTGTCTATTTAACATCTAGGGGTTTATCTTGGGGACCTAGACCAGTGTCTCTATAGAAAAAAAGGACATTATTCATGTTGTAAAGAGCCAGCTTATGACTAAACTGTTTGGAGGATGAAGCCATTCGCTTGCAAGCTTGAGAGATCAGTAGGTAGGTGTTTCACAGTTGAAGACTATTGAACACAGCATAGTTACCCCCAAGTTTTCCCTCCAGAGTAGGTGATCTCTGGGAGCTGCCACTCTCTTTGGTGGCATAACTGTCACTAGCCCAAGTACTCGTTATCTGTTTCCTGTTGCCCTATTCTGATTCCCACAGCAGGGGCATGCCGTTTTCTCATTATCAGTTTGAGATCATGTACAGAAATGACTGACCCCAAAGTTAAGACTTTAAAAACAACCTACTGCTTTTCTCAGCCTGCTCATAACATAGCCTTAGCCAGCTAGCACCCACCAAATTTGGGTGACTTTGATTACATTCCCTTGTGGCTACAACCACCTAAGAAAGGGATGAAATTTGGGGATCATTGTTGTCCTCATTACTAGGATTTACAATGCTTGAAGTTACTGAGCTAGTAGCCGCCTCACTCAGGGAACATGAGTGATGACTGTCTTGCTCCACTCAAGGCAGCAAGATGGCTGGTGTGAGGTTTTGAAGTCTCAATGAAAAAACAAATCAATGGTGAAGGAAAATGCCACTCTTGGTTTTGTTCTGGTGCTGTTGGCAATACTTAGTATAGTCCTGTGTGATGGCAGTATCCAAGGTCCATGGAATTTCTATCAACAGAAGAGATGCTTGAACTGTTCAGTAATGACATGTTATAGTTAGTGGTGTTCTCATACACAGGTAGTGCATCCTCTGCTGTCTTATGGATTGGTGAAAAGTGAATCTACAAGTTCCTATTTTTAATTTGGGAGAGAAGATCAAATCATGGTGGAAGATCATTAGAGACTGATAGATGATTTTCTTTCAGTTGCCAGTGTGTGTGTGTGAGCTGGGTGACAGAACACAGACTAATGAATCTGATAGAAGGGAAATCTAAGTGGCCATCAGCTTATACCACAGAAAGTAGCACAGAGGAGTCAGAAAGGTTATTCATAGTACCTGACCTTAATACAGGGAATCTTTAAAGCTGCTGGGGTATATGAATACAGTTTTGAATAGATCTGCTAGATAAATGTGGACAAATGTGACAGTGCATACCCCAAAACTACAGCAGACTGTAGTCCTGTGGCTGATATATTGATCTCACCCAAAGGCAAAGGCATATTCAAGAAGGAGGAAGGGGCAAAAAGAAGAATGTTCTGTTCTCATGCAGTGTTTATAAACTTCCTGGATGATAGAAAATAAGGTTTTGAGGAAGCTCTCCTTCCCCACTCTTTTTTCTACAAGTTTCTGCCTTATTGGATACATGTATGTATATGTGTATATGTATGTGTATGTCTCTCTCTCTCTCTTTCTCTCTCCATATATATATATGTGTGTGTGTGTGTGTGTGTACATATCATTAGGATGTGTATATATCCTCCACTGTAACCTAGTACAATATATATGTATATTGTGTACACTATATATGTATGCATATAAGCACATATATGTATAAATATATATGTTTACACACACGCATATATATATATATATATATATATATATATATATATATATTAGATTACAGTGGTGACCTCAGTGAATAGATTCCAGAGCGAATCTACAAGGATTTCTCCCAAGGGCAATGCAACTTCCACATGTCAACACTTAGATAGTTATGTGACTCTTAAAGAGATCAGATGTTTGAAAATCTTAGACAATCTTAGATTCTCTTCCTAATGCTATTGTAATGCTAAGATCAAAGTTGTTCAGGCTCCTGGAAAACCATGGCAATGTGTACTTCTTCACACAGAAACAGGACCAAAGAGTCATTACAGTGTCTCATCTAGCCAAGTTCCTCATAACAAGGTGTCATGAAAAGGTGTGAAACATTGGCTGGCTCTTTTAAATGAAGGTGTATATAAGGCCCAATCTCTCTAGGGACTTATGCCTACAGAGCACAAAAGTCACTTGGCACCTGTTTCAGTTAAATCTTTTGCACTTTATTTCCTGTGGGGTTTCTTTCTTTCTCTTTTTTTCCACTTGAAAGTTGTTTTACTTTGATGTTATTGAGTACACCTACCTTTTTTTAACCGCCTTGCCAGCCAAATGATAAATGCCAGCCCTGAGAATGCGGTGACCATGACGGCTACAGGAATGAAAAGGGGGTTATAGTCACCTTTCTTGATCTCTGAGAAACTTCTGTTTGTCTCTGAAAGAGAAATCAGTAAGGCATATGACATGAGTTATAGCATTATTTTCTTAGTCAAGCTCATGATAGTTGGTATTTTGGTATCTGATATCCCCCAATAATAACATATACAACAGATGAGGGGAGTAGTGTGGGAAGGCCCACGTTATGTATACAACTAGACTGGCTGCTATCCTTCCGCCTATGGGATCAGAGTTCTCAGATCTGTGACTGATGGAATTCCTGGGGATGTGTCTCAAAACTTGAACAAGAAGTAGCCATCATGGTGTTTTGTCCCTGGTCTTGTTTAAAGGTTGACTTCTGAGCAACAGAGAAGACCTAGAAAGCTTACTATATAATGGCCAGGAAAATGGAGTCAGAGATCTGAGCTGGGTAACTTGTAGCTCAAAGGAAGCTGCTACTACTACTTACATTGAAGGAGATACCCAAAAAATCATTTTGTTTTTATGCCCAGTGTCTGCAATGATCTAAAGCAATGCAGTTGGACCACTGTCCTTCATTTCCATCCAAATCAATTAAAAGGACACTTCCATATACCCCGTTGGAAATACAAACCAGCTTGTCTTACAGTCTTTTATTGAAAAATACTAATTTGAAAAAAAAATCTATCTTCTGATACCTCCAGGTGAAGGAATCTACTTTTACATATTGGTAACTGTTGGTTTACTAAAGATGAGGAAATGAAAACGAAGTCGGTTGGAAAGGAAATGTATTTGATGAGCCTGGCATACAGCCTTTCTGAAATGTCCCCTCTACCACCCTCCTGCTCCCTGCCCCCACTCTACTCCAAACACCCAGAGATCTTCTCTGACAGCTTCTTCAGGGTCTATCACTTCTGTACTCTGTGTAGATGGCATGCATTGGGCAGATATTGGTAACTGCTAGTTCATACGCCAACTTAACAAACAATTATTTTAGCACTTTTTTTCCTGTACTCTGGTACAGTGTATATACACAAAGGTGAAGAAGATATGGTCCTTCTCATACACAGACAGATTGGAGAGACATCATCTTGGGATACTAGAGAACTGTTCATTTGTTGGGAGTTAGGTACTCACTGGTAAGCTTAGAGAAAGCATTTTTAAAGGACTAACAGAGAAATAAACTTGTGGCAGATTAGAAGATATAGACCATACATAAATAAGGCAATGGATTTAAACTTTAAAGTAATAGGATAGTTGAGAAAGAAAATAATTATCATGAATGGACAACCCAAGAATAGCTAAGGATTTTATAGTACACAACTGCATATAAATTCCTTTCTTAGGCCACATGTATTGAGGGAAATGGGATTTAAATGTTTGTTATCTCTTTCCTGCCTTCTGCTAGTCCATCAGCTCCACCTTTAAGCCTTCAAAGTAAAATTACTCACTTTGACATACTGGAATAGGACTAGACCAGATGCCAGATGATTCGCAGACAGTTTTTCTCTCACCAATTAAGTCAGTTTCTTCTGAGCAGGTGAAGGTACAAGCAGAAGTAAAACTGAAGTTGGCCAGGGGGTGACTGCATTCCATAGTGCCCAGATCAGGTGCTGCTAGAGGCGTGCACTGAGTCACTTCAGTGAGGACAAAACACAAAATAGCAGTCAGGACCAAAGGCAGTTTTCACCTTCTTATTACCATCAATTAATCATACATAATTATATATTCCATTATGGCATTTTCAGAGATGGTATATGTATTGTACTTTGGTCATATTTGCACCACCCCCTTTAGCCTTTCCTGTCTCCCTCCCAGTGTTTCATTGTGGTTTTAACTCTTGTGGGGGTGAGTACCTGCACATACATGTGTGTGGCACAGGATTATCTGGAATGGGAATGGCACATGGTAACGAGCCATGTGATGTGAACCAACCCCTACCTTGAGAGGAACAAGTGCTCTTAAACACAGAGCCTTCTCTCCGGCCCCCAACCACATGTTTTTGACCAGAGCCTCCAAACTTCATCATTAAAGCCATTCATACAAATCTAGAAATCTCTAACTTGTAGGAATTACTTTTGACAATGCTTTTAGACTTGGGAGTAATAATTGGTCAGAGATAGAAACAACAAAGCATTGACAGCCCATGGTGGCATAGGGTAGCTGTTCCAAGAGGCTGCCCCAGCATGGTAACATGCAACACTGCTGGAAATGGCATACCATACAGCCTTAGACTCAAGAGGCAGATTCTGGCATGGCACATTCTCGGAGATTACAAAGATTTCAGCCTTCTCATATGTTGTGATGTCTCCTTGAGCAGTTTTGACAGACACCCCCACTTCCTGAAGTAGGCTTAACATTGATACAATTCATCCGTTACACCAATTCAGTTCTATAGCTTCAACAATGGATTTTGGTTTTCTTTAGAGAATTAAACCAGGGAACTAGAAATATAAGTGTAAAAAGCCTACCCAGAACTTTATAATTAGGAACCCCACCAGTTTTTTTTTTCCTCTTCAACTATGTGTGGCAAACCCTGTCTATCTCAAGGAAGGATAAAAACCTACTCTGTCTCAAATGAAAACAATCAAGAGAAGGGCTTTGTTTTTCTGCAGCAGTTGTTATTCTCCTGACAGTTCACACTGGAGAAAAACAAAGAAAAAAATGACTTTAAGAACCTACCAACTGAAAAGACCAAGAAAGACCTGTAAGTCCCCTGAAGGAAAACTGGTTGTTGGTGCTAAGTAAGGTGCCACATAAAATGGGTGTCATTGATGGAGAGGAACTACAGTTCAGCTGGGGTTCATCAAGGCTTATGTGATGACAATGAGAAAAAAATTAAATATAGAGTATAACTTCAATGTGTTGCTATAAATCAGATCATAAAATTCCAGATGGCTTAAAAGACTTTTGGTTTGGTTTGGTTTGGAGTTTTGCATTTCATTTTAGTGAGGAAAAAAAACTGAAAAGCATCAAACTACAACCCAAGTTGGGTTAAATTATACAGCAACAGAAGAAACAGATTTCTAGACAAGACTCCCTTATGTTTTCTCACACTATAAGCACAAGCTCGCCACAACAAAGATTCACTCTAAAGACACTCACCTTGACAGATGGGCTCTAGAGATGACCAGTTTCCAGATGCTTCACACTGTGTTTCTGCAATTCCAAGTAGTATTCCTCCCTCAGAACAGTTGAAAGAGCACTGCGTCTGGAAGCTGAAGTTTTTCAAGGAGTGAATGCAGTCCATGGTACCCAGCTCAGGAGCCTTCAAAGGCTCACACTGGACCACTTTCATGGAGAGAGAAGCAGAGTTGAGAAGAGTTATGAGGAGCTGATGGAGTTGAGCCTTGCTTCTGCTACTTGATAATTGTTTGTCTCTATTGGGAGTCCGAAGAAATATTCTGGAAAGAAATGATCTCATCTCTGAACTATGCTTAGAAGATAATCAGGTGTGTTGTCCACATGCAGAATCAGAGTTTAAAAGGCCATAAGCAAAGCCAACAGAACACAAACTGTGTGTGGAAAGTAAAAAAAAAAAAAAAAAAAAAAAAAGCCAAAGTGTTGATATTGCTATAAAGATAGTCAGGGCAGGATATGAGGTGTGCTTAGAAAGAGAGGAGCAAAGAAAAAATATTCATTCTTTTCATTCCATCTATGACCATTTATTATGTGTCAAGCATCATTTTAGAACTTAATGAGCTCAAATTTGACCAAGACAAATGGTAGGAACAAATTAAAGAGTGAATGGTCATCTGTGTCTGGTGTGTTCTGATTAAATAGCTTCTTTGAAGAAAGCTAATTTAAACGTAGAGAGCTCCTCTTGGGACTACAGTAGTAACAGTAGTAACAGTAGTAACAGTAGTAACAGTAGTAACAGGGGAAAGGCAGTAAGGGCAAAGGTAGGAGACAAGTAGAAGAGAAATTGGAGAAGTAACACATTATAAAATGCAATTAACAAGGGAACTAGCTGGGAAGAAGAAGGGGCTTGGCAGATATGGAATGGGGAAAGTGGGTGAATACAATCACCACGCATTGTATACAAGTGTGATAATGCCAACATTTTTTTAATTAATAAAAAGTATTTTATTGGATTGTATGGGTGTTTTGCCTGCATGTATATGTATGTACTATTTATGTGCCTGGAGCCCCAGGAGGACAGAATATGGCATTGTATCACCTGGGGTGGAGTTATAGATGTCTGTGAGCCACCATGTGGTTACTTGGACTGGAACTTACTTAGGTCTGCTGTAAGAGCAGCTGGTGCTCTTAAGCTAACCAACCCATCTCTTCAGCCCCATAAAATAAACAAAAATTTGAAAATTGAGTTAGCGATGTGTTATCTTACACAAGTGTTGGAGTAGGTGACAGAGTTTCACACCAGAGTCTTTTTGTGTGTCATTTCTGTGGAATGTAGTTACAGCCACAAAAAAAGAAAAAAAAAAGCTGGCTGGGGACATTTGAGTTGTAGACATCCAAGACAACTAACGTCCTTAGTATATTCAAAGGTCATGGCTAAAAACAGATTTGTTAATCCAAAGATTAACATACATATATACATCCATAAAATTCAGAAAAATTGAAGAAAGAAACAAACCAAGTCAGAACAATAGAAGAGACAGATGCAGAGTTTATGGGCTTGAATAAGGACAAATAAAAAAAAAAAAAAACCACGAGAAGCCACTATAGTCAACAAGACCATCAGAAGCCAGCTGCTGGTGGTGTACACCTTCAACCCCAGAGGCAGGCAATCTTTGAGTTTGGTGCCAGCCTGGCCTATAGAGGAAGTTCTAGGACAGCCAAGGCCACACAGATAAACTCTGTCTTAAAAACAAAAGACCAAAAAACCAAACCAAAACAAACAAAAAGGACAGTCAGAAAAGGATATGATGGAAATCAAGAGAGCAAACACAATGTCTAAAGGGGAGTAAACTAAAAGGCAGATCAGCGATGTGGTTGAGGTAACGTTCTGGGGAAGAGTCTCAGTTTCGGAGATAAGTGAATTAGTCAGATCTAGTCCAGTTGGTTAATACTAAAATTAATTTTAGTTTCAGTCCTTTACTTTTTAAAGACATTACTTGTCTTCTTATAATTTTCCATTGTGTACAGCAGACGCATCAAAATGCATTTTGAAACTCAGCCAGTCTCAATCTGAAGACTTGATGTGTCTTTCCGTAGCAGTTGGCTGAGTCCAAGCCTTTCTCTCTGTACATGTGTGCCCTCATATTTCTGATTCTCTCACCGCCTCTCTGAGTGAGTTTTTAGGGCTCTGATGACTCCACCCTCTCATTCTTGGCTATCCTAGCAGTGGTCCTTTGTGCTGTTTCTAGGATAATTGCCCTCAGTGCTGGCAGTAAGATACTGAGTGGCCACTCATTGCAAATAAAGGACATGTATTTTATTAGGGGATCTAGCCACAAGCTTATTCCTGTTCATGTCATTTTCTTTCAAACTTGATCCCTGAACATAAATAATTTCTATTAATATATATTCCACAAGTACATAATCTATAATGATTTGCTTCTGTATTCTTCAGAAATATTCAACCAAAATAAGTCTATAGGATTCGTTATTAAGTAACTCTGGCATAGTCTGTGTATCAGGTGTGAGCTCTTCTTTTCTATTCCTTGTCACATCTGTCTATAGAAGAGCAGAAGTACCTTCCAGATACCTCACTATCCTAGTGAGAAATAGAATTGTTTCTATCCGACCTCATAGTTCTTAATCCTGCAAGCTTAGTAGACTATGACATCCTTGACAGTAAGGTTCCAAAATACCCGATTTCTTACTGTAACCTGCTCAGCTTTGACAAATCTCAACACGCTGTTGTTCCTTGTGGTACTTCAAACCACTTGTGAAGTAAATTGAAACTTCAAGCTGACTTGGGAAATCTTTACAGGAAGGTATCATTGTGAAAGCTTTCTGTTCTGAACTTCCCATTTCTTAGGATTGCTAATATTGATTCGTCCCATCTGGTATTATTTTATCCCAACCAGCTGCTGTGCTAAGCTATTATGGGTCTAATGACTACCAACAGGAAGAAACAAGCAAACAAACAAATGAGGCTTACCATATTGACACTGGGGCCCATAATACCCTGCGTCACAGATGCACGTGTGATTGTTGATAGTTTCCACACATTCTCCATGGCCACTGCAAGACTCTGGCTGGCAAGAGGCTTTAAACAGATTACACAAAGACATTTCAATGTGATTGCATCCGTAGTCCCTTCTTCATACAAAGAAAGCTTTTGTTTGACACTGTTACAATGAACAAGAAAGATTTGCTTAAATATTCATAACATTTTTGCACAACACATGCTACCATTTTTATTTATAAGATATACTAGCCATTTGGCTGTAGACATTTGTGCACTTTCAGAATGAATTAACTCACACTAATTGTCTACATGATTAGGAGGTGTTAGAGAAAAGCCCTGAAAAAACCACCCAGCTCTCAACATCCTCTGTCTGTCTGTCACTGAGGCACATAGCTCACTTACAACTTGGATAGAACTTTGTTTAGTTGTTGTGTATTACAGACTGACTGCCCAGAGGTGCTATCCTTAAGGCTTAGTTAGGATCATTTTAGAATGAATAGCAGTTTCTGGGTAATGAGTCTTATTACTCTAACTCTGGTGGTCCTGCATCAAGCAGGACCCTAGACACTGCCTACCTGTGTAGCAGAGAGCTGCCTTTCGTTTGTGGCAGGAGTCATCATTCCATTTCCCAGAGTCTCGTTCCCTCTTGATATAGATCTCCACGCAGTCTTCCTTGGACTTCTTGTTGTTGGGCTCCCCAGCCCCCCAGTTCTCCGCTTCTTTAGTGAGAGTTTTGTTAGTTCCCACCCATGTCCACATTTTTCCAATTTTCCTGATTCCTATCCAGTAGTAAGTAGGGTTTTTGGGTAATGTCTCTTCCAAATACTCTATTTCTCTCTTGTTTTGTATGGCAACTAAATCTGTGTAGTTTTGCTTGCAGAACCTTCTAGCATTTTCCCAGTTCATGGATTTTTCAGAATAATGGTAAGTCCAACAGTGAGATCCATGGTATGTCAGGAAATCTGAAAAACAGTGACAGAAAAACTCTATGACTCATAGAGTGGTCTAGGACCAGAAATATGATGACCCATAGAGAGGTCTATGAGGCACAGGTGCAGGATGCCCATCACTTAGTGATGAGGTACCAAGAGCCCAGGAGAGCAGGTAAGCATTTCAGGGTCACAGCATTAGCTGTTAGCAACCTTGGATCAGGATCTAGATTCATTCTCTCTCTCACTCTCTCACTCACTCTCTCTCTCTCTCTCTCTCTCTCTCTCTCTCTCTCTCTCTCTCTCTTAAAAGACATAGAATCATTTTTTACTCCTGGACTATTATACATAAATATATCTTAGTAGATTTGTTTTAATGAAAAAACTTCCTCAAAATTCTTTGAAGTATAATTTGTCTAACATATGTTAGAAATGTGTGTCATTAAAAATTCGTTAAAATATAATTTAATACAGCTTTAAAATCCACATATACTTTTTAATCCTAGGATAACTTCCTAAAGGCCAATATTTATTACTGTTATCATATGTTATGGTGCACATATAAAATCTCTTATTTAGGTAAAATAAAGTAGGATCAGGAAGAACACTGGCATAATTGTAAATACTTTATTGTAACATAAAACGTATTTTATTGTAGAAGAAGCTGCTCTGGGAAAGCCTCAATACATAGACCAATTGTTGTGTATCTAAAGTCATAGTACAGACAGAACAGCGTACATGAAGATGATGCAAAAGATACAAAATTAATTTCATCATGTTCTACATACAAAGACACTTAAGTAATGGTGTCCAATAAACAACTGGGGCTTCAGGCATGAGAAGTTTGAAGCAACCAAATAAAACACATGACTGTACACAATGACCTTATTGACACTGGGCATTCTCAGAACGGTATGATCTATGTGATCTATCATTTTACAATAAGATAAAAGATTTTATAGCCATCAGCTCACTGAGTACTATAAGGTGAGTACTATAAAGACATTTAAAAAATAACTTCTAAATACTTATGCATAAACCAATAGTCCTGAGCTGTTCTCAACCTGGCTCAGAGAAATTGCTTTTTGAAGTACATAGCATTCAATGGAGAGATGCACAGCCATTAAATGCTGAGAGTAACACAGACTCAGTCCTAAATGGAACACTTATATTAACCCCTCAACCACCAAGGCTCATTGCAGAAAGACACAACGAAGGGGGAAGAGTGCTGTGGAACTCTGTCTTCTGGGCATGGCATGGCTAGCACAGTTCTGAACTCACAGCAGCTTCAGAAGACCTACACACAGACCAAGTGTAGGTGGGGTAGAGGATCTCCAGGCCCCACCCCTTACTGAAGAGCTATTATCAGTAGTTTTTAGGGGAGGGAGAATCATTCTATTTGAAGGTGTGGCCACAGCTAGGTTTCCCATACACCAGTGGATGGTCCACACCCATGCACATATGAGCAGTGCTAACTGGATTTACTAGGTTATCAAAAACAAAAGGAAGAAAGAAAGACAGACAGGAAGTTGGGAGGGGTGTTGGGGGGATATGGGGTAGTTGGAGGGAAATGACATATAATTATGATCATATTTTACTGTACATGTATGAGACTCTCAAAAGCGAAGAAAAACTTAAAACACAAAGACTTATTCACTTGTTCTGAGCTTGAAAATCCAGGTGAGAGAAGAAGGAAACTTAAGTTAGCTCAGACAATGGTTTAAAATGTTCAAATTTATTGATGAAGAGTCTCTAAGGCTTAAACATAAAACATGTAACACCAGAAGAAAGACACAAAAGCCCCTAAAATGAAAACAAAACCCAGCCCCCAGGCAGCCCATGCTCTGGACTGTGGGAGTTCATTTTGGGCACAGCAAACTATTAATAGAAAGTGAAATGTAAAATAAGCATTACGTGCCTTATTAGAGGTCTGTCAATCGACTGTACTCCTTCCTAACGGAGGACTGTTGTACAGATATCAGGATTTGGGCACATCACTAGAGAATGTGGAATACTAAACTGGTATTAGGGGGACCCAGAGAGGTGCTGAGCGTCAGAGGAAAATAGAGAGTCCTTAAAAGAATTAATAGCCATCTGCCTAATTGTGTTTCCTGCAACTGTAACCTTCAATGAATATTTAAGAGAAGAACAATCACTGGCTATAAAGGCTTAGCAACAGTCAAATGACATACCACAACAGAGCAGGATCCAGACCCACAGCTTGAGGATGCTCCATGAGCCCCACTGAGTACTCTGACATCTCCATGGAAACACCTGTAAATGAAGTGCAAAAGATTTAAACTCTGAACTACAAACTTATATCACCATGAGGCAGTGCCCTACGGTTTCTTCAAGTCACAGATGAAGCCCATCAGCCCACTATCTACCTTATCCCAGGTAAACTCTTTGGGGGTCATGGCTGAAATAATGGCATCAAATCCATTACACACTGGTGCTCTGCTGTATTTCATTTTCCTTCCAGGTTTTAGCTCCAAGTTGTTGATCATTACTGATCATTATTGATTATTGTAGGTATTCTTTGTACCTACTTTTCAAGTGAGCTTTAAATTAAACCAGAACTTATTTTGCTGCATGTTTTAATGCTTTTGGGGTCTAATGAACCAGTGACACTCACATTTCACACTGGGTCATTATGGAGCCATATCTCAAATACATGAATAAACCATATAGCCAGATGCCAAGAAAGACAAGAACTGGGTTTTTTTCCAAGTAAGAAGCAATACATTTTAAATAACTCAAACAACTAAGCCATAGGTTTTCTGCACATCTTAAAACTGTAGTTTTGGATGTATCCACTTTGTGTCACTGCAAAGGTCTAATCTCAACTGTGCCCCTTCCAGCATTCCATCAAAGGAAACACCAAGGGAAAAAATTACAAGAAACAGTCTAGAGTCATTTTCTTGAGACAACATGCATAGGTTTTGTTGTTGTTGTTTGTTTGATTCTATTTTTCTTTAAAGCAGAAATGATAGCTTCTTGCCCCCTTGTCACCTGCCTCTTTAATCCCAAGGAAAAATTCAGGTATCTAAAGATCTCTTATAGGCTGGGATGCTCACCATGGCTTGCTGGGTCTCTCTGCAAGTCCCGCTGCAGGCCTCAGCCTCCTGCACCCGGGGCTCTGTTTTCTTGCACAAGGAGGGCGTGCTGCACTCAGGAAGAATGTGCCAAGTGTCACCAGCAGGGTTTGCTTTCTTTCATTTCTCCAACCCAGCCTCACAGCCTCCTCCCCCATTTCTTCCCCTTTATTGTCTCTCTCTCCCCCCACCCCTTTCCTAAACTGGTCTCAATCATTTGCCTGCAGAACATAGTAGCTAACCAGAAGCTATGCCTCTGCCCAGGGTATCCCCAGTTTGGAGGGCGGAAAGGAATGGGAGAGATATTGTAATTATATATAATCCCCAAAATAAAAAAAAAAATAGGGAAAAAAAAAAGAAGCAATGGCAGCTGGATTCTCCCCCACATCCTCCCGGTCATTTCTGGTTACCTATGCCTTCTTCCCTTCCCTTTCCTACCCTTCCCCTCCCTTCTCTTTCCCTCCCCTCTTCTCCTCTCCCTTCTATTCCATTCTCTTTTCTGCTCCTCTCCCTTCCCTCTCTTCCTCTCCATTCTCTTTTCATACCTTCCCCTTCCCTTCTCTCCCCTCCCCTCCTTTCCCTTCCCTTCTTTCCCCTTCCTTCTCTTCCCCTCCACTCCCTCCCCTCCATTCCCCTGCTTTCCCTTCCCTTCCCTTCCCTTCCCTTCCCTTCCCTTCCCTTCCCTTCCCTTCCCTTCCCTTCCCTTCCCTTCCCTTCCCTTCCCGCTTCCCGTTGTGTTTCTTATTTTGTTTTTATAAACACCTGACCGTGGGGTAGGAAGCCGTGGTCATACCATAGATAAAACCTTATTTCGGAGCTGTTGAACTTTTTCTGGAAGACTTGACCCAGCTCAGTTCCTCTTCTCTCTCTTTCCTCGTTCACCCCCTAGTGGAAGTCCTTGTTAATGGCTCTTCTGAAAGTAAAATCCTAAATAAAATCCCTGGGCTCTAACTTTTGCCCGAGAGAGGTTGGGGGACCTAGAAATACCCTGAGTGTAAAGTGTGAAGGAGATGAGACAGCATATAAAGTTTGAATTCAGCAGAGAAGACAATCTGAAGTAAGTCACTGGCATAATAGTATTTGCATTGTAAGAAAGTTAATAATAATGACAAAAACAATGGCGTATATGTGTCAATACACACTCACATAAATAATAATATAAAATAGTAGTAGCAATTACAATACTAGAACTTTGCAGGTCATATTATTTACGTTTTAAGGTCTAAAACACTACAGAGGTGGAACTATTATTAGTCTCATTTTTTAAAATGTATTTGTTCTAAAGTTATTTCATAGCTCCTTGGTGCTTAATTCACCCCCATCTCCTACTGCCTGTCATCCCCTGGAAACTCACCAAGATATTCCTGAACTTCGTGTGCTTGCTTGCTTTTTAATACTCTATGGAGTCTAAGTATGTTGCCTGTTGGAATGTTTACTGATCTTTCTGGCTTGAACTCATTCAGATAACCATACCTACCTCTGTGAAGGTGTAGACTTTAAAAGATAATTAATGTGACCTGCTAACTTCTAGTGTTGTTACTGTTATTACTATTTTATATTTATGTTTGTGTGCATATTGTGTGTGTGTATGTGTGCGTGTGTTGGCATATATATGCCATGGTATTTGTCATGTGAAGTTCATAGATGTAACAGCTTCATCAATAGCTTAGGAGGTTAAAACAATGACTGAGCTTTCTGAGAAACAGGAAGTATGTGTGCAAGTGAAGGACCAAGAGACCTAGTGATGCAACTTAGCTCAGGGTCCACAGCTTGAGAAGTAGGATTTCCAGCATCCTAGACCAACATAAAATACACGCCACAGCTCAGAGTGATGAATAAACTAGATGAGGTCTGCCCATATGAGGCCTATGTATTAGCTCTGCAATAGCAGCAAGAATGTGTATATTGGTAGAGAAGAACCTCATTATGAATCTAGTCTTGGGGGATTTGGTGGTGTGGATATGGTTGGACCATGAGAAGTATCACTGTTGGGAGGTGTGGCCTTCTTGGAATAGGTGTGACCTTGTTGGAGGAAGTGTGTCCCTGTGGAGGTGGGCTTTGAGGTCCTCTGCTCAAGCTCCATCCAGTGTTGGACGCTCCTTCCTGGATGCCTTCCTATCAAGATGTAGAACTCTCAGCTCCTTTTCTGGAACCATGTCTACTTGAATGCTGCACTGCTTCTTCCATGAGGATAATGGACTGAACCTCTGAAATTGTAAGCTGGACCCAATTAAATGTTGTTCTTTATAAAAGTTGCCTTTGTCATGGTGTCTCTTCACAGCAATGAAACCCTAAGACAGGAGATAATTCAAACTTCAGTGAACTCAATGAATTAAATGAACATGAACTTTTTTGAATTACAGCAACTGAGACTATCATGCAGATAAGACTTAGTTTTTTTGGTCTTGGTAAATCTTTTAGATGGTTAATGTTTGTTTATCTTTTGGAATGGGCACAAGAGCCTATATGTATATAACTTCACACACACTAGAATATTGATGTCCCCAAAAGAGACCACAGTATTAGCTAGAATGTGGAGAAACTGGATCCCTTCTTAGTGCAGTTGTGACCGTAAAATGGAGCAGCCCTTTGGGAGGGAACTGGAAGGTTTCTCCAAAATCAGAGCAGGGTTCCTAAGTTACCTGCCTCCAAATATATGCTAAGGACAATGGAGAAGAGGTTGCACCTCGACCACACCCTCAGGGCTGCACAGTAGTGTTAATCACAGTAGTCAAAATGTGGAAAGATACTCAGAGACAATGGGCCTGAGTAGTTCAGACACAAAATCAGGTCAATCCGTATATAATTCCACTGTAAGTAGAATGAAGAGCTGATACAAGCTACACCATGGAGAACATAGAAGACAATATGCTGAATAAAAAGAGCTAGGCGGAAGGTCATGTGGTACGTTTGTGTATATAAAATGTGCAGAATAGGCAAATGCATATACAGATTGTAAATTAGTATTGCCATGGAGGGGAGAGAAAAGGTTGTGAAGAAACGGCTAATTTGACTGGGTTTGACTCGACAGCAATAGAAATGTTGCAGAGTCGGGTATACTGTTGCCTGGTATTCCATTTTAAAAGAGATTTTGTGCCGATTTTTTTTTTTTTTTTTTTTTTGCCACACAAGACCATGATATGTTAAGAGAGAGCTGACTCCTCAAAGCTGTCCCTTGATTTCCATACATTCACAGTGACAATTCAGATGCACGCAAGCACACGTGCAGGCGTGCATGCATGCACACAACTAACTAATTAAAATGTAATTTTTAGGGCATAAAGATTTTTATCTGGATGCGTTAAAAATGTTAAGAAGGCTCAGATACACAAAGATAAGTAGAAATACATTTATTGCCAAACATACTGACATGTGAATACAATAAGTTTAACAGATTTAAATAAATACATACTGTTACACCATAAAATATTTTAAATTATAATTTAAAATACTCCATTAGAACTCAGATACAGACATTTATATTTCATGCAGTAATTTCTGATACAAAATATACAAACATTTACATTGTGTAGTTTCTCTCTCTCACTTACTCACTCGCTCTGGCTCTGGCTCTGGCTCTGGCTCTGGTTCTCACTCTCACTCTTGTTCTTGCTGTCACTTACTCCTCTCTCCCTCCCCTCTCGTCTTAATGCTTATCACACTTCTTATTCACTGTTGGTTTTCCCACCACCACCAATCAATGAGGACCTTTCGAGAAATTTCTTTCTGTAATGCATTTATTGGGAAATTGGGACACTTTTGGTGAGAATAGCTCTGGAACTTACTGATCAAGCATTTGTCATTACCAGCTACAGGTGAGATTGCTTAGGAATTTTAATGTGTAAAACAACAAAACCATTGTGTACACCAGCCTTCCCCTCCTCTAGAACGCATGAACCAGAACAGAGTAACTGTTAGACACCTTTACTCTTTTTCTTTTTTCTTTTTGGTTTTGGTTTTGGTTTTTTCAAGACAGGGTTTCTCTGAGTAGCCCTGGCTGTCCTGGAACTCACTCTATAGACCAGGCTGGCCTTGAACTCAGAAATCCGCCTGCCTCTCCCTCCCAAGTGCTGGGAATAAAGGCTTGTGCCACCACTGCCTGGCAACACCTTTACTCGTTAAAAGTCCACTGCTTCAATTACAGGGTGAGGCCTCATTATGGATTTAGAATTGGATACAATATACAGGAATCATGTATTTGTTGTGTATAAGAACCACTCTTTTAGGAATCAAAGCATGTTTACATTTTGACAGGCTCTTAAATACTTTAAAATGTTCTTTTTATCACTTATGCTTTTATTAAATCAGAAAATTTGGCTTTGAGGAAGTTCTTTCTTCCTGGAACAAAAAATTAAGGAGAAAAATTCCAAATATACAAACTCTCTCTTCACTATTCTTTTCTATATCTCTTTTCTATTCTTTTGATAGTACCTTGTCTTAAAACCAGCTACCATTAAATACCCAGGATTTCACACTGATTATTAATTTTTCGTTTTGAAAATAAGTTAACTGCAGATATAACATTGGTATTTTCTAATTAAAAAAAAAAAAAGATTTAGGGTAACTTTTGCCTCGTGATAGGCCATAGGATTCTGAATTTTTTTTAAGTCCTTTTGACCCTTGCACTGAAATAAGAATGATGGATATCATGCTGGATTCCATGCCAGGACACAGAACACAATGTTCAAGAATATTTCAGTGGCCACTGAATCCCATGGGGATAAAACCAGTAAGTCTGCCTAGCAGTCTTAACATGTAATATTCACCAGGATTTGAACCTTGTACCCCTAATGACACTCCTATCCCATAACCTGAGAATATGGCAATTTTTGCCCTTTTTCAAGATAGAAATAGAAAATTGTTTGCTCAAAACTGCTAATAAATATTATTTACCCCTGAGACAATATACTGGAATTAGCTGTTAACATACTTTATGGGGAACAAGAGAAACAAAGCAACAAAATACTGTTTCTGTTCCCAAATCCTAGAGTGACTAAGAGTCAGAATGAATTCTGCTGTTCCAGCACCCACCCCCAGTCTATTCACTCTCTTTTGAAGAGAGCACCTCCACCTTCTGTGGCAGCACATTCTTAATACTGCCACTAACTAGGAAAAAGGAAACAGAGTCATTCTGGTAGAAGGCTGGTCTTGTCACTCAGTTTTGGTCCATGAAGTCAGGATCCCAGTTTTTAAGCAGGCAAGAGAGACCAAGATTCTGTAGATGGTTCATTTACTGCTGTCTTCAGCATATCATTCTATTTTCCACAATGCACTTGTGTTCCTGCAAATACAAGCAAGTGTGAAAGCCTTCCACATATCCTGCATGCTGGAAGCAGCAACAAAGCATGTCAACTGGCAAGCTGTCTCTTGGAGGTGGCCCAGATAGGAACTCCCACTGCCATTCAGTAGCAATGAGACTAGTCCCTATGACACTGTAATAGTAGATACAGGTTCAGTTATACCTGTTAAACCCCATGGAATATACAACCCAGAGAGTGAACCCTGGTGTACCTTGGGCTTTAACTAATGGTACTATTCAACTATATTAGTCATCATTAAGGACTATGCTAATGAAGTAAATTAAGGAAGGGAGCCAAAGAGGCAAGTTGAAACATCTACTTGTTCAATCTTTCTCAAGCCCCAAACTACAACAACTATTTTGTTCATTAAGAAACAATGTATTTCGAAGGACTTGACCTTCCAGACATAGTCTCAGAAGCAATGCGGACAATGAGGATCACAGATTTCAGATCCTGCTACTGTTAGTGTTTGAACCTCAGCTACACAACACAGTAACTTTAGAAACTCAGGCAAGTTCCTATACATTCTGTGCCTCATATTCTTCATCTCAGAGGACTAAAGGAATAGGCCTGGTCTCTCTGGTTCCCCAGCTTAGATACATGCTGAGGATTCTAATTACTGAATGGGGCAGGAATTCACCACCACTCAGAAGTAAACTGATCCAAGAAAGACCGACCACTGCTGCTTCAATTACATGTACACACACACACACACAGAGAGAGAGAGAGAGAGAGAGAGAGAGAGAGAGAGAGAGAGAGAGAGAGAGAGAGAGACAGAGACAGAGACAGAGAAGGAGGAAGGGAGAGAGAGAGAGAGAGAGAGAGAGACAGAGACAGAGACAGAGACAGAGACAGAGACAGAGAAGGAGGAAGGGAGAGAGAGAGAGAGAGAGAGAGAAATAACATTCTATAAATTATCATCAAGATGGGGATTCTCGCAAGCCTATGGCAGGTTTGAGGGTGTCCAAGAGAAACACCGTTTATAAAGGACATTTTCTCTCATTTACATGACCTGCCCAAATCGTACCTGATTGTCTGAACTTAGATGATGTAAGAAGGTACTTGATAGTTTCCCAATGATTGAAGGCTTTGGCAGCTGCTGTGGAAACATGAAAAAAAGGATGTCAAGCACTGCTTTCCCACATGCAGAGGAAAAAATATATAGAGTATTAAATAGCATGCTTTAAACAAGAATTCACCTTACCTAGCAGGAACAAATTTCTTTGCTGAAAGAGAAAGAAAGAAAAGTATTAGTTTGGACTAGTGACTTGTAAGCAGATACGATGAATTTACTTGACTCATCTGGTCTTATACTCTCAGGATTACAGGAATCTGTAATAAGCATTTGGAGGTGATGAAGGTAAAATGCAGAGGAGGAAACATCCAAAGACCACAGCAGCTTTCTGACACCAGGAAATAGGGGCACGCTCATCTTGCCTGATTCTTCTTCTAAGTTCTAAGAAATCCAAAATCTATACTTTTACATGGAATTTCCCAATGTCTAAAATTCAATTTTTAATTCAAAAACATTTAAATACTCTGTAGATCAAAGGGACCATGGGAATGTTTCCTATTTCAGTATATGTGTGTACATATGTGTATATGTATGTACATATATGTGATATATATTATATATATGCATATATATATAATATATATACACACATGTATATGTATACTGGATGTGTGTATATATATATGTGTGTATATAAATATATATACATATATATATACCTGATATAGTATCCTGTTTATACACACACACACACTTATAAATTTAGACTATTTCAAGAAATGTTCTCAGTTACTTGAAAGTATTTCATCTATTCTTCCAATAGAATCATGGTATAACTCTACAATTCTGATTGAACATCTCGGAAGACACCATGGAATTTTATGTGAGTTGAGCCCCCTAGAGGTCAAGCAGTGTTAGCACAATCAACATGGGTTTCCTGAAACTTTCAACATCAAGTTAGTTGATTAATAAATCCTTGTCCTGAAACTTTTGCTTGATTCCATTACCATTTACTGGGGCTATTTAAGAAGTAGGTTCTACTCTCTAAATTCCAGTGAAAATTTTCAAGAAGCCATAGCTCATTAATTAGGGGAGAAAAGGATATACATACATACACATACATACATATATACACACATACAAGTTTCAAATTCATTTTTGGAGTGGACGCTTGAATTTACCTTTCTTCCGAAAGTATCTCATCAACAAGTAGAGCAATGAGGACAATGTCAGGAGTGAGGTTCCTGCCGCAGAGAGTGCAACTACCAAGGGAAGGTCAGGGCTGGCCGGGGCTGAGGAAACAAATTGGAAGGAGAAAGTATAAGCAACGCTTGACTTTTGTGTCTTTTGGCCCTGCCATTTGGCCTTTTCTCTGTATATTCATTACTATCAGCAGAAGAACCACAAAGCAGAAATGGCATTGCAGATTTAATCAGTTCTTCTCAAACCACTGTTGCAGCTGCATTCCAGTGTTCCCAGGTAGAACATATCCTTCCTTGTAAAGCTGTGACACTCCGTCACCACACCTCAGTTAACACTGAAGTATCCTTGCCTTCTCTCTCACATTTATTTCCTACTCTTCCTTTTATCTCTAGATCTCCCCTTTCCAATGATCAGAATCCCACTATAAGGGAGCAGAAAGAGGTATAACAGGAGAGAAATGGAGAACAGGGAAGGACCAGGAAATAAATCATGATATCAGTGGAGTCTATGGTGGGTACTGGAGAGGAAAGTGGGGTGTCAGAGAAGAACATAACTTTTTACCTGGTCCACTGACATCTTTTTCTGTTGTCTTTCTATCAATCTCTATAACTTATCATTCTGACTTGGACATAATGGACAGTTAGCTTCCTTAGCAACATAACCCCCTTCTCTCTCCTCCCCGAGGCAACCACCATCCATCAATGCATTACCTTCACAAGTAGGCAGCATTCCAGACCAGTGTCCAGTGGCACCACATGTCAGAATTGCAGATCCATTGAGTGTCCAACCCTCAGGACATGTAAATTTACACACTGTGCCAAAGATTGCCGCCCCACTGCAGCTCATGTTTGTTCTTCCTGGAATGTCATGGCTTGGACATTGTACCACTGCAAAGAGCATGTCGACAGTGGAAGTCAGGAAAACCATACCACAAAACCACTAAGCTGATGGGTGTCTTCTTGAGAGTCTGAGCTCGGTGTTACCTTGGCAGGAGGGGACTTTCTGGGTCCACTTTCCCTGGGATGTGCACTCAAGTTGAGCTGATCCATGCAATTTAAAGCCCTCGTTGCATTGAAAGGCACACGAGGACTTGTAAGTGAACTTGCCAGTATTAGCATGAGTGCAGTCCATGAAACCATTCTGGAGCTCAGGGACATCGTCACACTTCACAGCTGGAAGAGAGAAGCCATCCGAGGTATAAGCATTGAGCTATAGCAGGTGTCACAGGGTAGCCAAGCCACAAAGATGTTCAATAGCTTCTATCTTACAGTAAAATCCAAAGTGTGTCTGCAGGGGCCAGAGAGATGGCTCAGGGGTAAAGGCATTTGCTGCCAATCTTAGAAACTTGAATTTCATTCCTGGGACTCATATGATGGGACCTATGTGAAAATGGACCTCGGCAAATTGTCCTCTGACCTCCACACATGGGTCTTGGAGCACACACAAATACACACATACAGAAAGAGAGAGAGAGAGAGAGAGAGAGAGAGAGAGAGAGAGAGAGAGAGAGAGAGTGTTTAAAGAGAATGTACCTGAGCATGTGGGCTTTTTGCTGTCCCACTCTCCTCTTGGACCACACTGAAGCCTTCTTGATCCCTTCAATTCAAATCCTTCTTCACAGGAGAACTCACAACTGGATCCACTTTGGAAAGCTTCCGAAGCACTGGGCAGATACCTCACGTAGCCTCGCTGTGGTGCAGATAAGGCTTCACACTGGAAAGCTGAGAAGCCAGGGAAAGGTTGAGAAAATACCATGGTGAAACTAGAAAGCCTCTATCATTCGATGGCTAAGTTCAACTGGCCAAAGGTATGTGTAAGGAACTCAAGATGATTCTTCATTATGAATTTCTGGCAAGGTGGCTGTGTTTCCTATGCGATCCATTCTCTCTATGATAACGACGCCTAACAGGAGGCAACAATTAGCAAGAATATGGTCCCTCCATGATGGTCTGATGTGCAGAGTGAGGGTAATGACATCATACATCACCAAAGAGCATGGTATAGGCCTTGAATACTTCCAAGTGGTGCCAGAAAAGGAAAGAAAAGAAGCCTTCCATGCAGGGTTTGCCTGCTCTTAGCTTGAGTTTCACATTGTGGCTTTTTGCCCCTAAAACTCATTCAATACTAAGTTTAGGTCTAATGATGCCAGAACTGGATAAGGGAAGCTGCTTGTCTGAACATTCTTGTCTTTACTATAAAGAGAATTAAACTTTATTGTTTCTATGCCCGTATCAAAACAATCCTTGTAGGTGACAAACATCAAGCTGGGGGTATTGTCATCACTGCTAGCTCTGAACTTCAGAAGCAGGTGATACAATGTGAAGTTGGAGCAGTGTTTTCATTGTTCTGAATTTTACATTTTAAGCAGGATTTCCCAGACATTGTTAATTCTTACTCTATGACAGTGCTGGTAAATTTTATTAATATGCCATAGTTTAGAAACAAACAAAAGAAAACCATTTCCATGTTACTTGCATACAGGCTTCCTGGCCATACATTTTTTTAGGTCAATGGCAGAGGTATATCTCTTGACCTCACAATTGGTATCAATAGTTAACAGAGGAGACCTGATGTCATTGCCAGTGGCCAAGATAGATGACAGATTTTTTTAAAATGAAAGCCTTAGAAGAGATGGCTTTTTACTCACCTTTGCACACTGGGATTTGTGGTGTCCACTGCCCTTGTGCATTGCATTCAACTTGGGCTGACCCCTGCAACGTGAAACTTTGGTCACAGGTGAAGTTGCAGGATGACTTAAAGGCAAGTTCTCCAGCTGTTGAGTTGCTGCAGCTCACAGAGCCATTCTGAGGCTGAGAGATGACGTCACAGGTCACAGCTGTAATACAAGCAACCATTCAGATTTAGTAAAACTGGCTTGCCCCTTTCAAGCATTGGAGGAAGAGAATGCAATGAATCTCAACCTGGAAGAACTCTCTCTACCTTTGCATGATGGTGTCTCATTGTCCCAGATGCCCGATGAGGTGCACTGTAACTTCTGAGCTCCAACAAGCCTGTAGCCTTCCTCACAGTGAAATGTGCACGTCGTGTTCCATGGATAGCTCCCAGAATTTGAGGAACACTTCCTGATTCTGTGGGCAGGGTCAGTCAAAGCTTCACATTCAACCACTGAGGAGATGAAAGAGAGGAGAGAGTTTTACGAAAAGAAAATAAATGCTTTCATTTATTAGGTTTTTATCAAAACCTAATAAATTAGGGTTTATCAAGAAGGTGAGACTGTCTTCAAAGGGCATAACTCAAACTCCTGTGCCAGTTCTTGATAACATACAGACCCATAACGGATGCTTTAGTCTTTACTGTACTACTCATATTTTCATTTTTTCTCATTAATTTTCACTTTGGCTATGACGGGTGGTCTCTGATCTCTTTTACTACACGTAGAAACAGCAAAAACAAAGAAACCAACAGCCTCTAGATCAAGATCCACGACTTGGTGTAAAAGCAATGTTAGCATACAAAAGATGTGAGCAGTGAATCTTTTCGATTGCTCCAGAGAACTAAGATTTTTGTGCAAAGAGAAACTCCATGGTCAATACAAAGCTAAAGAAGGCTCCATTGCATGGGACAGCCAAACAGGAAAGTCTGTGAGAAAGTTACAAGGTTGTCTAGATGTGTTTTCGCTGTCTCCATGGCACCTTCCTTTACATGTCACTAGAATCTCAGTAATACCCATTTTCAAAAAAAAAAATAGAAAGAAAAGTGGAAAAATCCCATGCTAAACCAAACAGTTACTGGAGAGGAACCTGCACACCTTTTCCACAGAGTTGGGAAAAGTTACAAGTTGGGTAAATTCTAAGGCAATGAGGAAGAGTGAAAAGGGTTGACACATTGGGAGAGTTACCATGGCAGGCTGGAGCAGGCGCACTCCACTCTCCAGAGGACATACACCACACGGTCTCAGTGCTACTGGGCAGGTAGCCCCTTTCACAGCCAAGGGAGCAGGAGGCATTGTAGCTGAAGAGGCCAAAGGGGTGGGTGCAGGTCAGGTTTCCATGGACAGGTTGTTCCTGTGCTTTGCAGGTCACAGCTGAAAAAAAGAACCAGTTCACACTTCTCCTTACCTCTCCCCTTTCTTTTGAGAGAGAAACACTGGTCCCTACAGTAATCACCCACTGAACATTTGCTGTGGTTCAGGCTCTATAGACCCATTAGACTATGGAGCTGTATCAATTATTATCTTCTTAGTTCTCTGGAACCTAAAACACTAACCTATAGCTAGTTGCCACATGACGTTATTTAGTTTCATGACAACTGGAATAGTCAGTCACCCTGTAAGACTACTTTGTCAAGGTGCCATAAATAATATGGGTAGTAAGTCTGGAGTTTGACCCATGAGGGTCTGATCTCATAGCCTCGGCTACTGTTTCACTCTTACTCAGTGTATTCAGGTAGAGGAAACGCATGGGCCCAACTGACAAGCCGTCTGGAGCATGAGAGAGTGTTCCCCTTCGGAGGAGAAACAGGGGAGGTCAAGACTTACTTTGCTCACAGTTAGGTCCCAAGAAGCCGGGGTGGCACTTGCAGGTGTAACTATTGATGGTCTCTACACATTCACCATGACCACTGCAGGATGTATTGGTACACGAAGCTACAGAAAGCACAGTCCATATTATGGACAGTCAATTATTATGATGCTCTTCATGAGTTTGCTTGTTTGTTTGTTTTTAGTTTTGAATCAGTGCAATCCAGTTAAGACCAATGACATTAGTGCTCAAGACTTTGACTGACATGCCAGATCCAAGTTCCAGGCTCATCTGTTGTATATTTTGGTGAAAATAAATGCATATCGGTAGAATGCAAACAAACAACTAAAGCACCTATTTTATGTGAGTATATATATATACTCTGTACATCAATAGAATTATATGTATATGTATATGCATATGCATATGCATTTGTATAGTTGTTGCCTTTACTCACACAAATCAGTAAAAAGAAATGTAATTACTATTAAAATTGCTTATAATCATCTCTTGGGAAAAAAACAAAATGTGAAGAGACCGATTACTTTACACACTCTAAATCTGTCAGGCTGCCTCCACACAGAACCAGTCTTCCGCCTCACAGAAACTTCATACCTGTGTAGCACAGAGCCAGTTTCTTTTTGTCACATCTCTCATCATTCCACATGCCCGAGTCTATGGGTCGTTGGATGTAGATCTCCACACAGTCCTCATTTCTTTGCATGTTGTTTGGTTCACCTGGTGCCCAGTTCCTAGCTTCCTCCGTCAGAGGCTTCTGGGTCCCCACCCAGACCCATATGTTATTGACTTTTCTGATTCCAATCCAGTAGTAATTTGGTGAATAGGTGAGACTGGAGTTAAGGTATTTGATCTCTTCCTTGTTCTGAATCGCCACGAGATGTGTGTAGTCCCGCTGACAATATGCACTGGCTTCATCATATGTCATGAGCTCACTGGAGGCATTGTAGTACCAAGCTGTGCTCTCTCCAGTGAGGAGAACTGGGTTGGGTCAAGAAGGAAACAGCAGAATTTAGTCTTGAATTGTGTTGTCTTGCTTTTGGCTTATAGGGGCCTTTGTGTTGGTTCAAACTGTTGCTTATAAAAGTAAGAAGAGCATGGAAGTGGCTAGTGATTCTACATATCACTGTGTGACTACACATCTGCTGGTGCCTCATCACAACCACAATGTTATACTCCAACTTCACAATACAATGAAAGTTGGAGAAAGCAAACTTCATTGGATGCTAACTGATACCTGCTTGAGCCCCTTTCAGAACCAAATGAATGGATCTTCACAAAGCCTGAATAGTCCACTTAAGACCCATCCTTCCCACCACAAGGCAGAAACCTGCAGGGAGAGGTCAGTGGTCCTGATAACCACCGTATACAAAGCACAGAACAGCCCCACACAACAAAATAACCTGGTCTTAAAAGTCAGTGTGGTGAGGATGAGAGTTCCTGGTCTCCCATGACTCTAGCTTACCAAAAGCGAGAGCAGAGAGAAGGTGTGAGGCATTCATGACTACAGCAGTTTCTTCCATCCAGATGTTAGGCTGGAGAAACTTTCCTGAGAAGAGAAAGTGTGGAATTAGTCACAGAATGAAATTCTAAGTGAGGGTTACTCACACCCTTCTATCATAGCATTTAAGTCAAAACTGTGGGGCTTCAGAATCCTGTAGCTCACCCTAATTTCACAGGCATCTAGCATGGAGAATAAATGCAAAGTTTAAGATTTCCATTATTTTAAATAGAGAGAAGAGGTAGGTTTTAATTACAATGCTGTAACAGTTTAGACTGGTCTTTTTATCAGAATACCTTTTTGCATATGTGCAAACACATGTAAATCGAGCCCAAGGCTCCTCAGGCTCAGAATCTGCACTTACTGTTCAGTGGAATGGTTGTCCAGATGTTGGATTCCTTGGGTGTGTTGCTCCTGCTCCTCTCTCTCTCTGCTCTTCTTGCAGTTTTGGTGTGTAGTCAGTAGAGGACCACTGAGTACTGCTTCTTCTGGAGCCTCTTTAAAGGGGAGCTGGCTTCCTGTGAGTCATAGGACATCATTATCAAAATCTGGTGAAGAGGAAATCGTCGCCACATCCAAAAAGTTTTCTGGGAAACTTTTTCTCAGTACCTCCAAATTTCTACTTTGACGACATCTGAATTATCTTTATAGAATGGATAGAAAGAAACCTTAAGGAAAATCCAATCTTATTTACAGCTATGTAAACATTTCTCTTCATCTTACATCCAAATGATTTAAAAAAAAATTACTGTTAGTATACCACCACATCACAGAGAGACATTCATTGTTTGATCAAAGCATAAGTACATTTGATGTAAAATTGGTCTGGTTATGTCTTGCTTGACTTTCCAATAACTCACTTGGGATTTGTAGAACCTTTCAGACAGCCAGGTAAGGTGGGGAGAGTGCTCCTCACTCTGCTCCTCACACCCATTGGAAGATATAGGGTTCACAGACTGAACTGTGCAGAAGAATCCCTGATCATCTCAGTACAATGTGCCTTAGCTGGGTGTGGTATCACATGCTTGAAATCCCAGAGTCCAGGAGGCTGGGGCAGGACTGCCAACTCAAGGCCAGTTAAGGCTACATAGTAAGTTGAAGGCCTGTCAGTGTCAGATCATGAGGCCCTCTTCTCTCTGTGTCTGACTCTCTGTATCTGTCTCTCTTTTTCTGTGTCTCTCTCTGTGTCTCTTTGTCTATGTTTTTCTGTCTCTGTCTCACTGTCTCTGTCTGTCTCTGTCTCTGTCTCTGTCTCTGTCTCTGTCTCTGTCTCTCTCTCTCTCTCTCTCTCTCTCTCACACACACACACACACACAAGAGAATTAGGTGTTATGGTAAATTCTGTAGATTTTGGAAAGTGGAAGCAAGAAGGGCCAGGATTCAAGGTCATCATAGCTACATAGTAAGTTTGAGGCTGGACTGGGTTACACAGGAGCGTGTCTTAATTCAAAGCAAAAACAAAACCACATAAACAAAACATTCACACAAATCAAACAAAAGAAATTCCTTCCTTAAGTATAAGAAGTTTGACCAAACCAGAAAGCTGATGGGCAGGGATGCCTTGTGACAGTGCTGAGCCAATCACAAGGTGCTTAGAGCTCCCAGGGACTGAAACACCAACCAAGGAGGACACATGGAGGGACCCATGGCTCCAGCCACATATGTAGCAGAGGATGGCTTTGTTGGGCATCAATGGGAGGAGAGGTCCTTAGTCCTGTGAAGGCTCGATGCCCCAGTGTAGGGGAATTCGAGGGTGGGGAGGTGGGAGTGGGTTGAGAGAACACCCTCATAGAAGCAGGGGAGGGGGGAGGGGATAGCAGGTTTCTGGTGGTGGTGGGGAACCGGGAAAGGAGTTAACATTTGAAATGTAAATAAAGAAAATATCCAATAAAAAAAAACGGAATTCTTACATGTGGGAAGGTGGCTTATTCCCAAGGAAGAAAGAACTCTGTGTGTGTGTGTGTGTGTGTGTGTGTGTGTGTGTGTGTATCAATCAGTCTGTCTTTCTGTCTGCGTGTGTGTATCTGTGTCTGTCTGTCTATATGTATGTGTCTGTGTCAGTATGAGTGTATGTGTGACTGTCTGTGTAGATGTATGTGTGTATCTGTGTATGTGTGTATCCTTCTATATGTGTGTGTTTGTGTCTGTGTGTGTGTCTGTATGTGTGGGCAGGGGATATATATATATATATATATATATATATATATATATATATATATATGGGTTGTATGTATCTCTGTGTGTTTGTAGGGAATATATATATATATATATATATATATATATATATATGTGGGTGTATACACACACACACACATATATATATGGGGGTGTATATACACACACACACATACACATATATATATGAGGGTGTATGTATCTCTCTATGTATATGTGTCTGTGTGATGTATGTATTTCTCTATATGAGTGCCTGTTTGAGTATCTGTGTGTGTGTGTTGCATTCTATTGTTTTATCTTCCTCTCAGGTTCAGGAGGACTCTACACTAACCCCACTCTTTGAGCTTCCAAGATGATGAGCAACTTCAGTGGCTTAATATGGCTTTGCTTCCTGTTTGGCATAGTTTTGTTTCCAGTTTGGCAGCATCTTATCGCAAAACTTCCTAACTTTCTGTTTGGGGATTTAAGGAATAACTAATGGGAATATGTTCTACATGAGCCAACTCTGGTGAATTCCCCAAGTGGAAGAAACAAGGGAGGGTGGACTGGTTAATTAGCTGGACTCTTCCTGAGTGTAGCCAGGCTGCCTTGTGACCACTGTTTCCAGGGGTGGGAGAACCTCGGGATGAGAGAAAAGCCTCCGGGTCTGTTTTCCTTGGCCACTTGCGCCACTTGTTTTAAAAGTTAGGATTTTTCTCAGAAACTATTTTTAGCTTTGTTCTTAGTCCTTCCCAGTAGAAAACTCCCAGCCTGGTCATGTTTCAAAATATAACTTTGATTTTGTTGTTGTTGTTGCTGTCAGAGAGAAGATGCAGAAGTTCCAAATACCTTTAAAATGCCACTAAAAGTCCAGGAAGAAAGGGTCATTTTTCCTCAAAATTAAAAGTAGGTGATTTGAGAGAAGAGAAATAAGAACATACCTGAGGTTTCTAGGTCTCTCTACACTCATACCAGTCGTAGAAACTTAAATAATATGGCTCATTAGGCAAATGCTCTCTATTTGGACAAGGCTGTGTAGTGAATGTGAATATTTAAATGCAGTGTTGATGAGTAGTCATGGCTGACCACTGTTTTACATATATTGCTTTGAACTTATATCACAACCTGAAATGTAGACATTAAACCCATCTTACAGAAGAGAAATCAGAAGACCAGAGAGGTTAAAAACTGGTCTGTTTGCCGGGCAGTGGTGGCGCATGCCTTTAATCCCAGCACTTGGGAGGCAGAGGCAGGCGGATTTCTGAATTCGAGGCCAGCCTGGTCTACAGAGTGAGTTCCAGGACAGCCAGGGCTACACAGAGAAACCCTGTCTCGAAAAAGAAAAAAAAAAAAAAAAAAAAAAAAAAAAAAAAAAAAAAACCCAACAACAAACAAAAAAACCAAAACCAAACCAAAAAAAAAAAAAAAAAAAAAAAAGTTTAAAAAAAAAACTGGTCTGTTTTTTATTGGGTTTTTTTTTTTTTTTTTTTTTTTTTTCAGTTACTAACAGGCAGAACTTGAGTTCAAATGCACATCTGTATCATCCCAAAGCTTGGATCCTTTTGGTAAAGTCATTCTCTCTCATAGCTATCAAAGTACACATTTGTTTCCACACAAGTAAATGGTCCAGCAGTTTACTCCCACTGTGGCTCTGTAGGCCAGCATCTTAGGTTAGGATTTTACTGAAGAACCCAAGTCATAATGTGGTATGAGTTACTTATTTAAGAGATGATCCTGAGAAACCCTACAGGGTGGTAAAGAAGAGAGACAGGAAGGAAAGAATCTCACAAGAAGGTATATTAATAAAGCAGTTACCAAAGGGGACAGCCAGAGCTCGGTTTAAACTGAGCACTCTGCGAAGCAATACTCAAAACGTCACAATGTCCATCTCCCATGGTGGAAAGGCAATCCTGGGAAGGCATCATTAACTCCCCTGCACTTCCCCATCGATGGCCGTAGCCAGAGAAAACCCTTCACAATGAATTGTACTTGTGCATCCACAGGACATGGTTTGAATGCTATACTGGGATACTGTGGGCTTATTCAATTCCTTCTAAAATTCTTATTATGATGTATTTAGCGGTGTGTGCCCACATGCACACATAATCATGCATGTGACACAGGTCAGGAACAGAGGACAACTTGAGAGAGTCCTCTCCTTACTATGTGGGTCCAGCGATTCAAACTTGGGTCATCAGGCTTGGCAGCAAACACTTTTGTCCTCTCAGCTAGCTCAGCAGTCCAGCTTTTAAATTTTTCTATTGTTATCTTAACAATTTATTACAAATATTATGGATATAATCAGCACATATTTATTATGAATAGATTGGGTTCTCTCCCTTGGGTTTATGTTGCCAACATCATGGTATCTGATATCTGGGCTCTTTCTGGGAGCCTTAGAAATTAATCTACTTCTGAGCTCAATCAAACTGTAGGCAGAATGGAGTTTCTTGTGGACTTGAGGCAGAGGTTCTTATGCTTTGCTGGCTGTTGGCCAGGAGCTAAGAGCAATCTGCACTGCCTGGTTCGTGCCTCCTTCACTGTCTGTTCTAGTCTATGTCTGTTGCTGTGATAAAATGCCCCGCTAAAGAGCAACTGAGAGGAGAACAGGTTTATTTCAGCTTGAAGTTCTAGGTTACTGTTCATCATGGTGGGGAAGAAGAGGCGGGGGTGTGTGACAGCTTTTTACATCCCACCCACAGCCAAGAGCAGAGAGGAAATGAATGTGTGCATGCTTACTATGTGGTTTCCTTGCTCTACTTCTATGTAGTCCAGAATCCATGAAATAAATGGCATGCCCATGGATGGCATTCAAGGAGGATCTTCCCACTTCAATTAACATAGAGATGAAATTCTTCCTCAAGCATGTCCATAGGTCAACCTTATCTAGACAATGCCTCCTTGGGGCCCTCTTCCTGGTGATACTATGGTGTAGTCAGTTGGCAGAAGGAGCCATCATGCCTCCCAAAACAGTTATGTATTGTTGGGCCTTTGACGAGGTAACTCCATTTAACCTGTTACCTTCAGTCACGTAGGACACAGGTAGAGGGCGTGATTAACAAGTCTCCACCTCCAGAGATTTAAATATTAATGAATTATCAAAAGGTCAGGGGCATAGCTAATTAAGTTATTCCCTCCCTTTTTCCTTCCCTATAAAATGAGACTCCCCTGGCCTTTGGCGGGGGAAGCACGTACCACCTACATCCATTAACCATGTCATGAACAATAAAGCTTTGGAAAACCGGACTCCACGTGTCGCATGGTCTCTCCGCCTGATTCCCAGCTTTTGGAACCCTGGAACCTTGCCGATGCAGCCGCCGGCCCGCCCACAGACAGCTGCGTGAATGTGGGACCCTGATGCCGGACCGCCCCGGTACCCTGCCGCCGGACTCCCTCCCCCCGCCCGCGAGATTTCTTCCCCACAATGTATGATCAAATCCCTCTGAGTGTGTTAAAATTCTGAGAAGAGTAAACTCGGACTTCCCAACAAACACCAGGTTCTCACCTTCATGCCTAAAATGGGCAATGCTAACACAAATGTAGGAAAACAGTCAGACAGAAACATGGGCATCATGCCTAGTCTGGAAACTCCAACTGCACCAGCCACCCTGGCACCGTCTGCACGTGTGATGTCCTGTCTGCCGACAGAACCACCTATCTATGATACCAGCTACATCCTTAAACGCCTTTCCTGGTGTACCTGGTTGAAAAGCTGTGTGTTGTAGCACCTCAAAGGTGATTAAATGGATCAGACATGTGTGACTAATGTGTATATTATCCAGAGAGGGAACCATGGAAGATATTGGGCTGACATTCAAAACAGAATTTCCTTGCTTTCTGGGTGTTGACACTTGACTTTTGATGTTCAGAAATTCCTTTGTGTTGTTGAATAATGCTGATTTTGTAGAAAAAATGCCCAGAGTTATGTCTCCAGAGATCCCTCCTTGAGAACGTTACAGGAATCAAGACAACAAGCCAGCAAGCCCTCGTTTCTGCTCCTAGCAGATAGGAAGAGATGAATAGTACATTTTAAGAAATTCAGCTTTATCATCTTATCTCATTAAAAGATGCCTCCAGTCAGTCTGGCTGGGGGCAATTAGCATAGTATAGTCTTTATCTATGATTTTAATGAGTGGAATGTTTCCTTTAACTAAAGAATCTCGACAGACTCTGAGAAATGAAATGTTTTTTCAGACATGCCTGTACCACCACGCCTGCTCCGAGACAGCTTGTGTAAACTCAGCAAGCCACACACTGCTCAGGAGTGAGTAACTTAGCTACATACAAATACTTAGAACACCGAATCCAAAGTACATTTTACTGGTCTTTCTTTGTCTAATAGACTAAATTCTCCACTTCACCCAATCGCTGAGCAGCTTTTGCTGGTGGCATCAGCCTCCAGCTTCTCCTGTCCTTTAACACAGATTCAGCCTAGTGTATCTGCAAGGAGCTCTGGGCCTTTAGTCTCAGACTGGGCTCGCATCACTGACTGCTTATGCTCTCAGCTTCTATCTGCTTAAACTAAGAAGATACTTAGTTCTCTGCATTCCCAGCAAACAGATGGTCACTATTAAACTATCTATCTACCGATAGTAATCTATGCCAATCCAATAAATACAACTTTTACAGTCATATGTAATTCTTTTTTATTGTGTTTCTTTTTTGAAGGAACTCTAATACATTATATGGACAATTTCCCTTCACAGTGTTACTCTCTAATATGCCACCAACAATATAAAAATACATGCATTGGGTTATTTATTATACTCTAATTTTAGTAGCAAAGTATTGTCAACAGTTGAATATGAATATATAAAATTTCCTTGTTTTCATTATCTATTTTTCTATCTATCTATCTATCATCTATCTATACATCATATATGTAATCAAGAGAAACAACCCTAGAGAAAATGGTTCCCTCACTAGCTAGGTGGTTTCTAACCACATATATTTTCCTTTCTGTGTGCAAAGTACAGAATTAAAAGATCCCACCATCCTAATGTTTCTATAAGCATCGACTCTCCTCCAAACAAAAAAGTACCGTTGATAAAAATACATAAAACATTTTGTTCAGAGTAAGGTTCTTTCCTATTTACATAAGCAGGAATGGGAGCTGTTTTCTTGTTATTTTCCACTGGTCTTGCAACCTTTATGCTGGCTAAGACAGTCATTTTCCCCTTTGCAAATACCATGTAAAAGTTCAAGGTAAGAAAAGCTTGTTTGGGAATCTGTTTTGCTGACTGATGGAACGTTAAAGAACATTTGCCTTTTCTTCTTGCAAAGTCCAATGTGGTATACAGTGGGAAATTTTCACAGCTAATTATTTTTAGGACAATTATTCTTTTAGATAGAAAGTAATACCCTCGTATCTTTGAACAAATTGATTCCAGTTAAGTAGCTTTTCTCAAAACATTGTGAACACAAAACTTCCAGGTCAAAGGTTAACTTTTAGTCTGGGCTGTATCTGGTGTCATATATACAGGACATATAAGGACAAACTATTTAAAGGGAGGGTGTCTTTAAAAGCTTGTCAACACACTCTTTTATGAGGAAAAATCATCAAGCATCACTAATTTACTCAATTCTTTCTGTTGCTGTTATAAAAAATAGTCTGATGCAAAGCAACTTAAGTGAGAAAAGAAATTATTTTAGATTGTGGGTCACTGTCCATCTCTGAGGGAAGTCATGAGAGAAACCTGAAGCAGAATCCATGGAGAAACACCACCTGCTGGATACTTCTGGCTCATGCTCTCATTTCCTTATTTAGTCTAAGGAATGGTACCACCCACAGTCGTCTTGACTCTTCTATATCAGTTAAAAGTCAAAAATAATTCCTCACAGAGAAACTTGATGAAGACAGTTATTTAACTGAGACTCTTCCCGCACCTTCCACATGATTCTAAATCTGTGTTATATTGACAGTTAACTCTGACAACTGGGGCAGCTGTAAACAGTATCATCTCCCTAACAGGGAACTTGGCAACGACCCACAAAAGAGCACACATTTAGTTTTGACTGATCAGTTCCACTTCTAGGAGTCTGTAGTGAAGATGCACTGGTAGCATCAATGTACAAGTTATTCTTTATGGCTTGATTTTAATAGTAAAATATTGAGAACCTAAATGGGGCACTACTTGGTTCCATTGTTAGAAACAAATCAAATAGCCATATACATATATGCAAAGTTAAATATATATAAATCTACTTGCTATTATTTAAAAATAAATAAGTGTGAGAAAGATGAATCAGAAAAAAGGCAACCAGTAACACTGAATTCAAACTGAAATAATTGATGTAATAGGATGTCAAAACTTTTGATAACATAAATTGAGGAGAAAAAAAAAAGTAAATCTAAATATCAGTGGAAAATAGTTCCTTAGCTGTAAACAGCACTTATATTCTTAGAAAGAAGTTTCAAAAACACCTTAAACTTGAACTTGTGGTATTTGGGTAGTACCATTAATTTGCTACTTTGGGAATAAATTTTGTGTATTATATGATTGATTAAAAGACAACATTGATGTTGTTTAGGATAAATATCACTGTGAGAGAAGACAATATAAACACTGATTTAATAAATGTGTAAAGTAACATATAAACTCATGATTTAAAATACACACACAAATATATATATTCTGTACACTGATATATTTTCACTTCAGTGATATCCTGGAAGAAATGAGTTATTGCTAAGAAGTTAGTTTACAAATGCTGTGATCTACTAACAGGAACAGGGACTTCCTGGAAAAAGTACTGGTTCCAGGTCTTGAATGGAAGTGTCAGTAAGCCTGGACCAGGAGTAAGGAAATGCTCATAGACTTACGGAAAAATGAAGGAGATACATGAAGCTACCCAAAATGACCCTTGATGACCATGTTGGAAACAATTTTAGAGTTAAAAATAATATTAAAAATAATAGATGGTTAAAGATTAAAACACACAACTATATAGGAAGAAAAGACATTTATAGTTTTTCTGAAGACTATAAATAGTAAACAGAAGAAGCTCATCTTTAAAGGACCACTGTAGCCATCAGTTCAAGAGTCTCATTAATGACTGTATTACCATTCCATAAAGATGAGAGGAGTATTCATAGTCTTAAGGAATCTCCCTACTCATGGCTGGTTTTAGATGGAAAAGGGTCCTAAAGCAGAGAAAACTAGCCAGTAATCAAACTAGCATCATCAATAGAGGGTCTCACTGAGTCATGTGTCTCCTAATAAGATGCACAGAGGATGGAACACCATCATTTCCTTTTGCATGCTACAAAGCACCCATAGAGGTAGCCAGCTTTGCTGTAAGCCAACGTGCTTAATTTATTGTATAGATCTTAGGTTCTTTATTTCTTTGACAGTTGAGTAATTCACTTTGAGTAAATAATTTTTATGCTTTACTCGTTATTTGGTTATTGTAACTTAAGGTGTTTTTTTTTAATGTTTCTAACTCACTGTCAGAAATAAAAAGAGGAGGAGGAGAAGGAGGAGGAAGAGAAAGAGGAAGAGGAGGAGGAGGAGGAAGAGAAAGAGGAAGAGGAGGAGGAGGCATGGATTCTGACTCTACACTCACTGGGATTCATAGAGTCCTTTTGCCTAATAATTTGGTGCCATGTAGCAAGGACTATAAACATATTTATAGCCTTTTTTATTCACTAAGGTGACTCTTGGGAATTTATTCTGAGGAAATAATTTACTAGTCACTAAACACTATTAGCACAAAACATAATTTGACTTGGATAACCAAACACTAGAAGCAACTTAAGGCTCCAGAAGGGAAATCATTTACCATGCAACTACTAAATTCCTAATTATGAATATGATAAGAGCCGAAGATGGTTACAATGTTACACTGTAAATACTAAGCACAAAATTTATATGCACTCCAAAGACAACTGCTAGGGGAAATACGTGCATAGAAATGTAAGATGATGTACAGAACAGTTGTGCTGGACTGGTAGCGTTAGGGTTCTTTTTTTTTTTTTCCTGAGTGAATTTTGTAACACTTGGTACATCATTTTAATTCAAAATACAAAAGACCACATTTATCTTTAGCACCTCAAGGGAAAGAGGTTTTTGTTTGACTGCTCTGCTTTGTTGTGGTTTTGACCATTTCCTTGTATGTAGAAAGAGAATTTCAATTCAATTCCCAGTAAAATAATGTTACTTTTTTTCTTTAGCTGGGCATCATGGAAGTAATCCCACCACTTTAGAAATTGAGGTAGGTAGTACTCATCAGCTGAGTTGAGGTTCTCAGCCTTCCTAATACTGGTACCCGTTAATAGAGGTACTCATGTTATAGTGATGGGGTTAAAAATTACTACAAGGTAGTCTAGTAGAATTTTGTCAATAGCTAAAAGAATTACTCATTAGCCCAGAAATTCCTTTTAATTCTTTAGAAATACTTACGAGACTCTAAGTTAAAAGTTGTTTGTTGACCTATTGTTTGTAAAGCAAAATGAAAGATTAAGAAGCACCTAAATAACATTTGGTGGCTTGAATGAGAAATGTCTCCCATAATGCATTTGAACACCTGTGTCATGTGATGCTTTAGGGGAGGTGTGTAGCCTTTAAGTGAAGTTTCTTTACTTTTGAAATTGATTTGTTTTGGGAGGCCAATCTCCTATCTGAAATTAATTTTTCCACATATTTTCGTGCTTTATTTTCTCTGCCTGGGCATTCATCTAGTTTCTGACTGACATCAGTCTTTCTAGAAGTGCTCAAAGTTCGTTCTAACACAAAAGTTCAATTTGTCAATATCTAGTGTTCTAATATACTTAATATCTTTAAATGATCTTTTGTACTATTTTTGTTTACACATTATAGAAGGAAATAGATACATATAATTTGGCTTGAGGTTTTGATCAAGTCATTCCTTTTCTTGAAATAAATGTATATAGTTTATCCCATAAAATACATTTATTATAGAAAATCATAATTCTATGTATGCTTTATGATCTGAATATGTATGCATTCAATAAAACTTATGATCTACAAAAAAAAGCTGAGTAAATAAACTTGAAAGGCCAGTGGGTACAGGAGAGCTATGGAAAGAAAACTATGGGCTGTATACTCATCCTAAAAGGCACAGAACTTAGTACAGGCAAAACACATGTATTCAGACTAAGGAAAATACAAGGTGTCTTAGCAAGGGTTTTGTTGCTGTGAAGAGACACTGTGACCAAGGCAACTCTTATGAAGAAAAACATTTAACTGGGCCTAGCTCACAGTTTCAGAGGTTCAGTCTATTATTATCATGGCAGGAAGCATAAGCATGGTAGTGTCCAGGTAGACATGTTTATGGAGAAGGAGCTGAGAGTTCTGCATCTTGATCTGACTACAGCTAGGAGAGACTGGCTCTTCTGCAGGCATCCAGAAGGAAGGCCTCTCCCACACTGGGCAGAGCTTCAAGGCCCACCCCCACAGTGATGCACTTCCTCCAACAAGACCACACCTACTCCAACAAGGCCACATCTCCTAATAGTGCCACTTCCCATGGGCCAAACATATTCAAACCACCACACAAGGTATGCTCAGTAAGAAAAGAAAAATGATTTCTTCACACTTTACCTCCATATTATGGGTTCCACATGTGTGTGAAAGTTTTCTTTCCATTGCACCCAATCTCTCTGCTCTCTATAGCACATGATTTCCTGTTGAGCTAACTTTGAACTTACTGACTTTATTATATCAATCCAGTGATTTGATCCAGTCATTAGCAAGATTCTGAATTTTAGCTTTTAGTGTTCTCTCAAGAGATAGATAGATAGATAGATAGATAGATAGATAGATAGAGAGAGATGATATAGATATAGATGATATAGATAGATGATATAGAGATAGATGATATAGATAGATGATATAAATAGAGATAGATGATATAGATTATATAGATATAGATAGATGATATAGATTATATAGATATAGATAGATGATATAGATACATAGATATAGATATGGATATAGATATGAAACTCCAAACAAAAGCCAGCACATTTTTTTCTCCGTGGTGGCATATTGTTTTCCAAAGATGGATGTTGTTCCATCATGTGCTGATTGGGGTTTTTCTTCAAGGTTCAGAGTTTGTGATTGTTTGTTCAGAATGTTAGTTTTAGGACTATTCCTTCAAAAGTGGAACCAGAATTCCTCAGCATAATTGACCTTTGATGGAATTCTTTGGGAAAGGCCCTTAGCTAATTTTGTACTTACAGAGTTCCTGTTTGTATTAGTTAGCATTCTTTTGCCTAGACTAGTAGATTGCCTGTAGGCAAGTCTATAGGGCATTTTCTTTCTCTTTTAAAAAATTATATATTGTTTTATGTGGGGAGCCAACAGAAGGCGGCTGTCATCCTTGCAGCCATCTTGAGCCATATACCCTGACAAGAGACTTGATTACAATAGCCTACAACAGCTGAGCACACTCTGATAACATCTTGTTTTAGATACCCAGGATTTTCCCTTGGGTGTGTGAGACTTAAAGGTGTGTGACTTAAGGGCGTGACTTAGAGATCAGATTTAGAGACAAGACCTAAGGGCATGACTTAAAGGCGTGACTTAGAGGCGTGGCTTAGAAGTGAGACATATAAAAGGTGAGAGGCAGACAGAAGAAATGATTATTAGGTATTAGGCACTTAGCACTTGGAAGAAGTAACTTGGAACTTGGAGGCACTAGGGACTAGGAACTAGGGACTAGGAACTCAAAACAAGAGACCTGGACTAGGAAGAGAGACTGAAGAATAAACAGGATTGAATCACACTCTGTCTGGTCTCCATTCCTTGCGTTCGTCCTCACTCTCTCTCTTGCTGAACCCCGACCCGTGGGCCGGAGCAGCTTGGGGCAGTGCGGGCTCTTAACAACTTAGCCCCCAAGGCTTTTGGCAGTGCGGGTTCCAACATTGATAGAGTGGTCTGAGACATTTTGGCCCCCCAAGTGTGGGGCAGCTCGGGTTGCAACAGTTTTATATTCTTTGTGAGTTTCATTCACATCATGCACTCCAGTCCTCATCTCCCCATCCCTCCATGTCTGCTCCACTAAAGAAAATAAAACAAAACAAAAAAGAAAAATATCTGCTGTGGAAGCTGTGTGTCACAATCTGTCACACAGTATACCCTTTTGTCCCAGACAGCTTCCCTTACAAATGTTCACTGCATTTATGTTCATTGATCTGGTTCGAGGACTCTAGCTTCTTCCTCATTTTCAATACCAGATCCTCACCTTTAACACTAGACTCTTCTCAGATATCCTATTGTTGTCCTTTGTCATGGATATCCTGCAGCTTTGGATCTGCAGGCCCAGCCCCTTCACACACTCTAGCAGTTCATAGATGAGGTAGGTGTTGGGATGGGATAACTCAAAGTCATAGACCTGGGCTTGGTGGTAGCTGAATTGGTCTGCTCACCAGCTCTCCTGTACCCATGCTGTGATTTCCAGCTCTCCCACTATCCTGAGTGCTGCACCTAGTGAGGGGTAGGGCCATCTCTGAATAGCCCTTGGACATCAACAATGTGGCCCTCCAAATGACCTTTGGTAGTAACATGGGCCTCAGACATAGACACAGACCCCATACTATTGCAGAGCAGCATCACAGGCTAAGACTTCACCATGGCCTCAGTTGGCAGGACAGACTGATCACATCAAGTGGTTCCTCTCCATCCTCTCATCTCTAGATCTGTGTTTCTTCATTGTACAGTAGGTATTAGTTAGGGTTTTACTTCTGTAAACAGATACCACGACTAAGGCAACTCTTATAAGGACACCATTTACTTGGAGTAGTTTTACAGGTTCAGAGGTTGAGTCCATTAACATCAAGGCAGGAGCATGGCAGCATCTAGACAGACATGGCACAGAAGCAGAGAGTTCAACATCTTGTTCTGAAGGCAAACAGGACAAGACTGGCTTCCAGGCAGCTAGGATGAGGGTATTAGAGCTCACTCCCACAGTGATACACTTCACCCAACAAGGCTACACCTACTCTGACAAGGCCACACCTCCAAATAGTGCCACTCCCTGGGCCAAGCATATTCAAACCATCACACACCATATTGGTCAGGGTTCTCTAGAGTCACAGAACTTATGGGATGAATATATATATATATATATATATATATATATATATATATATATATATATATAATTTATTGGAATGACTTACAGACTGTAGTCCAGGCCAGCTGTGAATGGGAAGTACAATAATCTAATAGTTGCTCAGTCCCACGGGGCTGGATGGTATCCTGAAGAGGTAGTCTCCAACAGATGTGCTGGCAAGTAAGGGTAAGCACATGAAAAATAAAAAACCCTTCTTTCCCCCATTGTCCTATATAGACCTCCAGCAGATGGTATGGCCCAGATTAAAGGTGTGCCTCAAGATCTGGATTAAAGACTTGTGTCTTCTAGCCCTAAGATCTGAATGACAGGTATGCCCTCCATTTCTGGATTGTACTTTGTTCTAGATGTGGTCAAGCTGACAACCAGGAATAGCCACCACATGCACAAACTGTTCTACTACTCTTTCTCTCCCAACTCTCCATTACATAACTTACGCATCATGGTGGTACCCGCAAGTGCTGTGTCAGCAATGACATCTTCATTTGAAAGGTAGGATAGCTAGATGTTTGTCCAACCCAAAGATTCCAAAGGAAATAAATCTCTGGCCAAAGTTAAACAAAGCACAGAAGCACTGTAATTCAACATTTTGTTGTCCAGAGTCATGGTTGAACCACCACCACATCCAATTAGAGAGATTAGCAAATAGGCCAATGGTAAGAAGTAAACACAGCAGGACATGTCCAGTCATCTGTGGGTCTCCACTCTGCAGGTACTGCTCTTCTTCCTGGGCTACAGTGCAGCTCTGAGCAGCATGTGACTCATACTGTGGTCAGTTTTCTCAAAGGAAGAAGGCATAGGCCCACTGGCACTTGTGTTTGTTGGAGCAAGAACAGCAACCATCATCCAGTCTCCAGTTCTGCCTCCCTCATAGCACACAAACTACTAGGCTCCTCTTTCATCTCTCCACCACCCACTTGCTTGATCCTTTCTCTCCCATCACCCTACCACCTATTTACTCACTTCTCTCCATGCCCTGGGCATGGCCTGAGGTGTTGTCTTGGTGCTTCTGGTCACATCCATGCCCCATAGGGCATTTTCTTAATTACTGATTGATGTGAGCAGGCCCAGCCCATAGTGGGGCAGTACCACACCTGGGCATGTGGTCCCAAGTTGTTGTGTAAGAAAGCAAGCTGAACAAGCCATGGAGAGCAAGCCAGTTAGCAGCACTCCTTCACGGCTTCTGTTCCTGCCTCCAGATTGCTGCCTCTGCTTGAGTTCCTTGCCCTAACCCCCTTCTATGATGGACTGTAAATGAACTGCCCTTTCTTCCCCCACATTCTTTTTGGTCATGATGGGTTTTTTTTTTTTTTTATAGCAATAGAAACCCTAACTATGACAAACGCCGAACAAAATTCCATTATCAAGTATTCCGTAGCTTATTTGTTCATCTACTGGAGGGAAGCCTGGGTGCTTCCAAAGTTGGGCGATTACGTACAAAGCTGCTCTAAGTACCTGTGTGGAAGTTCTTGTGTTAGCACAAGGTTTGTTTTTTTTTTTTCCTCTCTTTTGTGGGTAAATATCAAGGGGTTGGATCACTGAGCAAGAGTATGTGTAGATTTGCAAGGAACTTCCATACTGCCTCCCTAAGTCTTATTGCTTTGCGTTCTCACCAGCAACAAGCTTGTGTTCCTTATCTTTCTTACTAGTTGGTGTCTTGAGTGTTTTGAGCTTCAGCTGTTTGATCTAACTTCTCCTAGATTTTCTCTTTCAATAAAGAAGAGGTAATAGAGAAAACATATATAATAGCAGAGCTGTCTTCTATTTATAACCCATCAGTTAGTGAAGTGCCTTGGCCACAATGCAGTATTTTGTTTTTAACTCTGATCTCCCCTACAACAACTTGTACACTTCAGACGCCACTCCCTACTGACAGGAACGAGGATGGCTTCTACTGCTTGTTCACATTGGCTGTGATGTTCTCAAGTTTCCAAGGATACAAACAAGCATGACCTTTCCTTTAGTATGTGGAGCCTTGCTCTGCTTTGGATACAAACTGCTTGGAATTCCCCCATATTATGAACTGAGTTGTGAGTTCCTACTGAGCAAAAGCCACATATTTGGATGCTGGCAGACACCATAGCACCCGCCATAATCACCACATGAGTTAGGTGAATGGCTCCTCTCCTGTTTATAACTATGACAGGAATATTGTACACCATTGCCTCCTCACTTCCCACCCAGTTGCTAAGCCTGTGGGATCCTGTGTTATTGGTTCCACTTAACTTATTCTCCCTATGGACACTGTATGCTTCAGGAGAAAGACTCAACAAATAGGCTTAGCATGCAAATTTTTATTGCCCTTCAGAGTTCACAGAGGATATAGCACAAAATACCCAGTGCCATTTTGCCATGTATATAGTAGACACTAAATTGGAGCATACTTATTTCACTTAGTTGGCAAGATATAAAAAGTCTTTTTAAGAAAAAGAATGAATTTTTATTTCTTTTAACTGTTGATAAAAATGGACCCCCAGAGATGGTCAAGTTCTAATCTTTAGAATTTGGAATAGATTATATTTTATAGCAAAGAAGAGTTTGCTAATATAATTAAACATATACAGCTTGAGAATATGAGACTTTTCTGGA